>NC_139492.1:12710768-13910768 GCF_008360975.1 Lichenostomus cassidix | reverse complement strand
TTCCCTAGATGATATTATAACCTCAGTAATTTTAACAGATTTACATGAATGGCTATTTTATCTTGTATAATTTACATATAAAGTATTTTATCTTGATAGTGCTTTTCCATTTCATTGTATTAAGTGTACTGATAATCTCATGTTATAAATGACTCAGTTTATCTTCTCTTGCCATCAGCTATTTGAAAGAATGCTAGTGTTATTCAGTAAAGCCACTGCTGCACTTGCATTTCATATTTAGGGTTTAATTTCAAACTGAGGAATACAATATTGCCCTAGATCAGCCACCCCCCTGGGAGGATGAGGGGTGCTTATGGAAAACTACCATTACACAGGTTTGAAGCAATGTTGCTTTGAAAATCCTGGTTTTATGAGAATGACATGTCAGAATTTTAACTCCCTGTGCATTCTTCTGAGAGATAGCAAAGTGCACTACTTTGACCTTTCTGGTGTGCTGCAGTTGGACTCACTGGCAAATGTTTTCTACAGCCATAGCACACTGAGCAGAGCTGCAGAGTGAGCAGTGCTGACCCACAAAACACCTCCAAAGGGGAAAGTGGATGAAGGCATTGATAGGAATTCCCTGGCAGTTACAAACTTCCTCTTGGATACCCAGCAAGAGAAGAGGAAGAACAGCTCCAAGCACAGAACACCAAATAATCTGCAAATAAGTACCAAAGAATTCTGTCCACCATGAAGTCATACTTCAGGGGAGCTCCACTGATTATAGCAAAGTCCACAGTTTTGAACAATTTTCGGAGGTTAGATGCAGCAGTTAAAAGAGCTTTGTCATAATAACATGACAACCACAATAACCCCAGTCATTTTCCATTCTTCAGACTGCAGGGTGCTTTAGCTCAGGTGGAGACACAAGAAAGGAGGTTTGTTTCACAGAGGGCTGCTTGGGATTTTTGGGGGGTTTTTTTAGGGGGTCCTAGTTTTTGGCTGTTTGGGGGCTTATAAAATTATTTTATTGTTGGCCTTGGAACCTATTTTTTTAAAAGCACAAACTACTCTTGCACCTGATGATTAGCAAGAAAAAACTTCCTGTCTTGGTGGTGTCAGCTGAGCCATTTCAGGGTCACAGTGGATGTCCCAAAAACTGAGCCAGTGATGAATCAGACATCACAGAAAGGACTGGGGTCATGCCAACAACTTCTGGGAGCAAACATAACTTAGAATAGTTTGTTCTTAGAAAGCAAACCAGAAGCCAACCATCACAATACTACAAGTAATTTAACTTATTTAAAAGTTATCAAAACTCAAGGCAGAATATTTCTGCGTTTGCATGCTGGACTTCCACATCACCTCAGTTGTGTGTGCACCTCAGAAGTGCATACTACTGTAGCCAATTTGATTTATGCATTCTCTGTTATAAACAGAAAAATAATCTTTCTGGGCTCCATATTCCAAATCTCTCACATTTTCAGTAATGCAAAAGGAAAAAATGAGAGGAAGGGGAAGCAGGATAAAAGGTTAAACACAACTACTTGCTGAAGGTGGAAAAACCCATTTTCATTAAACATTTAATTTTTGCATAATGAGCCTTTGAGACAATTATGTTAAAAGATCATGCCCTTCCCACATGTTATACACCCAAGCAAAGCTTTCCCTTTCACAAGAAAACTGTTTTCCAAGAAAACTGCTTAACAGGCAGCTCAGCTGCTCCCTTCAGCAGAGACAATCCCCACGGCCATTAAAGGCAGGGAAATATCAGATACTGAAATCCTATCGAAACAATGCAGCTTGGGAGAATTAAATTGCTTAGTGTATTTCAAGCCTGCAGTAAGGAAAACAAGCATACAGGGCACATCAGGGACTGCTTTTTAGGTGTTAATGTACTGTTTGATAATGCCTGTTTCTGAATTATTCCATTAGAAACACACAGAGATGAAAAGTTTTGACAGTCACCAAGACATTTCAAAGTCAGGTTTTCTTTCTTAAATAAGATAAACAAGCAAAGCCAAAACACAATAAATTCAAGAGAATAATGCAAATTAAGTGACAGGATATAATTTAAAACAACACATTTCTAATAGAACTGTGGTATTTTATGAAGACCCAGTTGGGGGATTGTTTCCTTTTGTTTTAAATACCTTTCCCTTTACAACTGCTTGTCCCTTCTGTCCACACTCTGCTCTGTACATAGGTGAATGTTATTCCAGATCAAACAATGGCAGCTCCAGTTTCATGGTTCCTAAATAAACTCCACTCCAAAGCAACAATGGGCCAGCATTCACTCCTTCCCACAAACAGCAACAGCTAAGGTCTTTACATGAGGAAATATGGGAGTTCAATCCTTTTTAATATTCCTCATAAGCCACTAACATCAAGTTTATTCAGCTACCTCAAGAGATTACTCAGCCCACAATACTGAAGCCCCAAGGGTATGCAATCTTACACTTATTTCATTGAGGACATTGTTGTTCTTTTGTGCTGGAAGAAAGGTGCAATTCAAGAGTTTCAATGTGCACAAAGCTTTAAATAATGACACTGCAGATTTTCCTTTTCTGTCAGGCTTGTGCATCTGTAGATCTCAAACTCCCAGCCGTGCCAGCAGGCTCAACAGCACTGATGAAGTTCACCACACAGCAATTTCTAGAAAGGACTCAAACTCCTACATCTCACTGCCTCATTGGCATGGGATGAACACCACTCCAGGACTTTCTCCATCCCAGGCAGTGGAAGGATCTGAACTCACACTTTTATATATGTTTATTTCACCACCAGCTGGTGTCACCATGCACCTTAAATTTATGCTAGGTTATTTCATATTTACCTTGATCTCCAGCAAGACGTAAGTGAAAAAACTTTAATGTTTAGAGATAAGCACTGACACTGCATTATACATACAATCTCCTATCTGGCCTTATCTTCATGTTTTTAAGGATATGAATAAAGAAAGTTCCCAAAATAAAAGAATTAAGACTTGTTTGCTGCCTTTGTATATCATTATTTTCACCTCCTTTTGCACATGGTTTGCACCAAAAGCTACCTCCACAAAAACTGATTTAGTGTGGTGTGAAGACAAATTCACTTTACATATAGTTGTACCTAATGCTATACTTGGACTCATACTTTTGTACTTCTGTGTGCACTGAGGATTACTAACTTGGTTTTTGTGTGAGAGGTAAATGAAACCATTAGAAAGGAAGATGTAAGGAGGGAGAAAGGTTGGCTTGTTTTCTCAAACACTCAAATCCACATAGTAAAATGAACTTCCTCCTAGGATATTTAAGGAACTAGCTGGTGAAATCCTTAGTGCTGTCAGCAGTTTATTTGTGAGAACTCAGGAGAGATGGCTACAGTGCAGAAGGTTAAAGAACAGACAGTGTAACATGCCTATGGAAGAGGAAAAACTGGATAGTCAGAGAGAAATAGCAGAGCTGATAATGACTGGGTTTCACTGCATTAAAGACAACAATGAAGGCCAAAAACAGCAAGCAGGATTTATCACAAAGACATATCAAGTTAATCTAATCTCTTCCTGCAGACAGGGAACACACTTTATAAAAATAAAATAGCAATAATTCTTTATCTAAATCTTGACCAAAAAAGCACAAAAATTATTAGAATTATAGCATCAGAACAGCTTCCAAGAAATGCAGTGTTCAACAGTCTGTGTGCATGACCAGCCTGTAGCGATGATACTGCAATTTCCTGCCAAAGAGAAAGGCTGCACTGAAGGGGAGTCAGCAGCAATGAATCCTTTGTGTCAGTCCTATCAAGTACCATAATGGTCTGGCTGATGAACTAAGGATTTTGATTATTCAGTTTACACACTACCAAAGCTGGAAGGGTCAGGAAATACAGTGGGAGCCTGGATAGAGATCACAGTAATTTTAAATTGGAGATGTGCTTTGGAAAACAACATATGACCAAAAGGCCCAAGACTTCAGCACAAACAATCTGCTGCTGCAATAAAATGGACAATTTAGCATAAAGAAGTGAAAACTGAGGCAATAAAAATCTGCTGCACAGAACACTTTGTGTCCATGTTGAATGAGGACAATAGCAGCATTCCTAAATTGTGGCAAAAATATTCAGAATAAGCAATGAACAGTATAAAAAGACAACATGGAAGGTGAACAGGGAGTACAGGGAACCCGCTGGCAGGAATAGCACAGAGGGTGCTATTTGATCCTGCTTCAGAAACAGGAGTGCTGTGTCAGAGAGGCCTAAAGCTCCTTTTCCAGCCCTGCAATACTTGGGCTTCATGTTTTGTTCCCTACCATCCATCTAACATCCTTTTTCATTTCCTTACATCTTTTTCCCCCTCCAGTAGCCTTATTTTATCTTCAATGCAAGTTTCACCACATTTGTGAATTAGCATCTTTTTCATATTAGCATATCATTTTCTAGAAGATCACCAATACTTTTCAAGTTAATCTACTCACTTCATTTATCTCTCATTATAGGATCCTTAAGCATGACACCCACTGAGTTTCCAGTCTTTTGAAAACTCAAGCACAGCACAGCTACAAAGTCCAGCCTGCTGTGATCAGTCTTCCATGTGATTCACCAATATTAAGGGTTTAGTAGTAGAAACCCAAACTTACCCTGTTGGGGTTTTGTTTGGGTTTTCCCCACACACACTGCCTCTCATAGCAGCAGCAACAGATAGCAGAAGTTGCTCTAAATGTCTGGAGATTGAGTACTGCCTTGGCTTCTCAGCATCCAACCCCAAATCCTCATTTTGTCACAAGAAGAGACTGCCCGTAATCTCATGAGAATGCAAAATGTTAGCCAGATTCTCCAATACTTTTTGTTTAGTTATTCATGACCAATTCAAACACTACCATGTTCAGTCCTCCATGTTTAACCAGCTATGCAAAGATGCAACAAGAGAATAAAGACCACAGCATGCATTTTAGCAACCCCTATTACTGCACCCACAGCTTTCTACTGTTAAGATCAAATCAATTCACCACTTCTTAGAAGTCGAGACTTGTGAAGTATTGATCATTTTCACTGCCTACTGTACATTTAAATAATGTATCCTATACTGAGGCCTCAGTAGAGGGCAGAGCCTCTTGATACTTTATCATCACTACAGCTATAGATTTTGCCATTATTGTATTTGCCTTGCGTTGCACTGGACTAAGATTGTATTTTTGATTTATAGAACCAGACAGGCAATTTATTCTACTGTTTACTTCTTATAGTTGTTTAGGTGGGAGTAATATATAGAAGAAGATACTCACCTAAGTCACTAATATCTTATATTGAGTCGTATATATATTTCTTTAGAGAACAAAGACATTTGGCAATTTGTACAAAAAGGAAGCAGTGCACCCTGCAGAAACCAGTGCACCCTGCAGAAACCATAATCTGCTAAGGGTGATTAATTATAGTGTTCTGCACCCACAGAAGTCTTGACTGAAGCTCAGAAATACTGACTTTCCTTAGGGCAACTGTCCTGCCTCTCAGAGTTTTATTAGTCCTGTTAAGGTAAAGAGTGAGACAAAGCCAAACTGAAAGACATTCTGCTAAGTTTAAATCAGAGCTGGTGTTTAGTTTGATGCTGTCATTTTGTGACACATTGTCCTGCTTCCCATCTCATGAAGATTGACTTTGTTTCTACCTCCATATTAGCAGAACAAGAGCCCAGGCAGGTATGAAATTTAACAGAAGAAACAATAGATAAACTGGCCCTGCAAGATCACACAAAATGCATAGAAGCTGTTCTGCTCAGACTGTGGCAGAGAAGTGCCATGTGCTCATAAATGAGGGGCATGAGTATGCCTGTTTTCAGCTCATTTTCTAATTATGGAGATTATTTCAGGTGCCAGATAACAGAGCAGGATGCTTGTGATTCCTCTTATTAAACTGCCTGAGCAGCTCCAAACGACCACAGAGATCACAGCCCAGAAAAAACTACTGCATCTATTGCAAGCAAACCATATCAGGCTTTTCATCTGCAGAAAATAGACACTTAAAAAAAAAAATCCATAAACGTTTTTACTTCTATGCAGGACAGTGGTGTTGTCAGACAGCTACCAGCTTTCCTCTTCTAAAAGAGCTCCACAAAGCATCCAACTCCCAACTGCAGGCATCCTACACACAATACCACTGGATAATCTCGGAGTTACCATAGCTATCAGCTGCAATGTTAGATCTCCTTTCAAATGAAGCACACAACTAGGAAGCCCCAAATGTAGTCCATGCTTCAATTTTTTTTTCAAGATATTTAAAAAAAAGATAAAATCACAGAAGCATTACGTGACACTGGAGTAAAAAAAAGGCAACAAAATGAGTAAAACAATAAGAAAGGGCACCCTGAGTTTAGTACTTATATTAAAAGTCAATTAGTTTTCTCTCCCCATAGATATATATTCTCACACTCACTGGTGCAAATGAAAGATGTCAAGCAAAATACTAGTACAGCTGAAAAGGCAGTGTATCATTGTACAAGCAACAAACCAAATCCATGCTTAGAAATTCTTTTGCAGGGCTGCAAATACCTATACAAACAACAATTTGCTTCATATATTTGCAACTGATTCCTGCAAGTCTCACAGAATAAACTTTTGAAGGATAAAAATAACACCTGAACAAGCTCTTAACAAACAAACAAGAAAAGGCCACACAATAGAAAATAAACCTTTTAAAAATACATGCATTTTCAAATGGTGTCCAATAACAAAAATCCATATGAAGTGCTCACAGGTTCACATGTTCTCAGCATATGGCTTATTTTCAAGGAACCACAAGTGCACATCTTAAAAGCCTGGGGCTTCACAACTATGTACCTTTTGTTGTTAACGTTTCCTTCAGTAAAAGTAATTCCTCTGGACACTTGCTCAAATGAGAAAAGCACACTTGGGAAAAAGCCTCTGCAGAGCTCTTATGTTCACAGCTGAAAAGCTCTGTTAACTCCTGCTTTAGTCAGCAAAGAACTAAAAATGTCACTATTAAAGGAAAAAAAAATCTCGATAGAGTTAAGAGCCAAGCTAGGGAAAGCATTCCAGTCAACTCTGCAGTGAGGACATGCTTGTTTATTTACCTATTCAGTCAACACCAAGCGTACTCTTCTCTGCCATTTGAAGCTGAGGGTTAGTGCTTCAAAATAATCCCTCTAAGAGGTGTTAGCAGACAAGTGTCCAGTTTGCAGCCCCTTGAGGACACTTTCCAGTGGTACAGCTGTTTTTGTAGGCACAGGAAGGAGAACACTTTACACCACTGAACTGCTTTGGAAGAATCAATCACTACAACATTCATTTCTGTATATCAGCATCTAATAGTTTGGTTTTTTTCTTATTCATAAAGTATCTTTTAGAATCAGAACATAAATTATTTGCAGGATGTTAGCACAGTAACACAGAATTTAATGAGTCTCCCCTTCCATCATTTATCTCTATCCAGATTACCCAGATTCCCCCTTTGCCCCCACCCCAGACCACCAGCACTGAGCATCCTCAAAAAGGCTAGGAGGGGGAAAAAAAAAAAAAAAAAAAAAGAAAAGAACTAACTACACACATCTGCTAAGGTCTTGATGCTAATTGGTGATTGGGGAATTGAGTCCACCTGCTCCTCCAGGCTTGGGAAGGAGAGTGTAGCCCCAAATTGTATTAGTTACAGCTGAAACCTGAGGCAACAAGGCCAAAGATACACCATCAGCAGGTGCATTCAATAAAGCCTGAACTTACAGGCAGGGACAGGAATTTGTTAGCACAGCCAAGGACACTATTTTTCAGTTTATAAAAAAAGTATCTATTGAATATGCATTTAGAGATGCAAATCCAAGCTAAGTATAGTCCTATGAAACACCACTGCTCACTTGCACTAACCTAATCATGTGCTAACATTTACTGACTAACATCACCACCACCTGACTTCATTCAAGTGAGCCTACATAACTGTTACCATGGCATGAGCCAACACTGACCAGTGCCACCATGCAGACTTGGGTGCTCACCAGCACAGAAGACATAAAAACATCTTTTACAACAGAAATATTTCTGCCCATTTCAAGTTGACCTTTCAGTTGCTGTTTCAAGAGAGCACCAGAGTTTTTTAGAACAGAAATCACCTCTTACTTTCTTACATGGGTACCCAGCACCAGAGTAACAGCAAGAGCTCTGCTCCTCTGACAGTTCACACTCCATTTGGGGAGATTCAGCAGGTGTGGGACATGAAGTGATACCAGATGGGACCCAGTGAGTCCCCTGCCAGGAGCAGACCAAGCAATGGCCCCAGCAAGCTCAGCCTGAGCTCCTCTTCAGGACAGAGGAGGACCACCCTACCCCAACCCAACCACATCACTCTTCTCAGGACAGTGCTCTACTGCAGCAAGACATCACCTAACAACTCTGAAATTACTTACAGTTTCTCCTGAACACCTCCCAGCACAGCCTCTCTTCCCTTTCAACTCTGCTCAGCCAGCACAGCTCCTTCCCTTTAAACCCTCTGGTCGCACAGGTGCTGCCAATCCCCATCTGGTGATTGGGGAATTGGCTGCAGCTGCTGCAGGTGCTGCTCCCATGCACTGTGACTGTACCTTCCCCACCCTGGGAGCAGAGCAGAGTGTGCCAGCATCCTCACAGCTTCACCACAACTTTCAAAGGCCATGACCAGAAGCTCTTGCACAATATATTCAGGCACAGACAGAGCACAAACTTGGTCTCACATCAACATTTGTCATTCCCAAATTCCCACCGATGGCATGGATGTTTCCTCCTGTGGGGACTTCTTGGTGGAATGTTTTTGGAGGATTGTCCTTATTTTGTAAACTCTGAATAAATATTCACAATAATTTTGTGCCTATATTGATGTCAATGTTAATCATTACTATATTAAAAATATGGCCTTGATATAATGTTGTTGAGACTTATAATTTAAAATTAAAAGTAGCATTTTAGTATCAGGTAGAATAAAGATCTAAAAACGTGTTCTGTGTCAAATGATAAATACTACAGAAAACCTAGAATGGAGACCATAGTACTACAACCCATAAAACCAAACTCACAATTCTTTTTGAGCTACACCGACACAATCTCTAGTTCATCTGATACAGAATCAAGCTATCACAGAATTACTCACAGAGCAGCTCTGGTTCATGGTGGGGCTTTTATGTTTGAATTTCTTTTCAGGACTCAGTCAGCTGTGCTGTACTGGATGTCAGAAAGAAAATATTTTTCATAAGAGAAACCTCTGCCTCCTGCCGCATGATCTTGATTTTATTTATGATCTAAGAAACTCCCAACAAAACATTCATACATAAAAATTAAATAACACAAGAGTTTACAAGCCTCAGGAGTGCAAGCTTAAAATATCTAACTCTGATTTCAATAATCAATTCTTCCTGTAGAATACAAGGGATCTTAACAAATCTGCAAAATTGATTTTTTTCACTCTTGGCCATAATTTATCATCTTCAAAAACACGAAGTCATGCAGCACAGTTTAAAAAAAAAAAAAAAAAAGTCCTTTTTAAAAACAGCCATATATTTCTAAAAGGTATTTTAAAATATATCTTCTTCCTATTGTAGCTGAACACAAGATGGGAGGAGAACCATCCTAGAAAATCAATTGTAAAAGCAATGAAATTGTGCAGTGGATGTAACTCTACAATTGCACACACAGCCCAGAACAGGATCTGAGACTCACACAGACAGCAAAGGAAGGCCAGGTGAGAACACTGTCCTGCTCTGTGTGACACAGGAACAACTGGGCTGTCCCTGGAGCCAAGGCAGGGCACATGCTGCTCCTCACAACCCCATGCTGAGGGACTTGAGCATTCTGCAGCACTGGGCATGATTCCAGCACCTCCAGAATGGGAGATACACAGCTCAAGGCTTTGACTGCAAGGGCCAGACTGTCCCCAAGGCATTATGGAACTGGAGCACATTTCTCCAGCAGCTCCAGCCATCAGGAGTGTGAAGACTTCAGTTAACCTTTCCAGCCATGTGTGCTCGTGGTGTTGTACAATAAACCCCTGGAGTTTCCAAAGACCTCTGTCCTTAACTTAGGAAGGAGAACTGACCACAGGTGATGCAGTGACTCCACCTGAACCTCACACTCCCCCCTGGAGGCTATCAGATCATCTTTCCTGCACAAGCTGGTTTGCCCACACAGCAGCTGTTTGTAATTTGCTTAGACAACCATCACGATTTCATGACCCCTCTGTTCTTAAGCCCTTTATCATACCTCACGTGGATTTCTAGCATTTTGCAGATAAAAGCAATGAAAGAGGGCTAAAAACTACAAGTGCAGCAAAATTATATATGGTTCATAATCTCACCTAGAGAGAGCTAGTGCAAAGCCATGTTACCCCAAATACCACTCCTCCACCCAGACAGGTTTGCTTCTGACCCTACAGACAAACCAGTGAGAGAAGAGGGATAACACTGCCAACCACAACACTGACATGTAATTATGTCCCCCTGAAGCACTTCCAGCATGTTTCCTCTTAACTGTCATTAAGTTATACAGAAACAATACAAAAATACAACTGATATCAGTGTGTCCAGCAGTAACCATACAGCTTTCAGAATAAATCACCCTTTTTCTCCCCCATGTATTTTGATCTTACTCAGTGTGATGCAGTGTTAATTAGGACAATATACAATGGTATTAGTAGCTCATTTATCAGTTGCAGTATTTAATTTGAATATAGTTACCATCTCTAGTTCTGAATAGAAATGAAACTTCCAATTCATTATGTTTGGACACTAGGAAAAGGAAAGCCAAAAATAGCCTCCTGAGCTTTTCTGAGTATTTTGCTGAGTAGAAATCCAAGGCTTGCTGCTCAAACCATTCATGCATACCTGATGTATATAATGAAGAAATGCAGGAACATTTTAAAGGTTATATACTTTGATAATCCCAACTTTGACAAAAATGCAATCAATACAGTTGATGCATTAAGAATCACAGCAACTAAAAATATCCTTCTGTCATGATATGTTGGTTTTGACACTAGGAAACCATAAATGTAAAATTTGTATTTATGTGCAGCCAGAATGAACTGATTTAGAGCTTCCTTTTCTCCAAGACAACCTAATTTATATTTTAATTTGCTGCAGGTAATTGATTATCATGGAGTAAATGCATTGTACTGAAAACTCTATTAAATCACTGACTTAATGGAAACAGAATTTTTTCCCTCTTTTTTGGATAAAATGTAACCTTTGTAAGCATTTTAAAACTAATGTATCAGGCTCTAAATATTTCATGGTCTATATTAAGCACTGTTTGGGGTTCATGTCCCCTTAGACTCCTGCCCAGTCCATTATACCACACAAAGCAATTTGCCCAGAGTAATGAGTTCTGCAGTAGTTTCACGAAGACCATTATCAAATTGCTGCTGCTGCAGGCAAGCATTTGATCAGATATAAAGTATATGGGGAAGAGGTTGGTCATCCTGTTCATACTGGAACTAGCAAAGACATGAATATCCTCTAACTAATAGGTGCTGCTGGTACACAGCCCAGAGAAACCAATCCAAATTTACAGACCAGAGTGGATAAACTCATCTTTTTAAATACTCAATATCAATATGGCTATAAAGTGTAATCTAGTAGATAATTAGACCAAAAAATCAAGGGAAATTGATGAAGTGTAAGGGAAATAGAAAAATCTATGCATTTCCAGCAACTAATACCCTCAAACTGAAGACCAGAACTAAATGAATAAAACCTGAAAAATTAAATCAGATAATATCTATGTTTTTTTAACCTTGTGCCTCTGTGTATCTGTTGTGTTTGCTTATACTAGTCACATTTACCAGAGTAATTTTTATTTTATGATGAGTATAATTTTTTTCTCTGGCAGTCACTGTGCAGGTTTTTCAGCTGCTTGGGTTTAGATATGTATATAAGGTATACTCAGTTGAAAAAGTTCAGATTTTTCTGAGCATTGAGATTTTTTACAATCCAGGAATATTCTTTTTCTAGCAGATGTCCTCTTCTCTTATAAAAAAAATATCTCCTCAGATAATTAAAAAACCCCAAAAACAATCACTTATGCTGATTCTTCTCCAATTTTTTAAGTTCACATCTGTAATATATGCCATACCAACATTTTATATAGCACATGTACATATATTCTACGTATACAGTAAATTAAAACCATCCCTGAGTAAAACATTGCTGACTGGGGTTACCTGATAACTCATGCAGGAGCTCACTTGTGAAGCCCCATGGAGACTGAAACCCTAAAAGCCTTGAGCTCCATCCCTGCTGGCCATGCCACAGGGCTCCTGGACTGGTTTTGTGGCCAGGTTTAATGGAAGGGGCAGGAACCTTTCATAGGAGGAGACATGAAACTCTTGAGACAGCATCACAGAATGGGTTCCAGTTCATATTAGTGCAGTTGATATCATTTTCCAGCCCTGGTGTAGTGCCAGCTGCAGCATGAATAGATAAAGAGGAGCTGCACCTGCACTTTGATCTCACAGGCTCCTTCCTTTCTCATCCTGCCTGTGATGGAAAATGCTTCAAAGCAATTCCTCCAACACAAGCCTTATCTTGTGTCTTGCTGCATTTTTTCTTCTCATCAGAAATAGGGTAGTTCTGGATTTACTGACCAGTTCTAGTCTAACACGCTGCTGGAAAAATTGGCCATTTTTTGAAGAAAGTGACTACAAGGCAAGTCATGGTGACAGCAGATTTCCAGGCAGTTTGGAGAATCCATGCTCCCTGGTTCTAACTTCCCCACATCAGCTGAAAACTTCACTTTATTTTACTTTCAGATTCAAAACCTGCTGGAACCAGATGGTAAATGTCCACTGCAAATGAAGCACACTGCTCCTGTTATTTTTTAGCAGATGTCACATGCCTAATTTCCTGTACGCTATCCTGATAATTCACCCCTTCTTGTGCAAGAAGGGAATTATTCAGAAAAAGAGTCTTTGGAAAAGAACAAATAGCTGTAGGCCAAATGCAATCTCTAAAGCAAAAGACTTCTGCACCTCATCAACTCCTTCACCCTACACTGTCTCAGATGTCTCTGTGGGTATGTATATATATTTTATTGCAAAAAGCAGGTGTGATGCAGCCAGTTCTATCAGAGGTCTACATTGTGGCATCAGTGCTCTGGATGCCAGCAGTGGCTGATTCACCATACCTGGTTTATAAACAAATTCACAAAGGTGGCTGCAGCACCACAACCTGCAGGCAGAGCTGAAAGAGCCTTCTCCAAGCACAGTCTGACTTATTTAGAAAGAGATTTGTTAATGTACAGGGCAGTCTAAGCTGTCCTAGTAGATCTCTTCTGAAAGAACTGAATTGACTGAACCCAGAAAACTACTAAAATTTTATCTGATTATTATTTTTAAAATCCTATGTTTTTTTAATCCAGCCTTATTTTAATGCCCAACTCTGTTGAGCATATCTGACAATAGCAATTAAATAGGAATAAAAGCAGGGCAGCATTCAGTTCACCCTGATAAATGCAGAACATTAGGGCTTTCTGGGGCTCTGAAGTCATTAAGCCTGGAAATGCATCATGTTCACATGCCCTGAAAAATCTAGTCTACAGAGAGTTTTCCTAAAATCCAGAAACAGATTCTATTTGAGTTGAAAGTCATTTGTTCACTAAAATTAAAAAACAAGCACAGTAAATCTCAACACCAATGCCAGATTTGTACTCTGCAGTTACCAGTGTTTGTTCTGTATTAACATCTGTCTTGGTGGTTGTGTTCCTAGATACATCTAGACAGCGTTTCATACATTGAAACAAAGAGTGCATTACTGCTGCTGCATTTATGCACTGTAATTACTTGTTATCCCATCCACAAATCTTGATTTGCTGTCATATTTGTCAGGCCTGCCCAAGTGCTGGAACACCAAACACTACAAGGAAAAATGGCAAGATGTGCTTGTCCACAACTACCGCTTGCTACGACTGAAGACATATTCCCCACTCATTTATCTGGTTTAGGTACTAACTCTGCTCTACCTTGACTGGCTATTTATTTGCATCATTTCCCCCTGTGATGAAGTTATCAAGTGGACAGAAGTAATTAATACAGTAAGAATATATGTCAATGAAGCCCCTTGGAAAGGCAAGAGGGAGACATGCACATGGATATTAAATGTCTGAGTAGAGAAAAAACAGACAGATGCATTAACTTTTATACACATTTTTCAAATATTGCTGCTGGTCTTATCAGTTGTGAGTGTTCTTTGATATGTCTCTGAAGAGCAAGCTGGGAATCTTGTGCTGAAAGCTGTATTATGTAAGTGTAGTGTCAAAGTAACCCAAGAAATAGCTCTTATTTTGGAAAAGAAAAATGAAAAAAAAGTGGAAAGTTTATGGCTTGGTTCAGGAGTTCTCCTCTGGAGGCATAACATTGTGCTTAAAATAATGGGAATCCCTGCTTGGAGGTATCTCTTACTAGGAAAGAGCTATAGTTTAAAATTGCAATGCTAGAAACAAAACCCTAGAGAAAGTTGTAACACAGTGATGAAAGACTGAGATTCATTTTTGCAACATAAGAAAAATTCTACCGTGGTTCTAAACCAGTGCCATTATAAATCTAGGAACATTTATGCCTGAAAGACAGATGCTACTGCAGCACCACATACCAACACAACTGTGGGAATCCAGACACGACAGCAGAAATAGAATATCCTGAAAAAGAATTCCTCCACTGAAAGCTAATGAAGATCTGTGCCATTTCACAATTATGCCAACACTCACCATCAATGTTTTGAAGGTTGCTGTGTTCCACACTATTCTTGTGAGGCATTTCAACACTTTCCACGTCATTCTGTGGTTTAGTAAGATGTGTTTTCCCTTTCTTTGTGGCAGCGTTAGAAATCCATTCCTCCAGAATGACAGATGAAAGGGTAACTTGCTACTGCTTGCATTTGAGACTCCTCCACTAGGAGAAGGCTCAGCAGGAGTGATGAATTTGCAAGTCATGATGACTTACCCTCCAAGTCAGCCAAGGAAGCTACCTTGATATCAGAACTAATGGTATAATTCCTTTACTAAATTGAGATGGTATCTGCAGAAAGGTTGGACCATAAGCAAGAACTTCATCATTTTACCACATCACACCAATACACCTCCCTCCTTCATCGACTATGATGGGTTCATGGAAGTGAGAAAATTATTGTAGGACAGAAGTTGGGGTTTTAACATATTCCAATTGAATGATTCTATCTTAATTAGAAAAGTACAGTAATCATGTAAAAGAAATTAATTTGTACACAAGGATGTATGTCAAGGTACATCCTTGTGTACCTTGATGGCATAGCTGAAATCTTGTCTGTTCTACTGCTATCTGTTGGTCAGGAGAAATTAACAGTCTCACTTTTCCCAATCATATCCTGTCACATCAATTCAATGAATGAACTAGAATTATATTATAATTTTATATTAACCCTATGGACATACTTGGCCCAGGGTTCACAGGCTTGTGAAATGTAGTTCTCTTGACACAAGATGATTGCTTGGGGTGAGTTTGTGTACATGACTGTGGATGACCATAATGGAAAGATGGAAGAGGTTATATTGAAAAGGGACTGACTGTCCCAAGCCCAAGTAGCTATCCACATTCTAATATTCTAAAAATTATAGTTACCATTTCATAAGGAAAAACTGTAATTGTTTTAATGTTACACGCAGTAATGGATCATTGTTGCTCAGCTGTGTATTTGCAGTTGGACCTTCAAGGACAATAATTGCACCTGCAGGTGCCTCTATCATCAGTCTGCATGCAGTTATTTGATCAGCACCCACCTGAACCTAACCACTCCTTCCATTCCTCATCCTCCAGTCCACTGGTAAATATCCATGGCTGATTTATGCAGCACAGACATGGTGCCAAGTCATTGTCTGAGACTGCAGAAACACTTCTCAGACATACAATTTCCTCAAGCCACTGTCAGCTGGGCAAACCCATCCAGACCAGTGTGGGGCTACACATCCATTTGAACCTTAGTGTGTATATGACCCAAATAACCCCTCTAGTGTATACACATATTTATATTCTTCATCTTTCAGTTCATTCTGAGAACTCCAAGAAATGAAGAGAGTGCATAGGATGCTAAGAATTAGCAGCAATGTAATTAATGAGAAACTATCAAATAGATGTGGTAATTACAATCCTCTCTGGGACAAGGTGTTTAATGGGACAATTCAAAGTACATCCAGGGTGTTTAATCCCATGGAACTCATTTTACATCTGCTTTATTACAATTGAAATGTGAAGACTTAAGCATTTGTCTTGCTTTCATTGTTCAAGAAATAGAGCTTATAATTATCTCCATAAAGTAGCAAAGTATTTAAATACTTTGCATTGTATGTATAGCAACAGGGTACAGTTCACAATGCAAATCCTGCAGGAATGTAAAATGCAGGCAGATCAAAAGGAAAATTGTGAAGTAATTTCACAACTGAGATGTGGTAAAGTATTATATATAAAAATAAATATTGCTTTCCTGTCTAGAGGGGAAAAAAAAGCCTAAAAAAATAAAAACTGCCTCCTCAGTTTCAGCGAAACCAGCAGTCCTTGCCAGAAGAATAAATCAGACAGTAGGAGACAAAAACTATTATCGTTTCTCTGTGTGAAAAAGTGACCTCATTGAAATTGGCTTTAGCATTGTGGATGAATGCCCGATGGCTCGAGACAGATCCAGTTTAGTCAACCTTATCTTCCTCAGTGGGAGAGGTTATGAAACACACTCCTGATAAGGTCAGCACTGCAAGGTCAAAAGCACGTGTTGTCATGTCCTAGGCATGGCATTTTTTAATGCAAACAAAAGAAGAGGAATAAAGGTATTATGTCAGCTATTGAGCAGATAGGGACAGTTATATAATAGAAGGATAGGGAAGGAAAAAATGAAAGGAAAAGTATTGATTCAGCTAATAACTGAAATCAAGAGAGCATGGATTCATGCCTCAAATGTTTCATGTCGTATTTTAGCTCCTGAAGATTTGTTTTAGCCTGGTGTACCTCTTAGAGCCTTTTCAGACAACAGAAGCCATCACAGATGACTGTGTTCAATACAGTAAATTCACCCATACTGCTTCAGCTCCTCTCCTCTGTTATTTGCTGGACTGGCACTGTAAATCAGGCATGACCAAAGTAGCTAAAGACTAATGGAGTGGCTGCCAAGATACACCTGTGTGTCTTCAGGTGCTAAAGTCTGCAGAGGAAATTCTTGCTCTTTTCAGTAGTACCATCTGCATCCTTATGGAAAAGTGGTATGACAACCTAGCTAAACTAGAGCCTTTCTCATTTTTAGCACTCTTCCTGCCCAGTGCCTACTGAACCTACTGAACCACAACCCAGTACATCATTTGGAGTATAATTAATTGCATTAAGAGAAAAGGTAAAGTGAAAGAATTGTCATCAATGGTATTCTTACTCCTCTAATAAAACTCTGGAAAAACAAAAAAAATTATGCCATCATAATGAGAAAAGGAGAGAAATCAAGTTACTTTAATCACATATCTCAAAGTTTAATGAATACAGCAAAATCTAACAGCAAAAAACCTGTATTATTTGGTAGAAAACTTTGTTCTGTCCTTATTGAGAGAAATCAGCACCAACTGTGGCATAATGGAGCTCTCTTTGACAGCTAGAATGTCCTCCCACCATTTGGAGGAGCTTGCTGCATCTAACAGCAAGGGCCCCAGTTTTCAGAACCCTCACAATCCTAAAGCATTCTCTGCTCAAGTGATGGCCTCAGACTTCCCAGAAATGAAGCTTGTGCATACAATTTGCTCAGAGCAGGTTACTCTCCCTTGTCTTTCTTGACAGTTTACAAGGAGAAAAGGATATTTGAAATTTGAGAACAGTACACGTGGAACCATAACAGTAGAGAAAAGCTGAACATGCTTCAGTGAATTTCTATGTGTCATGTTATCTATATGACTTTCCTGGAATTCTAAGCTAAGGCCACCCCAAGGACTTGTCACTGCCTGTTATGAAGGAAAAGACAAACTGAATCACAACAGAGGAGAACAGAACATTTCTAAAAAGAAACCAGTCTAGCAGGAATTCAGTCAGCCATCCTCCTCTAAAAAATACTGATTTTGAATTCAGACATGCATACTGGCCTCAGGCTTGACAATCTGTCAGAAAACAATGCTAGTCTCCCATGCCATTTTGCATTTGGAATATGAAATAAATCATGAAATGGTTTTTCAGGCTCAAAAAAGCTATTTGTGTTCTAAAGCTTCTAAAAAGATAGGCAGATTACATTTCTGATAACATTTGTCTGGAAGTAAGTAACTGGATAGGTTCTGGTCTTCAGGGCAGCACTGCACTCCAGAAATGCTTAAGAGCACTGGGAAGCACCCTGCACTGAGCTCCTGGGGTATAACCCAAAGCCTGACTTCTCAGCTCTCATGGTACTTCCTATCTCCAAAACCAACTAATCCTCACAGCAACCCAGTGAAGTTCTGTTATCTCCTTGTCCCAGTGAAACTGAGTTGCCTCCCTCAGAGTATGACTCAGTTAGGAGACTGTAATCCCTGGCTCTCAGTGTCTCCTTCCCACTGGCAAGAGTTTGCTTCTCTCCTGCTTGAGCCTGGCTGCCTGACAAGACTTAGATCTTTGGAAAATGTTGCTCAGTGATAACATGACCAGGTTACACTGAGGTGTAAGTAGGACGACTAAGAGGAGAAAGACATTTATTATGCAGTAGAGTCATAAACAATTTATTTAGTAACTAATCCGACCTCCTTTTTGATAGAGTGTATGGAAGGTTCCTCAAAATAAATCATCCTGATGCTAAAACCTTGCTTTCTTGTTTGGAGGCTTTGTTTCCTTGGACTATGTCCAGAAGTCTATGCCAGCAGGCAGAATATCAGCAGTGCACAGGAGCAGTGAATGTGGGCTGGAAAGCAAACTGTAAAGAGAAATATGACTTTAGATTAATACTGGGTCTGTTCCTTCAGGGTCTAAACACTTCTTTATGTTCTCTCAAGCACTGCAGCCAATATGTACTGTCTACCACCACTCCCAGATTTGAAGAAAACAAATTCACAAATGCAAACATGGCAAGAGCAGAGCTGTGAAAGTATTTTGCATTTACCATGAATAACGAAAAATATTTTAGAAACATTGCACCAGTAGAGACCAGCACTAAAGAAAACTGCTGCTCCTAAGCAGAAGATGTAAATCCCTGCACAAACTGTGGAAGGCAATGTTTGGATGTAAGTACAATACTATTTCCCAAATTGAGCTGCTACAGACTGCCACATAGACAAAACAGATTTGTAATCCCAAACCCTGTGTACATGATTCCTGTGCATACAAAAACATTTACTTAAACAAAACCCCAACGTTTTATGATCATTATCATGTCATCTGTTGTTACAAAGCAAAGCCTTCACAAATAACATTTGTAGTATTACCCTTAAAAATATCTACAAATTAATAAAAATAACCTACCAAAAATATCTTCCAAATTACTTATTTTTCATTCACTTTTACTGTAACTTCTCTAAAGTTATCAAAACTTCATATGTTGTCAATCATAAATTATGGCTTCTTGTTTGCTAGTTTGTTTTAAATTAACATTTTAAAAGATAAATGTCTGATACTTTCTGGATTTTCCCGATGCCTCTTTCAGTCTATATTTTTTGCAGAACTTGGAACAACTTCTAAGTTATTTCTTACTTCCTCAACTAGTAATAAATTAAATAGTAAAAGGACAGTCAGAAGATATTTGGGCATTGAATCCAAAAGGACCTATGCTGCATCAGAAGAATTTTGTGGTTTAAAACCCCATAGCTGCAACTAAGGAAATGCCAGGAATGGCACAACCTATTTCTTTGTGTCCTTTTCTTTCTCCTCCTCACTCCCATCAGCTGCCTCCTGTCCATACCCTCCACTGCGTCCAGCAGCCCTGCAGTCCTGCCCATCCCTCCCCTTTGCAGCACTATTTCTGTTCTTCCTTCCTTCATGTGCTGTTAATATTTCCTTCCACAGGATCCTTGGGTTTCCTATTCAGCACTGTTATCTGTCTTGTCACCCATCAAATGCTTTCATTTTCTGTTCTTATCTGCCCTTTCCTTCACCAGCAGGTTACTGTCTGTTTATCTTCTCTTGCCATTCCTTCACATTCAGCTCAGGCAGGTGTCTCCTGTTGCCTCCAGACTCAGCCCAGCACAGATACTCTGTCTGCCCTCAGGTGCTGTGCCAGCCAATGAATTTGGACACAGTGACCCAGAGTCACCTTCCTGATAACTTTCTCCTGCGTGGTGGAGCACGTTTGTTGTCTCTCAGTCCTGGGATGCTGTAGTTCAAACCCATCAGGATGACTGGTGGTGCTAACCACATTCAGGAAAGACAAAATATTCCAAGAATCTAGGTAACAGTTGTTAACAGGCTGGTATGGATCATGTATGGAATGTGTCAGAAGTTTAAATTCTCTAAATTCTCCAGAGAGGTTTCCCAGGACATATCTCTCCTTGCTGACTTTGCATTCCTCAGATCTAAAATTGCTTTTCAGGAAAAATTCTTTGCTGCCTTTGGGAGCTCTTTTTTGGTCACGCATAAATTAGAAAAATTTCTGTGTAGCATGGGGAATGCTGGAAAAGCTTCACTCTCACCACTCCTGTTGCTTTCAGCTCGATGTATCTTTGCCCATCCACCACTTGCTTCACTTCCCAGGATTTGACAGTTCAGTGATTTTTCCAAAAGGATCCTGTCAGACAGGCTTTTAGAATCACAGAATCACAGAATAAGCTGAGTTGGAAGAGACCCATCAGGAACATTGAGTCCAACTCCTGGTCCTGCACAAGACACCCCAACAATTCCCCCATGTGCCTGAGAGTGTTGCCCAAACATGTCTTGAGCTCTGTCAGGCTTGGAGCTGTGACCACTGCCCTGGGGAGCCTGTTCAGTGCCCAACCACCCTCTGGGTGAAAAACTCTTCCCTGATATATAACCTATTTAATTGTTATTGCAATGCTTATCAGCTCTTGGAAAATGAAGATCTCATTCACCCAGAACTAACCCACTACAAAAACCAAAAAATCTAAGAGAATCAAAATCTCACTTTCGGAAGGAAAAAAACAAGATGAAGGAATAAGTAACACCTCCTGCATCCACCAGGTCAAGCACATAATTTCTAATCATTCAAATGCAAGCCATGAAATGCCACCTGAGAAGGCAGAAGAGTAGCTGTGGGGGTGCGGCGGCCCGATGCTGCGGATCCCGAATCCCCGAGGCCGGCGGTCGGCGTAATCCACGGGGACGCTGCCGAGGATGCCATCGCCTGGGACTCGGAGGAGGCCGGGCCGTAAACCGCTCTCTCCCTCCCCTGGAAAGTTTTTCCTAAGCTTATTGGTTTAAAGTTCGCTTCCCCGCCCCTATCACCGCCCCCACTGCTTGCCCTCACTAGAATGTTCTGTTGCCGGGCTTCCCCCATGAGTTGCTTGTAATCCCCTCCCTAGTTATATTTCATTTGCTCCCCCGCTTGTCCCTCATGTTGTCCCGGAGCCCCGTTGGCTCCGCCCCTGCTGTTCCTCCCCGGGAAACCCCGTATTTCGCCCTAAAAACCCCCTCCCTTTGTTCTCTCCGCGTGGTGTGGCCGCGACCCCAGCCCCGCCGGGTTCTGCGCCCGGCAGCTGCGTGGACCGCCCCGCCCGAGAGCCCCCAGTGTGCCTCCCCCGCGCCGCTTCTCCTGAATAAACTGCACACTGATGACTCTCGGCTCGTCGCCCGTTCTTTATCACGGGAAGCGACCAGCGACTCCACGGCGTTCCTGCCCGGCAGGCACCCGCCTCCGCCGCGTGGTCCCTGCCGCTCCAAGGAGCGACCCTGGGAACACCGAGGCTGACCGCAGCCGCCTCTGGACAGAGCTGAACAGCCGGGAGGGCTGAGAGCTTGGGCCAGGTGAGGCCCCCAAGGTCTCCCGAAGCCCCGGAGCTCGTTGGGGCCAGGCGGCCGGACCCCGCCGGACCCCTACAACTTCAAGTGGCGCCGTCAACGTGACCCTCCGAGCCTGCCTTCGCTCCTTGGAAGGGAAGAGTGGAGATCCGTTGTTCCGCCACCCGGCGAGTTGCAGCACCCTCCCTGGACTACTTCAAGAGGTGCTCCTCGCCGGCACCGCCAGCCCCGTGAGCCCCGTGAACCGACCGCGCCGCTTTGTGTTCGGGTGAGTTGGTAGGGGAAGGGGTCCCCTAGCTTGCCCTCTTTTAATTTAATTTTTCGTTCGGGTCGGTCGGGTGAGAGTTTGGTTCGGCTAACCTTTATCTCGGGTGGAAAAGATGGGGGTTAACCTAACCAAAGAGCAACGAGAATTTTATGTTTCCGTTAAAACCTCCCTCCGAGTAGCGAAATTTTCTTTTCCCTCCCCGCTCCTAAAACGCTTCGTTAAATTTATTTTTGCCGAGTTTCCCGATGTATCTCCCCAAGATGCTAACTCCATCGATTTTTGGCGTGGGGTCCGCTCGCGCATGAACCACCTTATATCCCAAGGGGATAAGCGAGCGGACCAGTTTTTCGGGATTTTAACACAAATTTTCCACGCTTTCCGTCCCTCCCTTCGGAGCGCGGGAGTCCCTGCTAACCCTTCCCCGTCTGCCCGTTCCTCAACTAACCCCAGCCCCTGTCCTTCTCGAGGCGACCGCGGCGGCTCAGAACGTCCGCGGACACGGAGTTCTCATCTAGTCTCCGGCGCCCCCGTGGTCACTTCGTCCCCTGCCTGGGAGGGAGAACGCGCGACCCTCTCGGGCACCCCCGGTTCTGTCTCTCCTAACCCCTCTTCCCGGGTTGATTCGTCCCTGGTAGTCCCCCGCAATCCCCGCCGTGTATCCTTTTGTCTCCCCGAAGAGCCACAAAGAAGCGGCGGCTGGCACCAAGATAGCGCCTGCCGCGTGGCTTCCCCATGCCCCATCCCTTCTCCCTACAATCCTCCCGTTCCCGCTGCTGCTTCGGCTTTCCCGCCGAACCCCTTCCCTGATCCCTCCCCCTGGGCGGCCTATCCATCACCGTGCGGGCACACCCCCTCCCTCGGACCCTCCGCCCCTGCGCCCAACCCCTTTATCCCTACCCCGCCTACCTCCCCTTTCCCACCGAAACCCCACCTCTTCCTCGACTCCTCCCCGGGCCCTTCGTCAGTCGCCCCTCCCTATGATCCGCCTCTTCCTAACCCCTCCCCGGAGGCGGGTCTTCCCGGTTCCCACGGCTACCCTTCTGGCGTCCGCCGGAAGGCCGCCATCTTGGATCCCCTTTCCCACGATGACCGGAAGGAGGCCATCTTTGTTGGTCCTCCAATGGTCCCTGACCGGAAGGAGGCCATCTTGGATGGATCCTCCGGCTTGGCTGGGAAAGGTTGTCACCTAGATCCGGAACCAGGGAGCCTCCAGGCCCCCTTCGCCGCACCAGTCCGCGTTTCGGGGCAACGCGATCACCCACGGTGGGAGCCCTTTGATAGGGCCGCGCTCAAAGACCTGGCCAAAACGCAAAAGGAGTTTGGCCGGGACTCGAACTATTTCAGAGCAGTCCTTCACGCCACTCTCACCGGCGTCCCTCTAGTTCCCTCCGACATCAAATTAGTGATGTCTTGTCTACTGTCCCCCGTTGAATACCAAGAGTGGGAGGACGAGTGGAAAAGGCAGATCAGGGGGCTAGAGCGACTGCTTCCTGGGCACGGCACTCCAAACGGCCCCACCTTCGAGTTGTTGTTGGGTGAGGGGGATTACTCTAAACCCCAGACGCAAGCCCGAGAGATACCCATAGACATTCTGGTGTCTCTCGCTGGTGCAGCGGAGAGGGTAGTGCTTGGTATCCCTCCGGTGGATGCCCCTACCATCCCCTACTTGGAGATATTCCAAGGGCCTGACGAGGCCTTCCCCAGTTTTGTTGATAAATTAAAACAGGCCATCGATCGTCAGGTCCCCGACCACACCATCAGGGAGCAGCTGCTTGTGGACGGGGCAATCACCAGATCCAACACCATCTGCAAAGAAATCATATTGTCCCTGCCACATGACCCACGGCCGACCATCGCCCAGATGGTCAGTGCCTGTCGGCGCCTGGCTGCTGTCAAGGCGCTGAATGCTAACACCTCTCAGGCACTGGCCATCTGAAACACCTATGCCACCTGTAACCGGTGTGGCAAGCGAGGACATTACGCCGCAGACTGCCCCACACCGGTCGAAGAAATCTCCAAGTTTTCCCATTTTCCTGCCCCTGCCCGCGCCCAGCGTCCTTCCCCCATGTCCCTAACTGACCCTTCCTCGTTTCCACCTCCCTTCCCTGCTGGCCAGGGAAACTGAGAGCACAGCGTGAGATGCCGGCCTCACGCTGCCAACAGCCACCGGCCGGCCTCGACCCCACGGATTTCCAGCAGACGTGGGTCGACGATGACTGTACGATACCCGGATGTGACTCCTTTCTTGTTAAGCTAAAGTGTGACTTTCCTGACGCTCTTGTCCTTGCCATTTCAGATGCGGATGCCGGACCCAAAGGGATTGCCATCATCCCTTCCTTGATCAGAGTGGATGCAGAGGGGTTCTTTCCACTCCAGGTTGAAGTTGCCGACCCCCCTCTTATCCTCTCTAGGAATCAGGTCGTGGCCAGGATCAAGGTCATCCCGTTCCACGCTATCCTCACGGAACGACCGCTGGTTGCCTGGTCCGAGGCGGTTGGTAAGGACAGGCCAATGCTTACTTGTGGCCTTTCCCAGAAGGGAAGCAACATCTCCCTTACTGGCATGATTGACACTGGTGCGGATGTCATAGTCATCTCCTCGGCGAGTTGGCCGTCGGCATGGGCCAAGGAGCCTGTGGCTCAGTCGTTGAAAGGTGTGGGAGGATATACTCCTGCGGAGCGGAGTTCCATCCCCGTTCTAATTGAAGGCCCCGAGGGTCGCATCGCCACCGTGCGGCCATTCATCATCAACTCGGGATTCAACCTGTGGGGGAGAGACACTATGTCCCAATGGGGTGCCCGAGTCGAATTGGCTCCAGCTCGGGATTTTTGATTGGGGTCACTGGTGAGCGCCCGACCCAGCCATTGATTTGGCTCACTGATAAACCTGTCTGGGTCGACCAGTGGCCTTTGCCTATACACAAATTAAGAGCGCTCGAAGAGCTCGTTGAGGAGCAACTGGAGAAGGGGCACATCGTGCCCTCGACCAGTCCATGGAACTCGCCCGTCTTCGTTATCAAGAAGGCGGGAGGGACCCAATGGAGGCTCCTCCATGACCTCAGAAAAATAAACGAAGTCATTGAGGACATGGGGCCTCTCCAGCCCGGGTTGCCATCACCTTCAATGCTCCCGCGGGACTGGAAGATTGCAGTGGTGGACATAAAGGACTGCTTCTTCCAGATCCCCCTGCACCCAGACGATGCGCCCAGGTTCGCCTTTTCAGTTCCCTCCACCAACAGGGAACGCCCAATGCGCCACTATCACTGGCGAGTGCTCCCGCAAGGGATGAAAAACTCCCCCACCATTTGCCAGTGGTATGTGGACAGCATTCTCGCACCAGTGCGAGAGGTCACGGGTGAGTCAATCATCGTCCATTATATGGATGATGTATTGGTCTGTTCGCCAACCGAAGCCATCTTGCGGACAGCACTCTCTAGAGTCGTGGGGGCCCTAGAGAGTGAAGGGTTTGAGATGCAACCTTCCAAGGTACAGGTGATGGTGCCGTGGAGATACCTGGGAGCGAAAATTGAGGCGCAAACAATAACACCCTTGCAGATCAAAATTATTGACAATCCATCTAACCTGCAGGAAATGCACCAGCTCTGTGGTGCCATCAACTGGATTCGGCCCCTGATCGGCATCTCCTCGGAAGACCTGGTCCCGCTGTTTTCCCTCCTGTGTGGAGATCGCGACCTGACCTCCCCAAGGACATTGACCCCGGAAGCGCGGGAATCCATCAGAAAGGTACAGAACGCCCTGAAAACATGTCGCGTTCACCGATGCGACCCCAAATTGCCCTTTAATTTGGCCATCCTAGGTAAAATGCCCCACCTGCACGGGCTCATCTTTCAATGGGACCTGAAAGACATGGAGAACCGACTGCTCATTATTGAGTGGGTCTTCCTGCCTATCTCGTCCCCCAAAGTTTTAGTTTCGCCACTGGACAAGGCGGCGCAGCTTGTTAGATGAGCGAGGTCCCGCCTGTCCACCCTAGCAGGACGTGAGTTCGCATACATCCACGTTCCATTTGATACAAAATCATTCGAATTCGCCTTGATAAAGAGTGAGGAGATGCAGCTAGCACTTGAATCGTTTCCCGGCCAGGTTGTTACCTGGTTTCCAAAACATAAGATATTTGCAATATCTGAACTAAAAATTGTTCTTGACCGGGTCCAAAGTCGGAAACCCCTCAGTGCTCCGACACTTTTCACTGACGGCTCGGGCACATCAGGAAAATCGGTGATTGCCTGGTGGAACCCCTCGACAGAGCGGTGGGATTCCGATGTCGAGATTGTTTCTGGGTCCGCCCAGGTGGCCGAGCTCGCAGCCGCCGTCAGAGCATTTGAGCGCTTTCTGGGACCCTTCAATCTGGTCACTGATTCGGCCTATGTAGCGGGGATCGTTTCAAGGGCTGAGGACAGTTGGCTGTCCGGCTCCTCCAACCCAAAAATTAATTGCTTGGTCAAGAGGCTCAAGACAGCCATTTCCCACCGTGACCAACCCTTCTACGTGATGCATGTGCGTTCACACACTGACCTTCCGGGTCCAATCACGGAAGGGAATAGGGTGGCAGACGCGCTCGCTGCGCCTGTGCATGTTGCCAACGTGCCTGATCGATTCCAGCAGGCATCGCTGAGCCATGCACTCTTCCACCAAAATGTCCTGGCCTTGAGGCGAATGTTTGAGTTAACAGTGGACCAAGCCAAGGCCATTGTGGCGGCCTGTCCCCATTGTCAACCCCTCCAGATTACATCCATGGGGTTTGGAATCAACCCCAGAGGGCTTAATAGTGGGGAGCTTTGGCAGTCAGATGTCACGCACGTGCCTGAATTTGGTCGACTAAAATATGTACACGTGAGCGTAGACACCTTTTCAGGCGCGATCTTTGCCACCGCACATTCGGGGGAAAAGGCGAAGGATGCGATTTCGCACTTCCTGCAGGCCTTCGCCATCCTGGGTATTCCTAAAGAGGTTAAGACGGACAACGGTCCGTGTTACACCTCTGGACCAGTGAGGAAATTTTTCCTCCAGTGGGGCATTTCCCACACCACCGGGATTCCCCACTCAGCCACGGGTCAGGCCCTGGTGGAAAGGGCCCATCGGTCCCTCAAGAGGGTGCTTCAGCAGCAAAAGGGGGGACCAGAAACAGAGACCCCGGCAAATCGGCTCGCCAGGGCTCTTTTCACTCTAAATTTTCTCAATTGCTCCGATAAGGAGCCAGAACCCCCGGTGGTTCGCCACTTTGCCAACCACACGCGAGCCAAGCTGAAGGAGCGCCCCCTTGTCCTGATCAAGGAACCGGATTCCCTAAAGATCGTTGGCCCCTTCCCTCTCGTCATCTGGGGGCGTGGCTATTGCTGCGTCTCCACCTCTGAAGGGCCACGATGGGTCCCAGCTAAATTTGTCAAGCCTTTCCTAAAAGCAGGGCCACTCTCCCCGAGACCGGAGCCAAAGGACGTGACATCGGCCCACTGGTGCCGCAAGAAGAAGGCGGAGACTCCACCTTCCTCACCTCGCCGCCTCCGACCCCACACTCACAAGCAGAGCGTCTGAGTCACCAAGAGTCCATCCCGCAGTTCCCTGAGCCAGCCTCCCACTTCCCTTCCCCCTCTTCCCTATGGCCTTCCCGTCCTCCCTCCTCCACCTGCCCCAATCTTTATCGCTTTGGTTAATGCTGTTCTGTTTGCTCCCCCATTCAAAGGCCAAGATGCGTCCTACCATCCTCACGTCATTCCTTCTCTTCATGCCGACCATCGTCCCAGTCCAATCGTGGGTTGTGAGGCAGCCGAGCTCCAACGTCTGGGTGACTTCAGCCCGTGCCATGAACAAGGAGCAAATGTGTATCCATTGATTTTTTGCTCCTTGCGCATGGACATGGCTGTCAACAGTTTGAGGGGCTCTGCTGCTTCAACCTATCCTCCAGGAGCCGTAGCATCCACCAGAGGCTGAAAGATATGGACGCCTTGATAAGAAACATCACCTTCGAGAGCAGCCTCTGGTTTGAAAACACCGTGGATGGTGTCCGTCATGCTGTGAACTCCACGCTTTCCACCGTCGGAGGATGGGCCCACAAAGCACTGAAAGGACTGGGACTGCCCGAATGGGGAGCCACGCTTTTAAAAGACTGCGTTATTGTTTTATTTGCTATTGCTTTAATTGCTGCTTCATTTGCATTGATTAAGAAATATTTAGTTAAGCACATTCGCTCCTTATTTAGTAAAGAAGGGGGAGGTGTGGGGGTGCGGCGGCCCGATGCTGCGGATCCCGAGTCCCCGAGGCCGGTGGTCGGCGTAATCCACGGGGACGCTGCCGAGGATGCCATCGCCTGGGACTCGGAGGAGGCCGGGCCGTAAACCGCTCTCTCCCTCCCCTGGAAAGTTTTTCCTAAGCTTATTGGTTTAAAGTTTGCTTCCCCGCCCCTATCACCGCCCCCGCTGCTTGCCCTCACTAGAATGTTCTGTTGCCGGGCTTCCCCCATGAGTTGCTTGTAATCCCCTCCCTAGTTATATTTCATTTGCTCCCCCGCTTGTCCCTCATGTTGTCCCGGAGCCCCGTTGGCTCCGCCCCTGCTGTTCCTCCCCGGGAAACCCCGTATTTCGCCCTAAAAACCCCCTCCCTTTGTTCTCTCCGCGTGGTGTGGCCGCGACCCCAGCCCCGCCGGGTTCTGCGCCCGGTAGCTGCGTGGACCGCCCCACCCGAGAGCCCCCAGTGTGCCTCCCCCGCGCCGCTTCTCCTTAATAAACTGCACACTGATGACTCTCGGCTCGTCGCCCTTTCACGGGAAGCGACCAGCGACTCCACGGCATTCCTGCCCGGCAGGCACCCGCCTCCGCCGCGTGGTCCCTGCCGCTCCAAGGAGCGACCCTGGGAACACCGAGGCTGACCGCAGCCGCCTCTGGACAGAGCTGAACAGCCGGGAGGGCTGAGAGCTTGGGCCAGGTGAGGCCCCCGAGGTCTCCCGAAGCCCCGGAGCTCGTTGGGGCCAGGCGGCCGGACCCCGCCGGACCCTTACAACTTCAAGTAGCAGCACACCTTCCTTACACCTGACACCGTGCAGTGCACAGGCAAGGCAGACATGCCTGTCATTTGTTCTCAGTCTCTAGAGGCTCCAGCAGTCTGGATCTGCACAGCAGAAGCAGATTTATTGGACTGTGACTATGTGCTCTGCACAGTAAGAACCAATGAATCTTGTGTTGGATTGATTAAAATTGTAATTGTACAATCTCTGTGATCCAAAGAACAAGGAGTCATTTCTCACAGAGAAACACTTAGCAATTGGACAGACTCAAACTTTCTGCCTCATGGCATTTGTAGCTGCTCTTTACATTGCCACATAAATCAAAGGCATGCATTTTGACCCTTCTACATATAATGCAGCCAAATAGGAAGCAATACAACACAAAAAACATTGCTTGTTAAATTTAGAACAGCTTTTCAGAAAGAAAAACAATGGTGGATATAAACTTCTTACCATTTCAGAAGATTTGATACTATCTTCATAATAGAAAGTACAAATAATAGACAATTAACAATTAAGTTGCTTAAATTAAACCAATATTCCATTTTTACTACTACATATAAAAAGGAAGAGAGAAAAGAAAATGCAGACATAGAAACAGAACTCTGAGGGTAATTTCAAAATTAGAAGAAGGGAAGAAAGAAACCTAAATAACTGTCACTTACTTGTTTCTGTTTCTGTAAAAGTTGTTCATAAGGCCAAGAACTGAAAAGCCTTGCTCTCTATACCCAATAAGGTTTTTAGGCAATCAAAATGAAAACAGTTTTGAAAGACAGTTTAGACTCTGCTTTGTCATCCGTTATTATTATGGAGAAACATAAACCATGTAAGTACATAACCTTTGAAATATCAAAACTGCTAGACATTGCAGGAATTCTGTAGCTCATGGGCTACGAATTTGATGCCAAAGAACTTGTGTTGCAGCCTTCAGCAGTGCATGTGCTGCTGAGTGATGCCTGCCCAGGTTGCCACCCCCCAGCTCATTCATACTCTGTGGAATTGCTTGCACAGCCATCACAGTCCTTGATACTGAGTCATCCTCAACAAAGTCACTTGCACAGCTCCTCACAGCTCTTCTCAGAAGTGATGAGAGCAGATAAAAATTGTATCATGCACCATAATTAATATGGTTACAGCAGGTGATGCCACAGCTCTACCCAATTAGTACATATTTTTCAGTGAAAAACAGAGTGCCTTAATCACTTCCTCTTACTTCACAGTATTTGTTTCAATTTAGGCACAAATGAATGTAAATCAGTCATGTTTTTCATAGCACAATAAATTAAAAGTGTGTGCACGGAGATCTGACCATTCAGAAGTACAAAACTCAAACCCTACAAAGCAAAGTATTTTTGCTAGTCTGCAATCTAAGATTACAACATTTACCTTTAATCCACCCTTAATAACTTCAGGATGCACATGATCAGTGTAAGTACTTGATGCAGAAGGTAGAGTCAGTAAATACAGCCAGTATTAGAGAGAGAAACCCATGCACAGCCTCTGCCCAAGAGCCCAGAGTCAGACCTCAGACTCCACAACTTCAGCTGTCAAGATCAAAGTATTCCAAACTCTGTAGAAATGGTAAGGGAAGGGATCATCATCCCTGATCATCATCAGCCCACGGCATCCTTTTTCTGTGGAAGTCTGCAGAACCACTGCTTCTACTTAGAAAAGTTGTAGAATGATAAGTCAAACCTCAGAGCAAAATCAAGATTTCAAACTTGACCTCAACATTGAGAGATTCTGAAGTATTAAAAACCTGGGTTCAAAAGCCTCTCATACAAGGTTTACTATTTCTGTACCTTAGCCCAAGTGGGTTGAAGATACAGTTCAATTTTTCATTTCTCTTGAGAGCCCTTCCATGTAGTGGAAGAAAAGAGCTAATGCATTCCTAAATCACTGAATCAATGTCAAGGTCATGTGTTTATTTGATAATCTTTGATAGCCTGCAAAAAACGTTTCTTGAGACAAATGTATCATCATGACTGCAGTTCTGGTACCTTTTTATCACAAACAGCTACTTCAGAAGAAATAGAAACAAAGGCATACTTAGCTTATTAAGTTTGTATTAGTGATCTGTTTTCTTCATTTGAAGCCTCCTCCTGTTATGTTACTGAGAATTGGGATCAGATTGTCCTTTCTGGGATTTGAACAAGGTTCATTCCAGAATGTGTTGGTCCAGCTCCTGGCATTGGCTGGAAACTTTGCCAAAGTGACCCAAGGCAGCCCTTGTCCCAGGAGTCCATTCCTAGGGCAGCCAGGAGGCCTGCACAGGCCATCAAGGGCTGCCTGTCCTGTAGGTTACCAGAGGATCAGGACAGGCTGTAATTACAAAATAAAGCAATAGGCCGTGAAAGACTATAGCCAGACAAACAGGCATTTGTTTTTCCTCATGAATATGTAGGAGCTGTTTCCTTTTACTCTTTCAGCTAATGGCCATAGGAATTTTGCCAGGTTGCTGTGTCAGGTATGTCAGTGCTTGTTTGACTTTCCTAACCAGGCTTTTCCTAGTAACACCAGAAATACATTAAAAAACAAACCCCAGACCCTTTATCATCTGTTGCAATTACAACAGTTTTCTGAGATCAGAGTGCTATGACAAAATATTTATTAACACATCAACTGCTTTAAAGGTGAATGGCCAATATTTCAACACACATACATGGAGCTGTAGACAAAGCTATGATAGTATTTACCAGCCTTCAGTTCTGACATTCACTGCTGTCCTTTCAGATGTCACTACAGGCGACTACTGGCTATACTTTCACCTCTGCTACCTGAGAAGACTTGAGAACAGAAGGGTCACTGCTGGCTTTCTTTCACATCAATAAAAGCCAGACCTAATTTAAAAGCAGAGGGAAAGTGAGATAATGAGAAGCACCATCTCTCAGTCCCCTGTCTGTGCACCCCTGGGAGGCTGCAGGAGGAATGGAGCCTCAGGGAAGAGATGACTTCTTCTTTGCAGAGCACTGGTTTTGTTAGCAAATCACCACAAGCATCCCCTTCTAGTGAAAGGTTCTCCACACAACATTTAGGAAAGTCAGTCATACATAGGACATTGTGGAGTTCCAGAGGCTCTTCCCAGATGAATCCCCAAAAGTCCCATCTGCACAGGTCCAGCCCTATGTCCCATTCTCAGGAACTACACACACAGATAAGAAATGTGACAGCAGCTGGACTTTTCATGTACAACTTTTCCTTTTTCCTTCTCCTTTTCTCTCTTTTTTTTTGTTTGTTTTTTGGGGTTTTTTTTTGTTTTTCTGCTTTTTTTACCACTCAAAAGAAATGCAAGTGAATCCTAAACTACTGTCAAGAATCTGAGAGGAAATAAAGTGCAAAGCAATTTATAGTGAACATCAATCATTTGGTTGAATGCTCATAGTCAATCTGTGCTCAATCTTCCCTAAAAGTACATTTAAATACCACACACTGAGGAAGAGGCACGGTGGGAATGTGAGTGAGAAAGGGCAAAACTGCCCAGCAGTGAGGGGAAAGAGGGAGGGAAAGTGTGAGGAGCAGTGTGAGGGACAAAGTGAGGAACTGTGTGACACTGAGGTTGGAGATGGGGGTGGATAAGGAGCTCCAGAGGCTGGAGCAGGGATTCCCCTGCAGCCTGTGGGGACACCAGGGTGAAGCAGACACCCCACTGCAGCCCATGGACAGCCCCAAGCCAGCCAGAGGGGGTGGAGACTTCCTGAAGGAGCTGTGCTGTGTGGACAGGACTTGCTCTAGAGCAGGGAAAAGAGGAATAGCTAGAGCCTGAGCACAGCCCCACAGCCCCGGCCTGGCCTGGGGGCAGAGCCTCACCCCAGCTATGGTCCCTACAGCCAGCTGTCATTTCCCACCCACTGCTATCACAGAAAGAATTAGACAATGCTCACAGGAAAAAAGCTGCCCACAAACAGGTTGAGATAAGAGCAATACAAATCACCAATTCTTGAGAAACCAAATCTCCCTTTACAGGCAAATAGAGCAAAGGAAATTGCGCTAAGTATCATCTTCGATCTAACTTACATTTAATTAATTTTAAAAGGCTTAATAACTTTGAAGGATGATTAGATCTCTAAAATGCACTTCTTTTAAACAGTTTCTTCACCACTAAAAGAAAGTATTGGCTTTCCTGCATGATATAGGCACGTGCACACACACATACTCCAGGCCACAATAAAATGAAGCATAAATTATACTCTGAAGTTATACAGAATATGCAAAAGATACATCCTACCTCTACCTATTCATTACATTTCACTGCTAAAAGAGAATTTTGACAAAAATTAGATTTTTGCAATAGCCTTCAAGTTTTAACACAAGACACTAATCCTAGATTTTTCTGAATCCTCTGACTCTCATACTAATTAAAGTGACTGCTCTTGCTCAAAGTGTACAAGCCAAAATAGATCTGATCATGCTGAACTCTCCAACTCATAGTGCAGCCCTTTCAGACCATTGTATTTCAAGGACCCATTTTGACAATTCTGGATCAATGCTGGCAGCATTTCTTTGCAATCCACATTTGCCACTTCCCACTCAGGGCAAAAGAAGCAGCTTTATTCTTCTGGACTGCATTTAAGTATATGATATTTTCCTTGGAACTGCTGGCTAACACAAAGCAATGTCTGTTCTAATTTTCACAGTACTGTCTTATGAGTCAGAGACGGCCATAGTTCCAAAAATGCACGACATTAGTTATGAAATAATGTGCATTGTAACTATTTTGGCATAGAAACATACATTTAAATTCATTAAGCAGAAAGGTGGATAAATTTACTGAATTTCAGTATAAGCATTTGTTCTAATAGTTTTTAACACCAGTTGGAAATTCAGTCTTTAATGGCCATAAGGTAGACACCCCAAAAACTTACTCCAAAAATTAGAGGCCTTTGGAAATGTACTGGAGATAGAGCACTGCTGGGAAGAGGATGTGAGGGGGTGCTGGGCACTCAGCATCAATTCTGGCACAGAGCTGTGGTGGACAAGACATAAACATCAGTCTGGAGCCACCAATGCATAATTATTTATCCCACAGGCATGGCTTACTGTCCTTTTGGAGTAATTACATCTAATCCACTGAACACACCTACCAGAAGTTTAAATTGGATAGAATATGCCCCTCATTGCACCCCATTAGTGGGTAATGTGGCCTTGCCTGACTAGCCAGTGTTTTATTCTGGCTAGAAGTAGCTCATTACTGTACAAAAGCAATTTTGTAGCTTAAGTCATGTGTATATTCCTATCCAAAGACAATAAACTACAAGAGGCGAGGAGAAAGGAGAGTGGGATTATGAACTATTTCACACATAATAAAACCACTTATGTAAAAAAGTATTTGTGATGTGCAAAACCAGGAAAGGGTTTAGATACACGGAATATCATCATTATTGCCTGTAAGTACTTGAATTTGACTGTTTCACCTCTAGATGTCAAGGACAATAGTTAATTTGTACAAAGTAGATAAATGAGGTGGAAACTAATCAGAAGAGGTTTGTTTATCTGTTCTTTGATGATATATTACACTACAATAATAAGACAGTAAGTGTGTGTTCTCTCTGATTGAGAATAACTTCCAACATCATTTCTCATTTTTACATATCAGATCTGAAAGCACCTCCCAGTCTTTGAAGTTCAGCAAAATTCAAAACCATTAATTAAGCCCAGCCAAGTGGTAGCAGGGGATTTTAACAAGAAAAGTAACAACATTAAAATCCACCAAGCCTGTTACACGTTACTTCCCCCAAGTGACTCCTGTGCATGTCATCTCCTGTCTCCTCTGAATTTAATGGCCACGTTGCATTAAAAGGGTATTTTTCTTTGTACTGGCAACTGCAAATGCATGTGTAGTTTTAATTGCATTTTACTTTTTCAAACAATGTGAAAACACTAATTGTCTTTTGTTAGTACATTGTTTTTACAATATAAGAAAACAATCATTCCAGAACACACCAATATCATACTCTGATTTAAAAGTCTGTATGGATAAACATGCCCATAACAATCCACTAGAACATGTTTGCTTTTTGGGAGATGGGAGGACTGGGAAAGTATTTAAAAGACAATTTTCTGTCTTATACAGAAAATGCAGGGGCTTACCAAAGAGCTGATGTGGCTCAGTAGAAAACAAAACTTCTAGATCAAAAACAGCAGAGAAAATGGAGTAGCTCACTATTTCAATTTACTTGTCCAGAGGCAAGGGCCTTTCCTTCTCTCCCTTCTGCCAAGCACTGACATGGAAGTGTGATGTGTAGTATGGTTTTTCTAGAACTCCCAGCAGTAGAGCTGCCATGGCCCTCCGAGGGCCAAGATCTCCAGAGCTGAAGTAATGTGACAGAACACAACATGCCTGCTTCCTTTTTTTTTTTTTTTTTTCCAATTATAAAACATTACTATTTGGATTCCATTAAATATGATCATTAAAAGCTGCTTATTAAAAAAATAATTTACAGGATGGAGAAAGTTGATGAGAAGCTACTATTTCTGACAGCAGATTTATCAAGAGAGAACATGATAAAATAAATGAAGAAGGGGAAGGAGTCCATTTAGAAAAGTCAATGAGACTAGATATAAAAAATAAATTTATGTTGCGATAAGTGGTCGGAACTTGATTTAACAGAATTTATAAACCATACATATGGTATTTCACAAATGCATAAATGCAAGTAGAGGTCTAATACAATCCCATTTCCTCCCCTGCCATCTCACTTTTATAAATGTAAAAAGCGCTGACAGCCAAGTAAAAATAATGTATTACTTCAAGAGTCTTTAAAAGAAAAGAAACTGAATTATTGTTATGCAGTAAAATTTATATTGTCTGTGAGTGTGCTCTACCTCCTTGTTATAAAACATACATAAATTTTCACAGGAGTATATTAGAGCCTTGCCTGCAACTCTGAGAGCTGCTACTAGACTAAGTCACATAAGGAGACATCGATTCACCTTGGGCTTTTAGGAAGGCAGAGAAAGTCACCAAAATATCTCATTAGAGAAAGATTTTCATTCTCATAGGTCACAGTCCAATTTTGCAGATTGCTGCAAAATCAGAATTGCTGATAATTTTACATAACCTGTAAATGTTTTCCTTTCTAATACAATGTGGTAATGGCATGGGATTTGAAGCTCATGGAGAATCACCTCCCCTGTGTGAACTGAGTTCTTTCACACATGGGAATAGCCAGTTGCAACCCCAAACTGAACACAGATTAACTGCACTTACATCTCAGGCTGAGCAAAGGGTGTATGTGTATTTCAGAAAATCAGAATTCAAAAAGCAGATATATAACACACTGTCAGCAGATCATGTGCCACAAATGACAAATGTGGAGTCCAGCTACTGACAAAACTGTCAGGGTTTAAAAATTCTTTTCAAGGCAACAACAGATTATTTCTATTGATTTATGAAGAAGATACACAAAGCTGAAATTCTAAAAATGGGGAATCTATTTCTTTCGATGGTTTTTCAAATTTATCTGCAGCAGAATTTATTTTCCTAATTAAAAAAAACCACCCCCACACACAAGTGCCAAATATGGAGGGTCTGGTCCTGATTTTTCAATTTCTTCTGTTTTTTTCCAAGAGAGATGAGTGCAAGGCCATGCTTACCTCACAGTAGTGATGGCTGGAATGGTTCATGGGAACGCCATTTTCAGTCAATTTTAGCCTAAGTGGCAAGTTCTTCAGAGTGCCATAGTCATTCACAAATAATCCAAAGTGTCAGATGGGGAGGGATTCTCTCCTGCAAGAGGAGTTATATAATGAAAATGCTGACAGCCTTTTAATTATCAGTGGCACAAGCGGGTGCTACTATAATAAATCTCCCTTTCCTAAACACAGATGAATCAAAAAACTAATTAGTAGCTTCATCAAAGCTCTCTAGGATCAAAGCTGGTCAAAAAGATTATATAGGAAATGCTACTCCAGCAGAGTTTCAAATTAAGTCAGTCACTTGGGTATATTTAAGCACCCCTCACTGGGAACCAAATAAGAACGGGTTACAATATTCCACATGAAAAGATACCAGGTAACATCACATTATGGAGACATAAATGCACACTGTAGTTTGGGATTTTTCATTCCCTTATTTCTTAAGGAAAACATGAAGCACATTGAACAGGGTGAACAAAAACCACAGAACCCTGTAACAATTACAGTGATGATTATACAGCATTAAAAGATCTTTTCAGCCTAGACTTCATAGTAAAATAGTAGGAATGGACACTGAACACTGGTAATTTGGATACCTATTTCTATCTCTCACATGAACAGCCATGATGCACTGTAAGGTCATAAACCAAGGCAATCAATTCAGACAGCAATTACAAGTTCTCATAAAGAACAGCAAATCAGCAGTCCAGAAAAAGCCCTAAGACAGAGATACATCCAAGTAAAAAATGTGAATCATTCTGAGTGTGTTAATTGTAACACATTATAATTAACATGTTTGTTGATATGCTATAAACATGAAAAATACATTACTCTTAGAAATTAACCTTCTTATCTTTCCTGGAGAAAGGATGCTTTTCCAACAGAAATGCAGTATTATCAGTGGAATTTTGTAACACACACTATGAGGAGCTCTAGTACTCTAACAGTTATCCTGTTAAATGGCCACATACATTTCCAGAGTTGAGTAAAACAGTCTGAAATACTGCCAAAAATATTATTTCACATTCATTTCACAAACTGTTGTTCACTTCAAATGGCTGAAAACAACTGGAAGTTATCTTCTAGTCCTTCATTAATATCATGAAGATAAATGCATTCTTCTTGCAAACACAAAACAGAAGAAATTACTCTTCTGAAAGAAAAATTACAGAGTCACAAGCCCCATATAGTTAGAGAAACAAAATATTACAAGAGGATTTCTGGGGAGATAAAACATTAATGAGGAGATTTCAGAAATGTGAATGACATGGTAGTGGGAGTTGAGTGCCAGCCTGCCCTGTTGTGATTTGGAAAGCTTTGCAATAAAGCACCAGATAACCATGGCAATAAGGAAACCTTTAATATTGTTTAAGTAACTCTAAGAAATTTCATGGAAAATACACTTACAAAACAATGGTAATCTGATAAAGAACCAAAAAAAAAGGTTTTCATTTTGAATATAAAATATATTAGACTGAGAACTGAAACATCTTGAAAGTGTTATTAAACCGTAAATTGCAAAATCAGTATGTACTGTGATTTAGTCAAGAAATTGCTGAGGATTCAGTTCCTACAGATTGCTTTTGAGAGCATTTGTGTAGCATTTTATAATTACAGCTTTCAAAAAGCAGCAAATTATGATAGAATCACAGAATGGCCTGAGCTGGAAGGGACCTTGAAGATCATCTCACTCCAACCCTCCTGCCATGGGCAGAGCCACCTTCCGCTAGAGCAGGCTGCTCAGAACCTCACCCAGCCTGGCCTTGAAGGTGTTCTCCCAGCTGCAGAGAAAGAATATGTAAAATTTATATCAGCTGAAGCCCTGACTGAGTTATAGAGCTTGGTGGCACTTTTATTCCTTGATGCATGCACAAGTTATCCCATAATACAAACACAACAAAGCCTGGGAAGAGCAACAATAACACATTGTTTGGATCCAGTTCAGATTCATTTCTTTCTCTGGTGATTCAATCTTCTTTCTTTTCTTTCACTGGAGCTGCTGTACTGCCAAACTTTCTTACTTGAATTACATTTCTAAGTGCAAATATTGTAAAAAGTTACTTTTCACTTTTGGAGTAAGATATTGAATTTTCACTCATCAAAAAAAAAAAAAGAAAGAAAAGCAAGCAATAGAAAAGGTGAAACCTGGACACCTATGGATTTTCATCAAGTGAATGATTTTTTGGAGACTGAAAAGGTACAATGTCATCCGAAATCAGAACATCTGTATGCTCTCCAGTGAAACTTGATAAAAATAATGATTAAGCAGCATACAGAATTCCTATAAAGTTACTTTTAGTTCAGCATTTACATTCAATGTTTACATGAAAGCAGAATATTGCCAGAGAGTTCAGTTTTGGGAAATCAAATCATAAAAGATATTTCAGGTCCACATTATGACTTCAGACACAACATCTGGGCATTGGTCAAGCAAAAAGTACTCACCTTCAATAAGAGATTCCTTTTCTTTCTTCTTCCCAAGGTACATTTCCTGGGAGCAGCATCTGAGAACTGCCAAAGTAATTAAGGTCCTCAAGGTTGTTGTAACACCTGACACTAAGTGATATACTTAGAACATTTGTTTTACTGCAAAATAATTGGATTCCATTTTCTCCTGAATGATGTGTAGAGGAAGAAAGATATTAATTCCTTATAATGATAAATGAAAATTTGTTCAAAACAGTTTAATATCACAAGAGTAATTAAGGTCAGTACTCATATCATCAAAAGCCAGCCTCCTAAGAGAACAGTAAAATAGCAAGCAAATACGACTTACTGTATGTTTTTATACTTTTCCAGACCAGAAGATTTTTTCTGATCCTCTGTGGTAAACATTTGACTTAAACTTTAAAATAAAACTATATTCCTGGGCATAAAACCATTTACCCATACTGTAGTGACAAAGCTTTTAGATTTATGTTAAAAAAGTAATTACACAGCATTTGAAAAAAATAGATTTTGTATTACACAAACATTCCCTGTGTGTTTTCATCCCTGCCAAAGGCTTACAGATGATATGCAAGCTGACCTAGCTAAGAACCCCTTTAATGCCTTTAGTCTGCTTCCAGCACTAACAGTGGTCAGGCATGATTAAGCCACCATTATTAATGATTGAATGGGATTCTCTCTGCATGAGGTTTATGCCTCATCTGTTTTGCTGTATACATATTAATCAGCTATGATCATCACCTAAATCTAAAATACAGATATGTTCAAAATTGCCCTAATCTGGCCTTGCATAGTTTTCTGTTGTTCTAGGGTAGATGCCCTGCAGTATCCAGGACAAATAGCTGAGATAAAAAGAAGTTGAACCAACATATTTATTCCATTTTACTTCCTACTTTTCCTTTTGTTGGACTGTGAGTATTTTTAAAACATCAAATAGCATAACTTAACAGGATGAGGGAAGCTGTGAAATGAGATATCAGTGAAGGGGAGCACAGGTAGAAAAAGGAGTCTCAAGGAAAACATGAGAGATAAAGCTCAGAAAAATATAACGAAAATACTGCTGCAAAACAAAACATGGAGTGTTCTGGGGCTGACAGCATATTTAACTGGGTTGTGGGGAAACCACATCCCAAACTCATGTTTTCTCAGTCCCCACAAGTGAGTGACACACAGAGTGAGACACAGCTTCTCTGGTTATGCATGAACACCAGCTGAAGCTTATCTCCATGGATGGGAAATTCAACTTACCTTTTACTATTTTCTGTGCATTTTGTGAAGTTATACAGAAATTACCTGCTGCTAGTCATACTTGTTAGCTGCCAGGCTTGGCAAAATTCACATCCATCACCTGCTGTCTTTTGGTTGCTGCCATATCAAGTAAATACTTTCTAGCACCCCATGGTGCTGCTGGGACATAACTGTGCTTCTTAATGTTTTTGAGGCTTTCATATTTTGTCACACAGCTGAAACTGGTTTGCAAGCAGAGCTATCCATGGAGGAGAAAAAGGAATGACACAGACAGCATTGTTTAATAGTGTTCAGGCAGAAATATTTCTAGGTATACTGTAAATATTATAAGGACTACACATCCTCAGAAATCTTGAGCTTCACAGTTTATTTAAACAATTTAGCATATATATATATACAGAGCTAGCAAAGATGCAGCCATCTGATCAGTAAATGTTTTAAAACTGATTGAAATGTATCCATTAACACTTTCAGTGGGGTGTTGCTGACTCAAAATCCACCTGTGATATTCCAAATACTTCCAGTTTTTCTGGAACTCTTTATTAACCATCTCCTTAGCAGCACTGAAATGGTGCAGATTAAATTGGGGTGCATCACCCTTTATGTGGAAACTGAAACTGGACCACCCCAGAATTCCACAGGCAGCAGTCATAATTATTCAGAGCAAGTAATTTTTAGATCATTAAGAGAGAAATCACCTCTGCACAATTTAGAGGGGGGAACAAGTCCTAACACCACTACAGTTGTTGAGACACTGATAAGTCATTTCATCAAAAATGGATTACGGATGCATTAGCTTTTTGCCAATTTGCTTCAGCTTTCCTAGAGTTCACCCCTGTCTCTTCAAGGTAAGTCAACTTTTATTCCAAAGCCAAATGCTAGATGCAAGGTCCTGAGATTCATTGCTTTTTCTGAAAATCGTCTTTCTGTTCTTGCCTTGGCTACCCATGGTGCTATATTGGCTGCCAGTGTGTTGGCATAATGCAAACTCTGCAGTAAAGGGATTCCTTAGTGACAAATATAACATTTAATGTTTGCAGAATTTGTTGCAAAGAAAGCAAGCTGTGTCTGGGACAAGCTTCAGTTGAACAGCTGAGTAACCTGACCAGGAGTTTTAAAAGACCACTGTAAATATCCCTTTAAAATCATCAGCACGACTAAAACTCTGCATATCCAGAGATGGTTGTGAGTTAAAGGGAAAGACTCCCAAACCTGAGCCAATGCTCTTCCCATACATATGAAGAGAGTGAACACCATGTGGAAAGGAGATAAGTGTGGTGACCTGCTCATCCCTTCCACTGCTCTCCTCATCCCTTCCACTGCTCTCCTCCTGACTGTGAGATGCCAGTGCTTGGTTCCAGAGGCAGCTACAAGAGGCTGCTGGCTCTGGCAGGTCAGGGCTGATGGCCAGACTTGTGAAAAATGATGACTTTTGTTCCTGGGAGAAAGATAACTATCAGCATAAATGGACTTGCCCTTATCACATTTTAAATGCCATTCTGTCCCCATTAGGGCTCTAAACTCAAAACTCAGTTTCGTCCCAACAACTCAGCAAAGGATTTTCAGAAATCATTTTCTTGAGGATGAGAATTAAATTTTTCTCATCATGGTTCAGGGAAGTCCTTGGCACAGGAAACTGATGCTTCTAGTGAGGTAAGAGAGTCCCTGAAGTCAAGCCATACAGATTGCTCAAGAAAAATGGACATTCTGGACTCCAGCTGAGACATTCCTTTGCCATCTGTGAACCCACAAAATATTAACATATTCTAATAACCTATTTCTTTTAAAAGAACACAGTAATGATGAGCAGTATAACCACTGAGATTTCAAAGTTTAGGGAAAGAGCTAATATCCACTCACTTTCAGAGGACTTTAAGTTTGCTATAAGTGCAAATTGTGATTCCTTTCCCCACATAGCTCCTATGTCTCAGTAGTGGAGGAGATTTTAAAAGGAAAAGGTGCAGAAAATTTAAGTACTTCAGACCCATATTCCATCATGTATCCTTGTAAAAAAGAAAAGGAAAAAGAAGACATTATTCCTTTTGTGCCTAAATCTTTGAAGAATATGGTTAACTGAATAAAATACTAAAAAGAAACACTTGGACCACCTAACCTAAGCTTATGTAAGAGATTAAATAATGATGCATTATATCTAAAGATTCCTATGGGAACACCAGCGAACTGAATATCCACATGTTGACCATGGAATTTTAAGCAGTGTTTTTCATAAGAGAGTCACACTTACAAGGTAGAGAAATTTTAGAGGATATGAAGGGCGAGTGCATGAGCATGTCTGAAGGAAAGTCATTAATAGCTTAAAATATTCGTCATAATAGCCTGATAAATGAGCTTTCATACATCCTCCTCAAGATTCACAGCATTTCAATATGCCTTTTTTTAATTAGCAAATGTAAATGAATTGACCTTGAGCATAACTTGAATGCTGGCTCATGATTCTTTGCACGAAGACTCAGCTCATTCAACAGTGTCAGTGGAGTAAATTTACACTCATTTTCCCTCTAATGCACAAGTTAGCAGAGGAAGTTAAGGGGTTGGCACAGCAGTGTTCCTCCTGTCAGCTGAGGGTACCTTCTACTTTCTGTTTGTAGCCTGTGGATAACTATTCTAGATACATGTGATCATCAGACATGCAAATTAAAATGAATTTTGTGGAGAAATTAGAGAGGAAAATGTACAAAGAACCTTCAAAAAGAGCTCCATTTCGCTTTGTTGAGATACCCTTCCTCTTTTGCCACAGTAAATTTGTAATCAGGTAGAATTTATTCACCTTGGTACCTGCTGCATGTTCTGTAAGTGGCAAAGCTCTGAGAAACTGGTTTGATGTCCCTGAGACTTAGACTATCAGGAGTTGTAACATTAAACTCACACCAATAACTGAGAATTCAATTCTTAATCTGTTTGAAAAAGCAACTTCCGTCTCCAATGTGCTTTTTATATTTCCACTTAAGATATTTTCCAGTCATTGCATTACTGATGCCTGGACTTAAAACTATTTGCAATGGTTTTCCCTCACTTCAGACTAATTCCATCAAGTTCACTGTGTCTGGTAAATTAACTTTTCCAGATGTAGATACGGTTCATCTTCCTACCACCCACACAATGCTTCAGACACAGAAAGACCCACAACTTGTTAAGAAATTACATTCAGCAGGTCAGAATTTGCTTGTCTTGACCAAAGTTCCATCTTTTGTGGCCCTTGTGGCTCAGCATCCTCTGTTTCCACAAAAAAGTTTTCACTATATAAGAAAAAAAAATTGTCCAACACAGAAAAACTGCAAACTTTTAGAGAAAAAAAAAAAAACAGGAAAGTTTAGAAGTAGTATAGACGTTTACAGAGAAGTGTGTATATTATCAAATCTGAATACACAGAAAAATAATGAGATCATTGCAAACATGTCACTTTGCATTCAATAATTGTGGCATATTGCAAATGCTCTTGAAATACCTTCTTCTAATTAGCTGGTGGTATGAATTTGGGTTTGGAACAAGGCCATATATCTTTTTGTTATGAAGCAATTTTCTGATCCTCTGCATTTATTACAGCTCTAGTCCTGACAGTCTATACCTGACCTTGATTATCATTCAACATTTATACAATGCTAACTGGAATCTTCGGCGTGAAGCTGCTGCAACAATCACACCTAATGATGCTTAATTCTGCAGCAGGATTCTTGCTTATTGTCTCTATTTACCTCAAAATTTGAAATTTTCTGGAAAGAGAGAAGCAGATAAGGAGACACAAAGGAGAACCATCCAGGAAGTAAATGAGAAGAGGGACCTGTCAGCTGTAATTACTGCGTAAATTAAATACAAAACCTGTCTCAGTAATTCACACCCACACACCGTTTGTGTTTTGGGTTTTTTAAGAAAACTGTAGGCTTATGTTTACATTTCTTATGACAAATGTAATTTCTTACTCGTCTCCTCCTCTTCCAATGAATGAAGAGTCAGAAAAGTAACCTAAACTATTGTCTTACAGATTTTTTTTTAGAGCTTCATCTCTAAGCTTCTCATTTTTCAGCAGTTTTATGACACATATGACATTTGAGCATCACTGCATTACCTCTCAAGCTTCAACTTTTTTTTCTTCTAGAATTCATTGAGTCATAGTTCATTCATTATTCTCTGTTACTTCATTTTAAGGTACTGCTAGCCACCACATTTTCCTGACATGCTAGACTGAAATATTCCAATCAATCTGGTACTTGTACTGTGTAGCCTGCTTGGATTGCTTCTTTGAAATTTGTGTGGTTGTCCTTAGGAATGGGCAGATTAAATTGCTGCTACATGAATGAAAGAAAATGCTGGTAATCAGTACAAGTACAAAGAGAAAAATACATAGAGAAAATCAGACACATTAAGTAATATGGAGCAGATGAAAAGTAAAAGCAAGTTGTCTAATTACAGTGGACTCTGTGAAAATAAAATGGGGAATGCTTCTTTTGTGGGAATCCTGCAGGTCAGAGACAGAACTGGCTTGCAAAGTCTACTTGACATAGATCCAACCAACATTTTGAATATAACTTGATTTCTGTGAGAAGAAGAACATTTTTAAAAACTTTTCCACTACAAGTCCACTCTAACAGCATCCTTTCTGACAGATCACTCTTTTCTGCGGCATACTGCCAGGATTGTCTGTTCTAGTTCTGTTCTCCATTCCTCATTCATCTCTTGCCTTGCAGTTCAGTCTGCTCCTTCATCCATGAAGAATGAAATAATGTCTGTCCTGGTGGTTTATTAACAGAGCAGACAGCCTAGAAATGAATTGGCTGTATTTTGAGTCAGGAAATCCAAAGGTTTGATCACTCTTGGGACCAGATGCCCAGGGAGAAAAGGTTTTAGCTGATGATTAGATGATAAGGAGCTCCATGGAAAGTCAGGTAAGTACTTGCAATTAGCGTCTAGTCTAGTCTATGCTGCATTATGTGATCAAAATAATGTTGAAAAAGGTAAAAATAGAAACCTTCTGGTTATTATTTGAAACTGGGTTTATAATTGCTTGAGGAGTACTCTCAGGAATACCTGAAGTGGAATAGCATTAGTCTGTAAGCATCTGTTTCAGAGCTGAAGTGCTGCCACTCCTGAAGACAAGCCCCATTGCGATATCTATTTGAATAGATTACACATCCATGTTCACATCCTCTAGCAATTCATAGGACCAAGCATCAGGAAATACTCCAGTCTCAGTTCTGAGGCTGAAATAGCATTTTTGCACACACAGTGCTAGGTCAGAGTATTTCTTTCTCTGCCTTATTGGTTATTTAATAACAGTTAAAATATAAATATATGAATGTATCACAAACATGTTTAGGTTAAAATAATCACATTTTCCTAGTACAGACATGTATTGGATATTAAATGCCTGATAAAATGGCCTTTTGAAAGAAGTGATCACTCTTTGCATTATATTAAATGCTCTATAAATAATAGAAGAAAACCCACTGGTTTTCTTCGCCAGTAATAAGATGATCTGTTTCCTGGTATGCTGAATATCCTGAGAAATGGCTCTGTAAGAATATTTTGGCTTCTTTGGGAAGCAGTGGAAGTAATATAAAATTAAAGTTGTTTTTACATGACAGGGTACTCAAAAACCATTTTGAACATAAAGTCAACACTTCCCAGTTCATTAGCTTTTCAAACATATCAAAATCGCCAGTACCAAACAAATGTTCCTTCTGAATGTGATCAATTTTTAGTATTTCTGTATGCTGCATAATAAAACAACAGTTTCAAATTAAGAGTTGCTCTGAAATGTGAAAGCTAAGCAATTCATGCTTAAAAAACGGATGCATTTATTGGAGGATTCTTACATTTTTATTTTTATTCTTTTAGGGACAGTTTGTCAAAATCTACAAAGATCTAGATCAGTAAACATGCCTGCCTCACCAGAAATATTGACTATTTGCATATACTTCACTGAGTGCTATTCATGAGAAACTCAGAGGAGTTATCCTAAAATTTACTAGCAAAGGTTCATAAATCCATTTCATTCTGCTTTATTGCTAAGCATTATTCTTTTGTTTCATCCATTTATGGCAAATTGGCACAAACTGAAATATTTCTTTACATAAATGTGAACCAAGATACATTGCTGCTAGTAAGTCATGGTATAGTTTTGCAGGGTTCTGCAGATTATTTTAAGTGAGCATCAAAAAATGTTTATAAAACATACTAGTTTGTGTCTTAAACAGCAGTAAGTACAAAGCAAGTCAAAGCAGAGTGGTCTAAAATGGTTCTTTGCCCTCTCGCAGCATTTCCTTAAATTAATGGGATTATTTTAGTCCTTTGTGGATCTGACCTCCAGCATGCAGCTGAAAATCTTCCAGGCCACGAGTATCATCATTGCTGATCTAGACTACTTTAATTTCTGCCTCTGTCACTTTGAAGTAATGAGTCTTTCTGCTCCATCACCAAAGGAAAACACACATCCTTTTCAAGCCACCTGTGAACCCTCTCTTATGTAGATAGGAATTTATATCATCTTACTAGACTGAAAATAAACCAAGCAGGGTGACAGCACCCTGAACAGTGTGACAATGAATGAAAACTTGGATGTAACAGTCACTGAATTACTCAAATCCATCACAGCTGTGGTTACTGAAGTCATGGATATGAAACTCCAATGGTAACTAATTTCCATGATATCTTAAGAGAAATATTGCAACTTTATGTACTCACCTAAGATGTTTATTTTTGTACTTAGCATGGAGGAGGTTTTGCTGAATCATGAGACTTCATTTCAACAACATCCCTGACAGCAGTATTGGGGTGTTTATTAACAAATGGGTTTGAGTGTTATCCAGCTGTTCAGTGCCTTCCTTTGCGCTTCCTTGTGCAAACCCTGAAAAGGGAGAAGAGCCATTCACGACAGTCAGCATCAAACCAACAGTGACCCCGACTGGCTTCATAACAAAACATTTGTGGAACTCTTCTGAATGCAAGTGCAACTGCATATTCAGTTATAATCTATATAAATACCAAGAAGTATTAATCTTGAAGCAAATATAAACAGCTCTATTTATGTAAGAAATACCAAAGAAATATTAGATTTGGCATTCACATGTTCTTGTTTGTGCTGTAGTTACGCATTGAAGTATTTGACCTGTTCAGGTGTCTATCAGTGAAATACCATCTGTGTCTCATGATCACTCAGTAAATAACTTCTGGCAGTATAGTAAAAAGACTCATAAACTGTGTGATTTATTTGATAACAGAATACTATTCTCCTTTGCAAACCCAGACTTTGATTTATCTGCAGCGAATTTTTACCAGCATACGCAGTTGAGATTGATCATATTTCAAACATACTCTGAAGGAAAACTGGGGTGGGGCACTTAAGAAACTTAAATTAGAAGTTCAAATTTGAAAGAAAAAAGCTTAGGCAAATGTACAGTAAAATGAACAGCCGAAACAGAATTTAAACTCTTTACAGAAATAAAACTATTCACATCATCATATATGGAATGACTTATTGATTGAGGACTGCAGTAGTTCTATATGCTGAGGAGCATCTTTCCTAACTCACATAATATTGCAGATAATTAAAAATCTGATAACTTATTTAGTCACAGGGATAATACTAAGCATAGAATATGGTACAGATGAATCAATCTCATGTTATAGATCAGAATATGGAATGGAATTGAATAGCTTTTATTACTACATGAAGACAACTTTGCCTGACTCATTTAGATGTACATATATTCATAATTGTGGGTGTATACTGCGATTTACAAGCAAATTTAAAAAAAAAAAAGTTCCTAACAAATTAATACATGAGTACTATATATCTAAAGATACCTAAATGTGCAATCTAAATAATTCAGGATATGTGTGATGAAACAGAGCATTTAATTAGTATTAAAGAGCAGAAAGTCCCCAAGTTCTAAAGCCTACCTCTCAATATTTTCACAAAGGAAAAAAATAGTCTGATAATTTACAATTCCCTGGGAATAAAAAGAATTAAAATATTTGCTATATAAAGATATTTGGAGACCAGTATGTACACTGAGGTGTGGTCTACTTCTGATCTGTTTATGAGGAAAATTCAAGGTAATTAAATTTCTATTACTGAAGCGCTTTTCATTTCCTCTGCCCCCATCATGGCTGGTTTCCACTGCAGATCTGTGAGGGTTTTGGGAACAGACTCAGGTACTTTGGCATGATTTCTTTTCCCCCGATTCCGTGGTGTTGGATCATTGGAAGCATGCAGTGTGCAGACTGCCACTGGTGCTTAGACTACTCAGCTACCCACCTAAGTAAAAAGGTCAATTCCACCACAGCAAAATTCATCAAACCTTTTCTTAATCTGCTATTTTAGCAAATTCCCAGAAAAGCTTCCTGCATTTGACACCTTACTCTCAATTCATATTCAAACTCCCAAACCAAACTGAAATTCTGTAAGGATAAAGCCCTTGCCACAGCCTGGGAACAGCTGTGCTAATACAACTGTCCATTTCCAGTAGCAAGTGAGTATCCTAATCATGACACCAAGTTTCTTAGTGTCCTGTGAAGAAACTAAGAAAATAATTTCTTAGTTCTTGAAATGAACTAAGAAGAAATTAAGAAAGAATTCAAACTAAAGTAACTATTAATGCAGTTATTAAAGAGCCAGCACACAGGCCACCCTTCTTCCCAACTCACATCCTGCAGGCTTTCCGTGGTCTATCACCTTGGAATTCCAGCCAGGTTTGTACCTCTCCAGGGTACAGCTATGCACTCTGTGTGAACATAAAGCTAAATCATGCACTTCACATTTCACTGTCATTCGACATGGAAGCAGTTTTAACTGATCATTACTTTTATATTGGACTCAGCTCATACTTCTGCTTATGCTATCAACTTTTATTAAATTCTTTACAATATCTGATTCATCCAGAAAAGACACACTTACTGCTTGGTGTCTTCATTGAGGTAGATGCACACTTTCAGTCCCAGTTTTGTCATTGTGCCAGAACTTTCCTGCCTTCATCCCTGCTCTTATCTCCAATTTAGAGCTCAGTAGGACAGACAGCAGCAGCCCTGGACACTTGGATTCCATCCAGTGTCTTGCATTCCACCCCAGGGCCAAACACAGCCACCTCACCTGGCTTAAATTAACAAACCCACAATACAGTCAATGCCACTGACAAAATCTGTGGATCTTGCTCATAGTCCAAAGTAGGTTTTCACAGAAAAAATACCTTGCACAAAACCCTGAACTGCCATTAATGCAGTCTGTTTGCCTTCATTTATCTCTACCTTTAATACAGAGCAAGTTTCTGTCAGTCAATTTAAAAACAGCACAGTCTAATTGCAATTTACCAACAAGGCATTTATTTCTAAAATATGTTATGTAGATAAGGGATACTTGAAAGCTTAATGACTTCTTACTAGATCAATGATAACACATAAAGGTGTTTCCCTTTTTAAGGGGAAACCAAAGGTTTTTAGGCTCCAGTCTCCTTTCCTCTGAATAATTTTTCAAAAATTTCAAAAACAGTTAGAAAGGCTTTATTTAGTGTTAACAAGGTCAACAGACCAAAGAAAAAAAAGAAAATTAAAATAAACAGCTGGTACCAGAGTGGGGGAGGAAGCAAACCAAAAAGCAATGTATGCTTGAGAGTCATAGGATTTTTACTATTTGAAACTTCAATATAAACAAACACTTTGCTCAAAAATCACCTGTTTTAAAGTTCCATATTCCCTTTCCCTCAATGGAGTCTGAATTCAGCCTAACTGAGCTCAGACACTGTTGATATTGACCACCCAACACACCCTGCCATCCCTACCACCACTATTCCAGCCACCACCTGCAGCTGCTGCCAGGGACTGACTGAGCAGGACTCCTGCATTTCCAACTTTGCCCCCATTTCAGAACATGAGGGATTAACAATATGACACTTCTCAAACAAGTGACAAATTCTGAAACAAGGTCAGATGATCTCAGAACCAACTCAGTATCAAAATAAAAAATTATTCCCATACAGATTTTTATGGTAGCTTTCTTTATTTCCTAAGGGATTTGTCCCAGCTTGACTGAAATGACACTCTATGAGATATTCAGCAAAAAGTGAATGTGACCAGTTCTTGTTCTGATGGGTCACCCCTGTCAGACTGTCTTGATGAATAGAAAAGTCTGTCAGCACAGAGCAGGGAAGATTTCTTTCAAGTTCAGCACACCCCAGAGAATACTTTTTGTCTGAAAGATACTGACATATAAATTATCACCTTCATTAAAAGTACAGAGAAGTTTACTGGGAATTGCAGGAGTTAACAAAAATAAGAGCATTACATTTCATGTGGCTTTAGAGTCTGGCACATACCCTCAGAATTATACCAAAATATCATATCTATTAAACACATGAGTGTCTCCTTCAGCTGCAGCCATTATTCTAACTCCTTGGGCAAGCTTGAGAAAATGTTTCTCATAAGGATTTGCTGCATTTTCAGAAGTGTGCAGCTTACAACAATGCACAAATGGACAACATTCAAATTTTAAATAGTTGCAGGTAAAATCCTGTCTTGAAGGACTAAAAATACAGATTAGTGAAACTTACATATTCATCTGTGCATTTTTTCCCAAAATATTACACTAGCTAAACCAAAAATTCTATTAAATTCAACACATTATGGAATTTCAAAAGTCTAAATTCAGAATAAGCACTGACCCATACTTTTAGTGGTTTACCCCTACACATTTTAGTTCAGAAATGGAGAGAGGATGTATGAAAATACCATCATCAAAGATATATTGAAAGAAGTAAAATGCTATTGAAGTTCAATGGATTGTATTGGGGTTTTTCTTCAAAAAACAAAACACTATCTTGTGGTAACTTTTTCCCTCAAGTTTGGACCTTGAAACACAGGTAATTTTTTTCAGTATAGTTATAGGATGAAAAAGAGAGTGAGAACTGGAAGTTATTCCAAATTTTTGATTCTTATAGCTCACTAATGGTCAAAAAGTCAGACAGACTGGAATGGAAAATGGAATTTTTACCACTACTTTGCTTATGTCTGTGAATAAAAGTCCCTACATTATAACATCCCATAGTAAGATATTACTGCACCAGTATCAACAGGCTGCACTTTTAGCACTTTGACTTTAATACATTTGTGATGGCAAACCAGGAAGAGAAAGCAATGATGATGGCTTTTCCTTCTGAGCCTGAATGCCAGACTGCCAATTCACAACTCGGATTACAAAGCCATCTCTCAGTTCCAGGGGGAAATACTGGATAAGCTACTGGATTGGCATAGTCAGGCAAGCACCAAGAGCAGTGCTTGGGCTCAGGGTTAATTTCATACACTTTTGGTGCCTTATCAGGAGATCACAGCTTTGTGACTGCACAGATTACATCAGGTTCCACTCTCCAGCTGTCAGGCTTTCCCATGGAAAGAGCAGTAAGACACAGCAATCAAACCCACAGACAATTTGGCAGAATGCTTGGAGGAAAATACATCTTTGTGGTCACCACTCCTTCAGATGCGACCGGAGTAGCTACACAATTCAGAAGGCTTGAGCCTAACAACTGGCAAGTGTTTTGTGTTACTGCTGGCTTATCACCTGCTGAAATTGTTTTAATAACAGTCTCTATAAATTAATAACAAAAGTCATCTAGCAAGGTTTTAATTTTCACAAGACATCTTAGCTCTAAAACCATGAGAATATCAGACTCTTTGTTTAGAAAGCCTGCACAGAAACAATATTACAAATATCAAAATAATTGAATTTACTCAGGTTAGTGTAATAATAAAGTTTTCTGCTTTATGTAAATTCCTATAAAAGCCAGACAGACCAAGTAATCACTGATGATATTGCCAAACACTGGCACGGAAGCAGTGTCATATTAATAAAGCATTTCTGAATTGCTTCATCCTGCAAAGAGCGTAAGTGGAGCATGAATGAAATAGATATCAGCATTCACCAAACTGGAATACCTAATCCCATTTTAAAAAATCACACTGTTAATTCACTTTTCCATCTAAATAAGCAGAGAAGCTAAATACAAGCAATATTCACTGTACAAAAAAAAAAAATACCACTAATTCATATGAATCAATTTCAGCCAAGGATAGAGGGTTTTGAGAAGCTATATGATTTTATCTAAGAGCAGACTTGCTGATTCAGTGGCAATTGTTCTCAAGATTATCTCTGATTATTATGGATCCAGCAAAAAACACATGGACCAGAACCCAGAGAAATGAATTAATACAACTGAAACTAAACCAGCAGTTGCAGAATGAAATTCTGTCAAAACATCTTCCCAGGGAATGACTTTATAAAGTATTAATAGAGTGTGCCCACTGTGGCAATACAATATGAACTTATCCCAGAGGAATATGAAAAGGGGCATCTTCCCATAATAGGGCAAAGAGCCTTTTTTCTGTCTTTTCAGCTCCAGAGAAATTGCATCCAGTGGTGAGGTATCAGTCATCAGATGGTTACTGGGGCAATAGTGGTGGCAGCCACTGTTTGCAAGAAACCTTTAAACATAACGAAGCAATAATATAAACAGGGAGGAAGGGAGAGTTTCACAGCAGCCTTGTGTGTGTACTTGTTATTCTTGCCAGTTGCTGTGAATATCACTGGGAAAGGTCACTTGGATTTAGCAGTTCACAGCATCATGAACTGCTGGCTCAGATAAAGGCATTAGACTGTGGAAGATGATAATATGTTCTTCCTTCTCTAAGATATTAATCTAAGCTACACCTCTTGATCTCTAGACAAGAATTTTAATTTGCCCAGCAAGGACAGCACTGAACACCATCAAAATATTTTCTTTTGATGGTGGTGCACTATCACAGAAATGCCTTTTAATGGCCCATTTAAATCCTACTGTTTACAGCAGATTAGTGCAGCCGTGCAGTGCAGCCAGGTCTAAAGACACTCACTGCCCCATAATAATGTGGATGCTGCCAAAAATCACCTCCACAGAACTGTGTCTGCCAGAGACCTGAAAGTTGCATACAGCATCACCGTGCTTCTCATGATTCATGTCACTGATTATGACAGAAACAATAACAAAAGTAAAGACAACACATAAAACCCCCAAATGTATTATGATTTTCCTGCCCTTACTGCTTTCAGATTTAGATTATGCCTTAACTATTTCTCAAGTGAAGATCCAAGAATGAAATAAAATTTAAGACCTATTGCAGAGCTACCTTCTGTTCTCCTTGTGTGAAATTTTCAACGTTTTAAGAACTGTTGAAATGTGTTTGAACTATTCTTCACCTTTTTTTCTAAAACAAGAATAAATCATGAGAAACATGTTGATTTTTTCCCTTTAATCACTGAAAAATCAGTCAAAAGCTCTAACACTATTTAGTGTCTGGCTGTAACAGTAATTAGTATCTCAAGCAATACCAAATCCAATTAAAATGTGCTCATAAACGCTCACATCTTGTAAAGCAATGTCTTTTGTATCTTTATGTTCTAATAAGAAAGAAGAAAAACATTTCTGTGCCAAAAAGTACCCGAGGAAAAGAAAATCATTACAAAGCTGTCTAAATGAGAAACTTTGAAATGTGTTTTAGCATTTCTAGGTGAACTTCTTTGAACAAGGTCCAGTTACCAACTGCAAGGTCAAATTGGTTTTTATTTAGCAACTCACCGTGTTAGATAAGTACTACTTCCATGCAGTGTGAAGCAGCTAGAACTAGTTTAAAGAATGGCTGTCATGGTTTTCAAGAACCTCATAGAAACTATTCCCTAGACTTTGATAATATCCGAGAGACGGCTGAAATGGGAGGATTGCATGGCCTTTTTTGCACAGGTATTTGCATCAAGAGCCCTGATCATGATTAATATAAAAACATTTGCTGGATTTAAAATCCATGTAATAAGAAAGGAAAAAGAAAGACGACAAACTTTCCAGGATTCCATCACACAATAGCAACAACGTACAGAGCAGTAGCTGTGGATGAACTGCATAAATAAGACTTAGCCTGAATTATGTTTGCTTGAGATTTATCTGTTTACACTGTGCAAATTTGAGCAATGGATTGTTAAAAGTAAAAATCTTTAGAATTCGTCTAGAGTAAAAAGTTTAATTTGGCAACTGTGTCCCTGCTCCTACCAATATTTAAGTATTTACAGACATTTTGGAAACTGTTTTGAAGCAGAGTTATTTCTCACTGCATTTCCAGGGCTTATATGCATATCCCAGCCAAACTTTTTATGATCAATAACCTTGAAGAAAACAAAAGAACTCATTTGATTACATTACTAAAAAATTTAGGATCATATTCCTAGAAGTTCTACAGCGCCATAAAATTTGATTCTCTGTGGAGAAAAAAAACCCCAAACAAGCACCCCAAAAGGTAGCTGACAGGCCAATACAAAAATGCTTTGGTGGTGATTAACATCCAAATTAGAACTCTGGATACCCAGATATCCTGTGTTTCTGAACAGCAGAAGTAGCTTTCAGGAATGCTTGTGTGAATCCTTGATTTGGATAAGAACAGGGTGGGATTTCACATAACTCATGACACTTAATGCAAAAACTTACTAAATTGCCAACAACATTTAATAAAAGTTGTTGAGAGGCATATTTTCAAATCAGTAGTGAATTTGACATTTGCCATATGTTCATACATGGCCTTCTTCACTGTTTGAACAGTATAAAAACTTCCCATAAAGCTCCACTAATTAAATTAAAATAGAAAATGACAAATAGGATGAAGAGCTGACAGTTTTCATAAGCCCAAGGCAGGCTAAGTATTTATCTTGAATCCTAATAGCACCATCTGATGGAGGATCACCACAACACTACAGAAGAGATTCAAAATATGCTAGACATTAATTTGAAAATGTTTTAATATATTTCCTTATTTTGTGTACTAAACTGTAAACATAAGTATACAGAATAGTGGTGATCTGCTAAATAAACCTAAAGCAGATTTTGATATTTTAAGTCAATAAAAGTTTTGATTTAGTAGGAAGCAAATCCAGTCTGAGGTTGAGCTGAACAGAATAAAAGCAATTTCTTTCCAGACACCTCTTTGTATAAGTCTGGATAATAAATTTAAACATATCTGGGATCCAAGTCAAGTCTTTATTGCCCTTAAGCACACAGGTTCCCCACGCAGGATAAAGTATAAGTGAAGAATAAATGTTTGTGCTCCCTCAAAGGATACCAAGTAGAGTAATATTTTTAATATATGGTGCACTAAATATCAGAATGGAGTAAGAAAAGAACACAGGGATCACAAGGGCAACTGGAGGAGAAATCTGAGGATCTCTCAGAGAGCTGCATGCAAGACATACCAAGTATCTAATCAGGAGGATGTTATACAACAACTAAATTATATGAATTGTAAGTAGTTCCACAGTTAAATCAGTTGGGATTACAGTTCCAGATAAAGAGAATTTACTCTGCTTTGCTGTATCAGATGGCACTCCAACTCAAAGCTCCTCATCCTGGCTCATCCAGGAAAAGTAAATTCAAAAACAACAGGCCTTCCCTTTGGCAGCCCTAAGTGCCTGCAGTTTGGACATTGTCTCTATTGCAAGATTAGTTATTTAATCTTTAAATACCTCCATACATATGGAGAAATTGGCCCAATCCCTCACTTCTCCTACTTTCTGCCATGTTTGGGCAATCTCCTTCAATCCATTGCTTCTACCAGATCTGAGGAGATTCCAGATATGATCCCTTTTCTTTTTAACTCAATTTTTCCCTCTCCTATTCTCTAAAAGGTCAATAATCTAAAAAGTAAAGGTGAATAGTCTAAAAAGTGACTTTAACTTTGAAGATGCACAACTTCAACACACTTTTCCCCTTTACTGTACTGCAAGCCCAAGGGTAAAGCTGTGAGTCCAAGCCATCTGCTCCACTAGCAACAGTGAAAACCAATGATCTGATGCAGGACCTCATTAACATAATGCTGTTAATCATCAGAGCAGCACTAAATAACAGCAGAAGGGGGGAAACCAAAGAACAGTGACAGGTGCTGTAGACAGACCAGACAATGGAAAATGCAGAGGAACCTAGAAGAAAATAAGTTAATTAACTGCTCCTACAAAGTCAGATAAATCCACGTGGATCTCCATGCAAGAGTTCTATTACTGCTTTGCAGAAACAGGTTGGATTTGACTGCCAACCATAATAATTCTGATTTATTTTTTGAAATGTTTTCCACAGCCATTTAATTTTTCAATAAAGTAGAAGTCTCCAAATATGCTTAAAGAAAAAAAAAAGTTTACCAGCAGTTTTTTGTTAGAATTTTTTCTCTGAATCTCAGGAAAGACAACAGAACAAATAAGCAAGTTTCTTCACAGTTGTACCTTTCTGAAACCAAAGACACAAAATATTAAGAAACAAGATAACTGATTACACACTGCTGGCTTCAGAGTATTTTGTACTGTGGAAATAAACAACAGACACGAAAGTAAATTCTGAATCAAAAGACAAACATAAGTAAAAATAATGGAGAGAAAGAAAAGGGAAAACAGGACACAGGAAGATTGTGTTGAAGCCATTCTAGTTATTCCTGTTTTGAAAAGCAGAATTTACCAGCGGAATGTAAACCCAGCCAACATGAGTAGACCTTCAACCCAAGTGTTTGAACTAAGCACACCTGCTGTTCACTGAGCCCCTTCCGTCCTCTTATACAACCTTGCTGCAAGAAATGCTTCCTGCTTTGCACACACAGAGCAAAGCAAAATGGGACACATTTTTGCAATAAAAATTTAAAAGGCTTGTTACAGCTTTTTTACTGCCTTTTGTATGCATTGATGTTTATGCTTCATTACTTTAATTTTTGGGTTTTTTACTACTGTTAGTGCCCTAAAGTTAAGGTGGTAAACTACAAGCCTTTAAAACAAGCAGATGCTTCCTTATGGTGGAGAAAGACTGCAGCTATGCTTTATGCCAAGAATAAATTTTAACTTTTAATAGCTTTCAGGAAAAAAACTCTCTTTTTTTGAAGCAGGTATAAAACACCTATAAAACACATATTAAAAAAAATAAAAAGAATTATTTAATATCTGCAACTCATTTAGGAGAAAGGAAATCCTTTCCAGACTTGCTTTTAGCATGGTCACTAATGCATCAACAAGAGCATTTGCAGGTCAAAATCATCTTTGTCATGAGTCTATTGACTATTTTGAAGTTCTGTAACAAAGAGTATTAATTACCTGAACAGTGCAAGAAATTAACATTTGCAGTTTGTTTTCAAACTTTATACAGAATACAATATATTTTTAAATACACAGAAACATTATTTTCACTAAGAACAGTTATTTATACAGTTGGTGCCAAATATTACCTATGCATGATAAAATCCTAGAAACTACCTTTTGTAAATCCTTTCAAGATGAAAAATTGTCTGACCAAATTTAAAAAAACAAAAAACAAAAAAAACCCACAACAACAACAAAAGAAGAAAATTAAAAATAAAATCTATATTGCTCTGTTTTCACCTTTTAGCAGTTTTTCAGTTGTGGGGGAGATTTAAGTGCAAACAAAAAGTTTGTTGCCATTGTCAGGTTGTATTACTTTGGCAATGCTGTAAATATTAATACTATTTTTGTCTAAACTAGCCCTTAGTTTATTTCTTTACTTATATGTTATGCTCTCTATTGCTAATTTAATGCACAGTGATTGATGTTTGATATACATTTATCTGCACTGCCAAGACGTGTGAGATAACTCATCCTTCAGCAGCTATGAGCTCCTACTCAAACAGATGGAGCACAATGAAATTCCAGTATGTCTTAAGATACTGCAATCTTTAATTAGTGTATTCCACAGTACAGTGAGAAATAGTGAAAACAGTATCCTAAAACCACAATATTTTCAATTTCTTCATGGCTGTAAATTTCATTTCGTTTTCTAAAACAGATGCATTTTCAATTTGCAACTCAGGGAAAGATAAGGAAGCCTTAAAAATTTATAATTCTGTTACATTTGAATTACTATTTATTCTTAATATCCTTCTGTATTTTGACAAAGACTGTAAAAAACCTGTCACCATTTTAGAATTCCTCAAAAATTTCACCTGAATTTATTAATAGATACTGTTCTCTCTTAAAGTAGGATCTTGATTTTGAGTCAAATAATTGTAAAAAACATTGGGGACAAGGCTATGTAAATAAGACCATATCACTGAAAGTGGGATGCCTCTGTCAGACAAACTGAACACTGCAGTGTGCTGAAATTCTCTCTCATCTGTCATTCTTAGATGTAAATCCAGATGGGAGTATTTCAAAAGCAAAGACAACAAGTAGGAAAATAAGATAGGAAACAAGGAACAGATCATAATTTGAATGCTGCTATTCATGCCTTCAGCAGTTCACAAGATAAAAATGAAATGTGGAGAGCTTGGTGACATGGTTCTATTTTACTTGAAAAAATAGCCCTGAATCCCTGTGATTAATTTACGTGTCAGACTGCACAAACAGAAAGATGAGATTTTAAGAGGAGGAGCAAGATATTCTTAACAAGCTTATACATCAACATATTTTATTTCACATGAAAGATCCTTTTTTAATTTTGACTAATTAGTGCTGACAACAGCAGAGATGAACAAGGAGATTAAAGTCACCCCTTGGCACTACTTTTAAACAATGACAAGGTCAGAAATACTGTAGATTTAGGTGATACATATAAAAAAGGCTCCCACCTCATTCACACAAATTATCTCAACAATTTTTTCCTATTTCCAATATGCAACTAAATTTCATTTGTTTCAATTTCTGCAGCACATCCAGAAAATAAAGAACACTGATTGTAAATTCAATCTTTTATTTCATTTACTTAAAGACTCAATGAAATGCAGACAAACACTGTTAATGTACTACAAAATTCAGAAAATTTTCTGTTGGACTATATGAGCTCTCAGGCATCCATTAAATCCACAAAAACAGAAAACAACTTTTCATTTGTGGTCACTTCAACCTCATCTGCAGTACTAAAGCTGAAAATAAGTCCATGCTCCTAAAGCCTGCCCTTGAGATAACAGACAATAATCAAAACTTCCCTATTCTCAGCTCTTTAGGTTTCGTCTAATCACTTCTACTATTAGAAAATATGATTACTGTAATTGGTCAAAGAGTTTCCTCTCAGATATACCAGATACAATCAATCAGTTCTGGCAATCTAGCATTATTATTATTCACAAGTAAATTCTGTAATGGATTATCTTTCTGTAATAATTAACTTGAAACTGGAAGAGCTATCAACTGAAGGGAATATTAGCCTGACGTTATCACATCCAGGTGTTGTCTTGGCCATGGCAGCAGGTGAAACACTGAAGGAGCATTTCCTCTAAGCTGATGTGCCTGGAGTGACTTGGAGAAATAGCCTCTTGATCTGCTTTTGGACTGCAAATAAGTTGCCAACTACAGAAGTATTTTGGTGGAGTTATAGCTACACATAGGACAACAGAGCAGAACAGAAAAAAAGCTAATGGTGTTCATTACTGGATCATTGCACTGTCTTTTGGCCTGAGAAGTTACCTGATGCCTAAAGCCATGCTGGGTAATTTCCCTGGGGAGAGAGGAGGATTTGTCAATGAGCCTGACATTTCTTTTCTCCAGTTTTACTCATTCCAGGAAAAAAAAGATGAAAAGATATCCTATTTCCCTGAGGAAAAAGAAGCAGAATCTATTTCCCTTACCGGCATTTTTCAAATCTGCCTGTCTCCCGCTGTCTCACAAGTGGAATTACCAGTTGAATTTTTTCAAAAACTGGTTATTAATTTTTTATGATGACTAAGTGAAGTACAAAAACAGCTAACAATAATAGAGACTGTGATTCTCCCACAAACAAAAACCATGAGAATTAAATTTTTGATCAAACTTATTGATTAATTTGACCAAAAATAATTATTTTGAAGATATGAAGGTTGAAATTCAGCTCACTCAAGATAAAGGCTAAGTACCACCTTTTTCAACATAATATTTTTAACTCCCACCCCAGATTCTCCCATGTTTTAGGACTAATTCCTCTCCATATCGTCCCTTCCCGTTCCTATCTGGAAGCCAGCAAACCTTTCTTCCTACTTTCTGAGTCCAAAGCATTTGTATTTAGCCTTCCTTCAGTCATACTTTTTTTGGCGACTATAGTTTTATTTTCTTTTTGGATGAACTAATGACACACCTTATCAGCTTTGTTGACAAGCTGCATTTTCTCCTGCTCTCCTTGGCTTCCATCTGCCTTTGACCTGTGTCACCACAGCAAGCAAATGCTCCAACTTGCATTTGCAGTCTATTCTCAGAAAGTCTCTCACTCCACCTCCCTCTCTGCTCAATCTTTGCTTCCTCTTTGGTGATTTTTCCTGTTTCTCCTATTACAACACAAATGGCTGCACCATTTTATTAACTTAATCTCGATATGTGAACGTGAGGAAATAGGCAAAGCTGAGAACAGCAATTCACAGCTCACAGTCTCGAAATCTCCCGGCTCTGAAGAGTGAATAATTAAAGACTGAATATTCCCCAGCATGACTTTAATATCCAATTGTATAGAAACACACAGAGAAGGCTCTCTTCATCTTTCCCCCCCAAAAAAATTAGTGTTTAGCACTGAGAACTCTATCTGGCTAGATAACGATCAGAAGACTCCTGCAGAAAAACATCAGTGAAATCCTGCATTGGTGACACCCAAGGATTTATTCTTTGAGCACATCTTCTGATCTGAAAAACACTCTACCACACTGGGCTGATTTTTACAAAACAGTAAAAGTAACACCTCTTCTATTTTCCCAGCTTGCTTTGATGACCTATTGATTTACTCAACTGGTTTCCTGAGCCATCTGGGGCACACAGATATGACACCAAAGTATCTCATGGAGACAGGATTAAAGCTGAAACTTTCAAATTGACGCTTCATTCCCTAAGATCTGAAAATCATGTAGGTTTCCTCTGACAAAGGTATCAGTGCAGCCCAGCAAAGAGGGGTTACAATGATGAATCTCAACAGGACTCGGGAGCCCTTCATGTGATTTTATCAGTTATCAGCCTGTGACTGACTCTGTCTGAGAGTTGGTTATAAAGGCAGAATCTGTGTGTGATCTTGAACAAGTGCTCATCTCACAGAATGTAAGAACGTGAGGGCTGAGGAGCTCGAGACCTTTATGATCAGAACATGCACAACTAACACAGACAGCAAATATTCAGACTCACCAGTGTTATGGAGGAGGTCAGTGGAGATTCTTGGCATCCTTTCAACAGGAATGTTCTTCAGGAAGGAGCAGCTCCCAGGACATGCTCAGGGCTCGTTCAAGAGCAAGCCAGGGAAAAGCTCATTAGTAAATGTTTCTGAGACAAAACTGGGACTTGCTGTGGCAACACCCAAAGGCCTAACACAATACAGACATAACCTTGGCTCATGGATCAGGACTAACTAAAACTGCACCAGCTTCTACTTTCCTGGTGCATTGGAATTAAACAAGAAAATGTAAGTCAGAGCTTCAGGAAAATGAAAAATACCCATGACAACTACAGACTGGGAAAATGGACTGTATATGGGAAACAGCCCCTGTTTAGTGGATTACAAAAAACAACACAGCTGTTTCAGTGCTCATAAAAAATGTTTGACAAGAAATTACTTCAAGATAACTCTTCATTTAACTGAAATAAATCAGACACGTGAAAAAATAATTCCTTTGAACCAGATAATGTATTTTCTTGAACGGTTATCAGGCTTTTGAATCAGCAAAGAGAGGTGGAGAGCCTACAAAATAGAACGGTGGCAAGTAACAATCAATCTGTAATGAAATTAACCTGTATTAAAAATCAGTTTGGCTTGCCAAGTAAAGCCAGTAAAATATTTAAATATGTTTGAAATCGAGAAAAAAAATTTAAAAACCTAAAGACAATAATGTTTTGTTCAATTAAAAAAGTTTCAACGACAACCTAAATGTTTCTTTCAATCAATTTCAACAAAAAGTAGCCAAATTTCATCTGAAAAAATAATTTTTGTTAACTACTTTTTCCTGAACTTCATTGCTTGAGGAAAAAGACCAAGTGCAATTCAACCCACATTCAAAAATAATTCAAATCACTTTGTCCCTCCCAAAACAAGTTTTGACTGACAAAAAAAAATATGAGAACTACCACAATGACACATTAAATTGACATAAAAGGTTTCTTGTTCATCTGATTATAAATTTGTGAATATTAAAACAGTATTATAGAGAATATAATTACAAAATTTGTGAACAAAATCCTGCATTCTTTTCTTTATTAAATTAAATATCCTCCAAAAATGCTAAACGACAAAATCAAGATAGACTGGGAGGTGTATGACTTAGATGACTCTAGACCTGGATGTTCCACTGAAGATGTTCAGAATTTTCAAGGATTTCAATAAGGACCTTTAGTATTGAATTTTGCCTCTTTTACTACTCTCAATTTGCAGGAAAAAAACAGCTTTTTTTTACATATATTTGTTCCCATGCCTAAGATAATTGTTAGTTCTACAGAAAGGTACTACAGGGATTTTAATGAAGAACCTAATCCTGCCAAAAGGCCCTTGTGCTTGGCCTGTGAAGCAGAATAATTTCCAAACCCAAATACAGAGAGCCATATATCACCCACACCAGCCCAACAATTCTGTATCAAGCACCCAATAGAGAGGAATGTAGGGAATATTTGGAGGGCAAATGTTTCCACCTCCATCCTGGCCTTCCCTAGAGCTGTAATCATCATAGTTATACATACTAAAAGCTCTTGCTAAGGAAATAAGTAGTGGAACTGGAAGGTCTAAAAGTTTTAGATTTCAGAATAATAAAATGTTTAAAATGTCATGAAGAGATAGAAAAAGTCCCAACACAGAGGATTTTGCAGGGTCAGTTAATGAGACTTTTCTGAAAGAATTTCACCAGAAATACAGTATGTTAAGAAGACACCATATCTTTATTTTGGGGCAGTTTCTTCAGGGACTGAGGACATTCTATTATATTTTGTCCATTGTCACTCTTCCCCGTGCTTTGATCTCCCTGCTCTCTCATGGACCAGGCTAAATGGAGTTCAAGATTTTTCTTCTAACCAAGGAACCTTTAGCTCACCTTTGGACATGCTCTTTCTCTCAGAGCTTGTTAAGTTATAGCAGACTTTTTATAGGCTTACTTTCTCTCCAGATTTAATTTGATTACTTTAGAACTTACTTCTGCTTTGAATAGGTACATTCTCAGAAGCTGTTCTGTCAAAAACCAGTAATTTTTCCCTCCCCTTTGTTCCTGTTTTCTTGCTGACACCACCACTGTTTGTCAAGTATTAAGCCTCTGTAACATGTGGTGAATGGGCATTCTAATTTTTGAGCAGCTGACTGATGAACTAAATTTACCTAGAAGAAGCAGATAATTTTCTGATACTCATATTCCATCACAGTGTGAAAGTAGGTCAATCTTGCCACAGTCTTTAAATTTTATCCACGCCTTACTGAAAGCGGTGTTTGCATTAACATTTGCTTTAGCTTAGTTTGCCAAGTCATACATTAAAAATTACTCCTGGAAGTTGAATTATACTTCACTGACTTTCCAACAGTGGATATAAGGTTCTGAAAAGCTCTGAGCAAAGGTAGATTGAAACTCTGCTCACTCTTCAGTCTACTATGATCAGCCTCAGGCAGACCCACTGCCCTGCCATTGCATGTTGGCCCCTCACAGCCACAGGAAATATGATTTTAATGAAGTGGGTTTTCTTAACACCTCCAATTTTACCAACACATCTGTCCCCAAATGGTAAATATCAAATACATCTGCATTCCCCTTAGGTTTTGAGATCACTGGGATAATGCAGACACTGAAACACTGAAACCAAATGATGTTACTGTCACACAGCAATTCCTCTGGGTCACAACCACAAATGTCATTTAGCACAAACAGTTCATTCATGGTAAATTTTTGGCAGTGACCTGCATTCTACCTCTAACAGAATGTACCCAGCCCCTGCCTACAACTGCAGCTCTAGAACCTGAATCACACATATGGTGCTTGGTCCCGCAGTTTTATCCCAGGAAACAATACCCCTGAAATCAGTGGAATTTTGCCAGATAAAAAAGAGCAAATAAATACATCTGGCAGAATCTGGCAATGCAACATGTACTATCAACAAAAAATGGCAGCGAGAAAGAAATATGTATTATTGCTTTTCCAGCTAAAGGTATGAGGTTCAGAATGATGAAAAGCTCCTTATCCCTTTCCAAGAGATTATGGAAAGCATACACAGCTTGCCTTTTCCACATAGCTAACTGCTGCATTGCACACCTTTCATCCATTCAGTGGAAAAAGATAAGTTGTCAGATTTTACTATTTACATACAAATAGATATTTTATGTCCAGATAGTGAAGTACAGGCAATCACCTCTGAAATGCCTATGATCAAGCTCCATTTCAGAATCCAACAGCCTGGTTCAGATTTTCTCTTTTCTGCTACCTGTTCAGTCAAAAGTCTCTCTTTCATGCTTCAACACTTTTCAGCTGCTCAGGCAGATCTATTTAATTTCAGAATGTGCACAACAACACAGCTTAGCTAAAACAATCTGGGTCCTGATCAAAGAACAAGTCCTAGGATGCATTATTACTCAGTAACAGGTTGAGTTTCAAGAGCGCAGTTTTAAAACTAATTCAGCTTCTCTGAACTTAAATGCTTGTGATCATGTGCAGAAAACAACAGTGCATTATTACAGCCAATGTTTGCTGCATTTCAAACTGTTCCCCTGCTCCAAGACAAGCAAGTCGTGTGTTCAAACAACTCAGGTGACAGCAAATATATGCTTGGCTTCTGCCAGATTCAGTGGCAAAGCACAAAACCAGCTTGGATCAAAACCACTGTGCCTTCCTTAAATGCCTCACCCTTGCTAAGGAAAAGCTTGCTGGGGCACCACTGAGGTTGGGGTGCACTGTGCATGCTCTGCTCTTTTCCAGCATCACTGAGGTATTGGGGTTAATGTCCTTATGTGATAAGACAACTGGGGACCACCATATCCTTTAAGTTTTGACACTGAACTTTATAATTTTTAAATTATACACAAAACCCCTAACTATTCTCAGGGCTAAGATCTCCCTGCTCAGACTCTGAAGCCATTGCTATTTCAGCACAGTTTTGAAGCAGTGCTTTTTGCTCTCTCTGGCACTACAGAGGACAGTGATCAGCACAGGTGTTGTTACCACTAACTTTTGTAAACATACAACTAATTGCGCACAACAAATTAGAGGTCTAGCTTTGCACAGTGCTAAACCAGAAACTCAGTAATTCATACTTTTACTAACAAAACAGCCCCTCCTTTCCTGAGTGAATAAAATGATAAAAGATTAATTGTGAAAAATACACGACATTTCATTTCCTACCATAAATCAGTGATAAAACTCTCATTTACAGCTTGTCAGAAGGAAAGTTTGTAACAAGTGGATGTGATTTTAAACCCACATGTAAGATAACCTAACCTTTTCTGTCACTCAAAAAATGTTGTTTATTATTAGATGTGATGCCACATCCAAGAATATAATCAGTTTGACTGATAGCTCCAATTGTAAAAGTTGAACAGAAGCATTTCAAATAGACCTTAGTCCACACTGTAATTCTCATATATTGATGCAAAAAGGAAAAAAAACCCAACAATTCAGTAACAACAGCAGAATAGTATAGTTCTGTTGACAAACAATTCCAGATGTTCTTTCTTAGCTTATAAACCCAGAGCCACTGCAATGGGTTGCCTTTGTTTCACCCACAATTTCCTAAATTTAGACAAAGTAGGAATCATAAATGCAAAAAATACCATCAATCTCTGTTGGGTGATAGACATTTTAAGACAGATCCAAAAAATATTAGTCTAGATAGTGCTTAAGCTTGATAGACCACCTTACTGGTGGTCACTGGTGTGGATTCCATGACTGGTTTACATTCATGTCTGACCTGCTTGTGGGAGGCTGTATCTTATTTATACATGAGTTTCCAATGAGGCCTTGTGATCATGTAATACAGAAATCCATTCTTCTACCCTTAGCTAGCATGAACTGGCATGGCTTCACTGAAGCAAACCAACATAAGCAAACGGAGAGGATCTATTTAAAAATATGTGATTCTGCATTTCTTGCTCACACCAGAACTCCTGCTGGGGAGAAGGAGCAGATCTGCACCCTTAGCAGAGAAGTTAAGCCAAAGGGAACAAAGTGGCACAGGAGTGCAGTGATGTCCCTACATTTCCAGCCTGAGCACAGCCCTCCCATGTGCACACTCACCCACTTTACACACTTTAGTGTAGTTGAACTACACATGAAGAAAATAAACAAGAATCAAATTTTGTAATGTTTTAATGCTGGCAATATTGTTCTTCAAGAAGTTACCACTCTTTGCAAAGGGAATACTTAAATTTATTTTCACTCACATTTGCGGCTCTTATAAAGACCAAGACATAAAGCAGAAATGAGGGAGGAGGGAAGGCTGAGTAAGGTACTGGCTGAGCAATGTAAGCAGTGCAAGTGCTCTGGCCAGGGGTCTAAAACCATTCTGCTTTTGTGGAACTTTCATACTCTCACACAAAAATATAAAATTCCTAAGGCACTGGTCTCTCTTATTTGACCATATAGCTTGATCACTAAAGCCCTGCCAAAGATGCCATCACAAAGTCTACCATTTTATTTTAGAATGTCTTTCACCTCTTTATGTTAAAAACTACACATTTAAGATTTTTCAATGTCTAAACATTTGCTTTTGGTATCACACTACTTTACAGCAACTTAATGTTTTACCACACTATACAGTGTCACTAAAACATATATGATAATATATGTTTTGTAGGCACAGATAAGTACACTGGAGCATGTGAAGCATTTTGTACATGGGCATGAGTATGAGCTTGGGATTTTAGCAATTTTTCCATTTGCAGTTATTATTTTTTTCAGCCTAACAGTAAATGGAAGGAATCAGACAGACAAGTATTCACCAGGTGAAGATCATGATTTGACATTTCTGTAAGTACTTTCCTGAGTTTGCCAGCCTTTAGAGACTTTGCTACAGAATACAAAGCTAGATATGTATTGAGTGAGGATGCTGAAACTCCAATCGCAGCTTATTTCAATCGATATTTCGTTTTTGAAGCCAGGGACTCTCATGTAGTGCTCATCTGACAGCTTTTGATGTGAACAGCATTAATAAATGTTGACATTTGGGTTGATTACTCTCCCTCTACAAGCATGGACTAGTCAGGCACTGGCTAATCCCTTCATTTTCTGCCTGTGCTGCTGCTGTTTCTGTCCCACTTGCTACTGCTCAGTTTTATCTGTAACTTTCAGTACCAAAAATACAGGATTAGGAAACCTGACACTTACAAGATGCTTGATTTTATTTAGCACCAGCAAAATCTGTGAAAACAGTGACCAGAACTACCAGCAGTGACAAGTGTGTGCTTCTAATGTGGCTACAATGAGCCTTACAGCAGCACCATCCTGCTCTTGTTTTGGTGCAGATAAACCATAAAATTTTGGGTGGTATTGTTGCTTTCTCAAATCACCTGCACATGTAGCAACAACTCTGTGCCCTCCTGGGAGCAGCGCAAGGAAGGAAACTGCACAAAGAACTCACACTCACGGTTTCAAAGGTGCACAGAGTATCCAGAGCAAAGCAGAGTTGTTTTCTGTGCACTGGAAGGTGTCACTACAAGGAAAGGTCACCCAGCTCCCCTGCACCGATTCCCACGTTTAGCTGTATCAGTAATGAGTGCACAGCACCAGCCTCTTCTTTCCCTTGCAAAGCCAAAGACAGTTTGTAACAGAAGACCACATAATTTATTACACAAAATGACTTTTTTTTCTTTAGATTATTAAACACACCAAATGCTCTCCATCTCAAAACATTTATAATTCATTTTCTGTTACAATTAAAAATGCTCTATTACTAACCTAGAAATGGATGAACAATTTACTCAGGGGAAGAAAAGGGTACAGAAAAGCCGGCAAGGTCTTGGGAATCCTCCTTTTGGAATAGGAACTCAGAAAAATGCTCTCCATTAAAAGCTGTTAGCTTACAAACACTGATCTTCCTCCTGCTGAGGTGAAAGCCAGTCATTATATTTAGAATCCTAATTGAAACTCATAGTATGTTGCTATTCCAAAAATGGATCCTGACAATTCATGGATTTTTTTTTTTTAATTTGAGGCTATAAAATACTAATTAACAATGAGGAAGTAATTTTTTAAAATTCAAGGGCAACCACAATGCAACAGAGTAATCAGAATACAAAACTGAATGAGGTAGCAGATAATGCACTGAGAGACAAACTAATTCATTTACAAGGCTTAAATAATCTTCCTATGAGATACATTACTGACTGCTGCCCTGGCAAAAATTGTCTATAAAGTGTTACACATATGTAAACAACAAAATACAATCACATATATTAAAGCAATAGTAATTGCCCATCTTTTCTTACATTATTTTCAACAGCTCTTAGATTTTATCCATCAGCAGAAAAGATACCTGAAAGATGATCCTTGAGTAAGATTATATATGTAATTCTCTAGATTTCATCAGAAATGTTACTTTAGTTAATACACACAAATGGGAAACACTTTTCTTATTAAAAGGTATCATCTGATATTTATATTACTGTATATAAATTAATCTCTAGCAAATATTCTCCCTGAAACATCTGCTTGATTTATATGAAAAAGCAAAAATCAAAATCACAATGCTTATGGGTTTTCACTAAGATAGTGAAACAACCTTTATCTTGCCAGTTCAATCTTTTCCTATTGTTGATACTTTTTAAACACAATGATACTGGCTGTTCTGAACTCTCAACTGAAGAGAGATCTTAGCAAAAGCTTCCCCTATGAAGATTTTAATGCCATTTCAGAATTAAGCAATCATTGCTTACACTCCATAATCATTCATACAAGATGCAAAACTAAATTATCTCAGCTGAGCAGTAGCCTTATGAATTGAAATATCAAAAGATCAGTCCTGCTACCTTGGTCTGTGTTTGAAATAAAAAAAATAATTAGATATTTGCCATAGTGAATTTTTAAGATTTATGAAATTATGTAATAAATTATTCAATATATCTCTCAAGATGAATTATCATTATTGTTTGTGTCAATGTGTTATAACACAGAAAGTTTTACTTTAATTGCCAAGAAACCCATAATTTTACCATGATGTTCTATCAGATTTTTGTTCAGTAAATATCTGCAGTTTTACTGGAAGAACCAAAACATTTTCCCAAGAGATGTGTGTGCAGTAGAACAAAGAGTCTGTGCATTTCACCAGAAATTCCAAATTCCTCCTCCTCCTCCTCAAACACTTTTCTTCCAAAATTTTCTCTCAACTTTTTCTGAGAGCTACAAACCCACTATTTATTCAGGCTGTGCTTATTCCCTCTTTCTGTTTCTGTTTCGCTATTATAGGAAAGATTATAGTTATTATTCTTGCTTTTACATCAAACTTCCTACAGGAGCAGTGTAAAAATGCACTAAAATCATTCCAGAAAATAGCAAATAGAAGATTCACTGCAATTATACTTTCTCTTTATTATTTTAAAACAAACAAAAAACTCACAAAAAACCAAACAAATGACAAAAAACCAAAACAAAATACTAATGCCAAAGCACAGAATGCACTGAAATGAGTAATTATGAAATCATGGGGAAAATACTCATGTTTTAAATTATAAGCAAATATTTTAACATATAAATCAAAAGGAAAGGATAACAGTAGTACCAAATACCACTCACAGCCAGCGTTTGCTACACTGGCACCTGTTAAAAGAAACCTGTATGGAATTATCCTGACATTCTAGTTACTGCAGCATATACAAAATCCCAAACTCTGCACTGCTGCCTTTAGGTGGGAAATGGAGTCCAGCTGGAGCTCTCCCTTTCCCAGACCAGGCTGACTAAGCCCTCAATAGCACATAAAGAGGGTGTCAATCAGATAACACTTTTTCCCCTGTTTTTCAGCACTTCAGATCACTTAGGAAAAGAAAATTTGTACAGCAGACAGTCATCCAGAACTTCTGGCTTGATACCCAGAGTCTCCAGAGCTGTGTTTACAGATATTGTGCCACATCCTAGTATGTGAGGACCTCATGACCTTCCTTCATCCCTTCTGCTCTGCACCATCTGTCTTATCCATGTTCTTGTTATTCTCCAGCAATTCAGAGTTCAAAAGCTTCTAGGCTGAGCCATAAACCATATCTTTGTGTTAAACTGTCCTTCAAGGAGCCATAACATCTCATTCAGTAAGTTCTGAAACTTGGTTACATTCTGTGTGAAGAAGTGTTCCTTTTATTTGTTTGGAACACACTCTTGGCAATTTAATTTTGATGGCTCCAGTTGTCATATTGTGGGAGACAGAGAACAATCATTCCCTTTCCACCCTTCCTATATAACTCATATCATTGACCTTTTTCATATCCCTCTCTTTTCCAAAATTAACAGTTCTAACCTATTTAACCATTTCCCATACAGAAGACATTCTACTCCCTTACCCACTCTTGCGGCTCTCCTCATACATTGCTAATTCATTAAATATTCTTCAAATGAGGATAAGAAGCACCCAACCAAGAGAAAACTTCACCCCATTACTGAGACCCCCAATGTAAGATGTTACCAGAGGATCTAGACTGACACTGCTTAAATATGCTGTAATTCATATTGTTCTCAGCTTAAAAAAAAGACTTTTCTAGTTTTATTTCAACACAAAGAACCACAGAGAATCTTCTGCTACAAGTAAATGTCAAAAGGACTGTCACCACATTCATATAAAGCCATGATTTATTGTGGTTATTGCACAGTTGCCACAGAGATGAGTTCTGTTTCACTTTTTTGCTTCTCTTTGCTAAGAACTGTGGGATATGAGATTCAGTAGAAACAGGACGGAGGGAAATGCTTGCAGGAGCAAAATATCAGAAATATGGAATCACCCTTGCACTATGATGCCATAAAGGCTGCAGCTGCATATTCTCTACCCATTCCCAAAATCCCACTGGAAGTTTAAGTGACTTTACTGCTTTGCACAAAAAATTGATTTATATAAGCTTGACAGCACTTTCCAAGATAATTTAATTCTAATTTAAATTCAGAGTACATTTTTTTCTAGTGGCTTAAGAATGCTGCAAAACCCACCTCCTCCATTTTTCTGACAAAATTTAAACAACTGCAGTTAGGACTCAGAGCTATCTAAGGTCCTGAAAAGTTACCTGTGAAAATTTTGTCCATTAGGATCAAACAGCATCAGCAGAGAGCACTGATAAAAACATGCTGTACCAATACTCAATGAATAATGCACATTCCACTGCTTCTCTGGCAGATTTATTCCCAATTAAGTATGCAAAGCTATAAAAAACTTGCTTAATACCAAAATCCAGTTCCCCCTGGATTAGTTCTGTGCCTGCCAATATGAAAATAACAAGCCGAAGCTCACAAAGTTACACTGGTATTAACCAGGTTTAATGAAATCATGGAGGTGACTAACCCTTTCTTTTAATAGGTTTATACATATATTTCCATTGTATTATAATGTTATTACAGTATTTTTCCTTGTGTGGTCCTCCTTTGGAGTCCCTCTTTTGTAAGCATTTCTCTTAACAAAAAAACAAACAAAAAAACCTCTACCTCTTATATTTTGAATTACACAATGTTATTTTTCTTGTTTGGGTTGGTGTTTTTTATGATCAACATCAAGTACATTAAAATTATAGCATGATTTTATCTACATTCTTTCCGTCTGGTACTTGGACAAAAGAATCTCTGTATCTTGCAAAGATCTGCAGGCAAAATTATAGCTTCTGGGACAGAACAGCCCCATCCTACATTCACAAAAGAAACTAATACACAATATACCCTGAGGTGATGCACTTCAAAACTATCAGGAGATGACAAAACCATTAGTTGGCATCAAAGTCCTCCCAGAGTTATAGTCAATGTAATCAGGCACAAATAGCTTGTATTGTTGGCTTGTCGATATCAATTCAGACCACCCACTGCTTCTTACTTATTTTTTATTATTGATTCTGCATCTTTCCTGCCCATATCATCCAGCTAAATTCCTTCCAATATGACAAAGCCTTGAGGATTTATAGATGTTTCTCAAAGTGTAACAAATTGCTATTCTTGTTAGGGTTGCAGCTACAATCCCTACTGGAAAAATGTTATGAGAGAGATACTATCAAAGTGATCCCTGGCTGTTGATGCAGAAATGAAGACAAATAATTTTTAGTTAAAATCAAAAAGGGCAGAAATAGTAGCAGAGTGAGGGAATTTACTAAGTTAGAGTCATTTATCAGAAGGAAAGAAAATTAATTAAAACCCAAAACAGTGTTTAAAAGTTTTGAAAGTCCATAAATCATTAGTTTAATATTGTAGCTAAGAATCCCTATTTATTAAAAATCTAAATCTGAGATCATTTTGGAAGAAATATTTTGCTTTTTCTACAGAAATCAGGCCATGCAGAATCCTAAGATAAACTTTATGATAGACTGAAATTATCTAGCATCCCAAGACTGCTCTTTTTTAATAGCAGACTATTACATTTAATATGAGCAAGAAGCATCCATGGACGTCCATACATGAGAGAGATGCATGATGAGGGCACAGCCATGGACTCAACAGTTAGATGCTGTAACAAAAGACAACAGAGAAAGAGAAGATTTCTTTCACTTTGTCAATTTTTTTTAAAAAGTCCGTACTGAAAGGAAAAAAAAAAATCCTTTTTCACTCTTATGAATAATATAAAAATATGTCTGGTTTTAACAATAGGAGCTGCTCTTTGCTAAAATGAAAAGATCAATAAAGTGTGACCAGCTTGAAAATCTACTCTGACATGTACATTCTCAGAATTTTCAAATTTTTGGCAGATGACGGGTAATTGGTATGAGTAACAAACAGAGGTTTGGGGTTTTTCACTTTGTGCAAAACACCAAAAGATCTGTCTGGTGAGACTCAGTCAAGTTAGCTGCGAGTCACCAGCCCCAGTCAGAGCTTCTGATGATGAAAACCAAACAGAATTGAAAAATGGAATCTCCACAGGCATTCACTATGAATATTATAATATTCTAATTTGAGGATAGAACAGGCATATGAATCACTAGTTCACCAAAATAATGGGTGGCAGAGATAATAAAGTAGTAGAGGTTTTAGCCCACAGTAATAAAAATGCAGCTTGCCCCATCCCTCACTGTAAGCAGAATGCAGGGAAAGCACTCACTGTCTGTGAAGGTGAAGGACTCCTCATCTTAGAAGGAACATTGTACAATGTGAGAGGACTAGTGACAGAATTAAGGAATTAGCCAATCTATCTTAATGCTTTTAAAATGAAAAAGGAAGACAGAATCTTGCATTACAGATCAGATTAGAAAAGGAGCAGCAGCAATCATGAGAAGCAAGGACAAGAAGTTTGTTTTTAATAAGGGATGTGACAATCAGAGCAGTGGAGTCAGGAAGATGCTATTAACAGCAGTGTTTTGTAAGGAAGTGATGACAGAAAAAGGACAGCAAAAAAATGGCCTGAGAGCAGATTACTGTTGAGAAGTGTAGAAACAATCAGATTATATGTGAGAGTTTGGAAAGCTTAAACACTACATGTGGAGCTTGAAACAGAAGGCTGAACTGAGATGCTCAAAGGGTGGTTATAACTTCCTCAAAGCTCACACAGAGGAGAAATGGAGTGAGAAAAGCCTGCAAGAAAAAAGAAAAGTCCATAGAAAATAAGAATTAAGAGACTGTTAAAATTTTACTATATAAATATATACAGATTTTACTATACAAATCACATCCATTACACACACATGACTTCACCTGCCCCCTTTTTCTGGCACCTCCTTTACTACAGGTTTCAAAATTTAAAACCTTCATTCACTATGCCATTTTAGACTGAACAACACATCACACATTTTTCTGTGTTTTTATCCTTCATTACACTGCACTCCCAAGGTACAATTCTGTTAACATATTGTGCTTGTTTTTGTTGGGGCTTGGTTGGTGGCTGGGGCTAAACCACAACACATTTTTATCTCTGCGACCACTAAATATTTAAGCTGCTCATCAAAAATTTCTAAACTGCAATCAACAGAACTGTTTGGTGCTAATTATATTTGTAACACAACTGTACATTGCCTCTTACAGTGTGATAGTTGAGCTTCCCTACTTGTCTTTAGTATCAAGGGCAAGCTACTGTATCAGTCTGCTCAGGAAACTGCAAACTTTTACAGTCGTTAATGTGGTGTCCTGAATGCTGCAGAGCAGCCTGGTAAAAAATTGTTTATATAATTCTTAAAATACTACAAAATGTTTTTCACAAAAAACTCAGCTATGAAACAGCACAAAACCACACAAATTCTGTTTCAATTTTCACAGAGTCAGAGAGTGCTTTGGGTTGGAAGGAACCTTAAAGATCATCTGGTTCCAATCCTCTCACGTGCAGGGATACCTTCCACCAGACCAGAGCTCCATCCAACCTGGCCTTGGACACTTCCAGAGATGGAGCAGACACAGCTTCTCTGGGAACCTGTGCCAGGACCTCACCACCTTCACCACCTGTTAGGATTTCTCCCTAACACCCAAGCTAACCCTACTCTCTCTCACTTTGAAGCCATTCCCCCTTGTCCAGTCACTTCATCTCTGGTCAATAGTCTCTGTTTCTTGTCAGGTCCTTTAAGCACTGGAAGGCCACATTGAGGTCATCCCAAAGCCTCTTTTCCAAGCTGAACAATCCCAATTCTCTCAGTCTTTCCTCACAGCAGAGCTGCCCATTGCTCTGATCACCTTGGTGCCTCCTGTGGGCTCTGTGCAGCAGCTGCAGGTGCTTCCTGTGCTGCGCCAGGCCTGGGGCAGCTCTGCAGGTGAGGTCTCAGACATTATGGAAAACATGTACAGCCCTTGGATAATATTTTAAATACTTTTGAGTTAATGACTCTTTAAAAGAGTCACAGTCACCATTTAACTATTTTTTAGGCTGATCTACCACTAAGGAAAAGAGCATTTATATGCAGCAGCAGAAGCTATCAAAGGATGAAGTAATTTTTACTCAATAACATTACACAGGTGCTATAGAAACACTTTAGAATAGCAACAAAGCAATAATCTAAGAATGTCCTACAATGCTGAATAGGAGTTCATCTAGTTAGGCTGGGCAATATTGTTTATTTGCTCATCAGAACTTTAAAATTAGAGATGACTGTACTGCAGTGATTTATTCTGATCCTTACAGACATTGCAATTACTGTTATTTCAGAAAATGGTTTAGTTAAGTGAAAATAACTATTAAAACCTAAGTTATTAGTATATTAAAGAGTTAAACAGAGTAAGAGAAATGTTAGTTGCTACTGTTTATGTGGTAATTTTTTATGCTGGTTAATATGCCAATCAGACCAAATAAGGGGACTTTGCACATGTAATGATAGGAAATTAAAAACTTGACTTTAAATCACATTTTTATCATAGCAGTTCTTTCAGTTGAGGCTCTGGTTGATACATTAGATAACCCTATATGCCTTCCCCCTGACATACTCTTATTTGGAACAGTTTGTAACATTCCCATTCTGTCTGTGAAAAGACATTTTAATTGAAAAATCATTTGCCCATAAAATTATCATCATCAATTTACATTCTACAAAGGGACTGCATTATGACCATAAAACAATTTGTAAGTGGATTCATTCTACCCACTAAATCACTTTACATTATTCTGTGAACAGAATGATTAAAGCAGGTTAGAATTTTGCTGGCAAAGTAATTATGTTGTTATGCATTTCAGCCACACAGATACTTGTAATAGCTAGTCCATTTATCTTGGTGACAGAACATCTATACTAAATGGGTAGAATGTATTTTATTTACTTGATGCCATTCACTTAATTCACAAAATACTTTTAAACTTAGTTTTTGTCATCAGGAAAGCTTTCTCTATTTATTTATTAATTTATTTAACTTTCTTTTAATTATCTGATCAGAATTTGTAAGCGATTTTAAGAAAAAGTGAAAATAAATATTCTAGTAGAAGTAGCTCAACTGAACAAAACTTATGTGTTTAGCTCAGGAAAAACCTGCACAGTACAACCTGCCCCAGTCTTTTCTTAGGGACTAAATTGCTCTTATTAATGAGTTAGTAAAGGGAAATGACAACTCAGTTCTGTGGATAACAGCCACAGTATCTGATAAATCTCAGTGAGAGTGAGAGCTCAGGGGCTCTGGGCTGTGAGCAGTACCCAGCTCTTGCTATTTGATCATCAGTGTGTGCATGGCAACCTACAGACCAACACAGACAGAGCTGTAACAATCAATAAATGGCACTGGTGGGTTTATATCTCTAGAACATCACCAGGGGACACCACTGTCCTGCACCTGAAAAGATCTCTGATGGCTGGATTCAGCTGAACCCATCATAGATAAATTATTTATGTTTTCTGCATTGGAAAACACATGCAAATGCGCAAGCCTGGACACTTAAAATCTGACTTCCTCTCTTAGTGAGGATTTTAAGTCCATTTGCAGGATTCCTACTGGTGTAAAAACAAGAGGAGCAAGAAACATTAACCAACACCATCCAAAAGATCCATCTCTATTCTTTAGCTTCAAGGTGGGAAGAGGTATGGGTCAGATTTATAGATATGCTAAGAATGTCAATTTTTTTAAGAATTAGTCAGAAAACAATATGTAAAAACCTATTTACATATCTGTGTGTAATCTTTTAGACACTCATGGCATTTCTTTCTGCCATTATTACTATAACTTATATTTAACGAAGAGAAATTAAAATAAAATCATAGGAGATCTCCACACAGACACCTTTTCGTGGCCTTCTCACACCATAAGGGACCTCTGGACTTGAGGGGAAAAAGTAAAAAAAGCATTTTCACTTCACCCCAGGTTTGTTACACCTGTCCCATGACTTCCTCACAAGCATCAGCCAAATTTTTTTAAGTTACGCGGCATTTTTTAAAGGTTTTGTTGCTTGACTGGGTTTGGTTTTTTGGTTTCATTATGGGGAAGAGGAGGGGTGGGGAGGGTGGTGGAGAAGGTTTTCTTGGTTTTGGGAGGGTGTTGGTTTCTTAAGGAATGTTTTGATGAAGAACAATGCACCAATTTCTTGGTGACCACAATAGCATGTTTTTATTTGATGCTCTACTCATTACTTTTAATCTGAAAAAAATGTGCTTGCAGCAACACCATTCCAGTTAAAAGAACTCACAAACTGGTTTCATATCACCACTGTGCAGACTTTATAAACTGGTAGCAGCATTACTGCTCTCCAAACACACTCCATTCTCATTAAATGACTAATCTAAAACCAATCAACCAAAACACAGAGAATAACTGCACCGAATACAAATCTTTTACTCCCAAGATGGAATTCAAATTAAGGTTAATCACAGTTACATCTCAGATCTGACTGACCACCTTTCAAAAATAATTTACTACAGAAAGCAGTAGCTGAAAAAGATCAGATCTTTTCCTTAGTACCATCAGCAATCATTTACTTACGTGAATGATTAGTACACTTAAAAATTTCAAGAACAATATTATGTAGGCAATAATTGATATGCAGTTAACACATCTTTAATAATACTGGAATAAATAGAATTTATTAGACATAAATATCAAGATTGAATAATTAGAATTATATCTACTTAGGTAGATATTGTCAGAAGGCAAATTTTATCTGATTCCTAACATAGCAGATATTTATTTAAAAGTGGTGTAGTAATCCCTAGAAAGAGGTTGAACACAAAACATGTACGTTATCTCACACAGCATATTTGACCAGACAATCATTACTTAAAGCTCTCTATTTGCTCTACTCTTTGGTACCTGTGAAAATAGTTCCTTCCTTAGACCCAGCATAATACAGGTACCTAGGATGTGCTCTAGAATGTGCATAAATTAACCACTCAAAAGTTCCAGCAACATAAAGTTTGTACGCAGTGTTTTCAATTTATTTGGGCAGAGGATAAAAACAAATAAAAATAAATAAAACCCACAAACTTTAAAAACTTCAAGGAAGAATACTTCAACTCTTCCAGTGTTTCAAAAGTGGAATCTGAAGTTCTCTCATTCTGTTATTGACCTGCTATAGAAACTCCCTTGGATAATTAATTTCAGAACTCTTTTTCTCTGTGCATTTACTGGGAGCCATAAATGATGCCTGTCTTCACTACTAAATCATTTTAAATTCCACAAGTATACCCTGAATGATCAAACAGGATTTACAAATAATATCAAGCCATAAACTGCATAAATAAATGCCTCAGGTTTCTGTCATGATAATTTTTTAATTAGAAACCTACAGTTATATGGACCCAATTTGTAAAAACATTTCAAAGTACTTCATGGAAACAATTGGTAGTTCTATATTTGTCTTGCAAACTGACAGCTCATCATATATTCCTTTTTTTTATGTCTAACTGGCCATCTTAAATTGCACTGTGACTGCAACAAGCAGTTCCAAATATTTATTATTAAATCTTAATTGCCCCTTAATAAATGTTAGAAACATTGCAAAGAAAGACAAAATTGACAAGCAGCATTCTCCAATGAATTATTTCTCCCCATCTCATCTGCTATGTTTCAACAATTCTACTCAATAGACCCTCCTATGCCTTTCTAGGATGTTCTTACAATAACACCATTATCACTTTCTTTATGGAAGCTCTAAGTTAATATATAGATACTCAGCTGATGGAAAATATCTACCCTCCCACGAAATCAATTCATCAAGATTAATTCACATGACTGGAAAAAGATTTTAACCTACATTGTTTCAAAACAGGCTCCAGTTCTCAGTATCCTGTAAACAGAGTGTCCTCTAACAAAATACACTGCTGGGATATATGCATGTCTATATGATTTCATAGGTCAGGCAAGACAGTAATAACATCTAGGGTGGTACAGTTCTTGCTTTGGAAGAAATGTGGTTTATGTAAATAATGAAGAAGCAGGGATAACAAGCCATGCCCTTGAACATCCAGCAAAGAAATATAAGGCACAGCATGGTCTATTTCTTTCACATGGATGCTCAAAAACTGTGCTAAATCATATACTTTACAAAAATGGTTTGGAGATTCATTTAATCAGTTATTTAATTACGAATAAAACAAACAGTGTTTGAGCTATGAAAAGCACAAATATGCTTGGAAGCCTTAACGGGTAAATACAATTATACACTGTAATAAAACCTTGCACAGATCTTTTCAGGCAGTGGTTCAGAGCACTCAGATGTGCCTTTGGAGAAGCATAAACAATGCAAAAACCTATAATTGCAATGTCAGTCATGGTGTCCATACAGAATACCAAGTACAAAATCATATCTTGATTTATTTCCATGGGTCTTTGGCAAAATAAAACCCTACAAAGCCAACAGCAGAAGCACAGTGTCCTCTGCTGGGGAAACTGCCTGACATTCCTTACCTGAGCATAAGAGGGCTGCAGAAGAATGTGGCTCTCATAACCAAAATTCAGCCAATTCAATCAATCATTTGTTCCAAAAATTCCATTTTTCACAACACACGTAAAAATAGTAGGAGACAGAAGACCATCCTGGAGATATTGCTTCAGTGACTTCTAACAATTCCACCTTGATTGATCGATAGCTCAATAGCCATTACTTATATAACTCACCACAAGTGATCTTAAAATACTTTACTTTTTCATGCATACTGCCATTGTTAAAAATGACCGATTGAACCATTTGTCAAAGTGAACTAAAAGGGCTCCTGAGCGCAAATGTTCTTAATCTTTTCTCTTTTTTTTTTTAATAAGCTGAGGATTTAGCTACAAAATGTGCCATCTGTAATTTAGAATGGAACAAGAACTGCAGCATAAGTCAATAGCTCTCTTCGATTACTGGATGTGATCAATTTGCCCAATATACCTGAAAAATCTGTAGCTGTCTCTGCTAGGAAGATAAATAAGATATCTCATTCTAAACTGAGGTACAAGGGAATAAACCACCCCTACCCTGTGTGAATCCTCTCTCACAGCAGCAGTCAGTAATGGAAGGGTATAAAGTTGTACATTTAACAGCAAAAAAAGGATACACGTATCCAAAGTATCTCTCCAATTTGCATGGCATTTATATTTGAATGTTAAAAATAGCATTTGAGGGGAAAAATTAACAAATGCATAGAAAAATAATAAAGAAAATGGCAGAAGTATCAACCACTAACCACAGCCAATAACAAAAAATAGCTTTTGTAAATAAATGAATACACAAGTCACATCCCTTATAAATTGCTGCTGCATTCTGTGATAAATCAATAAGACCGAACTCTTACAGACAGGAAACATCTTATTTGCACATAAATATTCCTTTATATTTAAGCCACCTGATAAAGTTACATTTTTTGCTTAGTTAACCAACATAACACTGAAGCAACCTCACAGCAGCGATGTAATGAAGTTAAATTAACTCATGGGCAGAATGTATTGCTGGGTACCTAATGTTCACTACTGATGCAGGGCAAGCATCTTGGTTTTAATTTGCACTGTTAAAAAACCCCAAATGCACTAAATAATACAAACTGAGTACATACCCAGAGTGAATGCTAATCTGGTTGTAAAAAAGAAATATGGACAGGGTAGAACACAGCTGGTACTGATCTGAAACACTGCCAAAGACAGCATGGCACCAACAGGGTAAAAACAGACAAAATCACTTGGTTTATTGTATATTAGCTGCACCCCTAAAAATGCAAGAACCGACTCTCTTCATGACAGCCTGACAGTGCTTAAAATCTTCAACTGCAGTGAAAAATCACATGAGCCTTTCACTCTGACATTGAATGACCAATGCATGATGCAGTGAGACTCAAAATGTGTCAACTTGGCAAAAACCTCTCCTGGGAAAATACACTCTGCTCCAGTTCTTCCCCTTTGTAAATCTTCCAAGTTTTTTTTTTTCTGTTCTCTAATAGGCTTGAGGAAATCATGACCTGTGTTGCATTTAGTTAGATCAGTAAGCCAGCATCTTTTATAGTCCATCTTAGTTTGTATGGCTCTATGTGAACAAGAGCTGAAAGACTACCAATTGTCAGTGCTGGTATGATTTGGAACTGTTGACCATTAAACAGGGTGGCCTTATCTGCTTTTTTAATTCACATAGACATAATTTATAATGTCTCTTGAAAAAGATTCTGCTTCAGTCACAGGTTTGGGGCACAACAGCTCACTGATCTGGATTTATTCACGTTAGAGATTATTATCTGTCTTGAGCCTGTTCTTCTAATGTACATATGATTTTCACACACAGGTTCCTGTCATACATCATTTCAAATTACTTCTGCAGTGCATTATGCATAGTTCAGTTGCAAATGAAGGGAAGGCTGTGTTGGCAGTTCGAGAAAATTCTAAGGCAGATATACTTACACAACTCAGAAGTCCAGCAGGCTCCTAACAAATCAAAATTGCTAGTGGCAGCACTGGGGGAAAATGGCATCATTGCACCTTTCTGCCTCCAGTGGTTACAGTTATGTAAAAGGGGAGATTCTACTGCTCTTACAAAATACTTCAACTTCCATTTAATATTCTTTAAAATGCACAGATAAAAATTACATACCACACCTACTTATATTATCGTGTTCAGGTTGAGTGACTGATTAACAATTACCACGACCACACTCCACGTGCCCATGGGCCAGTTCATTTTATGTGTGTTCACTCCATTTGTGCACAAAAGAAAGCACTTTGTTTGCACAACCGGAATCTTTATTTGCCTGAAGTTTCCAAACTCTGTTTCCAGATTTTCTCATTCATTCAAAATGTACTTTTCAGAAAAGGACACAACTCAACTGTGACAGCACTCATGCAACTCCAAGTCATCTAAGTACACAGCCAAAAATCAGGGACATGTGCTTGTCTATGTTAACAGGAAGTAGTATTCTCAGATGAAGACTTTTTTTCCCTAAACTAGATAGAAACATTATTTCTTTGAATGAAATGGTAAGTTTAAAGACAATAGGAGGGAAAGATAATTCTGTTTTTCCATTAAGAGCCATTCCCAATAAGATAACTATCAGCTAAATTAGATAGCCCAGCTAGATATAGCTCTAAGCAGTTATAAAGCATTTATCAGAATTGTACTTGAGCCTAAGGCCAACTTGACTATAGACAGCAGATCCTATACAGAGGATATAGTGCAACAGATGCATTTTTGGTCTTTAAATATTTAAACCAACAATTTATCTAAAGGTTTGTATGGAAATAGAGCACAATCAGAAGGAAAAAAAAATAACAAAGCCACAGTCATTCACTTAGCAGTTAGAAAAAGAATCAAACTTTTTAACAAGAAAATATCCCATCTGGAGACCGTGGTTGTATCTGCCCTCCTGCATGCAGATCTTTTTAAGGCACTCCTCTGTAAAATGTTACTGGAAAATTCACCCCTATCAATTCAAAGTCACCAGACAGATATTAAGAGAGATAGATACACATATCTATACACACACACAGAGCAAAGCACATATTAACATGCAGTAATAATTGGATCCAAATGGCATTTCTCTTGTCTCCTGATCTATTTTAAGAGCCAACTGCCTTCCACATTTTCCCCCTTTCCTCTTGCAGAGAACCTTTATACCATTCTCTGCTATCAGTCACCAGACACATTCCCAGGAACATAAAGCAGCAGAATAATTTAGTGCCTTGGATCTATATGTCATTCCTGTAGCAGTGCTAAGCTCTCTAAAAATCTCATTCAAATATATCATTGCATCTCTAATGTCAGATTAGTTTAGGCCATCAAAGACTAGGAGTATCTATAGTTGTTTAGTTAGTCCAGCAATATATTCATTTTCTAAAATGAGTAGTGGAGAGGAGAAAGAGATGACTTAATGTTGCATAGATAAACAGGATTGCTGTTTCAACTTGAATGGATTCCATAGAAGTTTTATGTTCCCAAGTTTGCTGATGAAGTGTGTCATCATTCCTGTCTGCTGATAAAACTAAGCAAAAGCTACCACAATCATTCAGTTGAATTCAAAGCACTGCCACTGTGATCCCCTAAAGCTGCTTTCTGAAGTTGGAAATAAATGATTTTTTTCTCTTTTGTTTGCTATGCCAAGAAGAGATAATGCAGCACTTTCAGTTAACATTTGTCCCTGAAGCACATTATCCCTCCAGGAGTATTACGTGGGAGTAGCACAGACACAGTGCTTCAAATTAATCAGGAATGGGATTAATCATGCAAAAAATAGAAGTTAAAATGTAATATTTAAAAATAAAGTTACAGCAGTAGAAAAGTATAATTAAAATATTCTTCCTAGCTACAATCTCTGTTGCCACGTTACGTTTGATTTTATCAGTTACTTTCCTCTATTTTATAATTTCTCAGCTTTCATGCCTTACAGTACAAACCTGCCATTTATTGAAGTGTAGTTAGAAATGCCTGAGTCTTTTTTCCTATTCCCTCATTTTTCAGCAAAATGTAACAGCTTCATAAAGATTCTGATCTGCACATTAGGGAGCACATAAGGACAGAGGACTATGGAGTGCTGGGGAGCAGCGCTGAGAGAGGGGAAGGTAGGAACTGAGCAGCAGTGGATACAGGGAGTTGTTCCACCTGAGAACTGACCATGAAAATCAAAGCACAGTTTCAGAGCACACTCCAAATGATGCTATATGAGTGCCAGCAACAAGCACAAGAAATGTGAACACAATTCATAGCACAACAGAAGGGCAAGCAGGAAATTTCACCAAGGGCTCTGTGCTACCTGAATGGGAAAGATCTTCACACTGCAGAATTCCCATGTCAATCACTTGGTCAGGATTGCTATAATTAGAAATATGGACTAGCATGCTTATTCCCTCCTCATCCTCACATGTGGTATCTTAATTTCAATCAAAAATCTTTTATTTACTAAAGTCAGGTTTCTCAGTGAATTCTGCCAGGACCTCACTAATTCCTTCAGCTGCCATTTTCACTAACAATAGCACAGGATCAAGCAGCATGACATTATTTGAAAAAGTTATGTATCATGAACTGCTGGCAGAAGAACAGCAAATTAAATATTTATTCCATTTACATATTATGAATCCTGTATTTATTTGCCACAATAATTATTAAAAATAAGTGCTCAAAACTTTTCATGTTTACCTTACCAGAAGCAGATTTCCAACTGGAATTGTGGTTTTATTATTTCCTAAAAACACAGCAAAGAACTAAGAGTATAGATAATCATTTGTCTATGCTGATGGCCTTTATCAAAATTAAATGCCTATATTAAATTCAAGGACAGCAATAATCTGTCAGTATATTTTACAGGCTCTGACCTTACTCCTGTGGAAGATACAGTGACTATTACTTTATTTCTGCATGGTCATGCTGAGGCAGAATGCAATTGCTTCCCTGGAACCACATTTTCTCTCTCCACACATTTGTTCTTCAGAACTTGCTGTCTTCCTATTATTTTATCCACCCAGTATCTTATATCACCTAATCTTCACTTCCAATAAAAAAAGCCTTTATCTTTTTGGTCTGACAAGGGATTTTTTTCATACAATGATACTGATATTAAATATGCCAGATCAACCAAGAGACCAAATGAAGTCTCTTAAGAGACAAAGTGCAAAGTGTTTTATCTTGTTCATGGTTTTAACCAAACAGTGTACTCCTAGTTTAAAATGTATAATACAAATCAATACAGATCCTAGGATTTTAAAATACTGAAAGTGTTGCTCAGTTAAATTGCTGTCACACTAAAAAAGGAAGACCTGCAGCTTGTATGAATAAGGCATTGACAAGCTTCACATTAAAATGCAGGGGATTAGTCTCAAATATTGAAGAGCTCAGAGGTTTACAGTTAGCAGCATATTTAGAAGCTCAGTCAAGCACAGGTTTTATACAAATGGGAAGTGCTCCAACACTTCGTCCTTCTCTACTTGGAGCACCTTCAAATTCAGCAGAAATGAAGCAGAAACCTCACAGTCACAGGAGCCCAGCCAGCAGGCTGCACCAGATTATTCCCCCACATTCAGCACTTCCAAACCATGCCTTGAGCAGCGTGTCTGGTCTGGAGTTCCCTATTGGAGGAAAGGCAGCCTTTAGCAGAGGGTCTGGAAAACTCCTGGGGACTGGAAAAACTGAGGTACATGGAGGGGCTGGAGGAGCTGGGTTTGCACAGACTGACAAAGGAAAGGCTCAGGGCATCCAACTGCAGCAGTTTTCAATTACCTGAGGCACTCAGGGTTTACAGAGAAGGCACAGCCAGGCTCAGAAGAATGCAACAAGAGGAAACAGACACAGTCTCCAAACAAACAAAATTCTGATTAGATAGAATGGAAAAATTCTTCATCATTACAACAATCAAGCCCCAGAACAAAAGCCCAGAGAGGTGTTGGAATCTCCATCCATGGAAACACTCAAAGTTCAGCTGAAAAAGATCCTGAGCAATTTGATGCAACAAAGAGTCCAAATAAAAATACATGTATTGGGGGTGAACGCTCAAAAACTTTTTTGCTGATAAACAAAAGGTTTAGAGACCTCTGCCCTAGAGAATCACACAACCAGTGGAACTCATTCAATCTGAGTGCACCTCAAGGCAAGTACATCACTCATTTACAGGAAAGTATTCAGTTCCACCCAATATTCAGCTCTGCATACCGGACTGAAAGAATATTAAGATTCAAGAGAGAAATTAGAAACTCTAAATAAAGCTTGAGTTATGTGAAGGCATCCAAAAGATTTTTGTGGATTTAGTAAATTATTCTTCATGTACATTGCAGAATTTAGGACTCAAAAATCCCACTAAAATTCTGGACAGCTTAGTTATTCAAATAAATCCTCACACCAGCAGGTGGTAAAGGAATCCAAAGCACACTTCATTTCCAAGAAGGCACAGCTTAATGTCAAGAAATTTGAAGTAAGGGCTAACTGTGCCTTTTGAATAAACATTCCAATTAGCTAAGCCTGTTAAACCAAAGGCACTGCAGATTGCTCCAAAAACTTTCTGAGGCACCATTTAATGTCACACTTGCAAACCTCTAAAAGACAAACTCCAAGAGCAGCTGAAGCTGGAAGAGAGGGGCTGGAAGAGGCAGCAAAATCCCTGGAGTTCCTTTGCTCTACTACTTGAACCAAAACCCCCAGGTAATCCTGAAAGCAATTACACCACAGATCTACTCACTTCAATCAAACTGCAGTTCTCAATAGCTCACATTACAGTTATATCCACTCCCTTCCAATAAAAACTGAACAAAATACAAAAGCATATTTATTTGCTAATAAAGATAAATAGCTATGTATACATATATAAAAAACTTTTGAGATTAGAAAAAAAGATAGACATGGATCCTTCAGGATCCTTCAAAATTGTTTTTTCATGGTCAACAACTATTTTGAGGGTTAAGAATTATTTTCAAAACAAACTCTTAGCCTTCCCTATGGAATTCCCATTCTGGTCAATAAAAATATTTCTATTATGTTAAATTAAAACAGTGGTAAGCTGTAACAGCATATTATAGGCTAATTATTGTTCCAGAATTTTCTAGCATGCCTGACTGAGCAGTGTCTCATCTAAGCACATTTGTCAAAAACGCCTCAACAACTTCTTATGCTGTTTTTAAAATCTCAAATGCACATACTTAGCTCCTCTATGTAAGAATTATATTGAATATCACCTTATTTTGCATAATTGCCTGTTTTATTCAACTGTCTTTAGATTTTATTTCAGAAGTCACTGCACCCCACACACCCCTTGTCTATTCCCAGCTCCAGTAGAAGTCTCACATGCAACACCCTCAGACCTTTATTTAGCATAAACTGCCAAATCTCAGTAGCAACTGGGAAGTGTTCATAATATTAAGGGTACAAAAACCCAGTTCTTGAACACTGGACTATCCAAAGATCTGAAGATTTCCACAGCGAGAAACATCACTGGATGGATTATTAGGGGCACCTAGTGGTATTTTGTGCTCTAAGAGCTACATGGAGCCTGTGACTTCTGCCTATCCAAGCATTTATCCACCCTGTAGAGGAATCAATCTCATCATCCTCCCAAATAAAATACACAGACTATGATCTTCTCTTACTTTCATTAATTAAAAAGTATAGAACTGACTTAATGTCTCCCAATATCAAGCTTTTCCAGCATCAAACTACACACAGATTTCTTAGTAATAAACATCAGTTCCTTAATAATTCAAGGAACTCCTTAGCCGAGCCTTTGGTTGCTTACTATTTGAGGAAAATATAATTATATTTATCCTATGACTTTTTTTGCTTATTTCTGATGGTTAAACCAAATCTATAAAATCTTAACCCATTGCAAGTAGAGAGGCTGCCTTCTTGACTAAAAATGATTCCTGAATAAATTTGATGAAACAGCACACAGGTATTAGAAAAGTGTTGAAACAAATTTACCAGAATATATAATTTCACACACTTGTTTGCAGTATTTGCCAAAATCTATTTCAAAGCACCTGCAAGTGTGCTTAACTTTTCCCAAAAGCTGAAAATAGTTCTACAAAACAGGACTGACAATAACTGAGTGATTTCCATTAGCTGGAAATACATAAATTCTATTTTAAAAAAATTTTCAAGGTAAGAAAAGTGATCTGAATTTTGTAAACAGCTTTCATGAGCTAAAATTTTGGTACCAACTGGTCACTTTAGTGTGATCTTCTAGTATGTGAGAATGTAATAATAAGCAATAAAGATACTTGAGATCAATTCTCCTGAGTCCAGATGGATCAAAATAATAAGCAGGTTGCAACAAAAATAAGCTAAAAAATTTTCCAATAATAGAAACAAGCACATAGAACAACAACAAAAAAACACTGTAAAGTGTTTAATATATTTTGTTTCTAATAGCTGCATTTCTAGAACTAATGACTCTTTCACAGATGCATCGTAATTGGCTTGTTCAGACTTATTAATGAATTCATTACTAATTACAATGCTTAATATGCCATCTCAGGTAGAATTCCAAGAACACATCCACAAAATTATGTTTAATGGGCAGAGAGGGAAATGTTAATGGAGAGATGAAGATAAATCATGTAACAAAAATCAAAAATGCAGACAGGTGACTCAAAAAAAGAAATAAGTATCTGAAGAGAGAACAGATATTGCCAGCTGACTCCAGACCCACATGACAAAGCTGCCCTTTCATTAGTAATCACAGTCTTTCCATTTACCTTATGCTTATTCAGATGCAGAACTGGATTTCTGCTTTATGTATTTTTTTTTTTTTAATAATCCAGTCATCGTTCAGATGGCCAGAAGTGCCTTCCTGGCTCAAATAGATACTTTTAAAAGACAATGGAGATAATATTTCCCATCACAAGTTCAGGTTACAGAAATTGACATTTTGCAGGAGGTTCTGTGGAAAATTTCTAACTTTAGTAGCCATACCCACTGACAGCAAAACAGTCGTCTTTCAGGAACTTATGAGAGAAGTCTAATTTAAAAATTGTGTGCATCCTCATTTGAAATAGGAACTTTAGTATTTCTCATGGCAGAAAACTGCTCAGTGCAGTTCCTGCTTGTTGCCTTGTCTTTGTCCCTCAAAGTGTCTTTAGCCCGAGTCCAAGTAAAACCACACATCAGAAATTCTGAGAGCATTTCTTCATCACGCCCATCTGCTCACCTGTGCTCCTGACAGCTGAGTCCGTGGAGTTACACTCTTAGAAGTTTTATTAAAGGCTGCAATATGAACCCAGCTCTCATTATACTCCAGAGAGAGAGTTATGAACATCCCAACCATAGGAAAAACTTTAATCAGCATTTGCTGATTTGCCTTTTTAGATAAGAGTCCAACCATGAATTGAAAATCAAGTCTTATTACTCCCACTGCTTTCATAATTAATTGCTTGTGAAAAAGTTAATAAGGTTTACAGAAATGTAATGCAATGTAGCACAGAAATGTCAGAACACTAACACAGTCTAAGAAATGGAAATTGCCTTTTAAAAACAATCCTGTTGATGATTTAGCCTTAGTGTTTGTTGTTAGCACATTAAAACTTCCTTATTAGAAATTAGAATTAGAAACTATCATGTCCAAGGTGGTTTTTAATCATTACAAAAAACAAGATACCTTAAAATGAATCACCAAACCTTTGAATAAGTCATAGAAATAAACAAACATCAAATAATCCACAGGCCTTTAATGAGAGAATTGAGACCATCAAAGAGAAAATAAACAGTCAAAATAGACAAGAACAAGGGTCAACTTTCCCTCTTATTTTCTTTTCCTAGATTTTTAATTGGAAGCCCCTTTTCAATATTATAACATTTTGTATTCAAATGTTACTTTCAAAAATAAGTGTAAATTCAGTGAGGAAAGCTACAGTTATGGTCAAAACCACTTAAGACATCCAAAGGACAGAAAGCGACTTAACAAATGTGACAGAATCCCTTTCATAAAATGTTGTGAAATCTCAGCCTTTTCCCATTTCCAATTTATGCACCATAGATTGAAAATTACCATCAGTATGCAGCTTGATAAAAGCAGCCTCATAAATTTCCCATTCATTTTTTCACAGAATCACAAATTAAAGGAATCTTTTTGATTAGGAGAGTCTCTTTGTACATCATCTGTAATTTTTTATCCTGCAGAGTTACCATGGTGAGCTGCACAGAGCTGTCCAGTGAGGTAGGACCCAGAACTACCAAACCAGTCCTGCATGGCACTTCTCAAGGCACCACTCAATTTACAAGTTCTCAGTGAAGCATTTGTATGCTGCCTGCAGCTTTAGTCAGACATCACCCAACAGAAAAGGTCACCTCCTTCTGAAATGCTGCCGTGGTTTGTGAGGTCTCTCATGTCTTCCTACAGTTTGATCAATTTCCCACTAGCTTTAGCAGGAACTGAATAAGGTTTTACATCTGATCCACGCTTGTTCTTAGTGTGTGATAGATTTTCATTTTTAGTTTTAGGATGCTTAAAACAAAAGTTTTTGGTAGATTCATCCTTCAGTTTTAGCCAAGCCATGCATAAATGCAAACAAACCTCTCTGGGGTTTACATTGTACTGGGACTAGCTCTCTTCTATCAGAACAGCCAAAACTAAAGGAATGCTGCTCTTTGACTGCAATTGCAGTTTACACATAAATAGTCTTGGCAGCTGCAGGCAGAGGTGACATTGCCACAAGAACTGTGTCATGCTCTTCACATTGTACCTGCACAATCATCTGGACATGTGATCACATCACACCAATGGTGTGAGAAATCTGACAGCACTGTGGTTCAAATCTGCTGTTTCTGCCCTTGGCTGCTACATCAAGATGGTTCATGTCTTACTGTGCACACTGACACAGCTGTATTTCACATGCAATGTGACCAACTATTATGAATAGGAGGGAAAAAAAAACTTTACCATTATTTATTTGAATTTGGAAATAAACTAATCCAAATAGAAAGCAATTTTAATTGAACAAATCCTACTCTGTTTCATCATTGAGTCTTAATTTTACATTATTTGCATTTTCCATCTCTGCAGAGCACATTTATTCATTGAAGCAAAAAACGTGAAAAGTAAAGATAATATTCTTTTCTCTTGATCTCATTTGTTCTGAAATATTCTGTCAATATTACTTCAGTTTTAGTTCTGTATCTATGCTATGATTTAGGAGCTCTTTTAAACCTAATAAGAGCACTTGTAGCCACCTATAGTGTCCTCAAACATAAGATATGCCACACAATTCTTTACAGCCAAAATATAGATTCACCTTGAATATAAATATCAAAGAGATTAATTTAAATATATGAAGTCACACTTACAAGAAAGGTCTTCCTCTCTCATTTAGTTTCTTCATTTCAGGATGTTAAGGAACGCCATTCCTTAATCAGGGGGTTGTATGGCCAGCTCTTCTCTGCACTTGGTTCCCTTAATTTTTCTAGAAAAAAAGTAAAAAGACAGACATTGCATATCAAGGAGAAGAATAAAACAAAACAAAAATGAGAAGTTACATACCAAAAACCACAGCTGAATAGTAACAAGTATATTGTTACAGCCATTTTTGTCACAGTTTAAGTTGCTTAAACTTACGAACCAGAGGAGAATTAAGCAAGGGTGGTGTTATTCAGGGCATGTGTGTATTTTCAAAAGGAACACAGAGAACCCCATAGGGCAGAGAGCATCAGCCCTGAAAGTCATTTGTTTGCTACAGTGCAGGCACTTCACTCCTTCAACAGCACTGCCTTGCAACAGCAGCACTGCACTGGCTGTGCAACAGAAATTCTCTCTTCCCTTGGGTCTTGCAAACGACTCACTGTACAAGTGAGATTCCTCTCTACATGGAGAATTCCTTCCAACGTTTACAGACCATTCCAGGCTACCTCATCCTCAGCAGCACCTGCTGGTGTCTGAGCTGAGCCTGCACGGGGAGTGAGTTCCCAACACACAGCAACACCAGGCTCACAGACCCCTTCCTGCACCCTAAGTCCTTCTCCCAGCTTCCAAAGACAGCTGTCCTAAAGAGAATCTATCAGACTTCTCTGTCAAAATTCAAGATAAAACCTCCCATTCAATGTTAAAACTGTCTCCAGGGTATATTTAGTTTTCCCAGTTTCTGAAACATAACACATCCTTTAGTGGACAATTATAAGAGTTCATATATTCACCCCTATCTGTGAGCATGACCAAGTATCTTCTACGTTTTCCTTAAAAGCGACAAAAATCTTTGCAGTAAATCACTTCTGCTAGCAAAAAACTGCTAAAATAATATTTTTCTTTTGATATTGAAGGGTAAGCATGGATAGGAGCAGATTTAACATAAATTAGGGCCTGTGAATAGGTACATTGTACTTTTAGAAGACTTTATAATATAAGTATCTCTTGACTTTTTCATTGTTTGAATAAATGGCTACAGGAGAAGGGTTTTTGAGAGGTTGCTGATTAAAGTGCCCTTTATTGTTAAAAGCATAATTAAGTAATACTTGAATTTATAACTCTCTTCAGGGAGTCCACACTCCTAAAGAAATTAGAAAATGGCTCAGCCAGAAAGTCATCTAGTTAATAATAGCTTTTAATTATCACAGCTAGCCTGTGTGGCATTCACATTTGCAAGGTTTCATTTTATTTAAAGAAATTAAAGTGCAGATCAAGTCACAAAACTCTCCTTTTATGCACTGTCCAAAGTCCATTAAACAAAATATAATTTAAGAACAGCATGGAGTTATAAATAGCCTGCTGTTTGGAATAGCCTGTCAGTCTGTTACCAATTATATATGTTTAGCTAACAGCTCTCTAATTAGCAATCGCTTCTGACTACATAGCTCCTAAAATGTTTACATTGGAAGTCACAAATTACTGTCTAATTATCTTGGCTACATTATTTTGCATAAAACAAAAATAAATTAACAGCCAATGTTATGAAAACAAAATGTGCTGTCATACTGCATGACTACAAGACTCATCATTAATATTCCAAGCCTTAGAAATACCATTGAAATATATAATCATATATATATATATATACACACAAATACATATTTATACAGACAAACTTGTATCAAATGATGAAATCTGTATCTCATTCTCACAGCTAAACCAGAGCCAGCAGACTACTGAAATTTCCTTTTCCCTCCAGCTCTGGGATATACTGCAGAACTGTGAATCAAAAATAAGGTTAAACTATCTCTGTAGACCTCTCTCTCAGAAAAGGAGTGGCCAACATCCATAGTATTGGGATACTTCAAATTAACCAGCAATTTCCTCTTCATATCTGAGCTACTGTAACCTACGTGTGAATTGTTCTGCTTTGTGAATTATCATGAAGTGGCCTCCAAACTGTCAAATGAAAAGTACCAGCCTCTCTGTGTAACTGCTTTATTTAACTAGGACATCTTTGTCAAATGTGTTGACATATTTCTTTGCAGTATTTATGAAAGCTGTCATGCTCATTTACATGCAGTCCAGCAAACATCTCAATGACCATGTAACAAGTTGTTCTTTCAGCTAGGCATTGACAAAGCACATCTGTCAGCACATAGAACAGTTGGCAAATATATTTGTTTTCCTCATTTCCTAAATGGTAAATTGTTGATTAATACTAAAAATATTAATTGATTTCTGACAAATAAACTTTGGGCTATCCTGCCTCATCTTAAAGAAGTTTGTGGGAGATGAACCAATAAAACTATGAGACAGAAAACCTTTCTAGCCTCTTATTGGGAGCTAAAGCAAATGTGACAGAGAATTAGGAAACATTTTGTTCTTCCCAGGAAGATGAAAACCACAAGAATACACTGCCAAATTATGAACCATCACTGAAAATATCAAAGGTAAGGCATGGTGTGATTACATCCATGTTGCAGTCAATTGCATGGATCACCTGACTTTGGAAAAAAAATGTATTTCTTTTTGTTCTCAATTTTGTTATTTGAGATACTTAAACATTTTTAGCCAGATCTGACACCGCTGCTTGCTGACACTTCCTGGAATAAGATGGTTTTTCAGACACTTTCAGTGACAGAACCTCAATAATTTCAGTAACAGATGTATCATAGACACTTGGAAATCCCATCTTATGTCCTTAAGGGCTGACACTGAAAAGTTAAAAAGCCAACCAGGTTTGTTGTGCCTTTTCTCTAATAATAGCTTGTTGCTGTTGAGCAGCTAGCAGAGTAATGAAGGCACCAGTTCTCAGTGGCAAGAAGGAATGACCTTTATTGTTTTGATTTCATCACATATATAGAGTTCTCAAAAGTCACCCAGATTGGTCAGTCAGAAGCCTTCCCCCAGGCCTGATTGGCCAGGCCTGCACTGCCCAAGTTCTGGGACACTGTTCCAACAACATCCAAACTTTATCTTTATTTATAAAACACAAGAAAATTTCTCATGGGAAAAGCCTGGGCTAGCCACAATAGCTGACCTCTACTTGTGAATTATTCTCACTTTAAAAACAAGACAAACCCAAAATAGCTGTTCCCATTTCCTCCAGGGCCCTAAACATTTTTTTAAATATATTCTCACATCTCAATACTTTAATTTTTAATCTACTCCCTTAGCTGACTTGTTCCATGAGCTCTCCTCACCCAAGCAAACCTATTTATAGGGCTGCAATTTTCAACTTGTATATGATCCTTCATTTTATTAAAAATCTACTCCCTAATAATTTCCCTATCACTCAGAAAACTACCTGTCTCACATAATTATGCTAATTTAGCTTAAGGTCCAGAAAAAATGTGCACATTATTAACAATGAAAGCAAACATATGGAGCAGGTGACCTTGCTTCTGTCAAAAGAATGTACTTCATACATTCAGCATTTGGTAGGAATGACCTTTACATGCAGCTAATTGACCAACTCAGCTACAGTGAGGAATAGAGCATTTGCACTGATCACAAATTTATTATGGAAAAGAAGTTCCCACACTTTGTTTTCCTGGCTCTGTTTTGTTACAGTGGATGCTATGACTTCAGCCCCAAAGCATAAATTCTGAACCACTATAAACAAGTTGAACAGAACCCCATCACATTTGGTAGTGGGATGAATAGTGCAAGTTCAATGGCAAAACTGAATTGGGTAAAGACAGGTAAACCAGCATTTGATGGGGGTCAGGGTGTGGGTTCAAGAATCACCTAAGCACAGCATCCCATTTTTCAAGTGCTACATTCCATAGTCCTTTCCTCTGTAAAACAGGTCTGCTTATTTCAACAGGCTAAATTATTTTCCATGTGTCCACTCACAGCAGACACATTCAGGATTAGAAGTTTCCTTCAAGCCTTTGCCACTCAATCTACACACTGTGTTAGTGGATACAGGCTTAATACTGGTGGAAGCACAGAAATGAGCTTCACAAAGAAACTAAATTTCAGTCACAGACCTTAGGCGAATTCTTCAGCCATGTTGAGGTTTTCCTACACAGTCATGCACCAAGCAATATGCTCAGGGTTAGCTACCAAGACACTGCTCTTTCTCCGGATCCCCCAGCACTCTACAGATAGCAACTCTAAAAAGAGGCACATACTGAAATTACCATTAGTGTAAGGCCTAAATACCCAACTACAGAATTACATATTACATGGAGGGTTTTTTTCAGAAAATAACATTCTAAAAAGTACTCTCATTAGAGCTGCACACCTGCTGCCAGCCTAAGCTAAACCTACAAAGATTTCAAAGTGACGCAGTGTCAGTTGCAAGTCCCATATTCATCTATTTCATTTGTATCTGCAGAAAAGCAGATGTGCTCATCATTTGTTGTGCTTTACAGGACACAGCCTGAGACCACATGTTGGTCAGGACTGCACAATACCCACAAACAGGGACTGAACAGGGAGCATCAGCTAATTTTCAAGATCAGCATATTCATCATTTGTGAAATTTCTAGCACAAAGCCTGTTGAATATGACCCAGGCAGTGCCAATCCTGCCCTGTGCACACAGACTGGATTGTGAATCCTACTGCAATAGCTCATTTCAAATTAGGGGACAGTGACATAGCAAAGGAAGTCTCACAGACCAGCAGGAAAAGCATATTTCCTCCTGCAAGTCAATTATTTTTAGTTAGGTTATTACCTAACACAGCATTCAGTCCTGCATCTCCAGGCTCATGCCTTATCCTGGCCCATGGCTGTATTTTGAGAAGTGGCTGCTTCACAAATCATGAGGCAGCAGGAGCTGGGAGGCCACTACTCTTCAGTCAGACATGGAGTGTGCAGGTTCCACCAATGACACTGAAAAAGAACGTGTGGATAAGTAAGGAAATAAATTTAAATAAAAGACAGAGAGATGCAAAAAGAATTGACTCTTCAGTCAGAATGAACAATGGATTTGTGACATTCTGCTCTCCAGAGAGCACAGAATTACAGTATTTTAATTACAAAGAAAATTGAAATCTAAGCAGTTGCAAACACATTATTTATTGCTGCTTAAAAATGTCACAAATAGTTTTTCCATCCTACCTGTCTTTCAAATAACTCTGCCCCTCTAGGAACACTCCTATTTTTATGAGTTTATTTCTGGTATATACAGAATCATCTCCATCACCCTACACACACACACTTCTCCCAATTTTTATTAATTATATATAATCAAACAGTGTGTGAATTTTACCACCCAGTGAAGGATAGGCCACTTTTATGTAAAAGGAGTGAACTTTTTTTGGTAAAGTATCTAATAAAAGCATTACAGAAACCATAACAAAACATTTATGACATTGGGATAACTATAATCACATCCAGAAAGCCTGCTAATGAATCTAGAAGGACATGAAAATGAAAAATATTTCTTGATTTTGCTATATCTGTTTCATTTGGTCCTTTAAAGTAATGTAAGTAAATGAAGTAACTCAATTTTGAGAAAACACTATTTAACAGCATCTCTTTGGAGAACAAAAGACAATAAAAAAGATTTTACTTCAGAAATGTGATTGAAAATGCTAGCATTTAGTTCCCATGGAGAACTCAATTTGAGGAATTTACCATAGATTAAGGTCAGAAATATATTACTTTCCTAATTCTTACAGAATGTACCTCACAAAAGGAACATAAAGTCACATTCATTTGTTTGGCAGACTGGCCATCAGTAGCAGGAATCTAAGTAATTTGATATCCTGTGAAGCTTAATTTTCTTTAATTTAAGGGAGGCCATAAAAGGTTAAAATTTTTGTCATTGATGATTAATGCCATAAATTAAGGATATGTTAGAGGGAGTATTACACAAAACAGCATTAGTCTGTAATGAACTTTGTTTGCTAATATAATCATGGACCTAGTGAACACAAACTCCAGAAGGTTAATGGAGTAATATTGAGTATTATTATGTTGTCTTTTGTGTTTATACATTGGTGGGTCAAACAAAACTGGTCATTAAAAGACAACCTTGGGTTTTTAATAAGAAAAATTATGGGGAGGAAGAAAAATTATGATTAATCAATTCAAATGAATTCTACAAATTATGTCTCAGCTGCCTTCATGTTTTGATGTAATGCCTGTAAATACATCATCTTAAAAATAACATTAATCTTACAGCAAAATTTTACCTGATAATTGTCAAATACACTCATAAAGAAAACCTTAGAATTCAACCTACATTAATTAAATGCTCATAACAGATCATTAGTTGTTATGCTATCATTTTTAAGAGCATCACTTGACCTGTTTCAACATCAGCCTAATTCCTCAGTGTTGTCTGGATTATCCAAAACATCCTATAAATGCTCACCATTTTCTACTGAGTTTAGACAGGCTGGAGAAGAACACATGATAATAGCAAATAACCATAACTTCTAAGTTGAATACTAGAAATACTTGTCTTCAACATGGTAGTTTTTCTATTTTACAAGTATTTCTGTTAAGTCAGCCATGATTCTACATGAGGGGAAACACAAACATTTCTCTAATGCTTTTCTTTTGTATATTTTAATAAAGGACTTTTTAAATTTGAACTTTAATCTCTGGCAATGGTATTTCTACCATTTTACATTATGCACACAGATATAATAATGCTTTTTTTCCTTCAAATTTGCCTTTCTGAATATTTTCCCAGATCTCACTTAAATCCCTTTTCAATGTATTTTTATTTCCAGCATTAACTTCATTTTATATCTTCCCTCCTTTAGAAAGGCACCATTTTCACTTAAGCAACAGATGAAGCTTTTATCTTCATATCACCTACTGTTCACCAGAGAAGCTTTCTGATTTAACATCATTTATCGGCTCTTTGGAGATTCTTTTCCTTTTGTATCACTCACTACACCCCAGTGAATAAGCCCATTTGCTCTACGACCAAAACCACTTCAGTTTTAAAACAGGAAAAACAACAATACTGGTGTCTAACTAGCAAACAGCCCAATACCTCCACAAATAACCTTATCAACATTTCAAGAAAGCAAGGCAATTTCTTGTCTTGTGCCAGCAGAAATAAAAATATCAGTAACATTTACTGCATTTGTCACTAACTTAAATAAACAAATAACCTAGGCAAACATGCTTCAAACTGAGCAGGAGATAATGCCACTTGCCATGCCTGTTTGCAAAAGGGGCATAGTCCTCCATTTAGATATGGCTCACTTCAGATCTGTAATCCAGCAGTGAAACACACCATCATATAATCTTCCTTAGTTATAAATTATTAAATAATAATTAAATGTAAGTTGTGAGTGTAATTAGACTGTTAGTATGTAGTTTTTGCTCCTGGGGTTATTCAACTTCAGCTTTAGTGGAGGTCTCTGAACAATTTCCTATTACCTTATAATGACTTTCAGTAAATGCTTATCTGCATCCAACAGATTGTTCTGCTTCAAAACACTGTGCAGCAAGAGAAGCAACTTACTGAAGTATCATCACCATGAACTAATTATTTATGGCTGAAAATGTCAAAGAGACCCTTATAAGTTGCTGAAGCATAAAATTTGCCCTGCCTTCAACTTGCTATAGTCTAACGAGATTTCTAGTTATAACAGAACTTCCCAGGGCTTCCTCTGATACTGTTTTAATCAGATTTCCTTTTTTTTCGTTTGATAGGCTTCTGAGAAATATTGCATATTGCACACATCCCTTCAAAAATGGTCTCTAACTGCTAATGAACAAAATGGCTTATGACTATTGTGTGGTTTCCACAAGCAGCAACTATTCGACAGACGCCATTTGCTAAGCCCTGCAATGTGCTCAACAGACCTGGAAGGGTCCTTTTCCAGCAAGTCCAGTGTTTCCTTCTAATACCAGGTGTTTTGCTTTTGCATCTTGCAAGGTAACAAAACCAGTGAATTTTCCTAAGTTTATAACAGTATGTCCAAAACCAAACACATGTCATGGCAAAATGTCATAAGGAAAAAATGAAGGATGGTGGTTTGTAGAAACACCCCACACATATTTACCTGAAAATTATTGTCCAACTTAAAGTCTTTCCAGTTTTGAGCTACTAACTCATACTTGAAACCTTGGCAGATCAGCTGCTTGCTTAATTCCTCCAAGTTGCAGAGGTGAGTAAAGGATAATGTGCCACAGATGCCTTGCCAGAAGGTTTCCTCACATTCACCTGTGATGTCGTTTCCAGTTACGCCACAAGTTCACACAGTCCAGAGCAATTGCAGCAAAACAGGGGAAAACATGTATGTGGAAAATCAGCTCTCTCAAACAGAGTTGATGAAAACCACCTTCCTAAAGGAATCTTTTCAGTATCCTTTTAAGATCTGTGCAATATTGTAGAACGCTGAAAAGACAGATTTACACTTCCCAGTTGCACACGGCCATTTGAACTATGGCCCAATGAGACCAAATAATAGGAAGAAGAGAACTGAAATTAACTCTGACCTACTGTGGTCTGCCAAGTACTGTAATATTTGTCAATCTCCTCAGTTTTATGTGACAGCAACCCAAAAACTTTCAGTTGTTACTCCCTAGAATTGTGCTTCTACATATAATAAACCTTTCTTTTCCCTTTCAGCAGCTCAAAACTTGCATAGAAAGAGCCCAATATACACATGTAGATTAAAAACATGCAAAATCATGCTTTTGGTGGCTAATAAATTCACTGAGTCTTTGCAAAATGCAGGCTTCTCTTGGCTACAAAGCTGGAGTACCTTGAGCACTGCCACAGCAGCTGTTTGCCATAATGCCATGTAGTATTCCTGCCAGGGATCAGTTTAAAACTGGCCTAGTAAATAGCTCCTAACGGGATATTTTAAGTCTACAGACCAAACCACTGCATCCCTGGCTCATTGGGATTGCTGAAACTGCCAGCCAGGCTTTAAAAAAAAAAAAAAAAAAAAACCAAAAAAAACCAGAGAAGATACTATGAGAAGAACATTAGCATTTAAATGTCAAGTCATGCATTCTTCCAAGGAAAATCCCACAGAAAATGAAGCTGAATTCCCCTCAAAACAATTAACTCAAACTGAAGCCATCACTTTCACAGTAAACTACACATTTATATTTAAAAAAAAAAGCCAAAACAAACAAAAATGAAACTTAGATTAATTTTAAACTTCTTTCCACCGGAAATTTTAAGAACAGAAACAGGCCACCAGATTCTACTCAGTCTTCCTACCTTAGTTAATTTTCCTTGAATTAATAATTAAAGGATACATCTGGTTTGTTTAAGAATAGTATTTAACATTAATATTAAAGCAGCAGCTATAATACAGTAGCAGGAAAAAACCTCTTAAAGAAACCATTACATGAAACTACCATAATTATTTACTTGGCTTCCTCCTACTCCATTTGGTTCACTGTTATTACTCCCATAGCCATAACTAAAACAGGACAGGAGATCTTTTCATACTTTTTCTATCATGAGCAGGTACTGTCTGAAAAGGCCCATCCATGCTCCATCACCAGCCTGAATGCACAGCCCCTTTCTGCACAGACAGCACTCGAGGATTCCAAACTGCAATTTCTCCATCTTTTCATTTCCCACACTTCCCTTTTTATTGAGTGCTGCCACTAAGGACCAAAGTCCCTGACACCCAGCAGTAAAGAGCTTTTGATCAAATTGCTGGTATGTCAGCATTCTGAATGGACTACTTTTGGAAGTTCAAGTTTGCAAACAAGCCTGATTTATTGAGCTGGAATTGATTTACCATACCTTATAGGCAACATTTTAAAAAGCTGTTCTGGGCTAATTACATACTCAGCTGATTCCCAAGTGATTAATAAAGTTCCAAACTAATTTTCTGTCTCTCTTCTGAGCTGCCAGATGGAGTACAGAAAACCCATGTACATCCCATAATGCAGATTTTCACATTAATGAATAAAGCTTACAGCTAGGAAAAAATAAGCTAGGGAAGATTTTACATCTGCTGTACTTTAACATTTCTAAAAAATATAAACAGGTCTCACAAAACAGGCTTACCCCTTTCCTCTAATTTCCAGATCAGGTCAGAAATCTCTTTGTATTGGCCTCTGTTTTTACAACAGTGCTATTACACCAATATTTTAAGGGGAATAAAAAAAAAATTATCATTAAACAAGTCAGAAGCTACCACACTGCCTTTGCAGACACGTGCCATTCAGTGCTAATGTAAGTTCCCCTGGCTTTGCAGTTTCTGTTCTTTCCTAAGAATGGTTAAATGGAGTTTGTATCACTTTGCTTTGCTTTTCTCACAAACAGAAAACACTCTGAAGTTGACCTTGCTGTTCTTATTTTTTTCTTCTTTAAATTTAATAATGAATGTAAAAAGTAATCAGAAGATGGCCAGTGATTCAATTCTTTAGAGAGTGATTCAAATTCATTTGTCCCTTATAAGAACCAAAGAAAAAAAAAAGAGTCATTATTAATTTAGGCAATTAAGAGTACTTTGAAAGCAATAACCAGTACATTAAAGAACCTGTCTCTGGAGTGCCTCTTACAGTCTATGAAAAGTTAATTTTAGAGCATTTCAAGTGAAGAAAGGTCATTTCCTAGATGTATTCTACAGAATATTGTAATTTTTAAATGGTAACCTAAATGAAAAGCGTTTTTTTTGGAAATACAGGGTGAACGGTTAAGAGAATTAAAAACAAAATTAAATATATGTATTATATTTATAATGTCACTTTAAATTGAACTACATATAATAATATTTATAATCTCTTCCTTTTATATATCAAAGAAGAATCTCTGGTTTTGTTCCTTACCATTACACAGTCTACAGCCTGAATTAAAAATTTCTGTACAATACACAATAGTTAACATTAAATCTTTCTAGTTTCTGGAATCAACTATTAGAAACAGAGTGTAACTTCCACTCTACAGGAAAGGTGGGGAAGTGTCTTACAGTGCAAAGTTTATTGACATTCAACTCTTGCTAGTCACAAAGCACAGGACCAGAAAGCAGTCCCACAGGGTGTGGCTAGCACAGGTCTTTCCCATGAGAATTCTTCTCCTGTGTTTTATAAACAAAGATAAAGTTTGGATGTTATTAAAAACAGTGTCTCGAGATTTGGACAGTTCAGGCCTGGCCAATCAGGCCTAGGGGGAGGTTTCTGCTTGACCAATCTGGGTGACCTCTGAAAAGTCTATATAAGTTGGAATCAAAATAATAAAGCTCTCTTTTTTCTTGCCACGCTGAGAATCTAGGTCTTTTTCTCTGCTAGCGGCTCAACAGCGACAACAGGGCATATAGCATCTCCAGCACCTTATCAGATTTCTCTTGACTCATAGCAAAACTACCTGTCTCACTTTTGCAAAGTGCAGAAACAGATTATCTACATGAAAACTTAGTATTTACTGATGGCATCACTTCTATGATAGTACAGACTGCTTAAGCGTGAAGGGGACTACATTAAACTATGTACAACTGTCAAAAATTATATCAAGAAATAGAGTGCAAGACAGGAATAGTAGAGGCAGTTAAGTAAATTTTCCCCACAGTAAAGTCAGAGAAATGATAATACAGTCACCAAGGCACAAGGCTGTTATTAAAGTTTCAAATTCTGTCTGCACCAGCTTTTCTATATGACTATATTTTCTCTAAACAGTGCACAGCAGCACATCCACATCCCTCAGTTTCTCATATATAAAAACCATTAATCTTTTCCACACAAAGATAGAAATTTTTCATAAGCACATCAAATTTATCAAAAAATACAGAGCTGGTCCACACAGTAATTAGAGGGTTTGTGTGTGATATTATTTTTTGGCAAATGCAATATTAAATGCACTAAACCTTTGTGGAAGATGAGGTAATGCTGTTAGGTAATATTCTCTGCTCCTCTGAGTAGGTCATACTCTATGGTTTTTATAAAAGTATTAAAAAGTTAAGAAAATGTGATGATGAAATTTCATGCATGTTCTTTACACCACAGAAACTAATACTGTCATGGAATTTCTTCCAAGTTCACTCATATCAACAAGACAGCTGGATTAGATAAAAATATGGGATTGTATCTATTATTCTGTCTGTCTACAAAAAAGTCTTAGGTCCCTGTTTGAACACCCGTCTCAAATCTTGGCAACCATCAAGAGTACTTATCACAAAACAACCTTCATTGCAAAAGGAAAACAATAGAAAACCAACAGCACAAAATACTAATGTACTCTAACCAAAATCATCTTCACATGACATCAAAAACTATGAGTTTGGAGTAAAGGTTTCTTTCAATCAAAGGATTACAAGTACATACAATAAAACATTATTATGTTCTGTCAAACTAGAAGACAGCAATAAATTCCAATTTGATAAAGCAGAAGACCTCTTGGGACTAAATTTTTACATTTTGTAATACAAAATATATCATCTTTGTACAAATATACTAAGAGGTAAACTATATTTCTTACTTTGCTCTTGGAATTAATTGGTTATTCACCTCCTACTTCTCTTTTAATTGTATCTGAGACTTGAACTCAGGGCTTCATCCAGAGGGGAATGTACCCTTTCAGTTAACACTCTTTGGGCAACAGCTGAGAGTCACAGTTGATACACTTGAAGTTTTCCCCCTCTCTTCTGTGATACAGCCTGCAAGATTATGCACTGAGTGCCTCAGAATATGTCTTTGTTTTAGAAGTAAACCATTTTGCTAGTCTCTGTCAGGAATGATTAGAAGTATTCTCTGTCTTGAACAACACAGGTTGAGTCAAGTAATTCTCTTGCTTCACTCGGGCATTGCTAACTGCTCTAGTTGTTAGGCCACTGACTACAAAGCATGTGTTTGTCTATGCTGTCACTGTGGCAAGTTATTTCACAGACTGTGCTTCATTTAAAACTAAAACACTTTCTCTCTTCATCCTGGTTCTACTTCAGCTTGTTAAGTACTACCGCCTATGTCATCTGTTTCCCAAAACCATGTACATGAGCATAGGACTAAGGAAGTTTTAAGAAATGCCTTAGAAAATAATTTAAGAACATTAAAACAAGCTGAAATAGACAAACATAAGTAGTCATATTTGATTTGCTTTAAGTGGACATTTCAGTGCAATCTTTTCCACACAATAAAAATATCTATAAACAACATTTAAAAATAACCATGCTCCCTGGGCAACATCCTTTCAAATACTGCAAGACATGAGGCACAAAACCCCCAAGTCAACAAAAGCCTCAAAGATGTTGGTAGGAGAAGCTTCCTCTTTGGAGCATCTGCTTTTGTTAACTTAGAGGAAAAGTGATTATTCCAAGTGTTGTTCTAACCTTTCTTCTTTAACTGAGGGCAGACAAGATCACCATTAGCACTTGATAGCCATCTTCAAATATGTTTATTTATCAAGCAGATAATCAGACAGGGAAAGGTAGGACTAAAGGTAATTTTATAGCAAAGTGATTTAATACAACTGAAAAGGAAAACAGGAAGAGTTCTTTGTAGTCTATCTGTGAAGCCAGTGGAGCACTGGACTTGACAATAACAGACAGGGATAGATTTTTCTACAAAATAACCAAGCAGTTCTTCCCTTTCCCTGATACGTGAAATAAAATTAGAAGTTATCTGGACTCAAGCACTTGGAAAACTGAAAATACAGGGCACAATTCTCTCACAATGGCAAAAACACATATGCCACTGCCTCCAGGTTTTCCTTAAAAATTTCTATAAAGCATTGAAGATTTCTGCCTTTGATTCTTCTCAAAATCTAACTTTACTACATAACAGAAGTATCTAGAAAATTTCATTTTCATGAGGTCTTTTTAAGTCTTCTGTGATAGGAAGTACATGAAGTGTACTAGCTTCTGGCAACTTACCTTTAGACTAAAACAAGCTTTTCTAAGTCTGTCTATTCCTTTTCTGAGTAAATAAACATATCAGAAGTTTTTTGGGTTTAATTTTTTTTCTACAGCTGTTTATTAATCTAAATACTCAAATCACTGTATTTGCAGAATTCTTTCCATGTCTAAGTAAAGCTCACCAATTTTCGGAGCTCTCTTTTCTAAATATTGTATTTTAAGTATTGCAAAGGTATGCACAGGCTTAGAGAGAAGCCCAATAGCTTTTCTGAAGTTAAAGTTTCTGACCTGAAAACTCCACACACAGAGAAGTAGAACCACTCACATGAGATCATAAGAACCAATTACCCACCTGCAATTTGTGGTACATTGCCTCAAACTCCACTTAGATTTCACAACATTTTAAACACTTAAACTTCTGACTTTCAGGATAAGCTTGCTTAAAACAAAAGAAAAAAATGAATAGAGAACACTTCCCTGAAGGAAGTAACTTGTAATCTTCATTAACCCCATTATGTGCAGCATCATTTCATCACCCTAACACTCCCCGCAGCTGTCTGGCAAGCACAATCTCAAGAAAAGCTCATTTACATATGGCTTCTGGCCTTGCTCACTAGAAAAATTTGCTAAAACAAATCACAGTGTCAAAAGAAAGCTCATTAAATTTTTACATCAGGCTGCTATGTTACCCTTAGCTCCCTGGGTATTCATACCTCTTTCTGTCGTTAGTTTTCAGTCCTTAAGGCTCACATATTTTCAAGGGCAGAAGCAAACCAATTATGAAAAAGGAACTTATTTGCTTACTAGTATACACAATGACACATTCAGCCACTGCTAATTCACATTCACCAAGAACAGCTCAATTACCACATCACACTACCCTGCTGAATAACATATTTCCACATGCATTTCATTTTGTACCAGTATTTGTGTTGAGGCATCAACAGCACTTTAACGTACTGAAAATGGGGATTGGCACATTTTCACCATTTTTTTGTCCCTTGTAGTGATGTAGCTTTTCCTTAACAAAAAAGGAACACCTAGCCCATTTATCCAGTGTGATGTTAATGTTTCAGAGGACATAAAAATCTTTAGATATCTGGAAAAGCTAAAAACATTTACTGGCTTCACCTTAGTCTACATATAGTTGATCATTTTCAAGGAACAGGTGTTTAAAGAATTGAATTACAAGAAAGTTATATTCCCTGTTCACCCATCAACTGTATTTAAAAGGTACATAAACAATTTATGCTTTTTTTTTAATCTCTAATTTTATTGGATTTGAAATATTTGACTTTTGAAGCATTCACATAGCCAATATTTCACTATGCATTTCAAACAGTACTCGGGATCTTATTTGTTCACAGGGCCAATGACAATGACACTTGTTAATTTGTTTTCAGGCCTGACACATCTAACTAACATTTGATGGAATGCAATCACTCCTTCCCAGCACATGCTCTAATTCATAAACAGCAAAGTATATTTTGGGGCTATTCTTTCATTTGAATTACAGCAAAGTATTAAATTTAATACTGGCAATCTTGCTTGGAACTAAGGGTAGAGTAACCCATTCTGCATCTTCTTAGCTGCACTTGCACAGCGTTTACAGCCAGAAATAGTTTGAAATTCAAAACAGTTTGAAATTTTTGCAGACCAAAGACAGAGTAGACAAAAAAATCACAGGTATCGCTTAAACACCTAAAGCTGTTCTAAACTTCCAAACTGCATTTACTCTCTGCTGCCAGCTGAGAGGCAGTTCTACAATCCAGAGTCTGCCAGTCTCTTAAATTAATTAGAGACTGTTCAATGATCCATAACCAGGATACTTTCTGCAATCATTGACAATTGATTTCCATTTAATTCACAAGGGGCCAAGGCTAGCCTTACATGTGAGCCAATATTCTTTCATCACCCACATGTTACAGGAGGGCTGACTTCCCGTGAGGATTTCTGATCAGAAATCTGTACCACTGATGTCTCAGCTTTCAACAACCTAATTATGGTGTCCATGAACAAATAACATGTAGAGGGGATTTTCTGATGCTTTGTTTTGGGGGGTTGTGAGGACTCCCAAATATATAATATTAATGAGCAAAAATTATCTGACACGCAATATGTCACTTAAATAATGAGTATTTACTCCATATGCACAAGTCCAATTTGGTCTAGAGAAAATTTGACATCTTGGATGCGTCTTGAAAAATTAAACATCAGAAGGAATAAACCCTTGGTAGAATAATGGCATCTATTCCTAAAATTTGACACAAAAATTACTCCTTAAGGTTATCCCATTGAATAGAACTTTTTGTCACTGAGTTTCACAGGACTGCTACTCCCTTTTTAAACATGCTCTTTTCAAACAATCATGCTGCTTTAGTGAATTGTGTGCTCTGTCATTCTGAGATGAACTGAGACAGCAGGGCAGAAAAAAGGGAAAAAAGCCAGAAAACACACAGGATCTATGCACAGCATGTATCCCAGCACTGACAGAAGCAATGTATTTTCAGGACCTGAAAAAAAAAGGAGCACAAAAAGCTGCACAAAAACAAGGTTCAGCTAAATAACACGCTGTTCTCCTTGTACTCATAGCAGTTAAAACAAGTATCTTCAAGGATACTTCTGAATTTTCATTTATTAAAGCAATGTGCACAAAATAAGGCTAAAAGGGCTAAGATTTTGACCTAAGATTGAAATACTAAATTTGATCTAACACCTCCCCCAAAGTATTTTAATTTCTGAGGTACCCCACTGAAATGAAATGTCTCAAAGTTGCACATCTTACATTAGAGTCCTCACATCAAACTGGTTGTCATTGTTTGTGTGTCACATTTATTTCAAACAGCTGACATGTTCCCAAATACGTTTTAGCCCATACCAGAGATTGTCCATAACCTCTTAATCCTCAAAATGTTTAACCTGCTACAGCTGCAGGTTAAACTTTCAGATGCATTCATAGAATGAAGAGAGGCAAGGGAGTCTCACTTATCAATTCACCTTCAAAAATTTGAGTCCAAATATCAGATGTTAAAATATACTTTACTGATGTTTTGAGCCAATCAAAACTACCACGGCTTTATAAATCAAGACATTATGAATATTCCTTGGAACATGACATCAGCACTGCTCTAATAGGAGCTGTTCTCATTAGACTGTTGAGCACTTTTTAGGAATACTGTGTTGTTATAAAGGCTGGCAGTTCCCTGGTTAAGATTAAAATGAGCCATTTCATCACTGAAACCTTGTAAAACACTGCATCTGAAAACCCTTACTGTTTGTAATAGACCAAGCCTTTCAACCTGGAGAATAATATATTTGTGCATTACCTCTTAAACTGATTGGATGCTGCAAGCTCTTGTCTGTGTGGGAGTCTGCCCACTTTAGAATTTCAACAGCTTTTTTATGAGCTGTATGTTGGGATTCACAGCACATCTACAGTTTGTCATAGGCAGTACCCTTTATATCATCTGATTTCAAAGCTGCTTGCTACAAATCCTCTGCAATCAGGTTGTTATTAATACCTTTAATCTGCCCTCAGACAAGAAATCTAGTGCAGTGTGGTTGTGCCAAGCAGGCTGAACAGTAATCAGCAACCATATCTGATGGATTATGTTCTTTGTACACTATTTACAGTGAGCGAGGAACAGAAAAACACGCATATGCTCTTGCCTTGTGCTACTGTGCAAGCAGGCACTGGTGCTGAGTCCATTTGTATTCTCACCAGTATGTTCTCTGCATCGAAAGCAGCTGAAAAGAAATAGAATTTTGGGGGAAAGTGCCATATTGCCCCTTTAATAGAATGAAATATTCACAGCTTTTATCAGGTAAACATAAAACAGGCTACAACGTGCATACACTGGGCAGTAAATAGCAACTCTGAGCACTGCTACGCATTGTTTGCTTTTGCATATTGAATGGGAAATCCAGGAGCTTACTGAAACTTAGGAAAAATGAGTATCAGTTTCAATTCTCCTCCTGGAAAATATCAGTCATCACTGCTACTTATCCCTTCAATTTAAAATCCCTTCAATTCAAACTGCCATTACAGTCATAGCTCTGAGAGCCATGTAACTAGAAGGCAGCACAGTGTTTAAATTTAAATGAATTTTCCTTTCACAGAATTCATTCTGGCAGTTGTTCCTCCTTTTTTGTTGTTGTTGGGGTTTTTTTGTTTATTGGGTTGGTTTTCTTTGTTTGTTTGTTTTTAATGTGTAGCCAAAGGCAATCTTCTATGTATATACTCTAGTCTAGGCTCTTGGCCCATGGCGTCTACAAAATTCCTTTCCTTTGTGCACAAAGAGCACATCTCTGAGGTTCTGGTAAATAGCACAAATTTAGCACAGACACAGAAAAAAAATAATCAAAACCCACATTCTTTGTCAGTAGAAGTTAAATGAGAATTCATTGTGTGGACTTTTCAAACAACACCAGTCTGCTGCAAATAATACAGCACAATGCACTGAAATGTTGACAAAGATAACAACATCCAAGATTCACCTTAAACAAACTCACTTTACGTATAACGCCTTAAACAAACTCACTTTACTTCCCCAAAATCCAGGATATATTGGTGATGAGTGAAAACTGGGAGTCAGCAGAATTAATGAAATAACTTCACACAAAAAAAACCTTACAATTTTTGGCTTGCTCTGAATTACTCTCACTTGCTAATTTTGAAAAAAATATTTTTCAGCTTCTACTCAAAGAAACTCTTGCTAGAGACCATTACACTTAGGTTATAACTGCATAACACCTGGGAAAAGGTTGCTGAGTTAGGAAATTAGCTATGGCCATCCTCTAACTCTCAGTTCAAGAGCTGGACAGGGAAACTAAATCAATGAAGCCCAAAGAAAACACAAACTATTCGTTATTCAAAAAAGCATGAGATTACACAGTGCAGGATTTGTGTGAATACCAAAGAAGAAAATTCAGCTGAGGAATTTCCCTGCATAGATCTGGTAGCATTGTGTATTACTCTCTCTGCATTTGGTGAATAAATGAGTAGATTTAAGCATTTGCAGAACAGGCTGGAATAGGTCAACCACATTGGCAGGGTGCAGGAACTAATTACTGATAATCAACATAATCACATCCCAAGATAAATTCAAGTAAGTATGTCTCACTCTTGCAAAATTTCTTTGAAAGCCCCTTTTCTTAAGAAGTCTTACCTGCCAGATAATAACAACCATCACTGACACTGTGAAAGAGCCAGTAGTTGTTTTTATGGAAACAAACACAATAATTTTCATCTGCTGCCTACTGATTTTGTTCTACAGCTTAGGCACAGGTCTGTGTGTTTAATGCATCTGAAATGTTCACTTATACTGATCTTTAGAGGCTCCCAAACCAGGACAGAAAAAGAATCTGTCTCTTACTCTGTCATTTCCATTTATTTAACAACAGCCCTTTGCGTGGTTCTCCTTGCTGTTTTATCTGATTCACAGCTATTTTAGCATGTTACAAGGGGGGGAAAGGGAGTAAAAACTGGCCCTAGAAAGAACTGTACATCCTGGGAAAGAGGAAGAAAAGTAATAATCTAATAAGCATGTAAATAATTACATACTGCATGGCAGAAAAGTAACAGATTTTCAGGCCTGACACATGATCATTTAATCCAACTGTGGGAACTCTTCAGACCATAGATCCTGCAGTCTTTGTACTATGGAACATGTATAATTTTCTGGCGTATTTAGAAGTTAGTTCAAATGCACAGAATTGCTGAAATTGAGATGTATGTACTATATCTGCACAAAAAGATTTTTCAGTCATCAAAGCTAATATTTAGCAAAGTGTTGTGAATCCCAAAGCATGAACATATTCTGTGTTTCCACCTTCTGATCTTCCTCTGTTTTACTGCCAGTTCACTGTGATCTGTAGTGCAGAAATACCTTCTGAGAAATACCAAATGTGTGACAGTAAATTAACTGGACCTCAGCAATGACTACTCAAGCTCTTTTAGATTAAAAAAAAGAATCATTAACAGAGTCCTTCTTACTTTATCCATTTTTTGTTTTTTAAGCCCTGCACCTCATTTTGGATCCTTCAGCTCTCCTAGCTTTTCAGATAAAGAGGTCTGATCATGAGTAATATCACTTCCTAAGTATAATCTTCTCACATCAGTGAGAGAATTTGACAAAACTCTGAGAAAGATTCAGCCTTCCAGCTGACAACACTCAGGAAAATACCTCAGGATTGGAGGCATGGGAGGGGCTTTGAATGGCATAGCACAATTCTGCTTACCAATAGGACAAAAGGAAGTACATGGAATTACTCCCCTTGGCAAGCACAAGTTTATTCAGAAGTGCTACATAGTTTTGCAGGAAGGCCAAGAGTTAACCTATTTTTTGCAGAGTGAAACAGCTGTGACACAAAACATTCTAAGTCTGAACAGAATCTGATCAATGTTTTCAGAAACTCAGCTGAAGCATTTATTTCATGGAAGCCTTCAGAGAAAAAAGTCAGATAGTAAGAACCTACAAGGTTACAGTACATAGACTAGTTTCATGTTTTTAAATTGGTTAGGGCAAATGGATTTCATCCTAAAATATTTCATTTGCCAAGAAATCTAGTTGTAAGCTCTGAGAATCCAAGAAAGAAAAGTAGTGCCAGAACACAGGGAAAAAAATGGGAACTGAGGACCTGATCTTCCAAAAAGGAACTTGGGGAAGTCATTAAACAGCTTAATTTGAGCCCTACAAAAACTAAAAAAAACCCCAAAACAGAACAAAAAAAGCATCAGTACCAACAGTGAAACAAACAAAACACCCCACTGCAATCAATAAACTCCTGATGAAACACAATTATATAGCAGGCAACATTGATTTTTTTTTCCAAAACAAACCAACCTAATTTTCCTCTGTAACAGTGCACAAGAGCACCTAGATATCAGCTTTCCTGTAACTTGTCCGTAGAAAGTTTTTTGATAGTATTTCATGTGACAGTCCAAACCAAGCTTGGAAATAAGATGAAGATGAAACTATTGCATGATAAGAGACAAAACGGTTGAACAATCTCACTCAGAGAACAGTAATTAATTATTACCTGTCCAGAGCACACCAGGAAGCTTTCACCAAGGTCTGTCAGTAATTTTGGGAATCACCTGGATGATGGAACAAGGACTGCTCTTAGCCAAAGATGCACCTGATACAAAGTTAGGGCCCAGAGCCATGCTGTAAAACAAGTTTAGAATTCAGAATGAGAGTACAAAATATTTAAAATGGTTTCTATAGGATATAAATATTGTTAAGCTCAAGGAATGATGTAAAAACAGGAATATCCAACAGTGACTTCTACAGAAAGAATGTGGTTAAGCAGCAAGACTGGTAAATCTTGCTTAGGCTTAGACTCCAAGTTCTCACAAGCTAAACAAGGTTAACAGAGCAACGCTGATGCGCGAGAGGCAATACAATAAAGTGTGAACAGCAAACAGGGAATATTTCCATTTGTTCACACTAATGATGTCTCAAATGGGAAATTCTAGCACCACAGGTAGATGCCACACTTAAAGAAACATGTGGGCTAACTAGAAAAATTCAAGAAACTGATCTGTGCTCTGTGGAAAGAGGTTAAAGCAGTTTGAGCCACATTGCAACAGATGGTAAGCTAAAGCATTGCTCCAGGCTACATTTCTCTCAGCTTTTCCCAGAGATCAGCTCAAAAGTATTTTTAAAATGAAGAAATAAAATACATACCTCTATAAAATAAAAGTCATTAAAAGGTTCATTTTAGTGAGGAACTCCATGCAGTCATTTCTTACTTATAGTGGGCGTTGGCATCATTTTTACTACTTCAATGTATGTATTTCTTACCGAAGTACGGGAGCCAGGGCACAAAACATTACCAGTTTTGCAGTGAGGAGCCAACTCAGTGTAGTGCCACTTTCCCAGATCAATTATTATGTTATACAGCCTACCCCTGTGCCCGCTATTAATATCTTTAGCTCCGAATGAAACTCCCTTACTAGAAAGGAAAAAATGCTAATTTTATCATGTTAAACTATTTCAAAACCGGGAAAAAAATGGATTATTCTTTTGAATAAATGCCACACCAGAATGAAAAGGAGGCACTTTACTGCTTTCACACCCTAATGATGGCTTGATTAACACTGCAATTCATGGTAAGGGAGCCAAGCAGCCTCGATGGGCCATATGCAGCTACACTGTGACTTATGGCTTTATATTCTTAAACTGGCCTCTCCAGCACGATCTGATAAATCAACACACAAGTCATTAAATGCTTCATTATCCCAGCAATATGATTCATTCTCTCTGCCAGGAAACACAAGAAATGATGGGCATCTTCTACTTGCAACCATGACTGTCCATCAATATAACAGATTAACTGTATGAGGGAGTTTAGTTTGGTGTAAAGGTCAATGGGATACTTCATGTGCCAATTTTTCTTCTGCAGGGCTTGACCTCTTAGCAGGGGAAAAAAGTGTGGACAAAGAAGAAGAGAATGTGGTTATCTTGCTGTGTAGACAGCTTTTTAGAATAAAGTGATCATTAACTTAAAAAATAAGAGCCATGACAGAAGAGAAGGAAAACAGGGCTCAGAAGGACCTGGCCAACTCTTTTCACACATGTAAGTCAGCAGACTTGAGTCAGACAGAGTCTTTCTTTCTAAGGAAAGCAGAACTCATACGCAGTTTCAAAAGGCAAATAATCCTGGTATTACCTGAACAGGGTCACTTAGACCTGCCTGCACCTGGTCACCAGGAAGTCTGGCAGCATCAGTAGCCTGTGCTTAGAAAAGATCAAAACCCAAAAGCCCTGGCAATGTGCTACACACCTAGAGTGAGCTGTACTGGCAGCTGCACACGTGCTGACATTTCATACCTCTGTTCTCTGTAGTCCAACACTTGCTACCAGCTCCTAAACACTTATAGTTACCATTTAATCAAGGAATGGTCTTTGTGATTACCAGCCTGCTAATAGTTTTAAATATCTACCTAAGGAATTTCAATATGCTTACCGCAGTATGAGTGCATTCAATATACTTCTAAATGAAAACATGGACATAAAAATTATCTAATTCAAGTGAAAGTGCAATGCAGCCCTGCAAACCTACACATGAATTACCTTGAAGAAAAATGATTTGAAGCATTTAGAGAACAGTGCCCAAGTGGGTGTAGAAGAGTTGCTCTACCAAGGCAGAACCAAATATCACTTTTTTACTATGCAGTCACATTTCACATTGTCCATTACAGTCAGTAGGTCTGAATAAAAATTACTAGATATATAAAAAAATAAGTCTGTCATCACTGTATTATGCTGAAGATCATGCATAATCATCATATCCCTCTAAAGATAAAAGGGTTTGGGAAAAGAAAAATCTCTGTAATTAACTTAGAAAAAATAGAAAAATGTGTATGATCATTAATTTACAGAAATAATAAAAAGAAGCATGTATGTAGTCCTACTTCCAGTTATACATCACAGATCAGCATCTAGTACAAAATTTAAGAACATGCTGATTTGCAAAAAGATTGTGTCTTTAATCTTAAGCACAGTAATTCAATATTTGCCTTCGAAATTGAAGAATTCTTATATTCTTTCTCAAGGTTTTAATTGCAACAAAAGCTTGATTTTTTAAGAGTGGCTGGGGGGTTTCTTCTGGTGTCACAGAAACACTTGTGGTATGATACTTACAGGAGATGGGAAAGATGAAGTTTTCCTAAAGATATAAAGGAATGTGCAAAACCATAGTAAGGGCCATGATATGAGTTAATTTTGTACCCAGAGAAAGCCCAAGTGTTTTAGCAGAACCTTTGGCTGGAGCTTTCCACACAAACTTAAATACAGCAAGATGCAAAGGATATTTATGCAAATTATTACATGACAATATATAAAGTGTTTTATATAGTTTCAGTAGGGAGATCTGTTCCTCAAAGTCAAAACATTTCCAAATTTACAGACGATGAGCATTCCTTAAAAAAGATCACACTTCAGTGTCCTTGTAACTATGGGCCAGAGAGATGAGACATTCGGGCACAAATTTTAATAATATCAGTGTACTTGTATAAAGATGCCATTTTCTGAAAGCTGAATGCCCAGCTATTTTCACCAATGCCAGCTGCACTTTCAGCACAGACCTGTTACATTTATTTCTAGGTATCAGCTATCAGGCACCTCTCAAGAGGTGGCATATAAACTGCCAAAACAGCAGGATGGTTTTGCTCCAACAACTGGAAAATCAAGTAGATTGTATGGTCTGGCTTTGAGGCTTAACAGAACTGCAGCTCTTACTGCCCACAAAGCCTTAACAAATATCTGCTCCTCTAGCTGGCACAGCACACAAACACAACAGGTTTAGGAGGCAGCACAAAGATTCTTTGCTGCCTCAAGTTGTTGATCAGAAATAAGCATGGCTCGAAAGGATTAAGTCTCAAAATCATGCATTATTTTGAATGGCTGACAAAATTCTCCAGGGAAAGCGGTAATTTGGGAATTGGAAGAAAAGAATACTTGTTTGTTTAAATATGGGGGTAAAAAAACTAAACAAAAAAAGAATACTGTATTCCTAAAGCAACTTAGAACTTGCTACTTCTGTGGAACACATGAAGTGAAGAGGTGGAAGAAATTAAAAAGGAAAAAAGAAAATGCAATGTACAGGCTTAAACTGTCTCCTTTTAATCTGGAGATGTCCCCAAAATATGAAGAGTCTTCAGGTGATGGCCTCAGCTGACATGCAAATTCCTGAGAATCAACAGGCTTTTGTGATTTAAAAAAAAAAAAAAAAAAGCACCATGTGTAGTGGTCCTCTGGATAGGATTTAGTCCCAAATGATCATGTTATAAAGATTTACCCTTCTGCACTAAATGGCAGAACTACCACCACTCCTAGGAAGAATTCACTTTTTCTTAGGGCAAGAAAGTAACTGCTTCAACAAAGTTCAAACTTACGAGGACAAGGCCCCCCATTCCAACAAGCTGATTTAGCAAAGTCACCCCGTGTCTCTCGAGCTGCTCTTGTGCTGGAGAACCATCAAATGCCCAAGTGCCAGGCTGCAACAAGTGCTCGGTATCCTGCCCTGAATCACTGAATAAAAATAAAAGCTAGTGAGGACTTTTCCAAGCATTTCATCCCCTTGATTCTTCAACCTGGCATAAAGCATTTTTTAATCTCTTGTCAAAAACTAAACTGTTCTATTATTTGGATTTTAATGCCAGCCATATTCTGCACTTTGGATTTTTGAAAAAAAACATATCCTGTGAGATTTTAATTTGAAATGTTAGTACATTCTAAAAAGTCCTACACTTCCACAAAAGCACTGATTTCAACTTTATTCCATCTCAGTAAGTGTTCCTAGGAATAGAAATGACAGCATCAGAATTGGTTGTGGATAATGTATTTGGAACCAGATTACATAAACTAGTATTATGTATAATTAATTGATGTCCACACAGAGTGATCTGCCTTTTCAGATTCTCTTATATAAAGAGCACCTTATGGCATAACTTTACAAATCTCTTTTCCCACAACCAGTAAAAATTTATATCAAAAAGCAATGAAATGTGACATATTCCTCCAGAGCAGAGATATTAACTTTGTCTGAAACTAGTCTGCATGAAATAAAAAAAAATTAGCATAGAATTAACATTTTCAAAGACTCGTAATATGCAAAATTATGTTATTGAAATTGACAGCAGTGAGTTTTATCTCTTAACATGGTTCTAGGAAAGGATAATCTCAGAGGGACTGATGGTCCAGCCTCAACAACTAATCATGATTCAGATACTTATTAGAAGTAGTGAGAAAAAGTAATATAAGTAGTAAATCTCTTGGAAGATATTTTTCCCTCTGTCCTCCCAAACAGTGCTTTAGTGAGACTCAGGAAGGGGAAGGTGAGGGTGTAGGGCAAGAAAAAATATAATCTTCATAAAACACTGCGTATGAGGGAAAAGAAGTTTAAAAGTGGGATTAATTAAAGTCACCAATAGCTCAAGTTCAAGATCTCCTGATTTTTTCTACAATCTCGTAAATTCTTTGCATGTTCCTAAATATGTATTTTCTTTGTCAAAATGCAAACTTTTAACAAAAATAAGACAGGAGAATAAGCTTATTATTATTCAAAATCATAAAATATTTAAATGAGATTTAAGACACTTGTGATGTTTCAGAATTTGACATTCAACATTTAGCTGTAATGACTACCTGTTTTCATGATGACATATGCTGAATTTCACTAGTTAGGTGACTTCTCCCAGTGTAAACTGCCTTTTCTGATCAGCACATATAGTCCTGCATATCCATTCAGCAACTATTGGCAAGTATCAAAGGTGCTATATATAATTTCTCAGAACACCTTTCAAAAAGGTTGAGATTGAAATTGTTCCAATATTGAATTCCAGAAGTCTGAGATCTTTTAACCCAATATGCAACATTGAAATGTATAAAGTTAGAAAATCAGTACTACAAATGAAGAGAACAGAACAAGTTATGTTATATATTATGTCACTTATTTTTGAGTGTTTTAACTTGAAAACTGCTGTTTTCCCAACTACTCACTAAACTGGAAACATCTCATAGCCTGACTAAACAGATGCAATTTCCAAGTGCCACCACTCTCCACACAAAACAATTTAGTGTTACCATGGCAACACATTCCCATTTCCAGACTTGTGTGTTTAACTGAGAATCTCAGCGCTGCACGAGTGTAGTTCCACACAAATCCACACTAACAGCACTCCCAGAGAGATCCCGTCCTGAACCCGGAGGTGGTGCGTGAAAAATCGCTCCTGCCAACAATGCCAGGAGTGTTTGGTACACACATGGAGAGACCACTGGAGGTGAGACAATCATCCCCTTCTAGGTTTCGAGGGGGGTTGCTGCCCGATGAAACAGCAGAAGAACCCACACACAGATTGCACTGCACACGTATTCTTCCAGTCCGTGCGAGCACAACCTCTGGCGCAGCTGGAGAAACGAGATTCTGAAGGTTATCGCCTCAAATCAGAGAGAGCACAACTCTCTTTACAGAGAACTCGCTTCAAGCCAGCCGTGTTTGTTTGTGTTTTGTCCTCACTTTCAGCGCGGTTTGTAGGCAGCTGAAGGAAGTTTTATACCAGAGTGCCTTCTAGTGGTTACAGGGCTCAAACCTCAGCTCCAAACAGAAATCTTAACACTTACCAAATAATTATTCAGTAAACCAATCACAAAAATATATTTATAGATGTCTTATGGGAAATATCTGTTGTATGTAAAAGCCACAGTTTTCTACAGTAAAGCTGCATATAAAAATAGAGACCTAATTTAGCAAAAAAAGGATATTACTTACCAAACAAATAAGCAAGAAAATAACAGATACTAAAATACAGTGTTAGGTTTTAGGAATACACTTAACCTGAATTGCAGGTTTAAGCCAGGTAGGAAAATGAGCAATATTGTGAGTTCATTTCACTGAATAACTCTAATAGAAGTATTTATTAGAATGATTTTTAACTGTACCAGCCACACATTTATGTAATATTGATCTATAAAAGACATAGAAGTTTACACTTGCATACCAATAAAAATTCACTGTGTCAACTGGAAATTTCCTCATATATAAAACTGCCTGAAAAGGTGGAAAATGGTCAGACTGTTAAGAAATCATTGCATTTTTCTCAGCCTATCAACCTGAAAAAGTGTAGACTGTTTTGCAGAGACTTTGCATTTTGATATGTGCAGTGCAGGTGTAACTCCGTGGCTGCTGTGTTTAATGTACTTTCACTAATGGCAGCAGGCTTTGGAACAACTCTCTAACTTAAAATGCTATAGGAAGAAATAGAAACTACTGGGATTTGTGTCTCTTCAGTTATCCTCTGAGCTATGTCACCAGCACTACACCACACTGGAGTCACTTCTTCAGTATCTTTCCTTTTCTGGACACAAAATAAACCAGCGTTCAAAAGCCATGGGAAACAATACCATTTCCAAGGAACACTGAAACATGCTAGTTATGCACCAAAGTGCTGCTGAAGTTATTTGAATGTTCCAAAGGCACTTCAGAAGAGAAGTGTAATGATTACAGGAAATGTAAGGGGAAGGCTTCATTCTAGTTTAGGGTTCACTAGTAAAAGCAGTCAAAGCTGATCACAAAATCCTGTAGACAACAAATAAGCAATCCTTAGTTTCCAGCTCCCTTCTGTGACTGCCAACCACGTTATCACACACACAGCCCTCCAAATTACCTTATTTAATCCCAAAAGTAAATGCTACTGCTCCCACAATCCCCAATGCAGACCTCTCAATAAGGGCAGCTTTACACCACAAGATCTATTTCTCTCCCGTAATGCCGTGTTTAGTTTATTTACATTCGTTGAAAAACACGACAAAAACCTGTGGTAATTTAGGGAATTGTGCGTGCAAATAAAATCTTGCTAACTCCAGCCACCAGCCTGAAATAGCAGTGCTACTGGAGTGCCCTCAGGTGAGCTCTGAGAAAACCATTGAAGAGAAAAAGATAGATGATAGATACATAGATAGATAGATTAGATAGATAGATTAGATAGATAGATAGATAGATAGATAGATAGATAGATAGATAGACAGACGGATAGAATGGAAATAGAAAACGAAGCTGCTTTTCTTTTTCCTGTGGGGCGATCACAGCCAGCCTGCCCTCAGCACCTGAGGGAGGAGCTCTGAGGGAGGAGCGCTGTGGGGCTGCTCAGCCCTCAACACCGACATTCCCGATCATCCCACGGCAGGATTATCCCAACTTCCCCACACTTCCAGGGCCTACCTCGGGCATCCCAGGGCTGGCAGACGAGATCCCAGGCGGCAGTCCCGGCTCGGGGCGGCCCCCGGACCCTTGGGGGACGAGCGGGCCCCGCAGAGCTGCGGCAAGGCTGGAGGCGCAGCTCCGGCATGGTGGAACCCTCAGAGATCCTGCCCCTGAGCGGGGCTTTAGCCACCCGCAACTGAAAGCCTAAGCACTCGGAAATCAAGAGAAGTGTCTTCTTAAAACGGTGCTTGATGGTTCTGGAAAGTTCTAGCAAAGCTTTTCATGTGCCCGATGAGTGTGGGGAGTGTTTCCAGCTGAACGGCCTGATTAACAAGAGGGGTCTCATCAAAGACAAGAAGAAGAGGCTGTGTTGGCTTTTACTGAAGGAAACAATCTAATCATGTACAACACTAAAAACTGCAGATCTAGAATTACGGAAATACAAACAGCATTTAACCAAGTGGGAAAGTTTCAACGAGACAGTGCATGGATTTGGCAAACACTTTGTTAGCACAAATAAATCCTGTTTTTTCAGAGCTGAAGTGAAGAAGGAAAGCAGTGCTACAGCTGAGGGCACTCTCCAGAGATTCTTGACTTAGTGGTACACACACGTTTTTACACCAGTAAGAAAGGAAATGCTTTAGAGTAGTTAAAATGGATAGAAGGGTGGCTGCTTTACCAAAGTAACTGAAGAAATCCCAGCTTTATGGCTTTGCTCTTTATCTGTATCTTTTATTAAATTGCTTCATAAATAGTCTTCCTCTGAAACGAGAAAAAGCTCATCCTTCTGAAGGTAGTGAATCGATGGGATGAATATCCATTTCTGATTGCTATCAGGCAGACAGCAGTTTAGTAGAACACTTAAGCTTTAAAGAACAAGCTTAAATCTTACTGGAGACAATTATGTCCTTTGCTAACTGAAGAAAATGGTTGTAGTACCTTTAACAGAGGCTCATGGTTATGTTCATTGGTAAGAAAAATAGTATTAGTAAAAGGTAATGGAGAGCAGCCTGGACACAAAAATACATAAGATACATAGAAATTACCTGCTGAATTGGAGTGTGTTATATTAAAAAAATAATAAAATGTTCCTCCATTTCAAACTTAGAACCAGTGTGTCAGACTGTGTATTTCTGGAAGGAGTAACATTTTAAAAGTACCCTTTGGTACACAATAGCCATAATAATGCCTTGACTTCTATATTCTCACCCTAATTTTCATAATCCGTTTTGTAACGGGGAGAATTTGCAACAAACACTAGGCTCAGGGCAAAATTAGTCAGTGTTATTCAGGATTAAATTTCATAACACTTTTCCAAACTGAAAGAGACCTTTCCCACAACAGGTCTGAATCATTTATCTAAGGGGGCACAAGTGGTCACATTTCCACTAGACCCATTTCACATCCATTATCCTACAATATGGCTTCTTCTTCTTCTTTCCATAACAAACACAGCTCACAGGTTCTTTATTCAAGGAAATGGGGAGTGGTTTCCTAGAGAATTCTGGGCACTCTGTGACAGATTGACACAGAGGCACCCAGGATAACCAGCAGCAGAGCTGAAGTAACATAAAGCTTCAGCAGAACATGAACACAGCTATTTAACACCCCAGATTTCTTTCTCATCCAACAACTCATGTGATGCAATTATAGGTCACTTCTTTTTCATGGTCTCAATGAAATGAAATATGTAGAATATCCTGGGGAAAAAAAGGATTATATTAACAGATTGTATTAGTTGAACCAGGTTAGTATGTCCAGTTTGCCAGGACTGAGGTGGTTTCACAAGGAATAGAAAAGAATGTGTGTGCAAAATCCTTTCACCCCAGACATTCCTGGCACTGCTTTGCTAACTTATCCAGCATTCTTAAGTTCTCAGCTGGAAACAGCAGCTACCAAAATGTTTGTAACTGTGAGAATTGCTGGTGCTGGGCCAGGAACCAGAGGTGCAGTGGAGCCCAGGATTCAGCACTTTGGCACAGAGGAGAGAGAATCAAAGCATTTTCTTTCTTTCTTTCATACAGCACATCTTGAAGGAGCACAGATCCACTTGTCAGCATAAACCAGGATGATAATGATGCATATGTACTTCTCTGTCAAGGAAAAGGAAAGTATCTTCCAAGAGTCCAAGGCAGTAGGAGGCTGAGCAGGAATTTGTGTCAGTGCCACTGCAAACTCCTCTGTGGTGTTGGGAGAGTTGCAATGGTACACAAATTCCTCGTGTACCTTCACTGGCACATTCCAGAGCCCATACAGACAGGTGTGCAGGTGCTCTCAATGGCTCTAACCAAACCACAGCAGCTCCAGGGGTGGCAATGTTTGCCACTGTCACTGCCCTGAAGGACCAAAATATGCAAGACACACTGGGCGGTGTTTGCCCTCCAATAAATCTCCTGGTCATCCATTATGCCTGGTTGCATATTAGAGCATTAACCCAAGGCAGTTCATTCTAAATCATGTTCACATTTTATCCTTCTGCAGAAAAGGTCAGTTCTCTCTGATTTTTCGCTGTTAGCTTGTGTTTCCTCTGTACATGTGCAGCTCAAATTATGATGGAGCCCTCCCCCCTATGGTGCTTTAAGCTCTCCTAAATTGATTACAATTAAAACAGACAGTTCTTTGACTGATCCTCTTTTCTTAAGCACAGCTAATGCAGATTAACTGTCCACAGAAAGAGGCTTTAAGTATCCAATGCAAGAGACACCTCATATTAAACATTACCAGTGGCATCACCATGTATCACTGTCATCATTTAATGCATTGTGCTCTTTGACAATATAATAAAAATTAGCAACTAAAAATATACTTCTGTGCTAAAAGACTCAAGTTTTTACTCTCTCTCTCTCTCTCATGCATTTCATGTGTGCTGTCTAATTGAATGGTAGCTCAAACTACAGCAAGATGTAATCCTTGCGTGTCCTTCTGTCTAGGAATGACCACAGTTGTATCTGCTGCAAAACTAGGCTGTCCACAGAGCCATAAATTCGAAATTTCTTAACTCCTGTTCAATCTTAATTTTGTTTCTAAACATACCCAAATACATAAAATTAAAGAAGTGTGTAACATGCGAATGAAAACACAACAAACTCTCATATTAGAGCATGACACTTTTCACAACTACATTCTAAGAATAAAAAAACCACAGTGTGAGCACACATACATTATTAATCTTCAGAATTTTCAAAAGTACATTTCTTAATTTTGAAAAAGGGTTTTAATCTGTTTTGACAAAAAATCATGGTGAAGGAAAAAAGTTCCAGCACAAGAAGGCAGATGAATAGAACTGGTACAACTTACTATAAAAAACCAACAATTTTTGTATAAAATAAACTGTCCCCAGAAAAAACAGATGGATGCAAAGGACTGATTCCTACAATACTGTAAGTGAAATAAATAGCAACATTGCTCCATTGTGATCAGTCCTTACAGAACAGGTCGATGAGTATCTCAGTAGCAGTTGAAAGCACAGCAATCAATGCCTGTGAAATTTATGCAATCTAAAAATCCTCTCTACTACAGGTTTTTTTAAGTATTCATTTGCTAATCTCCATTTCTCCTCCAGTGACTCACAGAGCTTAGGCTGCAGCTATTTAAGCCCTCCAAAGATATTCCTGGGTACAAGCATGAAAGGCATGAATGAATCCAAGGCTGGAGGAAAAGGAGCATGTTTTGATTCTTAATGCTCGCAGACATGAATACTCAGGAATTACTGAAACAAAACAGAAGAGTTATTCAAGAGAAACTAAGCAATGCAATGTTTGTCAGTGCTTCCTCAAGAAATGTGCTTGTTTATCTATAGTCCAATTTCTACAGAAGGATTTGGCCCAGTTTTGAGAAAGATTTTCACTCCCAAATAATTTCATTTTTATATACTTCAGTATATAAAGAATGAAAGTATATATTCTTTCTATACTTCAGTATCGAAGGAAGTCTATTAGCTTTTAGACCTAAACAAAAGAATGTCTTAAAAATTGCTTTGCAACCAGTACTCTAAGACAAAGACATTGTCTTAATTGACAACTAATTGACAACTTGTCTAATTTGACAACTAATTCTGCAGAAACACAGGTATTTGATTTGACTGGTACAGAGTTGATAATGCATCAAAATAAACGCCATGGTTAAATTTATCTGGACTCATATCAATATGAGAGCACAACCAGGACAGCCATACACCAGTAATACAGTACGTGCTCACACTGAACTGGAAGGAAACATTTTTTCAAACTTGTCTAGCTTCCAATAAAATGGTTTAATAACAAAAACCAAAATTATGAAGACAATTTTCTGACAGACACAAGCAGCAGAGATGAGCCATGCTCCCTGCAGGCCACCATCAGGCACGTGAACTTTATCATAGCAACTACACAAAAACCAGCTGGCAGGACCTGTCCAGGTTCACAAAAGGCCTGTGACAGAATTCTTCACAGAAGTCTGCTAGAAGACCCAAATAAACCTACAATAAGAAGCAAAATACTTGCTCAAAATTACCAACTATCCAGAAGATAGAAATTAAAGAAGGAATAATTGGTTTACTGTCAGTATGGCTGGAGTAACAGTAATGCCTCAAGATTCTGTACAGAACTTTTCTCAGCAATTTGACAGGAAATATGAATCTTTTATATCTGTTCAGCTTGTTCAAAAAAACCACCAAAACAAAACCAAATGGATGATCTGGAATTGAGATGGTAAGCAACATCCAAAGGCACTGATTTGTGGTTTCGTTTGGTAGATTGTCTCCTACAAACAAAAAAAAATTGTTGGAAAAATTGCTGTGTCTGTCCCTCAAAAGCAGTGCCATGGAGTTTTGCCACTGCTGCTGAAGAGACTCTGCCAGGCTTCCTCTGATTGCCGTGGCTGGGGGCAGTTCTGTTTCTAAGCTGCACTCTGCCAGCTCCTACAGATTTATGCACCCTGTCTCCTGAACAAAGGAAGTGTTCATGTAAGTATTGCTAATTTATCATAATCACAAGATGAATTTTAGGCACGTGTTAGATTTTCTATTGAAGAAGAAAATTACTCCTGTTCTTTGTCTGAATGAGTAAGGTCATCAGGAGGCAGCTTTCACCTGCCAGTCTTCTGAATCACAGGGTAGAGCTGGATTTTTTTGAATCCCACAGACCACTTTTTTTTTTTTTAAATAAAATAGAAAAGCTTTCCATGCACATTTCAGCATGAAAGCCATATAACTCCCTATTCTTTGTACTGATTGCAGCACTTATCGAAGAGAAATATCTGCTGGGCAAAATAGTGCAGAATAATCTTCTTTGGGTTAACATTCTGTATTACCATTCTGAATTTTTTTTCTAACCAGATAGCAATAATAATTCTAAATCAATCTAATGTACTATGATTAAATACTATGATTACATGAAGGAGAAAATTAAGGTAAGACCATGCAGACCTCAAGGCTTCTGCAGCATCTGCTCTCTGTTGTAGATACATGAAGGACTTGCTGGAGATAGCAAGAAATCGAAACTTCCCCAGAATCTTGACATATCAGAAAGATCAGATATGGCTTGACCTGCAGTAAATGTAGCTTTTAATTGCATAACAGTAAACTGCTTTGCATTGCATTGTATGAAGGTGAGATATCTAAATGAATGATCATTTGTGGCAGTATCTATCAGTTTTTCCAAGATGCTCACTTCTAGCAGGTGAGGAGCAGAATCACATAGCATAAAGAAGGTATGGCTGGTTCAGTCACAGTAAATCCTTTCCCACATAGAAGCATGAGATCCCTGGGCCACAGGTACATGGTTGGTTTCAGCTTGTGCCAAGCTCACCCTTACACAAGGACCTCTGCACTCATCATGCCCTCCAGATTCTGTAGGAGCTGTTCAGGCTACAAAGACTGATTCCTGTCCAAAATCACCCCTGCTTTGGTGGAAAGCCCAGAGCAGCTTTGCAAAGTCACTTGTGAAGTTTTCTCTTGCTGGGAATTGGTGTTTTTCAGTAGTTGAACATTTCCCAAGGAAGAAGGCTCAACATAAAAGTGCAATTATCCTGCACTCATCCTTTTTCTCCACTGACACTTGCCCTACCCTTTACTCACTACTTTCTTTTCCAGCAGCACTATTTCAGTCAATGAAACTGCTGTGGCTTTCTCCTCTGTGCCCTAATTTGAAATCCCTAACTGTGTCTTGATATCTGAAACTGTCGAGATTTACAGGCACTTTTTGTGTTCACCCACTTTTCCTGGTGTGTTCAGCTTGATTTGGTGCATTAAAAAAAAACAAAACAAAACAAAACTAATGTATGTGTTCCAGGAGAGCAGGAGCACAAATACAATAACCAGTGCTTCTGACAATAGTCTCATACACAAAAACTACTGAGGAAACTGAGAAGGAAACACAGCAAAGAACTCCCACAAACTAGTGATTTACACAAGGGAAAAGTGCTGTACCTCCCAGGAAACTGGCTTACAAGAAGTTAAAACTGTTTGTATAGAGACATTAAGTCGGCATGTTTCCCATCTGAAGCAAAATACAAGAAACACACACAGTGAAGTAACAAATTCAAACCAGCCTCCTTTGCCTGTTTCTATAGTAACCAGCTGCACTAAGTTCTTTGCAGAAATCTTAGGCCTAGACTATATGAATAGTTTATGTAATCATATTTTATATGCAGACAGATCTCTGCCTTAATAAAGTCACTATCACAGGAGAGATGTGTGCTTCACTGCCTGCATTAGCAGAACAGATGGAATACATGGCAGCAGCATGAAGACAGCAAGAGACTGAATTTTCACTCTGAATTTTTAACAGTTCTGGCACATTGTTACTCTATGGTGTGTCTGTGCTGGGACATGAAATGGAGCATTCTGTCCTTAGGGCTGTCAGTCAAGCATATCAGACAGCACTAAATTCATTGTGAAACATCTAGGTGGTGTTTCTCTTACAGAGTAAATATTTTCCAAAATTACAAATATTTTTATATAGTCAGAGAGTTTTGAGAAAATAGAAGCCCTGTTAGAGGGACATGTACAATCTGGAGTGAAACCTTAGGAATGTCCTCAGAATATATAATAGTCAGTCAGCTATGACTGTTTTGTCTGGGGAGATAATTTGAAATTTGGAGCCCCCTATGGATATGTTGTTTCCCCTTTGAAAGTGTTGAATTCCTTGTAAATTGTAATATCCTCAAAAGCTCTAGACCTTGCTGCTAAAGTCTAAGACACAAAATAGCAAAGTTGTAGCTATCTCCTTACACCTGAAATGCATCATTAACCTCTTTTCAGCGTTTACAACAGATTTAACACACTGTATGTTACAAAGTAGCACATCTAAAGAGAGGACAGCATTTCACCCCCTTATCCCCAGGATGGGATTAATACAGTTCAAAATACTATTTTCTTGCAGATTTGAAAACACTGAAGCAAGAGAAGTTATGATGTTTGTGTTAATTCTAAACCCCTAATTGGCCCATTTGAAAATAAGGTCTCCCAAAAGGCATAAGTAGCACAAAGTAAAAGCATCTCCAGCATTTTGGTAAGATATGCCAGCTGTTCTGTGTTCATTTTTTTCTACTTTTGGCTGAAGCATTTCAGAATTTGAATAGAGAATTATTCATAGCAGGCTAAGCTTTATTTTTAACTCTTCCCATAATCTGACATTACAGTAATGGATTTAGTATAAATTTAATTCAAACTCTTACTGCAGAGTCAGGTAAGTTCCCTTTAAAACATTTTCACCCTGCTATTTTATCTCTCTGCACATTTGGTGGCATAAGTGGTTTCTAAGGCTATTATTCCACTGTTCTCTTTTTCCTCACTTACTGACACATTTACCCAGGTTAGAAGCTTACTGGCAATTAATGATCTTTTTTCTTTACATCACTGAACGAGTTTTTCCCCGTTATTTGTAGAGCTGCTGTAGAAATAAAACAATAATTCTATACTTCAGATATAGCTTCTTAAACATTTTACTGGTGTTATGCAAGACCTATGTTCTTAAATAATTCAGGTACTTAATTCAATTGCAATTGCATCTTTAAAAAGTAACACGATAAGGCCAGACTGCTGTTCCTGATAATGACCAATAGCAAACAGAGAAGAAAACAGAATTAGCAATTTTATACAAAGTCTTGTAGAAATAGCATTACTGCAATTGCAAAAGTAAGGCAGTGTTACTGTAAGATACAATTTAAATTAAGCTGGCTATCCAATCCATAATGGAATTATATTCTAGGAAGTATTTAAAGATCACATGAAACACAATTCAAAGTGGATTCTGAAACTGCTTTCCACATTAGCTATTCCTGGAATTAGGCTGGGAACAGAAATGGTGGATTTCACCATAACACAGGGGTCTTATACATATTATTGGTCTCATCAAGGTTCCTATCCCAGCTTTTCATGTACTACAATATACATTTATCAGCATGAGAATTTCCTCTGTGCCTTTACTATAATTTCCTCATAACATTAGGGAAAGCTCAGATAAGTTTTCCCACTAATACAGCAATAGAGTCAAAGAAAATTCTAAAACAGCACTAAGAAAATAATTATTGGCTTGTTCAAATTACTCTCAGTCAGGGAAGGAACATAAACACAGATGATGTTTAAATTGAAAACTGCAGAGTAACATCCTCAAACAGTAGGAATGACCAAAGTTACCTCACATTGAAATGATGAAATTGATTTTTCATTAGGAGTAAAAATACAAGTACCTCATATACCTAATGGAAAAAACAAAATCAATGTTCATCTGTGTGGGAGTTTTAGCAATTTCTTTATTGATTTGAAAGAAATTGCAATTTTAGAAGTCCAAGAGATTAATTTATTGTATCACTTTACTATTCAGCAAACAGCAAGAGTAAGCCTGGTATACATGGCCAGAAAGGCAGAATAAAACCATAATGAAATGTCCATGCATAAATGGATACACTGAAATAACAATTTAAATCTGGCTAATTCAGCTGCTCTCTCTGCATTTAATTTTTCTAATTAAAATCATCAAGCATCTATCTGCCATAAGACAATTACAGGTTTGCATTTTCATATCCAAAAAAAAATGCAAAGTTTCACAACTGAAAAGCAATCTACTCCTACAGGATATGATGCCAAAAAGACATATATGATAATTGATGAAACCTCCCCAAGAATGGAAATGGAACATAAGACAGACATATCTGAACAGTGAATACTTGAGGCAGTCATGGCTTACAGTGTGTCCACTGAATCAGGGAGCAGAAAGGAATGACTTCAAAGACCAGAAAAGTGGTGAGATGCTAGCAAGACAAAGGCTTTCACAACTCCTGTCATTCCATTTCAAGGCCAAAAGGCTTTTGCTATCTCCCTATCTTTCAAACAAAAGAGATTGTCCTGTACTTAAAAAGACGAAAGTGATCAGGAGTTGTGTCTGCCCCCAAAACACCAACACCCTGCAGCAGGGAAAGGATGGCACACTCTCCCAGGCTGCTTTGTAATTCAAGATCAAATCTTGCAAAACCTTATTCTTTCTCTGCGTGTTTAATCTTGCCTTCTTTGTCACCATTAGCATAAGGCAGACTTCTGGAACTCCAAGAAGAAAAGCATAGTACAAAAGCTGTAGATGTGAGGTGGTCAGGAACCCCAGCAATGCATGAACACAAACACCACGACCTGTGCACAGCGTTAAAAGCACATTAAAAGCACTGGTATAGATCCTCAGAGAACTTAAACAAGAAGCAAGTCATACATCACCATCACACCTTTAAGTAAATCACCCCCATTTCCCTGTTACCTTCCTCTCTCTATAAACACAGACCAATTTAAGTGAAGCAAGATGCCTTTTGTCCCACATAGAATATTCACCAGGTGCAAACATTAACTGCAGCTGGGCTCAGATTTAAAGAATGTGTTTGAGACTTCCTGAAGAGAAACAGAACCCAAATCTCATTTTAGAAAGTATCTCTGGAACGACTCGTCTCAAGCTAACAAAATCCAAAAATCCAGAAGCTTTTAGACAGGGGGATGTTAATCACAGGAAAAGCAGAGATGCTGCAATACCTTGCACCTCACACACGGGGAAAAAATATATCAAGCATCTTTTTCATGTGAGTGCATTGCACTTTCAGATACTGATTTTTTCATTTATATAATCTGCTCCAAGGCCCTAATGACCCTAAGAATTATTGTCTGCTACTATTATAAAGTGTAGAAAATGGGACAAACTGAAAGACCCCTTTGGACGGGTGAACAAGGTAACAAGACTCCAACGTGGTGGTGTGGCACCATGGAGTAAAAAGGAAAAATCATTGCAAGCTGCAAAGAGTGTCTTAAGACAACAGACAGCATCACAAAACACAGTTACACACAAATCTACAGGTGTGGATAGGAGCTAAACAGAGTCGGGTATTGGAAATTCTTTCCTCAAGTCATGAAACATTATTGTCATGATAGTTTAAATATAATTTTGGAACTAATATTCCATTTGTGACCTCATTTCAGTTTCAGAGCAATAAAAAAGGTGTTGGAAAGCCTTGGAGGCACTAAGCATCAGCCATTTCAGAGGTGCTCTGCCAGCCAAACACCAGCTTTAACCTGCAGGATTTCTCTCCCACACTGCAGTAGCACATCAATGAATAGCACTTATAAATAGCTGCACAGGTGACTTTGTGAGGACTAAGAATGTGCTAATGGGAAAAATACCTGCGACAAACATGCTTCACACTATTAAACATTCACACCATTAAAACAAGCACACCAAACCTGGAGAACAGCATTTGAACAAAAGGGCACATTTTAAAACAAACCTTTGAAGAAAAGCTCTGAAAGACTCTTTGAGGACTCTCAAGTGGTACTTGGTTATAATGCTGCTTCCAGGTTCTAATTTTCTGCTGAGAGATTAAGGCCTTATTAGAGTGGGTTAAGACCACCCAATAATTTACCAACAATTACACTAACCTACCGTGGGAGTGACTCAAGTGCACTTGAGTTTTTTGCAGAGCACAAAACACACCAGTGGACCTGCACAGAGCAGGACCCAACCACAGCAGTCAGGCAAGATCAGCTAGAAACAGGCACAACAAAGCAGCTGGAATAATGTTTCTATGTGAGCCACTGGAATCAAAGCATTTGTAAAAAGTACGAAAGTGCAGAAAGTATTTCTGCCTAGAACTGGATGATAATTGACAAACTAAGCAAAGAAATCTGCTTAGCTGTGGGCTTAAGGAAGAACCCCAATTTGAGGAATTCTTCAGAAAGCCAATCTCTCACTGAGGTCTGACACCTGCTCCCTTCACACATACATCAAAACATGCATTATTGAGTGGCCTCAGTGTCTATCAATATCTGGCTTGTTACACATTTCAGTGATGGGAGCTTTGCTTTTCTAGGTATTTACAATATTACAAATATTTGGACAGTGATGGTAAGAGCTGCATTGAAATACCTACAGAACACGTACACTAGTTTCCATTTCCATCCACCCCACTTCTATTTTCTACACTTCCTTTGGGTTTTTTTTCCCAGTGGATCAATACGTTATCCTCTAACCCATGAAAATTACTAGCCTTCCCCACCTTCCTTTCTTTCCACCGTATCTTTTTAATTAGTGTGTCCCCCAGGGTTCAATGCCGGACACAGTATTGCTTAACTCACTCATCAATGGCATGGATGGGGGAGCAGATGTCTCCTCAACAAGTTCACTGAAGACACAAAGCTGGGAGGAGCAGCCAATGCCCCTGAGTGCAGTGCAGCTCTTCAGAAGGGCCTCAACAGCCTGGAGAGAAGAGCAGGGAAGAAATGTCCAAAGTTCCAAGGCAGTGCAGGGTCCTGCACCTGGCAGGAACAAGCCCAGCACCAGCACAGGCTGTGGGAACCTGCTGGAGCAGCTCTGAGAAGGGCCAGGGGGTCCTGGTGGACAACACACTGTCCATGAGCCAGCAGTGTGCCCTTGAGACCAGAAGGCCCAATGGGATCCTGGGGGGCTTTAGGAAGAGCACTGGAGCAGGTCAGGGAGCTGATCCTGCCCCTCTCCTCAGCCCCAGTGAGCATCACCTGGAGTGCTGTGCCCAGTCTGGGATCCTCAGGACAGGAGAGACATGGAGCTCCTGGAGCAGGGCCAGAGGAGGGTGACAAAGCTGATGAAGGGACTGCAGCAGCTCTCTGATGAGGAAAGGCTGAGGGAATTGGGGCTGTTCAGCCTAGAGAAGAGATGACTGAGAGGAGACCTCATCCCTGTCAGTATCCAGTGGGAGGTGTCAGATGGAGCAGGCTCTGCTCCGTGGGGCTCAGCAATGGCACAAGAGGCAATGGGCAGAACTGATGCCCAGGAAGCTCCACCTGAACATGAGGAAGAATTTCTTTGCTGTGCAGTGACCAAGCACTGAACAGGCTGCCCAGGGAGGGTGTGGAGTCTCCCTCCTGGGGATATTCCAGAGCTGTCTGGACACAATGCTGTGCCATGTGCTCTGGGATGGCCCTGCTTGAGCAGGGAGATGGGACCAGGTGACCCACTGTGGGTCCTTCCAACCTGACCCATTCTACCATTTGGTGATAAATAAAGCTGATTTTAAAAACAGAGATAAGACATTGTCAAGAGATAAGCCAGGCTTACAATGAAGTGCAAGGGAAAAAAGAGCTACACGTGCATCACAAAGGCAGCTCACCCAGGAGATTTAAGTTTTGGGAAAGATGAGACAAAAGAACCATGTGAGGTTTTAGCCCCAGTCCTTTAATAAGGATTACACTTGGGAAATAAAAGCTTAACACCAAAGCACAACTCCTGGCATGTGATCTGGCCAATAAATGTACAAATCCTACTGCAATGCCAGCAGGAGTCAGGACGGTCAGAAAAGAAAGATACCAAAACTTCCTTTCCCATTCCATTTGAACTGATTGCCCTCAACAGACACAAACATTTCCTGTGATATTAAGTTGTCATCAGCTTCTGTAAACCCCAGTTCACTCAGTCTTTTCTTGTGCATCTGGCTCTTCTTTGCAGAAGCAGCCCCGAGTACATTTGCAATTTCAGAGTTGCCTTCAGTTTGCTCAGAAGTCCCAGCTCTCTTATAAAGCTCCAACTCATCAGTCACACACGTGGGTTGCTCTTGCCTGGAGCCCTCTGCACAGGCTGTCTCATCACCTGGCTGGTCAGGTTGTGTATTCCCTAAGGCAGGAAACAGCCAGAAGGTCACCAACAGTCATGCAAAACAGCCACATCATTAAAAAAATCCTGGAAATAATTTTCTTCAGTCTTAACATCGTCACCTCATCCCACTCACTCTTTGGTTAACTGCTTCAGAACAGCCACACATTTCAAATACAAGTTTTGAATTGTGCAATCCAAAAACCTGGGTATACTAGACTTACTAGTTTTACGAGTTTCTTCTAGGAAAAGAAAAATACCTTTTGTTCTCTGTGCTGAAGCATCCTTCACCTCAGAGGGCATCGCTGGTCTAACCAGGACCACACCATATCCTTCATTATTATGGATCATATTATTAACCATGGTTATCTTGGGAGCATCATAATCCTCATCTAAGAAGTTCTACAGAACAAAACAGAAATCCAACATGTCATGTCCAGCTGAAGGGATACAAAAATCTTCCAGTTTTAGGTAAAATCAGTTCTCTGTAGTGGCTAGAGCAGGATTACTTGCCTACACAAGTGACACTGCAAAAGGCATTTTCTCCTCCTGGCAGATAAGGAGGAGGTAAGAATAAAACCAGGTGATTTCTTTGTGCCCAAGGCAAGCCAATCCCATTGCCATCAGGTGTGACACGTAAGAGCTCCAGCATAACACAGCAGGGTTTTAAGCCAACCCAAACCTACTGGCACTAATTGTAGCAGTGCTAAGTTTTTGGCAAACAAGTACAGTGTGGCTGGACTGACCTTGACCAGTACTCCCTCCTTGCAGTGGTGGATCCCGTTGTGCAGCAGGGTGCACGTGCTTCCTGGATAGATTTCCACACCAGCACCCTACAAGATACAGTTGGTAGCAGTTCACAAATAGTTCAGGTACATCTACCATTTAACTTGAACACAAAGATCTGCCATGGAGTGGTTATCTACAAGTTTGCACAGTGCAAAGTAGTTATCCCTCCAGCTTCACAGCTTTGTTACCCAACTCAAGGAGCATTATTCAAGGCTGAGGCCTCACAGTGTTACTGCCACCAGTCCTTCAAGGCCTGCTGAAAAGTAGCTGCACAGCTTGCATTACTTGCTTGTTCTTTAGTCATCCCTCTCAATACCTCAAGCCCCATCATTTTTCAAAATATCCAAACCAGAGTCCATTTTTGTGTTTATCATCCCTCTGTAAGAAGCAAAGGTGTCCAAAAAGGGAACTTCACTTGCAGAAAAACTGGAAATGAGAAATCTAGTCACAGGCAAAGAAAACAGAAAATCACTTTAAAAGTTCAGCAGGACATGAATCAGTCCAGCTATGCAGCAATGATTATTTCACAGATGTCCCCCGTTACTGCATCACTTTGCTATCATCACACATAAATCAGCCTGAGACATTTCACTAGATATGGTATGAGGCTACAAGACCCCTGGGACCAATCCTGGATTCAGTAACATGTAGCTGTCCAAAATGAATTTGTAAAGGTTCTCTTCAGAGCAACAGAAGTCACCCTGTGACCGACTGCACTATTTCCAAAGAGAAATTTTAAATTTAGAAATAAGGCAAAGTTAAGAGTGAGTGTGTACCTTGGCCCCATAGAGATCCGAGTTCTTCATCAGTAGCTCAGCTGATGTCCTCACTGTTATTCCTGTGGTTTCACACTGTAACACACAATTCTCCAGTGTGGTTTTCCCATGATGGACATCTACACACACAGAAACAATTATTGTTGGATCAAACAGTTATGGAGACAAACCCCTCCTACAGACAGGCAGCCTTGGAGCAGTTTTGCAGTGTGATGAAACTCCAGGTTTAATTTTATTCACTTCAGGTACATTTCACTGATTTGCTTGTGTGTGGTTTGAACTCATGCTGTTTTTCTAGTCTAAGCAGAGACACTGCTACAAGGGAGCACTGGTTGAAGGTTTTTTGGCTTTTTCTTTCTTTTAATGACAACAATAATTCTTTTCATTACATTCCTAAGAGACTTTTGGATTCAGAAGATATTAAATACATGCATACAAGTGTTAATAAGCATTTTAACATGTATTACACCCAAATGTCTGCTAAGGCAAAATGTTAATTAGCCTCTTCTGCAAAGACAAGGCCACAGCCAATGAACTCATAGGATATAATTTAGATATAGCTGAGTGTCAGTTCGAACATGTTGGAAACAAAGCTCTACAGCACTCCTACAGCATCTGCTGTTCCTCAGTGGAGCACTGGCTGAGGTCAGCTACAGCTCGATATTGCCATGGGGGCTGCTCTGTGGAAAGCAGGAGTTTTCCTGCAGCACTTAGAATGAGGCTGCCTTAACAGCAGAACAATGATCAAGTCAAGTAATCTTATCCCAGTATAATAAAGCATAAGAGCCACAACAGCTTGAAAGTACAAATAGAAGTTATTTTGGTGTCCACATTGTAAGCAAGTACTAAAAAAAAGAGGGGCACAAGTTGATATTTATACCTGTAGGGCTCCTCTCTACAATATTCTGTTAAACTAGTAAACTGCAACATTGGGTCCCAGCTTTAATTCCAACACCACATTATGAAAGAGTCACACAAAGGTCAAGATGCTTTCACACTTACTTAAAATCCCCTCCACAGCATCGTGTTGCACTAACTTCAAACTGGAGATCTTTATATTGGCTCCTGTACAGTCAAAAAAGTTGTCTGCTTTCCCTTGTTTTTCTATCACAACATCATCTGGCAGGCCATAGCCTAAGAGCAGAGGTGAAAGATGCAAGTTGGAGAATATCTGGTGGCAATGAGGTGTTCAGTACATAACAGACACTTAAATTAATGACAGACGTTTAAAGCTTGATGTTTTAATACCTTCAATAGGATTCTCACCAAGTGGCCAGGCTACACCTCACATCCCCTCTGTGCCAAGGTACAGGCAAAAAAAAACTTAAATGTTCCCTTACTTGAATGGCAGACAACAAAATGCAAAGTTATTTGAGACAGTTGAACAAATGGGTAACTGAGCTCACGTTTGCCAAGGCCAAAGCTCTCACTCCCAAAAGTTACAACAGAGCAGGGGGGATGCAGGAGTTGAGGGGACACAGGCACCTCCAGTCTGCTCTCAAAGGACATAAGTCCACTACACCAGGCAGAGGTTCTAAAGAACACAAAGGGAAAAAGCAGTCACACCACAACACAAGGAAAAAAGTGCAAAGGGCTTGATATTGTTAGTGAGATTTACTCAGCTTCCCTATTTACATAAAATTTGGGGGAAAATTCAGTGTTCCTGTGTTGCACAGGCTTCCAGATTAATTCCGTTTAAAAAGAAGCTTTCACAAGTACATGCCAACATTGATTTACTAAGCCATACACAGTTGTCAGCATTTAAGCACTTAGAAGAAAATTTATGAGCATGTAAAGCTTTTATTGCTTGTCACTGACAAGAATCATGATAAGGAAAGCAATAATGCAACATCCATTAAAGCAGCACAAGTCCTATCATTTTCTGAAAGCACACACAAACTCAGATAAGAAGTGCCCAAGCAGGATGCCAGCTTTTAACCAAGTACATAAATAAATACTGCCACGTGCAAGTAGAAAGGTTAAAAAATAAAAAAATAAAAACCTTTGAACAAGAGTTGGCAGAAAGTTTTAAAGACAGGCAACTTAATGCAAAGTTAAGTGATTGACACTTCAACACATGAAATTACCTAGAAATCTTTTCCCACTGCTACTGATTTATGGTCACCCCTGGAGAGGAGGTGGCATGGGGCAGCTCCAGCATGTAAAAAGAGAGCACCACAGGATAGCAGAAGTCAGATGTAGTTTAACTTTTCACCACTACAGAACGAGGTTATTATCCAAAGCAGGAGTTTTAGGAATGATTGTCCTACAGAGTGCCTGCAGTTTTTTACCCATGCCTTTAGCTTGCTTTACACTTCACCTCTGAAGCAGCAGCTCTAGAAGAACGCAGGAAGATTCATCTGCTGCCCAGTGGTGTTCAGTCCCAGCAGGGCTGTGCCCCTGCCTGAGTGTGAGGGGCTCCACAGCAGCTAAAGGCAACTGCCATCCACTGACACTGATCACAGACACACACAGGCTGATGCTACAGGTTCCCAGCCTGCTTGAACAACCACAGCACGAGGGAAGTTCTTAGGTGCCTTTGCAACACATTTTTGTCAGGCATAAAAGTTATACTTACCATGACTTCCTGGAACTGCTACTGCTTTAACCTTATTTAGTTCCTGTAATTTTTTATTTATCCCTGACTTACTAATCTTCATCCTTTCAACCTTAGTACTGACTTGCACAGTGGCTGGGAAAAAATAAAAACTCTACTAAGCAAAGTGACATATCCTTCATGAGTCAACCCTTCATCCCAAAAAAGCCACCAAAGCGACCAACTCTCAGATTAGTGCCACCAGTTTGTCTTCATGCTCCTACTTCAAACATTCCTATTGCTCCATATCTAACAGGAGTCCATATAAGAAGATTAAATACCCTGACAAGTACTTGTTATTTAGAGCATGCTTTGTACTAAAAATACATATTTATATGCCTTGCTCCTTAAAATAGAGCAGCTCACCCTTTAATGTGTGCTGCTGCACCATTTGTATTTTAGTTTCCTCACAGCAAGAAAAGCAATAAATAGCACTGCACACAATTTTAGAACAATGTCATTCTTGAGATAAATAAGCACTTTTATCGAGGTCCCTTGTCCTGCAGGTGCACTGGTTATCAAAATGTGTATCTGTATAAATCAAACACACACAGAAGGGCAAGAAAGAAAATGACACTCATAAAACAAGAAGGGTGAGAAAAATAAAAGTCCAGAACAGCAAGAAATTAAACTCCCAGCCTTCCTCTCATTAAGAAGCTTTGACAAGATAAAAATGCAGCTAAATAAGTATCTGAACAGCTGCAGAAGTCCCAGTGATAAACAGACAATGACACTGCAACAGAGTGTGTCTGCCTAATGCAGAGGAATACACAGAGAAATCAAGAATGGTGAGGGAGAGACAGCAACATATCCTGGACAAAGCAGAATACAAAACACAAATATTTTGCAAGAAAAATCCTAAAATCACATCTGTTGTGTCTGTTTCTACAGAAAAAAATGTGTTAATCAAAAGCTCCCTCCTCCACACATGGGCTTTATACAATGCAGGACCAGGCTGGCAGTCCCTGCTCCCCCATCCCTGACATGCTCCAAGTGCCAAAACAAATCCTGAGAGCCTCCTGGCCCCTTCCCCCTGCACTCACTGGGGCTGTACCAGCAGTGGGGCTCAGAGGCTGCCCCTGAGGCACATTCAGACATGCAGAGCAGAACAAGGACATGTCTTAAGTACTCTTAAGTTAGTAGATGCCTCTCAGAATTACTCCTCTGTTTCCACTATTGCAACCATCAAGCCCCTTATGTTTCTAAATCTTCTAACCTACATAATCACCATTTATTATTTAGACAAATAGAAGGAAATTATGAATTTGCTATTAGCCAGCAAAATATGCAGTTTATCTGCACTATGGCTAATGAAACAGCTCACTCCACCCTGTATTAGGCACAGCTCTACAGCAGAAACAGGAATACTTTGAAGAAAAAAACAAATGCTCCTGGCAAACTCTGCAAAAAGCAAATCCTTACACAGAGCTAGTTTAAGGCATTCCATTCACTTGTTTAAGGACCTTTACACTAGTAAGCCTTCTACCTTCTAGTTCAACTGAATCAGCAATGCAGAACACGCCATCAACAACATAATGGCCAGGACAGATGATGACTCTGTCTCCTTCATAACAGGCATTCACAGCTGTCAGTGGATCATGGTGAAACTGCAAAAGACAAAACAGTACAATCAGCTGCCAAAGAATGCTGTAAAAACGGACGCATTTATGCCCTTAGAGCTTGCTTTCAATTAAATGTTGCCGCTTTTGCTTAAAAGAACCCCTTTTGATGGCACCAGTAACACAGAATTTCTACATTGAATTCAAGAACTGTAGCCCTCTGTGGACAAAAGCAGCCTTAACATGTGCCTTTGCTGTTGGTGTCATGCCCATTCTCCCAGGAGAAAACTGGGGCACACACAGACCAAGGAGCACATGCACCCCAAAGCAAACTTCACTATGGCCTTGGTGCCAGGCCAACACTTCAATTGTGCCTAAGTGATTTGCTATGAATTACTGAAGAAATAAATAACAGAAGGTAAAATAAATAAAAAACAAGCAATTCAGCAAGTAGATCAGAACTGGTCTGAACACTCTTGTGTTTGCTCCTGGTCTGAGTCACCCCAAAGAGAGTTCAGATACCACAGTGGTCAATCATGTCCACATGGTCCTTTTCCTTGATAAAGAGGGCAGACTGATATCCTTCACAAACATTACTGAGGGATTCCATACTGAAGAATAACAAACAGTACAGAAAAACTACACATTTGCTGCTTCCCAGCCAATTCCAGGGTAAGCATAATAACAGCATTTTTCAGTTGCCACATCAAAAATACCAGATTTATAGCCTAAAAGTTAATCCAGGACCTCCCCCATGGCTCCATTAGGAATCTGTAATTCATGAACATGACCAGAACACAGCAGACCATTTCATTGAGGTCCAAAGAATTCAGCCTGTTCTTAACTGCTGAAGTTGCAATCCTTGTCTGAATTCACTAAAACTAACATAACTGCTCCTAAAATAAATCTATTTCCTACACAGTACCAAAGAAATAAAATGACATTTCTTCCTTCAAACTCTAGATCATTATCAGCAGCATCAAGAGACACGGGCATTTCAAAACTAAGTAGAAGTCTTACGCCTTACCATGATAATTTTATGCCTTAAAATTATTACAGGTTCATCTCATTTCCTACACACAGGAAGTAAACTGCATGTATAGAGTACTCAACAGCCACAAATGAATTAAAAGAAATTATTCGTATCATCAAAAAAAAATCACTTGTTTAGTGATTTTTTTTTGAACTGACAAAAAGCCCCACCACTGTGCAAATGTAGTATCTTGCACATGGTAATTAACTTTTTCTTCCACATTGTTTCTTGAGAGGAAAAACTATTAGCAGACAACTCCTGTTACTGCACCTGTATTTCTAGGTCTTCGGAAGATTCTGTGCAAAATTTGTCCCTTGCCAACAGACGGAGCAGACTTGCTGTCATGGTGCAGGGCACAACATGAGTGACCTTGGCACCCGCTGGTCTCAATCCTTTAGCCTGGAGGCTGCCGTATTTTTGGTAACCAAACACATACCTGCAACACAGCCAACAGTTCTTCCTTCAGTAAACACCTCCTGTCAGTTATGTCAACTATGTGATTCCCCTTTGGAGCCTCTTCCCTGCACACACACACCCCGATTACCTCAGCAGAGGATTCTCAATTAGTTTTAGCTTTTGTTTTAAGTGCTCCACTTTGTCATACAATTTTAGTCCTTCCACCATGGAAACGTTTTCTGCTTCTGAGTCTGCATCATTGCTTGATATGCTGTTCCTCACATTTAAAAACTTCTCATAAAGCTCTTCACACTGAGACAGCAAGTTCTTATAATCAACCACCAGCCCAGAAGGCACACGGTGCTCCAGGATGTCATAGTGCCTGCAATTCAGAGCAAGGGGTCAGCACATGGCACATTAATTAGCCTCAAAGATCAAATATGAGACTGGAGAGAACCTGAGGAGTTCTGCATCAGTACTTGAGTCAAGGTTCTCTGCAGTCTATATCAACACAGCTCCATTCGATTTGAAAACAGCAAAACCAGAAAATCTCAACAAACATTTTACTTTATAAATAGCTGCCCATCCACCTTGAAAGATTGTATACAACTATCAGAAACACACTTATAAAAAGGCATAAGCACAGGAATAAAGAGTAACAATTTAGAAGGTAATATTTGAGCCTTTATCAGAAAAGCTGAGAAAGATTCACACACATTCCTCCTGCAGAATGACCAATTTACAAGTTTTTGTTTACACTCAGCTCCATTCTGGTTTTTATTTTGAGCCCAGAGGTAAAGAATGGAGCATCCCATGCCAGCTTTTACTAGGATTACAACTCATACCTTTGTGAGGGTGGCTACCGCTGGGTTTAGGGTCTGATGGAACACCAAGGATTACAGGGAAAAACTGAGGGCTCAGAAATCAAGTGGCAGCCTCAGTTGTGCTCTCTTTCCATATAAAATTTTGACCAGCAGACAGCAAATGCTGTTAGAACAAACTTGCTTTGGTTCACAAGTCAACAGGAGCTTTTTACACCTAATTGCGAGTCACTCATCACACATTCCAGTGGTTCTGCCCTAGGAGCAGCCAAGGTGTTGCACTCACAGTCTCAATCGAGGCTCAACACATCGCACAAAGTAATCAAACTCATCCTCCTCCTCCTCGTCCCACGTCCTCCAGATGCACTTGTAGAAGAACCTTTGGAAGCAAAGGAAGAGTTTGATTACACAGAGGAGCATTGGAAACACTGTAACCAATTTGAGAATTCCCCTCAAAGCATCACCTCTCTAAATTCATGTTACTGTCCCATAACCTGCTTAGTACACACAGAAGTTGTCTTTCCTGCCTGTTGCTTACCTGTATAAAGAGTTTTATTTCGTCTAAGTTCAAAATTCATAATAACCTGTGTCCTACATCCTCAAAAGAGAGGGAACAACTAAAGGTTGGATTTGAAAATCAAGACTGACACTCTTCAGATTCTGAGGCTTGCTGGTTGTTTGGCTTTGGCCAATCACCCGTCAGCTAAGCTTTCCTTCTCATAATGTAGGTCACTCCTCCTATTTTAGCTTTTTTGTCCAGTCCTACCACCTATTTGTAGAGAGGTTTCAAACAGCATGAAAGAAAGGGAGAAGGAAAAGACACAGATGATAAAGAAGGAAAAGAAAAATAGAGCAATAGAATATGTGAAGAGACACCTAAAGAATAAAGAGCAAATTTAGGGGAGAAGGCAAAAGGCAGAAAAAAGAAGAATGGGACAAAAAAAAAAACCACCAAAATGTTATTGAAGACAAAGAACACTGTTCTAGTCTGCAAGTGATACAGTCCAAGGAAATCTGGGGTGCAAAATAGAGGGAAAGCAGTCTCCCCAGAGTACCAGTCATCAGATTTACTTTGGAAAGCTTGTCTGGTGGAGCCACAAGCATGGCACAAGAATTCAGGACACAACCCACTGGGTACTAGCAGGGTGTAATTGTCCTACCTGATGTGCTCTATGGCTAGTGCTGTCTGGTCAAACTCCCCTGACTCATCATACACCACCCACAGCTCCTGCAGCAGGATCTGATGTTCCTTCAGCTCCAGAAGCTCCTGCATGCACTCCAAGGTAAAGCTGCTGTCCTGGGACTCACACAGGAACGGCTCACTGAGCTGCACAACTGCCTTCAGAGCTGAGAAATTCACATCAACCACCTGTGGGAACAAACAGCTCTGAAGATCTTTCAGAACTGTAGATCCAGCTGAGCGACGTGACCATGATGTGCCCAAGCCAGCAGGTCACTCTGAGCCACAACTGCCTCAGACAAACCAACACAAATAGCACAGTACAGCCAAGGCCATCTCCTCAGCCAGCGATGACCCAGACCACACATCTAGAGAGGCTTTTCCACATCCAAAACTTCATTCAAATCCCTCATAATGCTCATAACAAGGCCAATAAGTTGGTCTGCTATTTTGTTTCTTCTAATTTGCTCTTTTTAAAATAAGGCAAAAGCAATATCCTCAGACTCAAATCAATACCTCACAGCTCTTTGGGACTCCTTTGAGGCTCAAAGTGCCCACAGGATACAAACAACCCAAAGAATTAGTCTGGGCCAGTGAAAGCCATTTTGTCACTAACTGGGCAGAGCTGAGAGGCTACAAAGTTTTTCCCTCTTCAACCATGTGAAGGAACTGTAAGTTTGAACATCCAAGGTTTGCAACAAAGATGTATGATCTGGACATTGAGAGATCTAAATAAGTCTGTTACGGAGGTAAATTATGTTAATTGGAGACAAATTAACAGCAGCAATCTGAGCAGCAGCAATCCACTCACCCCAACAAGGACCTCAAACACATCAGTGCACCAGATCGCCTGCCAGCCAGAGGGCTCAAGGACCTTCCCCAGGTACTCAGCTATGAACTGCTTCACCTCAGAAGCTTTGCAGTCAGCTAAAAAGAAATTAAAGACAGTATATTTTTGCAAGGAGTGAAAGAAAAGTCCTCCAGATCACTGGAAAATGAAAGTCAACACAATTGAAATGTTTCTCTACCACCTCTAAAGGTGGACTTCATTCTGTTTTGCTCATGATAACCATCAGCATTTTTTATGGTTATCTTAGTATTGACAGAGCTGAAAAGCATCTAGTTTGTGCTTCTCTGAAAGAGATCCAGGACTCAGCCTTCCAGACACTGAAGGTTTCAGTGCCAATGGTATTAAACACATAACTTGTAACTTATGTTAAACAGGTTTACAACACACAAAAAAATTCTAGGAAGACCAGTGAAAACAAGGCACAGAATCCACTACTAACACCTCTGCCTTTCCATCATTCAGATTTTATTTACTCATATTAAAACTACTGCCTCCTGGTCCACCATTTAGAGCAGCTGAGGTTACAGCATAAGTGATGGCAGGAAGCTGTACCTTTTCTAGCTCCCATTATTAAAAGCATCTCACAGCTTAATATACAGCTGACTCCACTTAAATTGGATCATTTAAACAGTCACTACTGGAAAACTGACACCACCTTGCTTTCCTATGAAAAAATTACTTACCCAATATGTAATCCTGATAAGCTCTGAATCGCTCATAAAACAAAAGATGATCGGTGTGAAAAATATCTGGAAAAAGCACGTTCCCATCTGGCACAGTCCTTCCCAAAGAAGTCCCTGGTTTGTCACGACTGCCATAGTCACTCCAGGAGTCGCCGCTCCAATCACTCTCGGCATCTTCCCGCTGCGGATCTGGGAAGAGGAGAGGCAGTAAAGCAAACCCCACAGACTGTCAGTTCAACCCACTCACTCACTCCTCTATTCCCAAAGAACTCCTGTTCAGCCCAAAGTCTATCATGTACGGTATGTCTTTAATTATCCTTGGCGAAGCGTTTCAAACCCATACACGTTCCTGGACGCCCATTTCAGCGCCCGCGGTAGGCACTGAGAAACACACCGCAACTACACGGTTAAAATGAAAAAAACCCACCACATTGTCGTGTTGATTTCCAGAGCCATCCCTCCGTGCGCTCCCCCGTTTCCAGCCCGGTGCCCACGCCCCGGGCCGCAGGGCGGCGGCAGGGCCGGCCGGGTGCGAGGGACGCTCAGCCGAGCGGGCGTTACCGTGCCCGGCCCCGAGGATCCGAACGCGGCCCGAGCAGCCGGACAGCACTGACAGGGCCGCCCCTCGCCCCGCCAGCCGCGGCCCTCCGGCACCGCCCGAGCGCAGGGCACAGCCCGCCGCGGCCCTCCCGGCTCCCCGCGCGCTCCCAGCCCCAGGCACACGCAGCCCGTACCTCTCTCGGCCGGCTCGGCGCGGTCCCGCGGGCTGCCGCTTGCGCCAGCCGCCGGCGAGTCCCGGCCGTCCCCCCACGGTCCCGGCGGCCGCGGCTCCGCCATTCTGCCTGCGCGCCTTCAAACCGCCCGGGCCAACGGCCGCGCCGCCGCGCGTCAAGGGAGCTGCCGGCGGCCAGCGCCGCGCAGTCATTGGCTGGCGGCTGACGGAGCCCCGCCGCGATTGGCTGGCGGCGGGCACTGTCCGCTCTGATTGGCTGCCGGCAGCCGCGGCCGTTGGCGCGCGGGTATCTCGGCAGCCGCCGCAGTCGCCGCGTCTGGCGGGGCTCGCTGGGGAGCAGGGCGGCGGCAGCCAGGGGCGGCCGGAACCTCCCGCCTCGGGCCCGACAGAACCCACCGACAAATGCGGCCCTGTCGGGCAAGGGGCGGCAGTGCCGGCGGGGACGGGCGTTCCACACACAGCCTGGCGGCCGGGGATGCTGCCATCCCTGCCGAGAGCGGATGCGCAGCGCCCGGAGAGAAGGAGCAGCAGACCCGCCAAAAATGTAAAAGCACGCAACCATCAGCACCCTCAAAAACAAACAACCAACCCCAAAAATCAACAACAACAAATAAACGAGCTAAACCCCCAGCCCAGGACAAACAGAAGGGAGTTTGTGGCGCCGGCAGCCCCGCTGTGCTCTCCGCTCCGGCCGGTCCGCACACACCGGCAGCCGAGCCAATGTACACATGTTCCATGGCCCAGCCCTTCTCCCGAGCCGCCCGTGTGTTTCGAGCTGTGAGCACCGCCGCCGACAGGGATTAAAGCCAAAGCAAGTGCTCCGGAGCAGCAGTGGCCACGAGAGGGCTGCCTTGGATTTCTGACAGCGGTGGAGCAGCTCCCACCACGGAGCCCTTCGTGCCGCTCTCCAAATATCCCCTGCTTTGGCAGCAGCGGCACCCTGCCCGCAGCATCTCCCGTTCAGAGCAAACCCACAGCCCCGATCACCCCGACATTACCGAAGCCGGAGTTGCCGTAGGTCCACTGAAACCAGCCCTTGCCCATCACGACCCCAAGAAGAGAATGGCTTCATTCCCAAGATTTCTCGATCGTACGCTATCAGAATTTGACCATTATACTGGGCATCGCTGTTTAACCATCCACTTGTCGTTTTCATCGATTACATTTAGTTACAAAATCACAGTTAAACATCTAAATCCCTCCCAAAAGCTTATTTTTTGACAAGGTCAGGCTTGCAGAGCAGTGCATTTGTAAATATAGTGTGTTTAACTAGCATTTAAGTACTTGATGAAGTGGAGGGAAGGGATGCCATCCAGCAGGATCTTCACAGGCTTCAAAAAGAGCCCTTGGCCAACCTCATGCAGTTGAACGAAGCCAAGAGCAAGGTTCTGCAGCTGGGCTGGGGCAATCTCGAGCACAGGTACAGGCTGGGTGGAGGACAGATTGAGACTACTCCCGGGGAAAAATACTTGGGGGTGTTGGTGAACAAGTAACTATGTAACTGTAAAGTTATGGGTATGGAGGTTCCCATTTATTTAGATGTTTGGATTATTTTTTCTCTAAATAAGTACAATGAATTCAGGGATTCCCCAGGCCTCACGTTGGGAAGATCAGCTCTTTCTCACTAAGGTGAAACACTGGGACAACATTGTGATCAGGACAATCCATTTATCCCTATTTGTTCCGTTTGCAGAATAGCTGGGGACAGATTGTGTTCCACTATATAAGACTTCCACAATGTTCAGTTAATTATCCCCAGTCCTTGTAAAAGAGCTCTTTTACTTTAAACACAGCCCTGGCAGCAATTGCTGCTGCAAGTGTTATGGACATATCAAGCTCCATTTGGTAAAAAGGCTCCACTGCAGTTGGTTTCCTTCCCCTCATATTGGAAACAGAAGCACAGCCCTCTTATTGCTGGAAACCTTACACTTTTCAGCTTGAATGTGCATGCACAGTGCAGACCATTTTCTTGAGCTTAAGCAGTTATTTTTCTCCCTACAATGATTATCCATCCAATTTATTATTGAGCATGAATTAGTGCTTTCCTGAACCTCATTTGGCAAGTCACAGCATGTGTCCTTTTCCACAGCAGGCTTTCCATTCACCTCAGCTGCTCTTTTTTACACTTTTTTCCAAGCTTTTTTTTTTTGTGTGCAAGACAGAGCAGGTCTGTGTGAAGTGCAGAGGACTGGCAATACCTTACACAGAACACTGACACTCCTGAGTTTGACAGGAGGAAGAGAAAGTGGCTGCCCTCACACTCTGCGCTCAGCTCTCACACTTTTGAATGAAATCTCACTGCTGTTGCTCCTCTGAATGAGATGAGTCACCAAAATGCTTCTAAAACCCCCAGCTTTATCTTAAGCCCCAAATAGATTTGTTCACCTGCTGTTTTCCTGAAATAAAACAGTGAGAAGGGCTTGTATGCAGAACTCTGTCTTTTGAAATCTGAAATAGGCCTTCACCTCAAAACTTGATAGAGCAAATAGAGTTTGAAAATCTCAGAAGGTCATTAATTGCTTTACAGAAATCAGTGCAAAAGCAGATACATAAACCTAAAGAAATGCAGAGAGGAACTAGTGTCTTATTGCTAAAAGATAATTAATTATATTTTGATATTTCACTAATTTTAACTGAAGAAACCCAATGATAAAACAGATCCCATATGTGGGATTTGGCTCATCCCAGACACATCATGAGCAGTCAAATCACAGTGCAGGTGCCACAAAGGCATCAGTGAGACTGTGGTGGCTCAAAGCCTGGTTGGTAACACAACCCCTGGGTAAGAGGAGCCTCAGCTCTCCACACTACAGCTCTGGTGGCTCCAGTTATTACAGCTAAGAGCAGGCAGCCAAAAGGGCCAGGATATACCTGCCTTCTATATGTGGGATCATGAGAAAAACCACCCATCTACAGGAATATATGTAGGATAACAAACTCACTTGGTCACTGCATGAGAACTTCATTATGTGCCACTCATTTCACTGGAGCAATGTCTGCTCATGCCAACTGAAAATTTGATTCCAGAGTTAAAAACCTGAAGAAAAACAGTAGAGTGTTTTAGCCAGTGCTCTTATCCAGAATGAAAAAATCTCTTCATTCTAATTTGTTGCTGGTACTAGTTCTCATTTGTGGACATACATATATCTCACTTGAGTGCACAGGCTATTTCTACTTTAAGATGTCTTAAAATAGTGTCTTCTTAACCACGTCTCATTACAAGGCAACCTGATATTACAAATCAAATCAATAAAGATCTAATTATTTTATTACATGCAATGAAAAAAAAGTTATTTAATATAACGCTTGCAAATCAGAAAATGTCTATGAAATGTGTGGAATAAGCAGCTGAGACAAGCCAGCAGAGATGTGACAGTGATGGGAAAGAAACAAGTACGCACAAAAGAAAGAAATCTAGCAAGAGACTGCTCCATAAGGCAGTAAAACATTCCTGTGTACCTTCCTCGTTTTGGCACCCATTTTCTTTGTTGCCATGGCAATCACTGTAGTCTTTCTAGGCCTCCATTTCTGCACTATAAAATACAGATCATATTTTTTTACTGCATATGTTTCAGTAATTCATTTGCAAACCAGTTTTATGGCATGGGATGCATGCTGTCACATAACTGTAAATTGCTGTTAATTAGTTGGCTTATTACATATTGGGTTAGATAATGGATGATCTTTGACAGGTATTTTGTCAGTCTTTAGATTTCCTTTTGTAGCAGTATAAACTGAAACCACTGTAAACCTAAATGAATTGATTCTAACCAGGAAAGCAATTGAATTTTGAAAACCTGCTCTCAATTTTGGCTTCTTCAGAAAGGCACTGGGTGGCTTTAGGATTGTTCTAACAGCCACCTTATATTTAAAGAATACCAATAACAGCATTGCTTATTTGGATTTTCATGTTTATAGACCATTCTTCTCTTGCAGTTCACCGTACCTGCTTCCAAAATTCTTACTGCCTGCTGAGTATTGAGTTTTCCTTAGCCACAAACATGCCTGGTACTGCCAACCACTTAATTTTCAGAAATGCAAGTTTCAGCTGACTGACCTTGCAAACTAACCTTGTTTCCTCTTACCAAGAAGGTGGTAAAAGAGATTTTAGCCCTTTTGCTCATTGAAGAGGACACTGTAGTTCTGTTTTCAAGATCCACTGAAGAGCAGACAAAGGAACATTCCAGGATACCCTGCTTTGAGCAGGGAGATTGGATTAGCTGACCTCCAGTGGTCCCTTCAGCCTTACCCATTCTGGGACTCTGTGAACATGCACCTGTAGAACTGGGTGCAGCTGAGAACCAATCTAATATAGGTGGGGGTTCTTTTTCTTCACCCTTTTTTCCTTTCCTTTTCATTATTTTACCTATATTGAGACATATCTGCGACTCAGACATGCTCTCATCTGAGAGAACTTTCAATCAGATATTGATTTACAGAAGGAATCTACATAACGCTGGAAATTCAAGTTCATGCAGAGTACTTGACTAAGACTCAGCTACAACAGAAGAGCTATTGATATGTTCCCTTGGGATTGGGAAGGGCCCTTCTTCAGATACTCATTTCTCTGGAGAAAGGTCTTAAAAGAGCCAGGAAGCTATTTTTGAGATGCTTCAAAGTTGTCAAGAGCCCTAGAGGCATAAAATAAGCCTCATGCAAGGTGCGTCTCAACTGACTGCAGAGATGCAATAGGAACACAGCCCACAACAAAATGTTTTCTTTGTTTGGAGATAAAAAATAGGCAGAGAAATTTTTCCAAGAGATGTTAAAATTGAAATTAAGAATTGATGGGAATAAATAGAGACTTTGGGCAAAACCACAAATTGTAAACAGGCTTCAGCTTTATGACTAATGCTGTGAGATGCATATATCAGGCATTTAGCACTCTATAACAGACCGAATGCTGTATTTTGCCTTATTACTGTCAAAATTTTCACTGCCATTAGTAAGAATAGGCATCATTGCCATCACTGGCCCCATAACTTCCTGTCCCTCTAGAGCTGCTGACCACATCTTTGAAGGAAAAGCTAAGATGAAGTGATTAAATGTATGGATGGAATCACAATAACACCAGATGCAGAATGCAACAAATTGTTAGGCACAATTATGTCAGGAAGAAGGCATGATTGAAGAGAATGAAAATCACTTGCACTAGTGATTTTGCATGATCATTGCACCTCTTCATTCACTGTAAACAAAACAAAATTAAATTTACTAATGATGCAACAGAATGCAGCTGTTGGAAATGGGATATGTTGTTTTGATCTAGGCTTCCTTTCATCTCAGTTAAAATTTTGAACAGGGCTGTTTAAAAGCAATTCTCCTATAATTTTGTGACAGTTCAAGTACTTTAGGTTCTTTTTTCCAGAGGACAGCTGTGTTGTTATCTTGACAACTAATGTGCAGTAATGACGGATTTGGGGTCTTAAAAATTAGCTACTGAAGTGTGTCAAAAAAGAGATCAATTAGGCTGAAGTGATTTCTGACAAGCACTTGTCAGTGAGTTTATGATTGTCTTACCAGATGGTAGTTTGGGAAGTTTGAGCTATAGCAGTGTGGTCCCTCCAGTGCCAGTCAGAGCAGTGAGAGACACTTCAGCCTGGGTAGGAGAAGCCAGAATAAAGAATGCAGAGTACACTGGACTTGTGCATTTGCTTTTCTGGTGTTGGCTTGCTTTTCTGTGCTCTGCAATGTGCTTAGTAATTTGTGCATAATCACAATTCTCTTACTACTTTTTCCAATAATGACATGATATATATCTACAAACACACTCATGAAAAAGCCAATTCTTGTTCTAACAGAATTCTCAATGTATTTGGGAGTTTTAAAAATGTGTTGAAGGCCTTTCAGGAAAAATATGTTTCAGACAAAACACAGGTTTTCTGCTTAGTACAGCAGGTACTGGGGTACATTCTAAGGTCTGTGGTTTATAAAACAATAGAATATGTGATCCCCAATGACTACAATCTATTCAATTAACAGAACAGCTTGTATGAAAAAGGAGTCTTTCTTTTTACTTCAGAACATCAAAATATTTTTGGTTATTTAGTGTAATATTTTGATTTTAAAATGACAATGAAAGTACGTATTTCAATATGTATATAGTATCTTTACATTATACCCAAATAAAACCCCTTTAGTTTATCCAAGCCAATTTTCTCTCTGGTGGCCCTTTAAGTAGCTGCAAATCTTATGCTTCAAAACCAGATACCTACTTATTTAAAAATAAAAATTATAAATCTTAAAGTATTTGAAGCCTCTGCATTTCTTTCCTTTGTATACATCTCCACTCTGTAATAGGGTTTATAATGTAGAACAGATTCCACCAAGATGGAAAATGAATCTTGGCCAGCTAAAAATAAAATTAAATAAATTCCAAGTTTTTAATGTTGTTTTGATGCTCTTTTTTAGATACATCGTTTTTGTTGGGAGCAAAGCAAAGCACTGTGTGCTGATGAGAATCCATTGCTATGTGGGTACACTCAGGTTTCTTCACAGACTAACTAGAGATTCTCCTTAAAATAGGACTGCAGCTAATGAGGTATCTCCCTTGCCAGCTTCCCTCCTTGCTTTCCAACATGGGAAAAACACATGGAAAATATCCAGCATTGTGAGCAGACGTGTAAGTCAAAATCCTCAATGTGAAAAATAGTCTGAACTATTTCTAAAGTGTGCAAAGGCAGTAATTTTGCAAGTCCTCCTCAAACATAATATCCTGTAGGTGCCACTGTATGGACAGCAGGATCTGCCAGCTCAGGCCAGCTCTCAGCTTTCCCAGCACGGTGCAGAAATGCTCACAGGGAATGCACAAAGGCTCAGAGCCAGAGTGGGCATCTCAATGCCAAATAAGACAAATTACTTGTTTTGTTGAAGTTCCATGAAAATAACGATATTAATAATAATTATTAGATAGGTAAAGCTCTTTATTAATATATTTTATTGCTTTTTCTTTTACTACATCCTATGAGAGCCCCTCCTCTAATATACTTGTTCTCTGAACAGGATAGCTGTCATGCTGTTTGAAATAAAGGGCAACTTCAAAGCAAGGAGTACTCCTGAGGTAAAAAGCTCAGCCCTTACATGGTAGGACAGTGACCCCATCTGTTGCAGTAACAAAGCTTGGGGGAAGCAAGCAATAAAAATCCAATTAAAGCTGCATTAAAGCACACACAGTAGAGGGTGGCCTAATTCCCACATCTCTCAGGCAGAATTGCTGTGGTGTACTCAGGAGCTGGTGTCACAGGGAAGCATGGATGTGCCCAGCTGGGTGGGAAGTGCCTGGCAGTGTGGTGCTCTCAGGGGATGAAAACAATTTCTGTGTGTTCACAATGGCCCTGATGAATAAAGGCTGAGTGACTTTACTCACGCCCACCTCATATCTCATCCATTTAGTATCCCACATACTAAATATGCAGCCTCTTGCTAAACAGATAAAACTCCAGTATTCCAAATCTTGTTCAGAAAAAGCATCTTTACTAACATCAAGCATTCTGCAGCACTTGTAACCCCACCCCTGGCATGTGCTTGTCACAAACTTTTTAATCCCAGATTCCCTCCATTCATTAACTCCATTCCAAGTACAAAAATGAAGAGGTTCCTATGTTGTCAGTGGCAACAGTACATCAGTCATCCCTACCCCAGCATCCTGCATGACACACCAGCTCCTGTTTTTCTGCTGGAGTCTGGAGGAGTGAGCGGGCACTGAAATACAGCAGATGACCTGAAAAGCCTTCACAGGAATACCATCAATATGGTTCTAACAAATGTGCCCAGTGAGAGATCCTGCTTTTGACAAGGCAGCTGACAGACTCCTCTCAAAAGCTGCCAAGAAATGGCAGTGCTAATTCCCCTTATCACGAAAAGGTGCTGCTGTCCAGGAGTTAACACTGGTACTGAGCCACATCTTGCACCTCTGAGAAGGTAAGGCTTTTGTTCAGAGCTCTGCTACTGATAACAGCAAGTGGTTTTCTCTAACTGTATCAAACAAACCTGGTCCAAACTGGAATATCCCATATTTACAAACATTACTTTCTATATCCATCATCCATCCTGATCAGTAGCTATTTCCTTGAGTTTACCAAACGTTATTCTTTACAGAACTCTGCTACTACCAACACACAGCCTGGCTTTTCAAAGTATATAATAGGTCAAAATGAAATGTCCCAGATATTCCACTGGAAACATTGAAAGGAGTTACTGTACTCATCACTTGTTCAATTAGCCTGGTAAAAAAAAATTGTCACAACTCCTTGCCAGAATTGATACATACTTGGGAATGATAAATACCAGCAGCTCTTAATAAAATGCTGTGACTGAATCTGGTTATTTTCAGTGTTAATCACACTACAGTGCCATTTACATTGAGTTGTGGTACTGCATGGTAACCAAAAAGTCCTCCAGAAACTTGCATAGCCAGAACAAAATTTGAGAATAAAGCATACAAGTGGGGGCTGAAAGACCAAAAGAGTAGCAGAAATCCATGCAAAAGCAGTGAGTTTTAAGAGAGGACAGAAAATGTATTGTATATGTGTCCATATATATGCATATAAACATAGGGAGAAACCTTACTCGATCTAGGAAAAGACAACACAAAATCAGTAACAGAGCAGACTACAGCCGCACCCAAAAAAAGCACTACTGCATCACCCCTCTCCGAGGTACTAGAAAGAAAAGTACAGCAAATATTTCACCTGTGACTAGAAAAGGGACTGACTTCTAGGGAAATCAGGTTAGCCTAAATAGTGTAGATATATGGGATGTTCTTATACTTTACTCATTATGTTATTCATTTAAGCTTTCTGGGGCCCTGGATACAAATAACAATAGAATCAAATAAAATCAAATCAAATAGAATAATATCTCACTCTAAACTAAGAAGACTCATTCTGGCACCCCTGCTCTCTTCTAAAGCTTCTCCCTTCAAAGTGACTACTCAGCATAGCCCTTGTTGCAAGCTTAACACCCTTAACAGTTAATTCAGAGCCATGAACTTCTAGTATAACTGAGAGTTTAAAAGTACAAATACCAGCTCAGAAATACTAAACCATGCCCAAATTATTTCTTTGCATAGTTAGTTGGTTTTTAAGTGGGATCCTGGTCTCATTAGGTTATCTGGGGATAGAAATAGATCCTTTAAAACATGAAGGTTTTGTTGCAACCAAAACAGATGGAGACACACAGCCTAATGAAGCAGCAGCTGGAAAAGGCAGCTGGTTCATTTAAAGCAGGCAGCAGCTCTGCTGGTTTTAGGTAGGCTTGTTAGCAAACTGGAACTGGAGTGGAGACTGTTCAGGATGTGGCAATGAATGTGCTATTCTGCTGCCTCTGCAGCTGAGAAAAACACAGGCTGTTCAGGGAGCATCCCTCCCGACACTAGCTTAGGAGCAAAGTCTGGATAACATTTTGAATAAGAAAATGAGCTGCTATCAGTACATCAAACTGTCAGAGCTAGGTAAAGCAAAGACTATGGCCAAAGGGAACAAAACCTTATTTTTCTTAGTTTCGTGTCACAGATGACTGTGTAGAAAACCTTCTGGCTGGTTCTGTTACCACTGATTTGCTGATTGCCAAGAATCCCATCCATTGTGCAGCTCTGCTTCCATGAAAAGTTCCTGTGCAGTCACAACCTCTGCATGATGACTAAATAAAAGAATCCTAGGAGGAAAAAAGCAACTAAAACCAACAAACCAAAAGGTGCTGAAGAGACAGGCAGGCAGCTCCCACAGATGTTGATGAATTTCATAGGAAGGCAATAGGAGCTTTTTCTTATGGAGTAAATTCCTCTTAACTAGTAACCTCTTATTGTTCAAGTGTTCCCATCAAGGCTGGACCCACAAGCATGGTCACAGCCTGAACAGATGCATCAGAGTTTGACTCTAAGGAGCCCTTGAAAACCTACACAGATGATGAAGAGAAACACAATCCCCCTGACAATAATTACCAGGTCCTGGTATTAGCAAGAAAAGGGCATTTTTATTATTACAGATGTACATAGCAGAAATGTTATTACCCATTAAAGTTCCCTATTATTCTGCTGTCAGTTACCATCTGTTAACAGTCTTCATGATCTGACAGCTCATTCTTTAATTGTCACCCTGTGCCTGTGTGGTTCACAGCCACACTGTGAGCTGAGCCTTCATATATTACACATATCACGCACCGAGTTTTCCAAGCTTTCACCGCTGACGTGATCTTTATCTCCTCCCTAAATGACATCCTCCTATCAGCCAGCCCATGGCTTCAGAGAATCCTCTGTGGACTCATAAATTACAGACGTCTATGCTATTCTGACAATTGAATAGTATCCTTATGATCAAGCATTTCTTTCATATATAATCCTCAAGTTTGCAGGTCTCCTGTGAGACACATCAACTCGAACATTTGTCATTACGAGGTATTTAATGCTAATTATCCTGCCATTCTTCACTCTCTCTCCAGAGTGGTTTTTAAGTTTCCATAGATACCAGCTCTGTAGCTCTATTAAATACTTCCCTTTCAGAAAATTGTATTTTTTTTCTTCACAAACAGACTGCTTATACCTAGAAACCTGTACAACTACACTGATGTTGTAACACCTCCCATGCACTCTGATGCCTCTCAGATGCTCCGCTCCCCATGTGATATTCCCACCACTACACAGAGTGAAGAGTTTTGGGTGTTTCATTGTGTCTGCCATTTTTAGAAAAGGTCTACAAACATTCAGCACACTGAGACGGAGTTCGGTTTTCTCCTCCGTCTTTCAGCTTCCATCCTGACCCCGTGAATGAAGAAAGGGCCAAATGGTTCTACCTTTGCCACATCACAGATGGAAACATGAGCCTAAAACACATTGCAATATCATCAGATTTCACGTATGTAACTCACTTTGCCTTTTCAGCTTTGAATGTTCTGCCACCAAGCCAGGTCTGTGCACTGCCTTCCAACACAAGTGGCTCATTGTGATACTCTCTTCTGAATTTTAGAAAATGATTCTGCTGTCCTTTCCTCCAATACACCAGGTATCTCAGTTGAGTACCTTAGGAATTACTATTATCAGAATTGATGTTCATTTATTATTTAATATTGCATTGTCCTGCTAGATGCAGGCTGCTATCAACAGCAAACCCCTAATTATGTTTCCCTTTGATGCATGTATTCATCATGTGGCTCTGGTTATGATCAAAGCTGAGATTTTGAAAACTGAGGGCTAACATAAGAACATCAAAGCAGATCAGGCCCAGTGAGTTAAATCCTTTCTCCCACAGAGGCCTTTGCTGGGAAAAGAGCATGAAAACAAAACAATCATATAATGAAACTTCCCCAGAACACCCTCCTAGTCTCCAAGGATTTGCAGCACAGGTAATTCTTGAGAATGAAGTTGCAGGTTTGTGTTTAATTACTCTCAACTGATAAAATTCAGAAAATATTCAGAATTTACATGAGCTTTCAGTATCCACTATGCCCAGTGACTTCTGATACAGATAAAATGCATGTTTAGAGATGCTGAAGAGAATATTGTAAATCTGTTCTTATTATCAGCTTGCCATGCAAATACCTTCCTGGTTGGGCCAGGGGAGATCCAGAAAGCAGATGTGCTTCCAGCTTATTGCTGAGGAATGCTGGACCAGGAGGAGGCACAGAAAGCAGCCACGCTTCCAGTTTACTCCTGGGGAATGCCATCTACTGGTGGAAAATACGGTGTTGTGCAAATACATTCAAACACCAGAAACACAGTTTTCCTGGAACTTCAGTATCACTCTGGCTAGAATTGCCACACTAGCGAGATTAGATCTCTGGACATTATCAGTGCAAATGAAACAGGTGACAAGCCAAGGGGAAAAGGAACTTTTCCAAGGATTAAGGAAGAAGGAATTAAAAATGTGAAATATGCCACAGCCTGATTGTGAATTAAAAATGTGAAATATGCCTCTGATTTTTGTAATGCTGTTGTCACCAATACATTGTTAAGAGATATTTTTGGAAGTCTGTCCAGCTCTCACTGAGTGTAACCAAACAGTGTTATTCAGTAATGTACTTGCAGCCAAGAGACAAACTTGGGATGACATCCTTTGATGCTGGCAACATAAATGAAATTGCTAAGTGAAATAGTGATGCATGAAGTGTCCAGGATGAGAAGCATACCTATGCCAAGCATGCCAAACTGCTGAACTGGTAATACAAGGCACCAGTAATAAGAGGTGAAACTGCTGAATTAATCCAGAATGAGCAAAAGGAAATAAAATTACTTGTAGTGCCTATATTTTGTTATGATGCTTCTCAGTGCTAATAAAATTCTGGTTTAACTTTAACGCAATTGCCTCTAGGATGGTTATTTCTTACTGCAGCCTAATTATCAAAGTCCATTGGTTAAATCATATTTCAAATCTCTCATCTGTATTCATCAAAATCACAATTCCTACCTCTTGACAAATTGTTATTAGAATAATAAAGCCAGATTTTGAGGGGATCTCAGGCTCATGATGTCTGGATGAATTCTCACAGAGTGGGACATGGCAATCATGATCTCCCTGAAGAGCACAACACAGAGCACACCCCAATCACCCCAGCCTGGCCCCTCTCACCTCCCTGATTCTGCCTTCTTTTTCACATGTGAGCACAACAAATCCAACAGAGTTTCATTATGCAGTAAAGCGCACTTGAAGAGGATGGAAACCAGATTATGGATGTCTGAGCAGGTAATGATGCCTTTCATCAAGACCAAAGGAATTGCAGTCTGCTTTCTCCAAGTACCTTAAAATCAGGCTGGGATAACTACAACCAGCTGCTGCTACTGACACCTGCACCAAAGATCAATGTCCCACATCATTCCCATACTAAGTTCTAGTGGATGTTTCTTTACTGAAAAAAAGAAATGCCTCCTGGGTAAATGGTGTAACATTGAGTACTCTGCAGCAGGTGCCTTTCCACTGGCACAGATTAAACAGCTGACTTTTCTCCGCATGTGTGGGAGCAAGAAGAAAATGTGAACTGCATCATATCCAGGAAGACTTCTACAAAACATTAAAAAGATAAAGGGAATCAGTATGCAAGCAAACCTCTGGCTGGTAAAGGGTATAAGGCTAATAGGAAATGCTCGTGGCAGAATTTAGTTTTCCCCATTCATTTAACTAGGATCATTTCCAACAGCAGGATTTGATTTCCCAGGTGATAAAGCCTTAAATGCATTTTCTCAGAGTCTAAAAATCATTCTTCTTTTCCTGGCCAAAATACCAATCACTCATAGCAAGAGGATAGTTGGCAACAAGCTCTAAATATTAAATGGAGGTATTAACAAGTAAATATTTTGTCAAGACTTGCAAAACTACTAATGCATAGTTTCTTTTAAATAAGTAAAGGTTCCAGCTATGGCATCCTACTCTTTGCTGAAATGTGCAACCACTGTTCTGCAGTTCACTACAGAGCAAAGCTTCACTAAAGCTTTGGTACCAGAGAGGTTGTGTCATTCTGAGAAAACTGCCCTGTATGTGAATCTAAGGACTAAAACTAAGTACCTCTCTAAAGAACAAGATTATGTACACTGTGTGATTTGGCAAAAGGCACAATGATTTAGCTTTGGGTTCAGATTCAGCCAAAGACCCAATGTAAATGTATTTATTACCTTACTTAACTGTCCTGCAAAGAAGTTACCAGCTGTGGTCTTCTGCATCCTCTGGCCCAAGAGGCTCTACAGCCAGCTGGAGTGTACCTCCTCTCCATGAGGTTTCCCAAGTCTTTTTGCAATCTGAATTTGGCCTGTTCTGGGAAAAGTGTTATCTGTCTGCAGTGTGGGAATATCATTCTGTTTTTCTGTCATTGCCCTGGATATACTCACCCACATATGTCCGAGTCATGGGAAAAGGCATGATTCAGACAGCTCTCAGAAATCACTGAAGAATGTCTTATGAAAGTGAAAACAATTACCAGGAAATCACAGGAAATAAAAGTTAAAATTTCAGAATACATCACTAATTATATGCCTTGGAAAACAACACTACATCTTTCATTATTTTCTTGGGCTGTTGTCATCCCTCTTTATTAACCAATAATTTGTGTTTCTTGCTCTGAGGATTAGAGAAAGATGAGCAATAAAATATATTTTCAGAAAAAGACCATAACTCACAGGACATGAAAATATCCTTTTACAGAGTAAAAGAAAATGCCTGAAGTCTGGATTTCAAAACCTGCTGTTCTGAAAGTGTTGCCCACCTAAAGAACACTTGGATCTGTTGTCTGCAAGATCTCTAGACAGCACTAGCATAGTCTTCAAAAATAAGTACCCAAAATAGTTTGTATTTTTAGGAAGAGAGCTTTGGTAAGACATCATCGCTTGCCAAAGCAGCAAAACTAAAGAAGCATTAAAAGGCTTTAATTATGGGACTTACTGAGAATCTCAAAATCTGCCAGGAGGTAAAGCACTACAAAAGCTATTTCATATAAAGAACAAAAGTGTACATGTTGCTAACTCACTGAGCTGCTGTAAAATTACTTTACATTAGGAGAGTTAAAGAATATAGCAATTATTCATGAAAGAATAAATTCTCCCATGTTTTCCTGGTGCTTTAGATATATTTTTTTTCTCCTTTGAGTCCCTTGGCTGACTGTATCTTTTATAGTCTGCAGCACAATGAGAAAGCAGTAAATATCAACAAGCTCGATCTTGTCCAAACTGAAGTGAAAGGAAAACTGCCAGTTGGGCTCAAAGTGTAGAGAAAGTAAGTCCCCAAACTAGGGGTTAATAATAATCACTGTGGTAACAAGCTGTGGCTTCATGGTTCCTTTCCCTTTTGTTTTGCATGGCTTTACTTACTTGCTTTAGGGAGATAATGATATGGGGGGGATGTAAAAAGAGTATTTTGCTACACACATTAGACATGCAGATGACATTTCTGTCTCCAGACTGGCCATATCATAAGCAGTGTAAATTGCAAAATATCCTCAGTGGAGCTCCTGATTTACAGGGATTAACTGGCCTGAAATTTGTACTTCCAGCATTGATAAAAGCTTGATCTTTCCCCCAAGGAAAAGGCTGGTCCACAGATACCCTGAGAACACATGCTCCACCCCAGACAAATAAGAGAGAAATTATTCAGCTGCTCTTGTTGTCTTACCTGATGTCCACTGGAATAGCTCCCTTTAGAAAGCTGCTGTAATTGCTTCTAAACTTGCTGTTTCAAACTGCTGATTTATGTACATCTTTTATAAAAGAGGAGTTTACCACATGTGAAACATCGGCTGAATTAAGAGAAGATTAGGCATTAGTTTTGAGTAAGTTCTGCTGCCTTTCAGTGACGAAAGGGCGGCAAACCCCAAAGTGCTCACGGCCTCCAGGAGCCCTCAAGGGAAGGGAAGCAAAGCCCAGCCCGCCATCGCAGCGCATTTTAAGGCAGATGGAGATCCGGTGTGCCAAATCAGGAGCAGAGGTACTCCATTTCCTCTTCTGAATTACTTCAACAAACGGCAGCGGCCTGAGCAGCTCTCTCAGGGTCACTGAGGGCTCACTGTGTCCTCCTCCTGCTCCCAGGCCGCCTGAGGCTCAGGCAGATCCTGGCCCTTTCCCGGCTGCTCCCGGGTTGGTTTAGGAACAAGTCTGCCTTCTGAGGTACAACTGGCTCCCTGACAGCACTGCTACTATGCACTTCAAATACTGTCCAAGACCACTGACGGTTTTGAAAAGAGACGTCTCAGAAACACCTCATTCCTGCAAATGTTGAGAAAGTGAGTCGGCAGGCAGAGCAGCGAGCCCTTGTGAGCTCTGCCGCGGAGGGAAAGGCTGAGGCGGCCGCGGGCAGAGCTCAGCACAGGCAGAGCATGGATCCCCTGAGGGGAGAGGGCAGAGCTCAGCAGAGGCCCAGCATGGATCCCCTGAGGGGAGAGGGCAGACCCCGCCCGGCCCGGCAGGGAGCAGAGACTATCGGACAGCCCCGAGGGCCATGGGGACCGGCAGAGGTACGGGGCAGGGAATGAGCCGCAGGGACAGGCAACCGAAGCTGCCCCGGCAGCAGCTGCGAACGAGACCGGGAGAGAGTGGGAGCGGCGCTGGGAGCGACAGCGCCGGCTGGGAGGGGCGGGCAGCGGGCACGGGGCGCTCCCGCCCAGACTAGAGCAGCGGGCCGCAGCCGCGGGCTGGGCTGTGGTGCTGCCGAGCCATCGCCCCGCCGCCACCGCGCTCCGGGAAGTTCTGCCGCTCCGCCGCCGTCCCAGCAGCGAGCGCCTCGGACTGGGCTGGGCAGGGCTGGGCTGGGCGGGACAAGGAAGGGAAGGGCAGGGCAGGGCAGGGCAGGGCGGGACGGGACAAGGAAGGGCAGGGCAAGACAGGGCAGGGCTGGGCTGTACCGTACCGCCCGGCCCCTCGCTCCGCCCGGCGGGGCTGAGCGGGGCGGGGCGGTGCCGCAGCCGAGCGCCGGGTCCGGGCAGCGCCGCGGGCTCTCGGCAGGAACCATGGGCTGGGACGGGCCATGGCTAAACCTGTCCGGCAGCGCCCGTGCGGCGGGAGAGCCCTTCCCTGCCGGCACCGCTGCGCTGCTGGCCGCGCTCATGGGGCTGCTGGTGCTGGCCACCGTGCTGGGCAATGCCCTGGTCATTCTGGCGTTCGTGGTGGACCGCAGCCTCCGCACGCAGGGAAACTTCTTCTTCCTGAACCTGGCCGTCGCCGACCTGCTGGTGGGTGAGTGCCGGGGCGCCGCGGGGCGGGGGTCGCGCTCCGCCAGTGTCACCGCCGACCTCTGTCCGCAGGCGGCTTCTGCATCCCCCTCTACATCCCCTACGTGCTGACGGGCGAGTGGAGGCTCGGCAGGGGCTTGTGTAAGCTGTGGCTGGTGGTGGACTACCTGGTGTGCTCCGCTTCCGTCTTCAACATCGTCCTGATCAGCTTCGACAGGTTCATCTGTGTCACCAGAGCGGTAAGGGCTGGGCAAGGGCTGCCAGCGGGGCCGCGTGGGGTGCAGGACTGCCCTTCCAGGCAGGGTGGTTCGCTTAGGTCACCTGGCTCTCAACACCCTTGAGCATCTCTCAAATACCACATGAGACAGGGGGGGATCCAGGCATCAGTCCTGGAAATAGTTCTGTGAGTGATCAGCTTTGCCAGAAAATGCACTTCCTTCTCACTTTTACAGTGGAAGAGGTACTCTGCTTTAGAAGCAGGCACAGGCTATGTCTGCAGAGCGAACAAAGTGTAGTTACTTCCTCCCCACCTGCATCTTGAATAAGCTTTAAAAGTATTGCCCAGCTGAAGCAGACCTGCTCCGTCAGGACACAGCCATGCCCCTGTTGGCAGCTGATAACCCAGGACAGCCCAGCTGCAGCACAAGGCAGAGCTCCTTGCAGTGGGTATCAAACTGTCGGGGGAATTCGATGTGTACAGCTGTGTGTGGGTCAAAAGTGGCAGATTATAAATTAACACTTCACAGGATGTGAATGGTATTTCCATGTAACAGCCACAGAGATAGCCCAAGACATGCCTGCAGCAAGCGAGTTATTAAAAAAGGAGATTAGACTTTGCATTTCATTTTCACCTGATCGTACTGCCTCAAAGTATTTTGGATGGTGTCAAAATAACACATTTTACCTGTTAATAGGTTTCGCACTTCTACACACACTTCTTGGTTATGTTCCACACACATTTTCTTAATATGTCCATTTAGTTTTGTTGCTCATTTTAAATCATTGTAAACAGTACAAAGAGAGGCTTGCAGAATCAATTCAGCAGCTTATAGGCACCTTGGTGTTTCACCAACTTCTTTCTGAAGAGGGAGAAATGAACAGATTAATTCTTAAACAGTCAACACTCAATTCCTTTATTTTCTAGGTTCTGAATTAGCCATGAATTTTTCTTTCATAAGCCAATCTCTCATGACTATGCACATAGTATAAATATATAAACTAGATGGTTTCAGAAACATTAATAGGTCATAATAAATGAAAAAAATCATCCACTTTATTATCCATCAAATTAATCCCTCATATAAAAATCCCTCCCGAAGCTAGAGTACAGAAAATGACTGTTGGGTTAGGGCAGTATGAGAACATATAAACAGGAATATCTGAAGTTTTAAATTATTCTCCGTCTCAATTAAAGTGGTAATTTCTTCCAAGACTGCTCCTGAAATCACTCGTAGCTTTGTTAAGGATTGCAAAATCAGAGTCAGTTCAGACATACTAGGTTTCTTCAGCTGTCTGGCTCCTCTTCCAGAACAGCACTGGCTGTGGAAATTAAGGCCCAGACTGGGGCAGTAAAAATGAATCCTATAATAAATTTCAGGCTGACGACTTCCTATTCCAAACACTGTGTGGCAACACCGTGGAGATGTGATGGGTGAATTCCAAGTCACTACATGAATATTTGTCCAGTACCCCAGGGAATCAGAATAGAGAATATCAGAATATCAGAATCTCAGAATCTTGACTTTAAGATTCTGATGAATTCTATTGCTGATATGGCTTACTGACTCAGCATTACTGACTATTTTCTAAATCATGGAAATCCATCATTCTTCTGTAAAGCACACTGCAGACCACAACACTCCATCTATACATCTTAAAAGCAAATAGGAATTCTGCAAGTACTTCACAAAAGAAAGCAATTAAGTCTACCAAACAGAAAAAAGATGGTGTATATTAGAATTCTTGTGTGATTTTCACATTAAGAAAAAAAGTCTCTCGACAAAGTAGAAAGAAAAGAACTTGCATGATGTTCTGTGAATTCAAACCCTTCATGTATTTTGAATTAAATGATTTAAAAATTCCAAATAAGGGTCACTTTTTTAACCATTCTGTAAACAGGTATCACAGCTAATGCAATTAAATATGAAGCAACTGGCAACAACCAGTTCTAGGAAGAGCAGTGGTTATTTGCTTTGAAGGAGACTTGATTTTCTAGATTTTGAGATCTGATGCACGTTCTCAGAACTTACCCAGTCACCTTGATAAGGTTTCTTGTACGGCATATTTCAGAAATAACTTTTCTGTGGTACCAGTAAGCGTGGTATAACCCTCATCCCAAAACCAGTCTCTCACCAAGCCTCCCAAGTGACAGAGAGGACCATGTTCCAAAGCAGCCACATAACTGTTTGAAATACTTGTATGTGACTTTTGTCCCTCAGGTCAGCTACAGGGCCCAGCAAGGGATGACCAGAAGCACAGTTCTGAAGATGATGACTGTATGGATTGCTGCTTTTCTCCTCTATGGGCCAGCCATTCTCAGCTGGGAGCACATTGCCCAAAAGAGCATCCTCCCTGAAGGAGAATGTCATGCAGAATTCTTCTACAACTGGTATTTCCTAATGATTGCCTCTACTATTGAATTCTTTACACCTTTCATCACTGTTCTGTACTTTAACTTAAGTATTTACCTCAACATCAGGAAACGCACATTACTCCGTAATGAAAACCTCTCACCTGGTCAAGAGGACTGTGAAATGAATTTCCAGGGGGGAAAAAGGGAACACACTGTATTTTTTGTAAAATCAGCCAACAGAGACAAACATGAGAAGAGAGCAAGCAGCCTTTTTTCCCCAAGAAAGGCTCCAAAGCTTCAGGCCTCAGCTGAGTTTGGCAATCAGTCATCAAATATGAATGTCAATCATGACCTTCCACCTCTGCAGGATGTAAAGACCAGGCCTCCCACGAATGCCTTCTCCAAAGCAAGAGAAAGCCTTTCCCACCCCAGCAGCAAAGTGGACATTGCTAACACTATGGCAAACAGATTTAGACTTTCCCGGGATAAAAGAGTAGCAAAGTCTTTAGCAGTTATTGTCTGTGTGTTTGGGCTGTGCTGGGCTCCATACACACTCCTGATGATCATCAGGGCAGCCTGCCATGGGCACTGTGTGCCTTATTCACTCTATGAGATCTCATTCTGGCTGCTGTGGATCAACTCAGCCATCAACCCTGTTCTCTACCCATTGTGTCACCTGAGCTTTAGGAAAGCCTTTATAAAACTCCTGTGTCCACGAAAGGCCAAAATTCATCCTCACGTTTTGATGTGAAAAGTAGGAAGGCTGAAAATTAGTAAATCTTGTATTTGGTAGGAGAACCAAAAAGCAAGTATTGCAATACCTGCAAATCTTTAGGGAATACTGTAAGTCGGCACAACTGTATATATTTATGAGTATGCAGAAATACAGCCATCCATGTAACTGGAAAAATCACAGCAATTAAAAGAAAGATCATTTTTCCAAGCTCTTTGGAAAATTATACCAACAAAGTATTTTCTGATAATGGTGCACTAGTGTTGAAGTGCTGAAAACAAAATGTAACCTTCATGGCTAATAATTAGAGTTCAGGCTCTGTCACTTTTAATAACTGTAAATATTGCTGGAATTTCACAGAACATTAATCTTGGATCTGTTGTATCTTACCCCAAACTCAAAGACACCAAGTGTAGGATGCTTTCCCCCCTGCCTTTAGTGGCAAGCCAGACAAGATCATGACCAATGAAAAAAAGTAAATACAGGAAAAGCACAGGACACAAGGCAGCACAACAGTGATGTTACCAGAGAAGCTGAGCAACTGTAGCAGGCAAGGGAGCACTCATTGGAGTGGAAAGGGTGATGGAAATAGAAGAGTAGGATATTTAGCAGAACAAAGTTCAGGAACAGAAATAGAAAAGGGTTTTGAGATAGGAGATACGACAACTGGTAATTTATACACTAGAGGAGTTTCACTAGGAGTTCCCTTCCTCAGCAGTGACTTCCTGTCCCCCACCAGAATCCTGCATGGGCAGGAATCTACTCAAGTCAAAACTCAGCTCCTTATAGGGCTGAGGGGTATTACTCTATGTTTTGCTGTAAGGACAGACTAAGCCTAAGTAGCCTGTGAGATCCATGACAGACAGATCTTTAACTTTTAAAACATTTACAGGTGGACCTTTACTACTTCTGACTAGGTAAAAAAATGTTGTTTTCCCCTACCCTACCCATTGAATCTTTCCATCCATCAAGTCATTAGAGGTCAAGCAAGTATTACTTGAAGTGTTTAGCTATTTCCCAGGTCATGCATCATGACTGGCATGATTCAAAGTCTGTTACAATTTACAGCCTTGCTACTGCCCAAGAGTGTTTCTGCCATTGTGCCTGTGCCACAGGAGCAGCTCACACAACTGATCCTGAGTTTGGTGTAGATTTGTCCCACAAGGTGTCACATTGAACATCACTAATGATAGAAGCTTTTTCCAGCATCACCAGTATTTACTACATAACCTCACAGGTGCTTTCCTTTGCTGACAAGTGATAGTTACTGAACAGCTCTAGTCGTCCTTTGCCATCATTAAAATGCATGGTAGTACAATAGATCTTAAAGTTCACAGGCAGTATTTTGAAATTGACTTTGTAAACTTTCAATAAAGTAATTAAGAGCTGTGGAAGAGTTGTAACTGTGTAGCCCTAACGAGTGGGAGAGGGGGGAAAAGCACCATTCTACAACGTTTGGGTGACTGCAGTTGGAACTGCAAGACTGTTATCTCAAAGACACTTCCTAAGTTACAAGGACTGACACTGAGCACTAAACAAACATGGTTAGCAAATACTGTAAACTAGGAGGGTATATCCCTACACTATGAATGTATCCACATGAACATCATCATAACATTCTGCTATGGATGTGCTATAACAAAACAGCTTAACAGTTCTCCTACAAGGAACAGCATCAACAGATACAGAGCAACATTAAGATTTTTGAATTAGCATTAATTATAACCCTGGGAAAGTAAAGCCCTTAAATTATCTCCCCCTTCATTCCTCCTCCCCTCCAAGCCAAACTTATTCATCAGTATATTAATGACCTAATTGTCTACTCTGCAGTTCTTGTTTCTTTGGATTGTATCTGCCTTTTTCAAGAAACAGGTAGCACTCATTACTGAACAATCCCACCAAAGTCTCATTTACTGTCCAAACAAGGCAGGACACATTTTCAGAAAACAGTGGTCACTCACGGAGTAATGCAATTCAATCAGTTATGTTTAGAACACCACGTTCAGTAAAGGCAAACCAGACAGGTCAAAGCTTTCAGCAACTGGCATTAATCCATGGACTGCCCATCTCTACTGCTCAGTTTCCTACAGCATTGCCATTTAATTGCCACTCAGGTCTCTGGCACAGAATCCAGTAGGACTCTTCATCACTCCAGGTATGTCATAAAAACATTCATAAATGTGAGCACACATCATCTCAGCATCGTGTGGAAAAACACTGTGTTTTATAAGAAACTCCTACATTAGAAACGCCAGCAGCTTCCCAACTTGGCCAGGTTAACTATGCCTTGACTTTTCTGTCCCTACCAAAGTTCTTTCACTTTTATCCAAAGGTTCAACATTAGCTTCGGGTTCAGCAGTGAGCTCTGAAGAGACATGAAACAACAGGTGTTAATAGCAACTTTATTGTTTCACTGGTGCAAAATCATGATACTGAATAAACTTGTGTAATGCATTTTCCCCTAAATTTACAGTAATGAAGGTTATACATATCTATATAGATTGCAATTTCTCTATTTTTTTATACTATTTGGAACAAAATTATCTTGATAAATATGCCCTGTGCACAGTACTGGCCCTCACTGAATGTCACAGAGCCTTAATATGCAAAATATAACTTCTGTTTTTGAACATGGTACTTTAAAACTCTCCAAACATGCATTAATATATTCTAGTTTTAGGGAAAAATATTACACTTAGTCTTAACTTGCATTAAAAGAAAAGCACAAGCAGAATTTGACATACAATAATCCCAAAAATCTGATGCTCTGTAAGGATCAGACACAGTTTCAGCTGACAGTCACTGCCAGTTTAGAGCTCTAGTGCTACAGAAGCAACAGTGAACAGACAAAAGAGAAATCAGAACCAAAGAGCCCTACCATGTCACATGGATTTCAAAAAGTCTCAGCCATGCTAACTGATGAAACCTGCAGTTGCTGGTCCAACCTTTCAAATTTGTTAGAGTACTCAACACAAGTGTTTGAACTGCCAGACTGGACACATGAATGTTAACTTAAATTGACATTTCTGAAAGGCACAACCTAGGAACCTATCTTAAAAAAAAAAAAAACAACATATGGTATGTAAATGAAAACAGGTGAGTGTCTTTCTAAAGAACAAGACCTTCATAAATTGGCCCCTCAGATTCTGGCGATTCCCTCCTCAGACGCAAGTGCTCCAGTGTGTTGTGAAAGTGTTTGTTAATTTGTTCTGTTTCTTCAGTAGACTCAAGGTTTGGGAGGTCTTCTCTGATCTTCTGTATAAGCTGATTCAAAACCTGAATTGTCACCTACAGAACATAAAGCAGAAGTCATCAACACCACCTGTGTACAAGGACATAGACATTAGTTTTACCAGCCTTGTCTTTAGGCTATTTGTATTTGGCCAGTCCTTCAAAATGCTGGTAAGACTGTATGCAAACAAACTGTTGGGGACTGCCTTCTCTTGTTCCTCACAAGACCCTTCCAATTGCAGAGTTTTGTGGAAATTCCCCCATCCCAGCAAATGTGAGAAATTTCAGCAATTAGCTTTGTAACCCTTAAAACAGCATTTCTCTCCAGTGTATTCAATAAAAATTTAGAAAGCTTCAAACCAATGGCACACACAATTAGATGGTATATGCAGTCTAAGATAATTGTTTCTTATAGAAGTCAGTCAGGATGTTAATATCAGATTTTAAATTATTCTTAGAGAGTTAAGTCATGGCTGCCAATGGGCTGAAGTTCAGCACTACACAGAACACATGGCACAAAATGCCCTGCAGACCACCAGAGTGTCCAGTGAGTATTTTTACATCTGCCAAGTGCTGTGAAATTCAAAGCATTTTCTTCATCCCCATCAGACACAGCATCTCTTATACTAGAGCACTCCTATAGTGAGAAAATAGTTATTGGAAAGTCAGTGAATCCCTCAAATTTCTTCAGGAATTCTCTCAGAACTACAGGGTATTCTTTAATGTCTGCTCCCAATCAATGACATCAGAGAGGCACTGATCTCTCCTGATCTCATCCTGACCAAGCAGCTTTTTCAGTCTTCATAACTCTTCTAGTTACCTGCTAACAAAAGATGCATCAGGTAACTATCTCAGATCACACACACACAATTTAAACTGATTACACTTGATGTCATATCTATTTTGTGAAATTAAAGCTTACACCAACCTGGCATAGTCAGCAGTGACCATGAACACCTGTGAAGAATTTTCTTTCCCTTATGTATACATTAAGTTAGGTACCTCTAAAGCTAGAAACCTACTACTTTCTCATCTAAGTTCCAGTAAGTTTTAATCCAAAAGTATTTCAGGTATACCAGTCTCACAATATTTAAGTTCATAGCTAAACTGAAAACATTTTCCCCCATGTAAGAAGAATGCAGTTCAATCCAACAGTTTTACTAGCATGTCAAGAACTGACTCCTCTGTTATCACAAGAAATTGTGCCTCTCATGAGACACTACAGGGCAAGCTGAAGAGATGCAATTTGTGATCTAAGTGTGAATGAAGAGCTTAAATAAATGCTCTTTAAAAAAGATGCAAGAGAGAATGGATTTGCACTCACCGCCTCATTTTCCTTTTCATAAAAATAGATATATCTATTCAGAATTTCTATGAAAAGCTGGACTTGCAGAGAAGGGTCCATGCACTGATTTGCTATCTTCAGCGCCTTCTTTAGGCATTCCATCACTCTTTTTCCTCCGTGAAGCTAGAAGGAAACACCCCAAAGTTACAAGAAATAAAAGAACCTTAGTGAGCTCCCGTATGTCTTCCCTTGGCACACACAGAGCATTTCCTGGGGGTCTGCCACAGAAACACAAAGCTACACAAACTGCAAAGAGCAAGCTGTCATTGAAAGCTTACCCTGCCTGTCTGCCAGCAATATTAGATTTCGTTAAATCACACAGTGACATGAACAGTTGTTGAAAGCCTTCAATTATGAGATCAATTAAGTCAATTTTGTAACATTTACCATAATGCATGCTTTGAAAAATATGTTTCAAATGCTGCTCTTTAAAATGACAACAGCTTATGTGACAAGCCCTGAAAAACACAAAGGAAATTTTTTACCTGTATTTCAAAAACCTGTTATCTTTAATTTGGAAATTTAGTAGCTCACAAGCCAAATGAGCTAATATAATAAATGCATGCATAGTGCAGCTCACTCAACCAGCCTTAAACTAGTTGACACTCAAAAGCTTGCCTGGTACTTCCACCTTTAAATTAAAGTTTTCTCCATTTTTTTTTATTTATGCAGTTTACACTGCAGTGAGTTTTAGAACTCTCACGTTTTAGAAAAAATTCCAACCAAGTTTACATCACTGATGTAACTACTTCAGAAGGATCTACAGAAGGAAGGCAGAACCGTTACTGCGGCAGGATGTGTCCCACTGTTGTCACTTTGGTCTTACCTCCTCTCCATTCTTGTCAGTGTTTCGGCCAGACCAGAACAGATGGGCACAAGTGCTCACAGCTCGGCACTGGTCTGGCTTCTTCAGGAGTTTGGAGGCTGCCAGTGCACACTGAGTCCTCAAAGGCTCGTGGTTCTCCTCACTGAAGCACTTCATCCTCTCAAATGTCCCAATTATCAAGGTGATTGCAGCCAGCTGTGCTTTTGAGTCACTGATTTCATCTTCATATAGAGAAAAGGCCTAGACAAAGGAGAAGGCAAGACTCAATCAGAACACATCAGAAAAAAAAAAAAATCACACCTGCTACTGACATAGCATTTGTTAAAGGCTTCAGGCAGGAAAAAAAAGATCTTTAATTTAGAGTGTCAAAATCAAGTTAAATCCACAGACCAGAAGTAAGTCTTACAAGAAATATATTTAAGTGGTCATAGCAAACAAGTGTGATCCCACATATAATCTGAAGATTAGGTTTTTCCTCATTTCAAGCACCTATTCCAATACAGACATCCAGCAGCAAAAATAGTCCTTGAAGAAGATTTTGTTCTTTGAAACACACAAAACCACAGAGCAGAAGTTGATGGCAGGTCAGTGATGACAGAGTAGGTAAGAAAAGCACTTGCACTGCTATTACACGTATGAAGAATCTTCAGAGAATAGAAAAATCTTGAACCATTTCTCTAATGGAAAGTACGTAATAGCCATGCTGCTCTCATCCTCAGAACCATGCTACAACAGCAGCTGATACAACACAGTGAGCAAAGCTGAGCTTGGCAGCAACTCTGTTTAAAAACATGCATTTAGTAGCAGCACTAGAGAAAAGATTAGGACAAAGCTTACAACATGGGTAACATGGAATACATTGGTTCTTTATCTGATGGGTAGGAGGGGAAGGTTTTTGCAACAACTAAGGCTTAAGACCAAGTTACAAGTTCAAGTGGATTTTCAGAGCAGTTTATAATAGGTTTCAATACAAGGATTTTAATTTGCAAAGCCCAGCACGGCAGTTGTGAACACTGCAAATTTTAGAAAACTTCCAAAGAGTGCTTGTGGTCAGGGCAATACCAGCTGGATATCAGGAGCTGGAGACAGAAGCAGTGAAGGAGCATTTTATGCTGAGAAAACTACACTCCTCCAGTGAGCCAACTACACGAGCAGGAGGCAGCATTGCAACGTACCACATGTTGTCAGACTGAGTATTCAAATCAGTAGCAATGGAGCTTAATTCCACAGCAGCCTGGGAAGCAAGAATGAAATGAGGAGTTTCCACCTAGTAGCATTGGCTGTCCATCATTTCAGCTGTTTTAATCACACTGGATGGTTCAGTGCTCAGCAAACCTACCCAAATCAAATTAAAGGCAGCACAGACACCATCTCTAATAGTTGGCCACTCACCTGGGACATGAACTCATAGGCCACAGTTTCGTGATTCTCAAAGCCAATCTCTCCTGCAGCCAGTGCTCCCTGCAGGAAGAGTCGGAGAGGCAGCTCTGCCAGCTCTGCTTTGATCAGAGCACTGATGGTCTGATGAGCAAACGAGAAGATCTTCTGGCACTTCTTCTCCCATTTGTCATCCTAGACAAGAAGAACAAGTAAAATCTTGAACTAGAGTATTGCTACAAGGAAAACGGATCTAAATTGTACCAAGATCTGAAAAGTGCTGCAGAATGTTGCCCTCTGATGCCACTCTAGTCACTCCAGTGCCCCAGTAGGACTGTGTTGGCTTCAATGGGTCTGCACAAAGTATTTCTTTCATTTATAAAAATTTCACACTCATTTTTCCTACCAGCTCATAGGACCTTTCTCAGAAGCCTACACTGAACTGCAGTTAGGACAGCTAACTTTAGGCTGCACATAAATGAGCAAAAGCCTAATTAGCTAAGGGGAGCTGTTCAGTCCGGAGCACTGGGAAGTGGAAGAGAATTTTAAAAACTTCATTTTGAAGAGTATTTTAACAACCAGCATTTCAGCTTATTTCCCCACAATAAAGCACATACATATTTAATGTAACTAACTCAATCAGAAAGCTTGAAAAGAGCCAAAATGGCTCAGTCATTATTTTAACGTACACTTTTACAATTACTGTTTAAGTTAAAGCAAGTGCTTTTTTGTAGGTTTAGAAACATTAAAATAGTGTGGCTACAACTTAGAAATGGATGAATTTCAATATCCAGATTTAAATCCGTTTCATGCCATCAGTTGTCTGGCCTCCAGTAAAAGCACATAATCAGTCATCTTAATGAATAAACAAAAGCAGCGAAACAAAATTTCTCAGGTGCTGAAGTAATTTACTATGACTTGATGAAAATCTTCATTAAATTAGAAAGCATTCGTACCTCAAGCAAAAATCTGCCTTGAGAAAATAAAACCAAACAAAACTGTATCAAGTCTGAGCATACTTACATAGCCAGACAAAATGCATTTTTAATAAAATAAAGCCAAGCAAGCATCCAAGAGCAAGCTGGAGGTGAACTTACCACTTTGGAGTTCTGTTTGTAGCGAAAAGCGAGCTGGTAGGCAGCAAACACCAAGGGCGGCAGCGTGAAACGAATGCGTTGGTTGCCCCCTGCCCCAAAGTGCTTCCGGGCAGTGTTGAGGATCTGGAATAGAAGCACTGTGAGCTCAGAGAATTCCTCACAGAAACAAGCACTCCAGTGAAGCTCAGTGCCTGACCCTACATGTATTTTTAGATTAGATGTAGAATTCATGTAAATAACATGAATTTACCGAAGTCTGTAATCACCCATTGTACACTGCATTAACCACTGTGGCTAATACACCTTGACTGGGGTGTTTGAATTTACCCTTCAAATCTCTTCCATACAGAGTGCATAATTTAAAGTGAGATACTCTGAAAATCCCATAGTCTTGGATATTTTCCTGCTGCTGCTGTGTTGTAGAAAAATTTGATGCAAGCATTTGTGATGCGGAGGGAGCTATTAAGCATTTTTACTAAAAGGTGTTAAGTAGCTCATAGAATTGTATCCAAAAGATGTGACAAGTCCTTTGATGCCATTTAAAGGTCAATCTGATTAAAGCAAAGCACTGTTAGATGAGAAAGACAGACTGACATTCAGAATCTTTGAAGAAACAGCTTCAACATCTCTAGCTATGTCAAGTCTTTTGAGGCAAAAACCTCAATTTTCTTGGTGCCAGCATTCATTTGAGGGAAGCTTTGCTCTCCATTAGAAAAACAAAAGCAAAAACAACCAACCAAACAAATAAAAAAAAACCTTCCTGTTTTACTCCACAATACTCAGGAATAATGCAGCCAGTGACCAGCAGGCCCTGAAACGCAATGGTCTCCAATTCCTGTACAGCCCTTAAAGCTATGCTTCTCCCCATTACACCAGTTCCATTACACTTCAAGCAAGAATTTTTTATACCAGACCTTAAAGCCAGGCTAAATCAATGCCAGCAATGTTATGCACAGCTTGCACTTCATCCTGCTGGTCTAGTCTCACTGCTTATACAGTGTGATGCTGCTGCAACTTCAGAAGAGAGTCAGCCAAAAGTATTTCAGGCACAAACTGTATCTTCCCAGTAGTGCCTAAGCAGGCCTAACTCTGACTTGAGCTAACTAACTGTGCAATCTGCAGTGGCATCCAACTTCAGCAGAGCTTCTGCCAGCTTCTCCAGTGGATTTGGCATAGACAGACTATCCCTAGCCCTCTGCCCTAACACACACTTCTCAAGATAGGGAGGTCATTTAAACTTGAAATAAACAAAAGCCACATATAGCAGATTAACAACAGAGGGCTACATAAAGCTACCACAGATCAACTCAAACCATTACAAGTACCATGATGCACACGTTCCAAGGACATGTCACATCTACTGTTATAGATGGACCATGTAACATGTAACATAAGATGGACCATGCTGAGAGGAAGAGCATTTGTAATAAAGCAGCAGGACATTATATGAAGACCTTATCCTTAGAGAAATTAAAATCCCTGAGGCCAAACCTACTAAGCTGTATTTTCTGAGGTTTTTTGTGTATTTTGATACCAAGAGAATGCAAATAGCACAGTACTCCAAATAGCCCCTGCTGTGTCTTCGATAGATGGTTATATGAAGAATTCCACAAACCAATACGGATAGTTGCCATCCCAGGAGATGAAAACTTTAAATCAATAAATGCTTAAGTCTTCACCTGCTTGTTCTAAATAAACAACATATCATCCTAGCAGTAAAGGTGTCATACATAAGGTTCTCTATTGAGTCTGTAAAGCCAGAGCAGTGATGCCCCAGCTCCCAGCTTCACTCAAGTCTTGTACAGTCAATAATGCAAGAACTGTGATGGTTCACAGAGAACAGACATTGAGAAGCACCAATCACCAACCAGGTACTGTTGGTCAGGGTCATCAGAACGCAGCAGATGAATAAATCTTCCCACAAGACTCTGCTCATCAGCAAAGTCCTCAGGGTCAGGATCTTCAGCGGGCTGATCTGGTTGATCCTGGATCAGCGTGGACACCAAATTCATGATAGCATCAACCTGTTAAAGGCAATATAAGTTCTGTTTACACTAGAGTAGTCCATAAGCATAAATTGCCAGCAATTGGGAACACCTTTACACTCATAGTGGTTATGCTTTAGCCATATGCGCCTTACATCCTGAAAGAGGGTCCCTCCTAGCACAAGTGCAACAGCACAGCACAGCAGCGCATGGGAAATTTGGACTCCAAAGGCTATGTAGCCTTCTTTAGGTAGTAGACCTAGCTTCAAGGGGATTCAGAGTCTCTGTTCACACCCAACAGCACTAGTGCCTAGGCTGAGGTTTGGTAAGATCAGAAGTAGCCTCTAGGATGACATGTGCAAAGACATTTAGGAACATGGGACGAAGAATTACCAAGTGGGATACAGCCTGTGCCAGGGGAGGCAGGGCCATACAGGGGCATGAAGGCTAGGAAACAAAGCATGCCCTGCATGAAGTCACTTAGTGTGTGTTTTCAGGTCTTTGAACAGTCATTCAAATATCTAGAATTTCAAGTTAACTTATATCATACCTGGTCTTGGGACACAATTTCTGTGTTATAATCCAATACATTGCTAAGCACGTAACAACTCATGCTCTTCCTGGACTCGTAATCAAAGTATTCAAAGAGTGGGTGAAAATGTTTTAGTTTCAGAACTGTCAGGATATTGTTGTAAGTATCAACAGGGATTTTCAAAAGTCTAGTCAGCTCCTTTGAAACAGCACTGCTTGTTGCAATACTAAAAGAAAATATATGCAAAAAACCACAATTAATCAATAGTTCACACATGTAGACAGGTTTAAAGTCTGCCTCAGAAGATCAATTCTGAGATGTACAACAACAACAATTAAGCAACTTGCTGCAAGGGAGAAAGGAAATAAGAGTATCAAAACAAGAAACATCTTGCTCTTTGGGACATACAGAGACAAATGCATGTTTTAAGTTGCTGCTAGCAGAAACAGAGTGTGGCTGCAAATGCAGCAATAGCACAACTCTAGAGTGCTGTAAGAGATGCCTTGATAACGCCGAAACACAGCTTAGCACACACATTGTGTGGCTGTACAGCACAACTTATGCACAGGTGAGCAAGTCTTGCTTAGTGAGGAATTTATTATGACTAGTACAGCTCAGTCCTAAAGCAGTGACCTTACACATCCAGAGCATGGCTCTGCTATCTCACCACATGTGGTGAAATGCAGAAGGCCTGACTTTAGGGTATTAATTGCTATGCCAAAGAAAATACAAGACACACTTACTGTTCCAGATTAAGTTTGTTGAATATTTCCACAGTAGTCTCTAACACCTTGTCAACATAGTCCACACGGTCTGGGTAGCATTTCATAGCCAGGTTAATGAGAGAAACTTGCAAAGACACCACATCCTCTGAGGGCATATCCTGCCGAGACTGAAATTTAAGACAGCACAAAATTGGTATAAAAGCACAGAACTTTGCAAAAGAACACCCCCAAAACTGCATGCAGGGCTACCCAGCATACCTGTATAACAGTAGCAACCTGCTGTGAAAAGATGTCAAACAGTTTGATATCTGCTGGGATACCAGGTCCATCTTCACGATGTGCAAATAAAGCTAACCTGGTGATAGAGCAAGGAAAGCAGCTTGGTCAGGATAGCTTTTCCACTCCTCAAATACAGACCAGAAAGAGGTACTGGCAGAAAAACCAAGTCCTTTAGGTACATTGGAAGTTCTATTACAAGCAAAAAGGAAATTAATGGACATCAGAAGCCTTATGAGCAACTGAGCCTGGTAACTATCAGTCCTGGAAAAGAGTGCTGACAGAAAAGGCAAGGCAAAGAAGGAACAGGAAGGACATTTCATAATTGATGTTCTTCAGCTAGAAGCAAGTACCCTTTTTTCCAGCAGATAAAGAGGTATAGAGTAGGCTGATGGAAGAACAAATATCCTGCATTCATTCATTCATTCATTCAGGGATATTACTGAAATTAGACAGCCAGTAGCATTCTCTACAAAACAACCTCCAGAAAAAAACCCACGGAAGAAATGTGCTGACTTAACTATTCTTTGTCGCCAAGGACAGACTGATATGTTTGGGACTTCCACTATTTGAAGAACAAATACAAAGTAAACCTGAGAAGAATAGAGACATGAAGAACACTTTCTTTGCGGGGTGGAAGTAAGCATTCAGGAGATGGTAAGAGGTATTTCTATCTGTAAGAGGAGAAAGCCATGCCAACCACCATTTCTGCAAAAATGAGATACAAGATAGAAAGCATCTCTATTGGAAGACTAACACCTTACCAAAGTTGCAGCTTAAAAGCTCAGCACTGCTATCTTGACTTTCTAATTATTGAGATGATTCTACTTGAGTTAGAGAAAGAACTACAAAAATATTTACGAAAAGGCATCACATTAAATTTTTTTTAATTCTTTCTACAGGGTTTCTGAATTTTGATTCTGAATGAACTCTGGGTCTGAAATAGAGAGACAGATAAGAAAAGCCCAGGGTGCCAAAAATCTTCACTGCCAGGAAAAATAAGACATTGAACTATGCTTATATTTGATTAGGGTGGTAAGAAGCAGACTTTCTAAAGCCGGGAACAATCCCTGTCTTTTCTCAGAGGGACAAGGCAGCTTTCCTTGGCAACAGCTCAGTGTAAAGCCAGCAATGCTACAAGGTATGAACAAGTTGCAGGCAGATGGCAGCATAATTAAAAGCCATGAATGGTTTAGTAAGGCAACAAAGATCCCAAAGCAGCAAGACTATTTGCAGAGATTCCTTTAGCAGGAAAGCCCCACAGGAATAAGAACTAAATTTTCACAAGCTTCTTCAGCAGTCACTGGATGTTCAGATTCAATCATCCAATGCCATTTGAAAGATGAGAAATGCCAAGAGGCACAACCTATACAGGGCAGATTCACATCTTAGCTACACAATACTGAAACTCTTGGCCATTGCTGCTACCAGCTCCAACACAAGAGCAACATCCTCCCTACATGCATGGACTCCAAGGACAGATCCACTCATATGCTCCAACACTTGCAGTAACATTACAGTCAAATCACAAGCTGCCATACCACAAAGCTAACCATCATGCTGCCACCTTTCTACCCTTGTCCCACAGCCCAAAGAGCCTTCTGGAAGCCTTCAGGGGCCCAACAAACCACAGCAGTGCTAAGTCTGGGAGGACAGAGGGTCACTGCTTGTAACAGTAAGAACACAAAACTTACTGTGGAGGCAATACCAAAGTTTAAGTTCTTTAACTAGACACGACAGCAAAAGCTACACAAGGAAAGCCTTCTCACAAGAATGACACTGCCACACTCCAATGTAAGAGCCTAGCAAAAAATCCTGTAACTCTGTTAAAAGTAATCTCAAGACAGACAGTCTCAAAAATCAGTTACAGGTAACACTTCTTGGGATTTGGGGGTTTTGTGGTGGTTGGGGCTTACAGTTTTGGGGATCGTTTTATAGCTAACAAAATTATGAAAAATCTGAGTCACAGCAGCAAAGTGTAGGAGACAATGAACTGCTGTGAACTTCTCTGTATGAAGGCAGCAAAGGCAGCACAGTGTCTCTGACAAACTCACAAATTCTGAAAGATAATCCAATAAAAACCAAGTCTTGAACAAATAAATCTGACATAGCCTGCAGGAAACAAACTATACAGACTTGGTAAATAAAGAATTCAAGATCCTAAGTTATACCTGTCATGCTCAATACACACAAGTCCTCTCCAGGCATTAGAGAAGACACAGTAATCCTAACTCATTGCTGAATGCCAGGGGGACCCAAGATCCCTATGGTAACTGAAGTCCATACATTGGTACATGGACCAGACATATGAAGGTGCATGTTTGTGTGCAAATGCAGAGGACAAGGCTTTTTCTTAGGCTGAGACGAGCCATGTGAGTGCACTTCCTTTCTGCAGAGTAAGAAAGTGCAGATACTCACTGAAAATCTGTGTTCAGTTTGACCTTAAAGGTCTTTTCCAAGCTAAATGATTCTATGATTTCTTCCCAAATCTGCATTCAGTGCAAGCACCTCCACAGGAAAAACATGCTTTTGGGAGAACAGGCAAGATGCTTAGTGGCAACCTATGAATTAAGAAGGTAGTTCTATTTCCTACCAGCTCTTTTCTGAAGAAGCATTGTTATTTTCTCTGATCAAACCTGCAAGGTAAAGTATCCCTGATACATGATTTAGCCATTATGATCTTCAAGTTTTCAAGAGATACCTATGACTGATGTGGCTGTCAAAGCAGGGCATTGCTGTCACTTCAGTTCAGAAACATGAAACTGCTCAATACGAAATGGGCTGTTTCCTGGCTTAATCTGTTTACAACTTTTAATCAGTCCATAAAGCAGGTTTCATTGGAAGCTGCAAAAGCAGAGTCCAGACAGCAGAAGCTACGGAAATAATATTCTTCACAGCTTTAATTACAGCTGATAGAAAGACATGGAAACAGTGAAGTGATATCAGAAATTAAACACATTCAAATGATAGAAGAATTATCATCCGCTTGTGCACAACACAAACTTAATTTTGAGCCAATTTCCACCCCCTTGGTCACTCACCTGTCAATTAAAGCAATAATTATATTTTTCACATTCACATTTTGGTGCAGCTCAGCACAGGCTCTGAGAAATGGGTTCAGGGTTTGGAGGTGAAATTCATCTGGGAAAACCTGAAGTTTCAGATCAATAGTCATCAAGTTATAAACTGAATTTGCCCATTGTTACACAGAAGTAAAACGCAACAGAATATTTCTAAAGCAGACAGCCACATAGTAAATACACTCTGGCCTATGAAGCTGACCTTGACTGGGTAAATGCATGAAGCAAGAGATGTAAGACAAATGGGTAACTTGAGGGCCACCTATCTATTACACCTCATAGCACAGGCACTGCTGCTCAGATGCTTACAAGGTACTGCAACAGAGAAGCACAAAATGGATCCATCTCCACTCCGCCCATCTGGTAAAAAATATAGGACAAGCCACTGTGTAAAAGTCCCAGTGATGAAGTTTTCCAGTCCATGAGGAAGATATGAAAGCTGCCTGCCTCTGACTAAGTGTATAAAAGTGTCCCAAGTGTCCCATCACTGCAACTGAATTTAAGCAGCTCACCTGTATGATGCACTCCATGAGGTACTCCTGAGCTAAAGCATCTCTACAGTTCACAACTTGCTCCAGTATTCCAGGCAGAACAATCTAGAATAGGGGAAAAAAGTCTTGCAGTGATTTTACAATTACCTTCAAAGTTTATATTCACACATGCATTTAATCCGAGCAGAGCAGAATTTCTAACAGTTCTCAGCTGATTCTCTACATAAAGGCTTTCAGATAAAAAGTCCCATTTTTCTGCAGTTCCATCCTTCAGTGGGAAAAAACCAAACATCCACTCATCTCAGAAGTCTGTCCCTTTCATACATTATGCAAGCTTTGATTTCATAAGTCACTGATACTGACTTTGCTGGCACATACTCAGGGTCTCAGCAGCACTACTCAAAGCTGTTTTCAGCAGCTGTATGGTAGAACTTACAAGGGACTTGTAAATAATACATTTCCTTCATTGTAATTTCACACAATAACAGTTCTCTTGAATGCTTTGGGAAGCACAGCCTCACAACTTGTGAGGTCTATCCCAGAACACTGGATGTGTACACATCTCTTACACCAGCCCATTACTCTGCAAGGAAAATAGGAACTGGGCAGGAATGTTTTAGAATTTCTTGTCACTGTTACAGACAAAGGAAAATGCGTGGATGATGTCCTTAACCTCAAAACATGCTGTATACCTTCATCAGTATTCAGAACTTTTCCTTAGGTCAAGAGCTTGAGAAGCACTGGGATTACTGAACTTTTAGCACAGCTCTAACACTTGCAGCTGCTCATCTGAAAGTCCAAACTAGTTTATTTGGAAAGTGTTGGGAGAAGGCAGGAAGGATGAAGAGACATCCCACCTGCTTGTATCGCTCCACATTAACCCCTTCCAGCTGACTGAGGCGAACCAGGTTTGTTCCTACAAGGATCCTCAGCTCCTGCCTCTCACGCTCCCTTTTCTCTCTGTCCCGACTGTGGCCCTGGTGTTGCATTCGCACCCAGAGTTTGTTCATCTCAGCAAAGTTCAGCAGCACAAAATCCATCGAGTCACTGATGTCTCCAGTGGTTTCTTCACTGCAATTGATAGGAGGTTAAGAACAGAAAAGCTTGTCAGAGGTATTCATCCTTCCAGCCACGGGTGAACAAACAACTTTGAGGAAGGTTAGAGGGTGAGGAAGTGTGGGGTGGGAGATCTGCGTTCATAAGAAAGGTTCATATCCTCACTTGTGAGGAACCTTAGTCCTGGAAAGGAATTCTTAATGGACAAAACACCTGTCAGGTCTATGGAGTTCTAGCATATCTACTTCTCTGAAATCTGAGGAAAGTTACACAGAAAATCTAAATATGCTCTATTAACAGAAATTTTATCAAGTTAAAGTGCATCCTTCCTTACTCTGCTTGCTCGCCTTCGTCTGGTAAGATATTCCTGGTGCACTGCAGGAGATAGTTTCTAAGAAAGAGGCCTCTGAGAGGATGCTGCACTCCACGGCACATCTCCACCAGGTCTTTCAAAATATCCTTCCTGGACTGTGGAAATGACTTGACATAGACAACACCTACTGTTATCAACAGGTACCTGCAAAAGACACAGAGTCAAACAAGAAATCATAAAGTAACAACATTACACTTAAAGGCAACAGTTCCTTTCTTCCATTCTGACAGGATTACCAAAGCACAAAAAACTATTTAAAAAAGCAAACAAAGCCAGACACCAACATAGTCACACTTACAGTCTTGGAATGATATTTCCAGCATACTGTACTAGCTCATAAAGGTCTGCCACTTTCCTGCCTTTGGCAAATTCATCTGTCAGGTAGACTTCCAAGTAGTGTAGCTCATCAGAAATTGCCATGTCTTTTTCTCATAGTTAAGGATTTTAAATTAGAATGCCTGCAACATATTTTCATAGTCATTTGCTCATTCACACCAAGAAAGAAAGATGCTCTACCAAACACAAACATACCCAGGCAGGCAGTACATCTGAACCAGTAATCGCTATTGGGACAAATGTGCAAATATAATCCCAAACCTTCAATCAATTTTTAGCATTTTAGAAAAGGGAACAAAACTGGGAATAAAAGAGCTGTTTCACAGACCTGATATTTTTTAGAGCTAGACTCCTGAAACCTCCCAGATAAAGTTATGAAAGACAATAAAGAGCTGCTTTATACCAAAGAGAAAAAACAAACCTATACAGTGAGCAAAGTGTATATTCTCCTGCAATATATACACATAATTGAATACAGATGAGAAAAGTGCTAATAAATAACTGACACAAGATACCATTGTATCAAAAACAACCAGATGAACATCCCATTCCAAATTCAACATTCGCCATTTCAACTATTAGTTTCCCCTTGAAAGGATACAGAGCTCATAATAGCTCTTTGGAGATAACATAGAAGTCCGCAGCTCCCCAAGCATGTTGGAAGCATGTTTCAGAGCATCCATGAGCTTGTTCTTGTCCTTCAGAGGAAGAAATAGAGAACAGCCTGTTAAAAATGACACTAGGCAAGTGTAGGATTTTTTAATCTTAAAAAAGAACAAAAACAAGTCATTTAGTATCTAGCTTACACTACACCATCCATGCTAAGTGGAATATTACACCTGAAGGTGGTAAGAAGATGCATCTGAAGACAGAGCTACAGTAATAAATTGCAATACTAATGGTAGAAAAATCTAAAATCATTCTGCTTATGCAGCAATCACCATCCAACACTCAGACTCTATCCAGCACGCTAAGCAGAACACATTTGCCTCCTCCAAATCTGGTCTGTTGCTTTGCTCAGAGCTCAAACATCCCACAGATCTCTTACAAACCTCTGGGAGACAGACAATACACACTGTCACCATCACCTTCCCCTACTTCTCACCCACGAAAAACAACTCACTGAAAGCCACCTCTTACTAGCCTGCATCTAACTTACACTTCTGATGCATTTAATCAGCTGGCATCACAGGATACGACCATGAACCTCTAATCTACCACCTAGACAGACTTGAGCAACCCACCCTAAGCAGGAGCAGTTAAGTTTTGAGGGAGGAAAAAAAGAACTGTTAGTGTGATCCACTTAGTATATTTATACTGTCAATCACAGATAGAAGTGAAAAGCTCATCTGCAGCTACTTAAGGATTTCAAAAGCATTCCATTGAGTACAAAACTGGAAGAGGTGTTACATTTATTACAACTGTCATTTGGCTGCAAACAAAGTTAGCTTGGCTAACCACATGAAAACATATGGGAATATTTAAGTTTCCATTGCAACTTTATGCAGTTTCTCCAAATAAAAATAGAGGCTTCTCAAACCCAAGAAAGCTATGTGTGATTACATAATCTGCCTGAATTGGCTACCACTCCAAGATAAAAATCTCAGCACAACACTAGCCAGTGGTGTTTTCCAGTCACAGAAGAATTCACACATCAGTCGACAGTTAATCACTACAAAATTGATCCTATGCAGCAGGTAATTCATCAGCAGCCTCTCAGTCTGACAGTAACACCAAGAAAAGGCTACATGAAAAAAACAACAGAATGGTGGACTTAAATATAATCTCATAATAAAGTCCAGTTTAGGTTTATTTAAATGCAAGCACATAAATTATAAAGGTACATTTTTAACTTATCTTGTCAAATACTGGAGCAAAATCAGGAGGACCTATTCAAAGAATATCCAAGGCTCACTCTCAATGAGCAGCTGCCTCATTTATTGGCAAAGCCACTGGCACAAAAATGCATAAAGGGTTAATTTTCCTCACAGCATTAGAGATTGGTATTGATTTACTATTTTATTCCTAGCAGACAAGAAGCTTCATTGCATTTTCAAGTCACACTCTTACCAAGCATCTCTTCATCTGGAACGACTGCACCTTCACAGCCTGAATGGCTTCATCCAGGAGTTTTTCCTGTTCATCCTGAGGAGATTGCTGTGTTGTTGGCTGGAGGAAATAAAAACCAAACAAAACAGAATTAGATTATATTTATGAAGTTGTTTACGACTTGACTAAAACTGGGTTCCCACACTTTAGAATGCACAGCAAGTGACACTGCAGTGTGACCACTCAAGAGCTGTCAGAAATAGTTGTGTGACATGTAAGGCAGAAAGTTCAAATGCTCTGCAAAAACCTGAGAGGGGGTTGCAGCTAGCTTGTGAACACCAATGCTTCTTGGAGAGCAGAGTCATGGGGGCAGAGGAGGGTCAACTGTCCCTTTCCAACATTTAGAGGTCAAGAATCCAGGGTAAGCATCTGGGAAGAAAAGCTCCAAGAGAATGCAAAGACACGACTATGCTGAGAGGAAGCACTGTTGTTACTTCTGTCCACAGAGCTTGAAAGCAATGCCCAGACCACACACTGCAACTGCACTGATGATTTCTGTGCTCACGAGGCTCAAGTTCTCAACTGCTATCTGAGCCATGCCATTCTATTCAGGACAAGTTTCAGATAAGCAAAGGATAAAGTACAGTTCGTGCATTCCAGAAGGTAGAAGCTACTTGGATAAGGCAATAGAAAGCTGAAGAGAAACAACAACTCCTCATGTCTCCTTGTCCTAGTCACATTATCAGAGTGAATCTCTTGCTCCCTCTCACAAAGGCACATTCTATGCCTTCAACTGAAACGTTCACCATCTTTTGACTTTCCAAGGTTCAGACTGCATTTTCTTAAAATCTTAAATAAATCCATTGCTTACCTTGTTAGATTTCCCCTCAACCCAGCTATAACAGGCCTTCTACTCCAGCTGCTCCCTTCCCTCTACCAGAATAACGAGATAGCCTAAAGTTTCTACGAGCATCTTTAAGTTATTTGCTCAGATGTTGAAATTTACTTAGACAAGAAGCCCTAATGCTGTCCCCACTTGCACCCAGCCTTCCTCCTAACATCTTACAAGGAAACACTGGCATCCATCTCTTGGTCAGAACCAGCATTTAACACCTCATTAGACCATCTCCACCTCTCTCAATCTTGCCATTTGTTCTCAGACGGTCCCTCCAAAAAATACTGCTGGAGATGAAAAGCACTGATGTAGTGTCTCAGCTACATCTTCTCTACTCTTGACAAATACCAAGCATATAGTGATTTGCACAGCAGGTTCTCTGAGCCTTCAGCTTCAGTAAATTCAGCTATTTATACTTGTTCCCTTCATCCACAGTGCTCAGAAGGTCCCTAGTCTCTTCTTTTTAACTGTGTTTCAGTAACAAGCTGGAAGGCCATGAATTACATGACCCTAATGTTTTTAAGAACTGTCTCCAGTACCAACTCCCACATGCCCCATGCGTGGAGTACCCAGAAGTATATTTTGAGGAACAAGATTAAAATTGTGGCCCTCATTAAAACAAAGAAGTTTTAGTTTAACACTAATTTAATGGTTATACAGCACTTCACACACCTGTTATTTCCCATATTTAACTGGATTCTTATTCTGTGGTTGAAATCCACCCACTATCCTTTCCCACATCCAAAAAACAGAGTGCCTTGATGAGGCCCTAATAGCCAGTGAAACTCTGTTCTTGAAGCTTCTCAATCACCCAGCTGAACAAAACCAAGGCTGATCTGACCCAACACGGGTGACAAACCTGCTTCAAGGAAGATGTCTGAGAAAAAGGTTCCTTCCAACCAACCCTTCAGTGACTCTGTGTGCGTCAGTAATATTTCAACTATGCACAGTAACGAATTAAGTAGATTTAGTCAACAGAAAAAGCCATTTCTGCTAATTAGAATGACTACACCTCTTACAAAGTTCTCTCTATATGTAATTAATCAATGTGCAGGTCTTCCAAAAATGATTTAAGCATAAGGAAAAAGCAACAACCATGACTAGATGATCCTATTTCCCAGGCAATTCAATAGTTACAAACCCTTAGACAACCTCAAACTGTGAACAAGTACGTTCTGCCAGCAGAAGTTTGCTGTAATTCCTAAGCTTTAATTATTCAATGGCACATCAGACTTTTAAGGAACATAAAATGACAGTGCTGGGACTAGTGTGCAGTAATCAATATTAGAACATTGCTGAAGTATGTCTATGCCAGAACATTGGTTACACTCTACAGTCCCCTGAACCCATACCAGTGCTTTAGAGAAAATAAATCACTACTGAGCTGACTGCCATATGCTCTGACCACATCAAATCTCTATTAAAGCACAGCTAGGAACAATGCAGCAATGCTAACACTAACCACAGCTTCCTAAGCTCCCTTCTCCTGATGGGCATTAAGTTTACACAGCTACCAGCCCTGCTCTACCATCCCCAGCTGTTCACAGGGCCAGATAGTGCTGGGAGAGCACGTTAGGCTGTAAACCATCAAATAAACTGTAAGACAACCACAGCTGATTAATAGATTACCATTCACCTGGTTCAGCCTAAAACCATATAAACACTGCAAGCAGGGCTAAGAAAAGGCTTTTTAACAGCAACACCAAGCTAAAACATTTATTGAAACATACACTTATTTGCCACAACCCCAAGAATTATTTGGCTAAGTCCATATGCATTGGTTTCCTTACTTTTGGTGTGCAAAAATGCTGGTTATAGCATTACGGCTACAACAAGGGACTATGCTTTTCATGATAGCAGCTATGAGCTCAGCAGATACATCTGTATCTTCTTACACAACTTTAACCACTGTAGTTCAGCAGCAGTTGGGGAAAAATTGGAATTTCATTCATTTATAGTGAACCAGAGTCAGCTTGACATCAAACTCGGTCTGCATTAACAAAAGACAGAGAATACTTCCATATCTGCTCTAAATTTGAACAGGCAGGCCCCACACTATAATCAACACTGGGTCCGTACAAAGTACATGACTGAATTCATCAACAGAAGCATTTTCATGTTAATACAAGATATTAACTTATTTCTTCAGTATCTCCTCAAAACACAGACAATTAAGAGGAAAATTCAATTTGTATCTGTGCCAGTTTGAAGACTGAGAAGATGATCAGTCTAAACAAAGATGTCTTTACTACCAGGGCACTGCACTTCACATCTGAAGAAAAGACAACTGTAGCATTTTAGAGTGGCACGGGTAGCAAAATAACCTACACTACTGTCAAAAGCATGCAACAGAAGCAGTTGTGTTACTTGAGGGGTTATTTGTAGCAGCTTTACTTCTGTAGGAATAGAAAACATCTTAACAGCAGCACTACCGAACAAGTTCCGACTTTTACTTTTCAAAGTCTGAATATTTACCAGTTTACCCTTTTCTTCCAACTTCAGAAGGCAAGCTACTTTGTGCTTTAGAACTGTAGGGGTTCCCAATCATAACTTGGTTATTATCAAGTGATACACAAGATCACATTAAGACACACATATCCTGCTAACACATACCTGAAGCTTGAGGATGTGGTGACAAAAGGCAAGTGAAGTAAAGAGAACATATGCCAAAAGCCTCCCAGTGACATTCGCTGAATCAGAACACAGTTCTGTCAGATTTCATGTTGAATAAAGCTGTTTATGTCCTGTGTCTTCCACTTAAATTACTAACCTAGCAATATAAGGTGGTATTTTCAAGTGTCATTTCATCAAAAAAGCAACTGCGGAGTCCTATGCCCATCTACCAAACTCAATCTTAAACATAAGGTTTTGACGTAGAAGACGCTTGGACACTGGGGAAAAAGCAGCAGCACTCTGTAACTGAGGCATAGAATAGCCTGCCCTGTCAACTACATGTACAGTAAGGTACAAACCCCTGCATGAACACTAGAAAAGCAATTTACAGCAATTATGCAGCCATTTAGACTTTAGAAATGTCTGAGCTATCCCACACCAGAAACGCTGCAAATGTTCAAGGAAAAATGGACAGCTGATGTGAAGAGTTTTCTGCTTTACTCATTTCTTCCTCTGAAATGACAAGGAAGCAAGTGAGCAGTGAAGAAGGGACAGAGAACTGCCTCTCCCAGCTGCACCAGCAGTTTCTGCACAAGAGACAAAAGCCTTTTGCTAGCTTTGAAGACAGGGCTAGCTTAAGTTACCACATACAAGTTATGGAAGTCAAAACTCAGAGCAAACCAGTTTGGACGGGAGTGAGGAAAGCTGGCTTTTGGTGTGCTTTTTTTTGTTCCTTTCAGGTTTTGTTTCTTTGTTTTTTTTTCTTTTAATAAAAAATAAACTGTAAGCTAGTAAACTGCAAGCTAGTAAACTGCAAGTTGCCTTGGAAAACAATTTTTTTAAACCCAAACCAGCTTGAAACATGCTGACCGGAGTGGCTAGCACAAGTCATCCTGCAGATAACAATTAGGGAACTGTATTATTGCAGCAGCAAATATTATTCTGGATCATGCCTATCCTCATAGCAGTAATTAGTCCTGAACATACAAACTGAACACAGCATCTACTGTGCAAGATTTACTCATCTTCTGACAGTTTCATGAGGTTGATTTTTAGTTCCGTATTTGACACTGAGCTGCACTCTAGAGATGGCCCAAAATAATAACCAATGTGCTGACTTATTCCACTTCAAAACCTGGTACCTTGCAGTACTCAAAAATGACACAGTACTGAGAGAGAGCAGAGTTCAAGGAAGCTTGAAAGCTCGTGTTCTGACACAAAGGTGTCTTAAGCTGCATGCAGAGTATAAATAATAATGAGTTAAAGGTTTTTCTTCCATTCCATTCTAAAGTGCATTTTGATCTAATCTCCAAAACTCCTTTTCTTTAGTAAACTAATGTGCTCACAGCCTGTTCTACATGACACTTCCTTCTGTTTGCTCACATGCTTGCATTGAATACCACAACAAATGACATTTACCCAAGGAGGTTTTCCTGCCTCCTCCCAGCTGGATGTTATAAAGACTACCTGCCAACGCATCACTGCTGAGACATTTCAAATTACTGCTACCCAAGAGAGAGGATGGGTGAGCTACAGATCAGGACACTGCCAGCCTACAGCTGCAGCCTGGGTGCACACAGTGCACTGCTGGGTAACATACTGAAGGAATTATCAAAAAAAAAAAAAAAAAAGCATAACCATTTGATACCATACAGGAAGCATTTCTCCGCAACACTGTATACTCCAGAACTTTTATTATACCTCACGGTATAGGAGCTCAGAGATATACCAGAGAAATGAAAGCATTTTTCACGTGTTGAAACTGGTACTCACTGCCACAGGAAGCCACAAGATCTATTAAGTATTAAAGAGATGGACTTTTTATTAAGGGTATGATCAAAACCAGCCAGAGCCCTCTTAAAACAAGTAATGTTAAAGGTACTTAAGCATTCAGCTTCAAGGTTTAAACCAAGCTCAGCCACAGGAAATCACAGGGAGCCTAACGGGGTAGAGGGAATTATCCCATGTTTAACAGCTGTGATTATCCCATGTTTAACATCTGTATCTTTATTTTTTTGGAATCATCTGACACCAGCTATTCTTAGAAAGAAGCCGCAAGACCAGACAAGTCTCTGGGCAGTTCCCATGGAAATGGCAAACATTGTTTCATTTCTCCATTAATGACTACCACAAAATATTTGTGTGGGGGACAGAGAATGGTGTCTATATAGATTTAGCACTTCTCATCACCCAATTCAGTATTTAATATTCTTCTTTCAATTAACACTACAGGCTTTGCACTCCTCCCCCCAACAGATACAGATACCAACATACAGATAACTTTTAAAAGGAAGTCTGTTCCAAAAGCCTAAGAACTGCGGAATATCTTCTTTACAAAGAATTCAATTATTTTCTGCCTCACTATCTATAAACTGTTAGTAGTGTTTACATACCACACTTAGGCTATTTACATATTGTGGTGGTTACAGCAAGTGCTGCTTAAAATTTTATTGAATATACCACCGAAAGCACATTAAAGACATTGGTATTTTAGTAGGAAACTTGATCGTCCCCTTATTTTCCTTGAGGACTGAAAAGCATTTCTCATTACGCATCATTTCCATGCGGAAATTTCAGGTTTCACAGAATGAATGAGGTTGGAAAGGAACCACGATTCCACCACCTCCCTGGGCAGTCCATTCCAATGTCTCATCACCCCTTTTGTGAATAAACTCCTCCCAATGTCCAGCTTGAACCTCCCCTAGCACACCTTAAGATATGCCCTCTTGCCCTATTGCTAAGTGCCTGCGAGAGGAGGCTGACCGTCACCTCGCTGCCTCCCTGCCGAACAAAACACCAAGATTTGCGGCAAAGAGCGCTAATGAGCTGTGCCCACCAACGCAAAGCCATCTCTTCTGCCGGAAAAGAAAGGAAGTTTACTCGGGAAGCCTACGACAGCAATCTCGGAGGGTCAGGAGGGAGTGGAGCGCAAGCTGCCAGGCGGACAGCCGCGGCACATGTGCACAGCACCGGCAGTGACACAGCCCCGGCTTCAGCACAGGGAGCACGGCAAGACACACCGAAACTCCGACCGCCGGTGCGGCCGCGGCTCCCCGGCCAAAACACCGCCTTCCCCCGCGCCGCTACGAGCAAATGGGCTGCACCCAGCGAGGCGGGGACCCGGCCCAGGCCGCGGGCAGCGTTACCGCCGACACAACGGGCCCGGCCCGCACCTCAGCCCCGCCCGGGCCGGACCGTGCGGCCTCCGCGCCCGTTGCAGCCCCGCACCCGGCCGGGCCCGCCGCGCCGCCGGCCCAACGCGGCCGCTCCCGGCGCTGCCCCGGGCCCGGGCCGAGCCCGTCCGTCGGGCATAGGAGCCCTGGGTCCCGCCGCGCCCCGCCCGCAGCCGGGGCTCCCGGTGCCCCGCGGCCCCTCAGCGCTGCCCCTCACCATGGTCGCGCCGCCGCCGCCCCCGCCAGCGCCGCCCCGTCATGTGACTGCGCCGCGCGCCGCCCCGCCCCGCCGCCGCGCCGCGCGCACCCCATTGGCCAGCTCCGAGGAAGAGCCGCGCCGCGCTCCCATTGGCCGAGAGGGCGGTGATTGGCGGCGCGGGCGGCCAATGGACTGCGTGCGCGCCAGGCGCGGCGGGCGATGGAGCGCGGGGCCGTGCGGGCCATGGCGGCGCGGCTGGGCCTGGCCGAACCCGCCCTGCTCAGGTACCGCCGGCGCAGCCAGCGCGGCCCGCCGCGGGACACTCCGCGCTCCCCTGCCCGCAGCCGGCCCACCGCTATTCCTGCCCGGCGCTATTCCTGCCCGGCTCAGCGGGTCCGGCCGGGCGGACTCGCCCCGGCCCGCGTTCCCCCGCGCCGACTGTGCCCGGAGCCGCAGCAGCGCCCGGCGCACCGCGGGCAGCCGTGCCCTGCTGGGCTGCGGTGGATGTGCTGAAGTGCCAGAGCCGCCGGCCGCGGGGTCAGTGAAACAGCCAACGCTGGCGCTGCGGTGCACAGCTGCTGCAGCTGCACATCATCGGAGAAAGGGCGGCGTTGCCCCGTCGGCACCTCGGTCCCTAAGGCCTCGCTGCAGCCGGACCACGAAACCTGGGATCGAGTCCTGGCGGACATCGTGACTGTCTTGTGCCTGGGGTTTGGCTGACGAGGGGTTTGTGTTTTGCAGAAAAGCTGAGGAGTATCTGCGGCTGTCGCAGGTGAAATGCACGGGATTAATGGCTCAAATGACGGCGACAAGCAGTGCTGTGATGTGCCTGGACCTGGCGGCGAGTTTCATGAAACAACCCGTTGACAAAGTAAGAGAGTGTGTGACTTGGCTGGCTGCTGCATTCTGCCTGACTCCACAAAACCACTGCTCTGTGCAGCGTGTGTTGGGAGCAGCAGTGCGATATGATCACTAACTTTCCCCTACAGCCCGCAGTTTGCTGTGTTAGACCTTTCACTGTGCAGTTTGAAACAGGACAAACTGAGATCAGTGTCTCTTCACAAATTGAGCTTGCTTTGGTATAATTTCAACTTAATTTCAAATTCTTATAGTAACAAATAAATTACCAGCAAGGATATTAAATTGAAGATCTGTCCCTTTTACTGTGGGAAGAAAACAGTTGCTCCAAGAAATCTGTCACTGTAGGGGTACCTGTAAATCTCCATCTGCAAATCTGCCCAGTAAATGGCACAGCACTGCCAAAATAATGTCTAGTACAACATGTTCATGACTGTCCATTTACAGACAGGAGAATTTAATTGGACCTGACCCCATGAAGGTGTTGCTCATGTCTTCAATTTGCCCAAATTTTGGTAATTTTTGTCATTAACTACCTTTTCATAAAGGGGCCATGTCATATATGGAAATGTCATACCTCACTTCCAGTGAAATGGTCTAAAAATACTACTGCAATAAAAATTGTGTCTTTCCTAGGTAGTTAATCTTTCTGTGTGCAGTTAAAACATTCATTGAACAAATTTGTTTAATGTAGCAACTGAACTTTATGGTGTTGTGTTGGTTGCCTGATGTCAGGAAGGAATATTGCTAATTCTTGGGGTCTGTCTTTGTCTTCTTGACAGAGCTATTGTGTGAAACTCTCTGGTTTGAACAAGACCACCTACCAGAGCTCCATGAAGTCTTTGGAGTGTTTGCTAGAGGTGAACCAAAGGCTGGGGATGCGAGACTTGGCTGTGCAGTTTGGCTGCTCAGAGGCAGTGAACATGGCTTCAGAAATCCTGCAGAGGTGAGGAAGCTCTCGTGAGCACACTGGGAACATCAAGTAAGGTGCTTTGTTCATGAGATGTGTAAAGAGCTTGGTGTTTGAAAGGGCCAGATATCTCCTGCTGACTGGAGCAATGAGGTGAGTTCCTAGCACTGATGATGCAGCCATGAGCTGGGCAGCTACTTTTTAGAATACCTGTTAGAAAGACTTAATCTGTGAATCTCAGCAAGTTATTGTCCAGCTCTGAATTTTTCAGCTGGGAATAGTGTAAAAAATATAGGACTCTTAATCCCTGTATTTGTCCATAGCATCACACTGTCGTCCATTTAACTGCTGATCATGGCACAGTTCAGAAGTCATGCTCAGTAGAAATAAATCCTCCCTTTTGGGGACACAGATCTCTTAAAATTCACATCACTTTATCTGTAAAACCAATAGGTAGAACACTTCAGTGGACGTTAAACAGTTAACTAAAATTTTCCATTCTGTATCATCTGCTTCAACCAGAGCAGTCCCTGAAGAGCTCTGTTCTGCAGTGCTGCACCCTGATAGTACATGTTTAAATGCTGTTAGGTCAGTGCACAAAGGCTGTGCTTGCTTGGTGGTGCTTAACACAAACTGGAAAAAATAGCCTGGGGACAGGTGGATGATAAAAAATGACATTCTTCAGTGCTGCACATCCAGTGTGTCATTTTCCATATTTAAGCCTTCATCTCTGTAACATACATATTACAGGAATCAAAGAAACCGTAATGCTAACTTCTATTGTAGGATGGATTTATGCAAAAAGCATTTCATTGTAAATTGTAGCTATTAGGAAGAGCTGAAAGTGCACTTGTTACTTGCTGTTCTTTAGGTATGAATCCAGCCTCTCAGAAGCACAGCGAATGGACCTGGACTTCTCAAAACCCCTGTTTCTAACAGCTGCACTATGCACTGCATGCAGGTGAGTGCAGCCTGGGAGACCTGCAGGCTGGAATGCCTGCTGAGACACCAACCAGTGTCAGCAGCTCAGTCATGCAGGGTCTTGTTTAGTGTATCTTGCTGCCCAGCTCCTGAAAATGGAGACAGCTGTAGCAAACTAGGCCTTTCCTCACAGTGAAGTCTTCAGTGTACACTGCAAAAATTTGTATGGCTCTTGGTGAAATACTGCTCAAGGTGCAAGAATGGCTTCTGAGCACCAAGAAGCAGCCATTCTGAAGCAGGAAAAGCCCTGAGCCCTACACCATCACATCCTGAGGGTGCTCTAGCTTTTGGGAGATGGCTCTGATAGCTTTGTGCCCACATCAGCTAACAGAGGTGTGTGACTCAGAGCCAGCACTTGGGAAGAATTTTTTCCTTGTATGCAAATATTTTCCTCCCTCAGCATTACACCTTGTGACAATCTTATTCAGCAGTACAGGTGCTGTGTAGTTGCACAGCTCCTGACAAGGGCTCTCTTGACACACAGGTCCCATTCAGCTTGTTGCAGTAGTGGCATTTTGTCCTGGTTCCCTGAAAATCTGAAAAATTACAAAAGGAACTGTATTAGGAAAAGGTAACTTGAACTCACTCTGAGTTTCAACTGAGCTGTATTGACTGAGTAGTGTAAGGGTTTGCTTTTTAAGCAAATTTGTTCATGAGACATGGATAAGTAGGACAAAAAGTCAAGCCTGCTTTCCTCATTCTCACAGGCAGTGTTGGTATAGAAACTATCAGATCTTCACCCAAGTGGTAGTTGCTGAGGTGTTGCTTTGTACAGAGATAACAACTTCCTCTTGTAGGTGTTTGAAGCTAAAAGTGGACAAGACTAAAATGTTGGCTACATCTGGAGTGAAAAAAGCAATATTTGACCGACTGTGCAATGAGCTGGAGAAGATAAGCCAGCAACTCAGCAGTAAGTTTTTGGCTTTGTCCCTGTAAGACAGCACACCCATCCCATGGCCTCACAGTGCGCCATCCTGTCCCACTGGTGATCTCATTCTGATCACTTTCAGCTAGCTGTCACCTTCAGCCAAATCTGCCCATCCATTCCAACGTGTTCCCTGCAGCCCCAGTCCCACTCAACACTCCTTGCTTCTGGAGAAGTCGCAATAGCTTAGCAAGGACAAAAATAGAAAAAAAGTGGCAAGGACAAAAATATTTTCCTCTCTTTTCAAATGCTTACTGCTCTTTACAGTCTCTGCTGCTGCAATTTATTCCTTGCTTCTCCCATACTACCTGACCTATCTTGGATTCCTCCCTCTTGCTGGCTTTCTGCATCCTGTTAACATGGCAACATGACACACAAATTACCTCAAACATCTTCTTCTCACTGACTCACTTCTGTGCTTTCCTTTCTCCAACTGCAGATTAACAAGCATAAGCCTTGCTGTTCTGGTAATAACTCAGCCATTCCCTGGCACCATCCCTCCTCATACATGGGGAAGATGTCAGGAATATTTCTTGCCCATTGTTGAGCCTGGAGCTCTCTCTGCTTGTCTTTGTTTGGGGGAGAATGCCTGAAATACAATACATGCCTTAATGTTCTTGTATTTCTGCTGCTTTTTCCTCTTTCTCCTTTTTCCTTTCCCAGGCTTTCATTCTTATTTTCCCGCTGAAAGCTATCCTGCTTCACTGTGTCTTTATGCTTCATATCCTGATGTTTTCTGCAATATGCTGCCTGAATCTATCCCAAAAGCTGCTACTCTCTCCTAGGCATGGGCCTTCCCATAGTTCAGTGCCCTATAAAAACCCAAACATAACCCCAGCACTAAAGCAACTAAAAGCAGCTGGGAATTTCCATAGGAATTCAGTGAGTAGTGTGCACCTGCATACCTGGACAGCTGCTGCATGTTGGGGGTATCTATAAAAATTGTGTGAAGGAAATAAAAGATGAAGAAATAATTGATAATCCTGCCTGAGTTACTTAGAAGGGTAGCAGTGTGGCTTTGGACAATAAACATGGCAGATCATTGTGGTTACTAATGCAGCAGCAGTTTGCTACTAATTAGCAGCCTGCTAATGAAAGCAGCCAGTCAGTCCATGCAGTCCTTGAAGTGCAGCTCTTGTAGAGCTTGAGCATCAGTCTGGACTGGAGAACTGCTCTGACTGGACAACAGTACTTGTGGAAAGTGGCACTGCTGTTAAAGAATTATATTTAGGCCACCCTTGACACCCCAAATACCATTCAAAAGTAAAGCGACTTACTTGTTTCTTTAGAAGATGTTCCACTGCCTGCAGAGACACCTGACAGCTTGCAGAGCACCCTGGAGCAGTGTGAGCAGGAAGAGGGTAAGTTGTGTTCAGCTGTGAATGAAAATTACCTCACTGGAGTAGTTGTGAACTTTACTGCTGCTTAGTGTTTCAGTTGTGTAATTGACCATGATGCTCCAGGTCACAGCAGCTCTCTCCATGCTGCAAACCGCTGGCTGTGGAAGCACAAAGCAAGCCTGGCAGAAGGACAGTGGGGTTTACACTGAGTAGTTGGGGTAGAATTAAAGACAGCTGTTCTGTTCAGACACAGAGGTGAAGAGGGGATTGTCCCAGCAGGTGAGGGGAGCAGTAACCACGGGATTATATGACACAGGGACAGTTTCCCTGCTGGTGGCTGTACATTTGCTCACTGCCAGTTATCCCCAGCAGCATGTTGCCCATGATGGCCTCTCATGGACTTTCTTGTTTCCTCATAGGCTCTGAAGATGATGAGGAGATGCCATGCAAACGGCCAAAGACTGAAACTAAGCAGGACTATGAAGAATGGAAGAAGAAAATCCTGGAAAACGCTGCTAAGGCACGGGAGACAAGTAGTACTGACTCTGTAATGCCACCCAGTAATGTAACTGCTGCTTGCTCTTAATTTGAACTCTCATCTGCTCTAACAAGAGATCCAGTAGCATATGAATGATGTCTGCCTGGCAGACAGCTGATTTTATTTAGGTTTTAAAGATATTATTTTTAATAAATGACACCGTGGATTGATGTGATTTTACATGAAGCCTCTTTGACTACTCACCAGGCTGTGGCATTAGGGGGTAGAATAGCTTCCTTCTCTTGCTGCAAGAAGCAGGTAACATTCTAATTCTAGTTGAAGTGTAAATAAGTTATAAGTTACAGGCCCTTAAGCCCCTGGCTTGTGGTCGTGTGTCCAGTCCTAGCTGGCCGCCTTGCTCCAAATGAGCTGTCGGAGCTTTGGGAGGTCTCAGGGACCTCACCGGGGCTCGAGCTCTCGGCCCTCCCTGCTGTTCTTCTCTGCTTTGGAGGCGGCAGCTGTCGGCCTCACAGTTCCCAGGTCGCCCAATGGGCGGCAGAGACCTCGCGGCAGAGGCGGGCACCTGTCGAGCAGGAACGCAGCGGAGTCGTCGGTCGCCCCCCGTGATAAAGAGAGTGTCCAGCGAGTGGGAGTCACCAGACCGCAGTTTATTAAGGATGAGGCAAGCTGGGGGCGCACTGGGAGGCTCCCGGGTGGGGTGGTCCACGCAGCTACCGGGTACAGAGTACGGCGGGGCTGGGGTCGTGGCCACACCACACCGGAGAGCAAAGGCACGAGGGTTTTGAGGGAAGACACGGGGTTTCCAGGGGCGGGACAGCAGGGGCAGAGCCAACGGGGTCCCGGAACAATATGAGGGACAAGCGGGGGAGCAAATGAATGACAACTGGGGAGGGGATTACAAAGAACCAATGAGGGGAGCGCAGCAACAGAACATTCGAGCAGAGGGCAGCAACAGGGGTGGCAACAGGGGTGTGTAAGCAAAACTTCAAACCAATGAACCTAAGGCAAAACTTTCCAGGGTAGGGAGAGAGCAGTTCATGGCCCGGCCTCCTCCGAGCCCCAGGAGATGGCATCCTCAGTGGCCTCCTCGTGGATCGCATTGGTCACTGGACCTGGGAACTCGGGATCTGCAGCATCGGGCCACCGCCTCTCCACACTGGCTGGAAGCAGTCATTGAAATAAGAGGGAGGGGACTGACAGTGCCTTGTTAAACTGCAAAGCCAGCAGAGAAATGAAGCCTTATTTTTTTAGGTTTTGGTTTTGTGGGTATTTTTTGGTTTTTTTCTTTTTTTGATTTGTTTAGTCATTGAATTTGACTTATTTTCATGAGTATGGGAATAAAATCTCTTGTGCTTTTGTATGGGGTCCCAAATATTCCAAGAAACAATAAAAGCACTGGAAGGAAAAGCTTTGTATTGTGTGACATCATATTCTTGGCACATGTACTTGGAATGCAAAATAAAAAACATAGAGGAGATGCCTGTGCTTTAAGAAGGAAGATATCCAGGGGAAAAGGATGTTGACTGGGTAACAGGTTTTTTTGTGTTTTGCAGTCATAAGCTTAGAGCTCTTTGTTTCATTTCTCTTGCCTGTTTTCTGCCTGGGCTGTATCTCGACCTACCCAGAAATACTTTCAGGTTTGTTTGGCAGGGGGGCTTAAACCAAAACTGATCAATAAGCCTGTTCCACTTTCCTGAAATTTATTAGTATTAATTCAGAAATATACAGACCAATGAATACAATGACATTCAGCATGCAGAAGCACTGTGGAAGGAAAACGAACAAAAGTGGGCCTTCATAGAAGGTGATAGATGATCAAGGTTCTTCTCTGTCCCAATTCTGGAAATGCTGCAGAAGTCAGGACTATGCAAAGTGAGAAGCACTTGAGTGGAAAAGATAGCTAAACTAGGGTAAGCCAGTCTTACAAACCTCATCATTAGCCACCAAAGCTTCTGCAAATTCAAGGGATGTGAAAGTCCATAAAGTTCAAAGGAGCTTTACAGGTGCCTTTGCTGGAAAGCTACTTTTAGAAATATTACTTTCCATTTTTCCTAAGAAGCCATACGGTTCACACTGAGTTTTGCAGAATCCAGAACAGGAAACCACACGCTTAATAAATAATGTTAGACTTTCCTCTGAGAGATTGTAAGTGGCTCCCACTCTACACATAACAAAAGAGTTTAAAATCCAAAATAAGTTAATATTGTGAAGAAAAGGTTTAATGTTCAAAGTGAGGGGGGAAAAAGGGCTTCAACCTCCTAACTGGACTGAAGGCAGTCTGGCAACACTCTTGTTTCCCTGTCACTGAACCTATTGGAAATGAAACCTGTTTTGCATGTCACACCATACCAGCTTCTCAGACTTCATTAAAATTTCCACAGAGGAGAAACAAATCCTCAAACTAAAACTTAGCAACTTAAATGCTGCAGCCACAGACAATGACTAGCAGTTACAAGTTTTAAAAATATATAAAATCTCTGGAAATCTCTTATTTTCTGGACGACATAAGATCTTTTTGCATAGACGAAACAGTCATTAGGTGATTTGTATTCATGGCAGTTTCACATATCTCCTTCCAGAAGTTCAATCAGTTCAGCTCAATTCAACTTGAGAAACAGCATAAGAAGAATTCAGCCATAAGAAACAGCAGCAATAGACTGATTTAAGTTGCTTCAAACCAGGATTCCTCATAATTCCTAACTATGCAGTGACTATTTTTTAAAGGAGAGAGTAGAATAATAAAAAACCAAAACAACAAACCAAAACCATCCAAGCTCTAGTTACCCTGAAGCATCTTCCTGTTGGGGGGTGGAAGTTAGCTTTTTGAAAGAAATACAGAAGAAAAGGATATCTGGTATCTTTTAAGTAACAAACACCTGAGGGACAAGTTGTGCCAGTGTTGTGGCAGTTCTCTAAAGCTGGTAACATACATCAGTCAGGAAGAAAGTCTTCAGAGATCCCATCCTTGGAGAAACCAGAAAACTGCCAGGGGTTTTCTGCTATAAACACACCAACAATACTCTGCAGAATCAAAGCCTTCAGCAAGAAGTCAGCCCCAGTAACAGCCAGGTTTTTCCACCACTATATAGAATAACTAAAAACTTGTGCTTGTGTCCCTTCCTTAAGGCACTTTTGGAACCGAAGCACTAACACACAAAATAATTGAGGAAGACTGTCCCAAAACGTTATATTATAAAATAGGGATAGAAAGGATTGAAGACATTGAGTCCTTCTTCCATGGCTTCATGTCCATCTCCAGGAGTGGTGGAGGTTTCACACAAGCTCATGCAAGTTTGACAGACTGAAATCTCTTCAGCCTGTTGGCAGCAGCCACCACATAAAAATGTTTCTGTGAACAGAACAGAACAGTCCAAGTGTGAGTGCAACTAAGGCAATGGAACTTTTCTGCAGCTGACAGGGATTTTTCTTCCTGGTAAATCCATTTCCCTCTAGTGACCCCCAGCTTGTGTGGACTGCAGTGGCTCCTGCAGAGCAGCTGGGATTGTGAAATTCTGCAGAGTTACTATGAATTGGACAGTAATAGGTCTTTAGATTATGTACTCTTTAAAATACAAGTGCAGAAGTTTGCCACTGAGCAGTTGAAGTGCAGGACTGAAAAAAGCATAAGCCTCTGGTTTAAGTCCTTGGTAAGGAATCACAACTCCCCAGTGACAGAAGATAAGGAAATGGTCCTCACTGAGTTTTCCTCACAATTCCACAGGCTTCTTTCTAACAAGATCACTGTGTTCACCTTTTAGGACCAAGTATCTACAGTCAAACAGAGACTCAAACACAATTACCTATCACTTCATAAAACTTCATTCAGAAGGAGCCTGGGGTTACCAGAAAGATCCTGAACAGTTCTCTGGATGGGTTTAAGCCTTCTTTTTTTTTTTCTCTCTCTCCCACACTTCTATTCTGCAGTGGGAGGCACAAACTGCCTTAAATTCTATCCCTACTCCATAATGACAACTGGCAAATGCAACTGTTATCAATGTAAAAAGTATAAAGAGAATGAACATTTAATATAAAGTGACATCTGAATGTGTAGAAAGATGTAAAAAACATCTAAACACCAATCAGAAAGACTGAAAATTGAAACCAAACTTGATAAAAATAGAAGCAATATCCTTCTGCAGGACAAAACACTTAATTTACAAAGAACAATAGATTTCATAACTGATGTTTACAATCACGTGTGTAACTGTAGGCACCAGTGAGCCAACACACAAGAAGAGGAAATGGCCCTGCCTGTGTTGTGCTGATTTTCCCCGTGGAAGTAGATTTGGCAGCCCAAATTTGTGTATTTACCTTCCATTTCCTGTGGGCCATGTAACTCTGCAGCAGCAGCTGGGACTTCAGACGGAGGTTGGATTTCTGGGCCTTGGCAGGGAGGTTGTTGAGCCACTCATGCTTCAGGCACTGCGTCGCACTCATCCGGCAGCTGCAGGGGAGGAGATCTGCCGTGAAAACCCAGCCACCCTGCTGCTCATTTCCTCATTGCCCTTTGCCCCTCTTTATTAGGGATAAAGAAACTGCCTCAAATGAATGAACATGAGTGAAAATGCTGGTCATCCCAGGGCAGGGGATCCTAATGATATCATGCACTCTCCAGCATGAGGGGTGAGAGGGGTGGAAGACTGCTGGTGGTTCTGCAGTGGCTTGGCTGAGCTGTCATTAAGTTCATGAGGTAATGTATCATTTTATTAGGCAAATTCAGAACTTTGCTAACAGAAGAATAACATTTGTGGTGTTATCTGTCTGTCCTGACAGCACTGAGGGCTTATTCTGTGCCTCATATTTAAAAAGCACAGTTGTCTATTCACCCTAAACCTGGATCAAGCTAAGCATATTTTCTATCATGACATCCAAATGATAGGCCCAAATGCCACAGCCTATCCTAAAAGCTTTGAGAAATATATGGTAGTGGAGGAAATCTTGAGTTAGAGGTGTTGAGAAATAGTTTAATTTGTTTTTTTTCAAATCAGAAGCCTATGCCCAGCGCCTGAGCTCTGTCTGAGCTGTCAATGAGACACTGAAAAGACAACTCCTGCCCGCTCACCCTGATTTCAGCAGTCAGAGGAGGGGCTGCAGATCTTGCACAAGTCCAGACCTACTACCCCAGCAGGGCAAAGGTGCCTGGTCTGCAGGAAAGCAGGGGCTGCCACACTCCCTGTGAACAACTGGGCCAACTAACCACTGCTCTCTGCAACTCACTGACAACACTCTTTCCTCACGTACTCATTTCGTTCACAGCTTCTAACCAGACTTCCCAGAGTGTCCCTCTGGAGGATTTAATCCCATTGCACAGAAAAACTGAAGACTCCAAACTTTATAGTCACACAACAAATCATCATCACAACCTGAGAAAAAATCCTTAGTTCTCTCCTGTTGTCAATATGCTAAATTTCAGTTTATTCTTTGCTTTACATAGGACCTATTGTTCAAAATTTAATTAGTACTAGAACTGATTTGTCTGATTTAGGTAATGATTGGGAAGTTGTTAATATTCTAAGCACTCCTTTGAATTCCCCACAAACACACAATCTGTTTTACTGTATGCATCATTTGCTGGTTTGATTAGTTTTGTATCACTACTCGGCAGGAGAAAAATTTCTCTACTCAACCAACCCCCCTGCCATGGTCTGACATCAATATCATCCTCATTCTCTCTTTTGTTTCATATGTGCAATCACTTTTTATCTCAGCAGAGCCAAGAATGAGAAGCTACATGCAGAGTTAAGTCCCAAACTCTCCCTAATATCTCCCAAAAGCCTGTAGACCATGTTAGAAGGGAACAATGCACATTTCCACAGCAGCAGCTTCCATTTATCCTCCATGGCATTCAATAGGCATTTTTGCAATTTGTGTCAAGGCTTGTGAGAGTCCAAACTAACAATAAAAACAGTTTTTGCTCAGAGAAGCAAAAGCTTTAGAGACAGATTCCTATACTGCAAATCCTTCCAGGTTTCCTGTATTCTGCCTGTATTGATGCTACTGTGAAAAGCAACTTTCCTCAGTCAGGGTACACAGCCACTTCCCTTTAAAACAGGGGCTTCTGAATCACTGAGGAACTGCCCAGCAAGCCCAGAAACAGCACACAAAAATGTCACAAAGTTCTCTTTGTTGGCTGCAATCCAAACAACTGGCTGGTAGAAATTTAATATCATTGGTGCTACTGTCCTCACAATCAGACACAGAGGTACCTTTTCTCCTTCACAAGTAGTCTGGAAATAAAGTCTTTGGCTTCCTCTGAGAGCTGTTCAAATGCTTCTGCATCAAAATCCCAGCTGCAATTGACTACATAATTCATTGTCTCCGCATCAGTCTCTCCCAGGAATGGGGACAGACCACTAAGCCTTAAAAAAAGAAAGAAGGGAAAGAGCAGTTATATGCAAGATGTGTTTTTCCTTCTACAAATCCTCCACTCTATAATTGTTATCTTATGGAGGGAAAAGGCTCTCAGCTATGGAGGGTTCCACTTGTCAGTCCTTGTCATGATAAGGCAACAGTTTGGGGCAATAAAGTGTTATTTAGTGTTACCCTCTAAGCAGTTCACTCACGTCAGGGAGCACCATTAACAGATCCCCGAGGAATGGATTCAGTGAGGATTTAGGTACTTCCTTCAGTGCTTTCCCAGCTAGGAAAGCTAGAGGGACTCAAGAGCTTTCCTAATTCAAGGCCCATATCCATATGTGGCTTGAATTAAACAGAATTCTGAACAATAGATTACTTTTTACAATCAGTCTCTAAGCCCAGATTTATTGCTTCCGTCATTTATTACTTCATTCAGTTGGGTTTTGGCTAACATACAAATTTGAACCAGAAATTTACCCAGTTCACAAAAAACATTTGTGAAAGATTCTGGGATGCAAAACAAGCTCATCAGAAGGCAGAGACTTTGGACTGACAAGCTTTGGTTGCCATCCAGATATCAGAGAAAAGTTTTAGCTTTATTCATGTCATTTCTTAGACCCATGGCCTAACACAGGTATTAATTCTCCTGTGCAGATGCATACCAAGTCTGAAGATTATAAAATGATCAGATTACAAATTTAAAAATTAATTCAGGTCCTCAAAAAACACAATCTAAATAAAAATTCCCACATATTTTGTGCAACTTTTCTGAGTAAAAAATAACTACCTGACCCATTTTACTTTGCTAAATAAGATAAGGGGGAAGAACATTTACATATTTATCAAAAGGATTATTTGTTGTGTAGAGACTTTGTACACACAGCGAGGTGCCTTTATTGAAAGCTGGGGAGTTTAACAGAATTAATTAGGAGGAGTCCCAGCCAGATGGGCTCAGTGGCTGCTGCATTCCTGCCCTGCAGGGCCCTTGGAGCCACCCCCTGACCCCTGGCAGGGCTACTCACAGCATGTAGGTGATGACACCCACACTCCACATGTCCGTGGGGAAGGAAACAAAGTCATAGTTCACCACTTCGGGAGCCAGGAACTCCGGAGTCCCGAAATTCACCTTCAGCTTCTCACAGGGTTTATACCTGCACCGGGAAAAGAGCCCTGAGTGAGGAGCTGGGGAGCTCATCTCACCAAGGGAAGGGCAAGGCAAGGCTTTTGGGAGCATGGCAGCAAAGTCAGGAGGAAGACCAAGGACACCAAACCCTGCAAAGGGCTCCCCCAAAGGGTGGTAGCAGCTTGACTTTCTGCCAGGCACCACAGGATGCTTTCCAGCAGCTGTTGTCCAAAATCCATAAAACATAAAACAAACAAAGCAGCTGTGATCATACAAGAATTGGAGAGCATTTGTTTAGCAGGATGTACCCAGCTACAGCTCAGGGTAAAGATCTGTATCACGGATAGGAACACAATATAACTGCTAAGGTGGGACTGAAGAGGATTATTTGGGATTGGGAACAAGGAACAGTGATCCCATATAGGGGGGAAATGACTGTTCTATTGCTTAACAGGGAAAGGTTAGGAAACTGAACCAGGAACAATTGTCACTGATGACAGCTGGAGGAACATCTGTGTCCAGGCAGAACACACCACTCAAGCATTGCTTTTAAAGCTTTTTCTCCTGCAGGATCTTGTTTTCTAAACTGCTTCAGTAGAAGTTTGTATCTTTACCCTCCCAATTTACAAAACAAACAAAATACAAACTCAATGTATATATTCTTTTCTTTCAGAAGTATTTTATGGAAAGAAAGTCCCTGAACAGATACTTATATAACAAACACATAAATATATATACGCATGAATGTACCAGCATTTAGCTTAAGAAAAACCTCAAAGGTTTTAGAAAATAAATAGGGAAATGTTATTGTTCTTACTGTCATAGTAACAGAAATAATTCCTTTTTATTCTAGGACAATTGACGCATGCTCTCACAGCTTTTCTTTAACAAACTCATGCAAGCAAAACAAAAGAATGAAGAAAAGTCCCTATTTCTCTGAGAGCTTCCTGTTTCACATGGGATGACTCAAACATATTTGGTTTTATTTCCAACCCTTTTTTTTTTCCTTCAATCAATTTAGCCACATAGAGAGTTTAGCACATAATTTCTGCAATTAGAGCCTGCACCATGAAACCCTGCAGTCAAGAAGTCTCTGGGAGCCTTCATAGAGTCCCTAGAGTAAAAGCTCTACATGGGGAATAATTTTGAGATAATTAGAGCAGTAGTATAGCTTTATGCAAGAGAAATGTTATTTGAAAAAGTAATTAGATAATTAATGCACACAGCAGAAAACTCATGCCTGCAAAAGCATAATGCTTAGCTCACTCATACAGAATTATTACAAAGCCACCAAAACACAATCCCCCACCAAACAACTACCAGAAACATGTCCCAGGTTTGTGAGTTTGATTAGGTTTTGTTTTTTAGAATAAATTCACAACTGAACTTTCTTACCTCCTTGCTAATCCAAAGTCAATAATTTTAATCTGGTTTCCTGTGTGATTTACACATAGTATATTTTCAGGCTACAAAAAGAGAAAATGGTATTTTGAGTTAAATGTTTGAGAGACAGATCTAGCAAAAGACAGATAGTATAAAAGTCCTTCCATAAAAAGCCACAAAAAACAGATCAAATGCCCCCAAATTTTTTTTTCCAGTGAGAATATTTTTCAAGGTGAAGGTGCAGGGGTGATGTGGTCCAAACTTATTACAACTGCAGAACTGTCTATGAGCCAAACTGGTCTAACATCATTTGTGTAAGGTGCAGTATAAAGAAGCAGGGAAAAAAACCCAGTTTGTTTTTCTGTTTAAAAACATCATAAGGGACCATTAGGAAAACATTGCAATTTTGCTGCAGGTTGGTTCCAGGCAGTAAAAAGTACAAACTATAGAAGATGATTGAACAGGTATTTGAGCACTGTTAAAAATGGGCAGGGGAAATGGAGGGAACACTGTGGGCATTTCTGGCCAAGGAGGTTTTGGGTGGAGCTTTCTGTCATTGATAACAAAAGAGGATTGCTTAATGCTACACAGAATGAAAAGCTCCTGATTGGAGAAAGACAAAAGCCCAGAATCCTGATCATTTCACTATTCCAAGCTAACTACTGAAGAGACGTTGGAAAAAAGTAATGAATCTCGAGAGCTCCATTCACTGTAGCTATTAAGTCTATTTCTTTATGACGTGAGATCATGAAATGAGAAATTACTCTTCAGTAATTAGAGACTCTGTGGTGCCTAAACCAGCACCACTAAAGCACTGAGAGCACAAACAACTGACCTTCAGATCTAAGTGGAGAATATAATGCTGGTGCAAGTAGTGGACTCCTTCACAAATCTGTTTGGTGAACAGGATGGCATCCAGCTCAGTCAGATGGTAGTTTTCATCTGTGATCCGGTCAAATAACTCCCCACCATCAAGACTAAAATTTTGGCATAGAAAAGTGTTAAAATCCCTAAAATTCTGCATTAGCTCAATTTATTTCCAAGTTGGGAATTAGGCTCTGTAATTGAGGGCCCTAACAAAACATCCAATATAAAGTGTATCAGTGGCCTCAATGATTTCAAGAGACTTATTTCTCTTGAAATGGAAAAGTTGTCACTAATATTTGGGGGGATACATGTCAAACCCAAACCCACATGACCTGCTGATACTATGGGACCTGGAGAACCTTCAGGGAATTGTTTGCTCTATTGTTTGTTCTATTGTTTGCTCATCTTATTAGTCATGGGAAAATAAGTCTTTAACCTACAAAATTTACTAAATGAAATTTCTCAACTGAAAGCTGTTTTACATGAGCTGACAATTGAACTTAATTCTGCACAGAGCTTAAGAGTAAATTAGTCAGAGATAAAGCTCTGACAAACTTTTAACCTGAATAAATTACCTTTTTTAAACACTTTTTTCCTTCTGAAAGTGAGATCAACTCTCTCTCAGGCTGGGAAACCACTCACTTCTTCACAGCTCAGAATTACCATTCCCTATTTCCTTTAGTGACCTGAGAAAACCCCAACATCTGACAATTCCTGAGATCATTTAAACTTACTATTCCATGATCAAAGTGATATTATTTTTGGCTTCAAAAGCATCATAAAGCTGGATCAGATTCACGTGATTTAACTGGTTCATGATGTTAATTTCATTTTTTACTTCTTCCTGAAAAAAAAAACAAAGTAACAAAACATTGAGCAAAATATGCTCTTTAAATTTCAACATACCAACACAGAAATATCTGTAAAGCCCAACAACAGCTACACCACAGGTGTCATGGGGATTGGAGGTTTCATCATGAATACAGGAGATGATGAACAGTCACATCAAGCCCAAGATTTTGCAGTATTTGACAGTACCCAAGGAGAAGCTACCCCTCATGGGGCAGCTCGGGGCGGTGGTGTTGGGGTGTGGCAGGAAGGGCAGGGTCAGAGCTCCCAGCAGAGTGGTTACCTTCTCTTTGGCTCCTTTCACTTTTATGATTTTGGCCGCCAGGTTGAGCCCCGTCGATATTTCCGTGCACTTGTGGACTTGCCCAAAACGCCCCCTGTGGATGCCAAGGAGAAGATGGGAAAGCCGCTCAGCACAGCTCAGCACAGCAAGCTCTCCTACGACTATTCTTATCGCCGAGCAAAAATAGCCCAGGACAAAGTGAACGGAGTCGGGTGGCCAGCAGCATGGAGCTCCTCTTTCTCTCAGCTTATGAAGGATTAGTTTTATCTTTCCAGCCAGTTGTTCAGTGCTTACATTAAAATATTAAGCCCCGTTGGTCCTGCTGAGGTATGATGGCCTGGCCATGCTCTGGCTCCCTTCTGTAACTGGAACCCCTCGCTGTCCTTCAGGGATGTGTTAGTGGGTATATTAACAAGGATATTTCTGTCCTGATCTCATAACTTTTTAAATGACCATAAGGCCAGTAACTGTAGCCACTCCACAGCCTGCATTGCTGACACGCTGTAAATTCTCCCCCATGTCACGCAGATACATTAATGCCCCTTGGGATGATTTCTAAACACCATCTTCCCTGCTATTGCATCACATTGCTTATACTGATTAAGCCTTATTTGTATGTGGATCAACGTGAAAATCAAGCCTTCTTGTCACATAAGTAAGGATACAAGAATACAAAAGCTGAAGCATCTGCAGACTTCCTATGAGTGAAAACTACACATAAGGTCAAAATAATTATAACACTTCCTTAGTTTTCTTTAATGTGCAGTTCAGCACAGAAAAAAAATATTTTGGAAGCTGCCTGACCTAATGGGCTTTGTTGACTTCAAATGCTCTGAATCTGTCGGCCTTAAGGGTACAGAGGTTCTTCTAACAACACCAACTGAGGCCAGGATTATTATAAGAAACAAAAAAACAGTCATCCAAGATGGCAGTCAGGCAGCTGAAAATGGGGCTGGGGTAGAAACAGCCATCTAAGGGACACCCTTGATGTGTGAGCAGCTGTGACAGCCCGAAGGGCTCCAGGATGAGCCCGCTCCCTCTGGCTGCAGGGAGCTTGTCTGTGCCTCACACACACCCACCTTGGGGCCAGCTGCAGAGGACAGCTCGAGCTCTGCAGTTCCCTGCATTTCCCCAGCAGCAGCACAGCATGGGCACAGTGACACTTACCCCCCCAGGACCTCGTGACGACACACGGAGTAGCACGTGGTCACCTCCGCTTGCTTGACGCTGACCATGCGGTGCTCAAAAGGAGCGGGAGGAGAGGGGCTGTCATCTGCAGAGGAGACAGGAAAAAATTACACTTGATCATCTTTGAGCTGTTTTGTGGCAGCTGGAAAGACCAGCACTCATACTCAGCACTAAGCACTGAGAACAATGATTCATAAAATCATGAGGATCCTCTTAGCAGCAAGAATTCTGCAGACAATTTCCAAATTAAAGCTGTAATTATTAACATTACAACTATAAAGTTTAGTCAGCTTTCAGTAAGCTAAATTAGTTAACCATGATCACCTAATGTCCTAAAGGTTTTCTAGGGTAAAGCTCCATCAAACCCATTTTTTACATCCCCCATTCAAAACAATTTTACGATTAATCTCCAGCTATCTCAGGCTGTATTCAACTCCTCTCCAGACATTGCTCAGAACACCAGATCCAGGTCAGGCCCATGTCTGTACATTCTGGAACATTCACATTTACGTGCTGCCAGGAGAGAGCACTCCCTGAGCCAATGCAACTAAATGTTCCCTCAGGAACCAAGAGATCCATGGCCAAGAACACAACAGGCCACGACAAGAAACATTTCCTGCAGTACTTTTCTGTGCTCTGGCTTTCCAGTCCATAGTTGCTAAAGCATGCCTGGTTTGCATGGTCTATCTGAAGGAACAAATGCTTCATCTAAAGAAAAATGGATTTTTTCAAAATTCTCATACTTTTGATCACACATACACTTCACCCTATTTCATTTTAAATAAATGTTTTTCCCCAAAGCACACTTTAAAAGGAAAGTTGCTATTAAAACAATTTGTACCAATGTTAATTGTTATTTACATAGTCAAAAGCACCCAAGGCAAAACACTCTTGAAGTGTAAGACACAGGTATTCTACTGAGCACTGCTCCAGCTATTATTACTATATGACAGGCAGGAACAGCACAAAATCCTCAACATACAAGTTTCAGGAGTAACTGTAAGCAACTTACCAATGATTTCCCCCTCAGTGGGAAGAGCACTGCCAGCTTCCAGTGGCTTAATCTTCTCTGGTGCCACTCCTGTACACTGACGAGCATCATGTCCACTTCCCCCTGGAGATGTAGTCTCAGATTTTCTCCTCTCAGAGCTGGTATCTGTTGGGGATTTTTCTGCTTTTGCTGTTTCTTGACGGATTTTCACTTCTACCCCTGCACCTTTCACAGGCTCCTTTGCAGAGGTATTCTGTGAGGTTATGGGCCCACATTTTAGTTCTGATTTCTCTTCAGCCTTTTTACCTGGTTTGGGCTTGCTCAGGAACGGCTGTTGCTTCCCTGGTTGAGGTGCAAGTTCATTTTGCTTATTGTCCCCTTTAACTTCTGAATTTGGCTCGGTGCTGATGTTTTTAGGACTCTGTTGAAGTTTTAATTTGTCAGGCAGCTGTTTGACTCCTTTCAAGTCTGCTGGTGTGGATTTCACTTTGGGACCTTTACCTCTGTTGTCACTTACGTTTCCCTCCTTGGCCAACTCAACCTTCTCTTTCATGTCAGTCATATGTACACTGATGGATATCCTGCAGAGCAAACAGGAGACATTTAATGCAGGTGTCCAGCCCAGTTTTTGTAACTTTGTGGGGGAAGAAAAATCTGTAAGTTTCCAAACCCACACATTTCTACAGTATTAATAAAACAGAACGGTACCCATCTTGCTAGGACAGACTCACAAACACAAAGGGGAGAGCACCAAAAAGCATGGTGATTCTTCTTCTGTGTCATCTCTCTACATGTCTACCCTTCTGCTGAACAAAATGTCTCACCCTGCAGAGTTTATCCCACATTCCAAAGCTTACCCACTTTTTGCAATTATTACAGTTGGTCTAATAAAACATCACTCATCTGGGCAGAGAGAGGATAGTGATTGCCTTCACAAATTACAGGCTGATTATCTAAATGGCTGGCTGTTCATATGGCTCTAGAAATCCAGTGGTTTGCATCTACCCCTTCCTCTTCCAGCTGGCTGACCTGCACACTCAGCCATCTGTGTTTGGGTCTTCTGATGGGATAGCATTCTTTCCACAACTTTCTCTTAAAAAAATCTAACTTTGATAAATTCTCTTACTCCATCAATACTATTTTCCTTGGCATTCTAGCAACTCGAAAAGTTTAATGATTTTTTTCTCCTCTTGTGTTGCTCAAAAAGAATACAAGTTAGAACCAATTCTCTGTGCTCCTAAACTCCATCAAAGATATTCGTGTGATCATGTTTGAGTCAACTGTTACTACTCCAACTGTCATCAGCAGTCTGATTTTACTGAGGCTGAATTGAAACTTGTGAAGTTGTAAAGTAGATTTTATACAAAGGCAAATGAAGACAATTTCTGATGTCTGGGAGAGAACATACCTCATTTTCACAAAGGTTATTGCTTCTTTCGGTGGAGAAACTTCATTACAAAAGATGTTATAAAAGAAAATGTTTCTGCTTTCGTAAAACAAGAGTCTGAAATGTCTCATTTTCTGCACCTTTAACACCCTGATGCTGTGTTGTGGATCTAGGCTGCTCTAGTGCGAGCTATGAGAGCAGCTGGAGCCAGCTCTGAGCAAACACTTCCTCTGCTATCTAGACAAGCCTGAACTCAGTGGGACTCTAGGCATTTCTCCAAGCTGGGGAACACAATGTTCCTTTGACACCTCTGTGTGGGCTTACAAACTTCATTAAAAGCTGCATCCATTTTAGAGATGTGTTTACCACCCTCATGTGATTTCACACTCCAAACCATGACAGTGCCCTGGGCAAGATAGCTGCAGCTGCCCTGGGTTTACTCCAGCTTCTGCCTTCCTGCTGGTCCGTCTTATCCCCAACCCAAAATCTGGGGCTCAGACACCAAATCTGTACATGTGAACAATGGAGAAATTCCCCACCCAAAGTCATTCATACATGTGGGGGAGTGTATGGATGAGTGTGTCTATCACCCCCCCCCACACACACATGTATAAACCACTTTACAGCCACCCACCCAGACAGAGAAGGCATTGGCAGTTAAAATCTGCCATGGAAGTTACATTTGTTGGGGTTTAGTTGGTAGGGGTCTTTTGGTTGTGGGGTTTTGTTGCTTTCTGTTGTGTGGGCTTTTCAAAATTTAAATAAATGGGATTAAAATAAAATCCTAGATAAATAATCCAAAAGAAAATGGACTACGAAACACCCATATGAGGAAAATATTAACCTGATAGAGATGAATAAATGAACAATCTTTAGGCGACCAAGACATTGAGGAAAACAAACACAAGTTCTTTGGTTTCATCATATACTAATAAACATCTCAAATTCCTTTCACCCCCATGGTTATAAACACAAAGGAGTTGGGAAGGAGTGAGTAGTTTATAACTATTTGAGCTTCGCTATTGTGGTCACCTTTCTATGTCAGCACACAGCAGTGCTGATATCTCAAACCTCTCCCTCCCACCTGACTCCTGGGCTGCACAGAGTTTTACACAGGGCCCTTTGAGTCTCTCAACCCTTAACCCTTGGAAGGTCTCCCCACTCCTACCCCATCATGGAGGAGCTGCCTCCTTTAATGGCCTGCCTTTCCTTTTTTCCTTCTGACACATGAAAAGCTTTCAGGTCCCCCAGAAAGCTACCAACAAGGCCATTACCTGGTATGTGTCACTTCACACCCCGTGTCAGATATAGCCCGGGATGTGGAGGGCACAGCTTCCCGGGATGCCGCACTCGCTGCTGGAGCTTTGTTTTCATTCTTCCCAGGTTTCTGATGAACGAGCTGCCTGTGGCACTCTTCGAGGCGTGGGGCTCTGTCCACGTTCTGTGCCGTAGCAGGAACATTTTGGTTGCCTGCATGATCTTGGTGTACCAAGGGAAGACCATTGTGTTGATTCAAAGCTTTGACACCAATGTCCTTCTCCTGTTGACAGCTCTTAGAGCTCTGTGTTTTGCCAGCACCTTCTACCACTTGCTGCTGTGCTGTCCTCTCTTTGAGCTGGGGTTTGGAGTCAGCTTTGTGGGCTACAGCACTGGAAGTGTTCACCTTCTCACATGCCCCCTTGTTTTCATCCAGCTTTTTCACACTTTTGGTCTCTGAATAAAATAATCCATCAACAAACTATCCTTGGCAAAAGTGATGGCAAAACAGAGAAAGAATAAAGCAACCCACTTCTCAAAATAACCTACAGAGTTACACCTGAAAAGACAGCAAGAAACCCCCAAAAGGCTTAAAATCCTTCACACCATCAAGCTCAAGATACTACTAATGCTCGTGGCTTTAAATCAGATATTTAACTGCTCTGATGGCTTTCCAGCAGTGCCAGAGATTGGACTTAAACAAAAAACCTGCAAGGCTCAAGTTGATTGTATTTAAAATCTGAAATCACTCTGTGGGCAAATATAAGGGTTAGTTAAGGCACTGCAGATCCTGCAGGACCCTCCTGATCCCAATACACCCTCTACCCAGTTAGAGGGGTAGAGACACACCAAGCCAGACTCCAAGGGACACTGAGGCTTGAGACAGTGCCCACTTGCAGTTTCCACAAAAGGACTAAAAGCATCTTCATTGCCTTCTCATGATAACGGCTGTGATTATTAACAGTGGCAATTTCTAGGGTAACTTCTGTCAGCATTCAGTATGCCCAGGTCACCAGCAACCATGATTTGTTTACAATCCCACGTAGCTTTTGAGTCAGAATTGTGACCATTTGCTTTATTTTTGTCACTTCCAAAGCAATGAAGCTAAAAAGGGGATTGCCCATGAGGCAAAGGATTCTCTGACAATTTGTGAAGACAACAGCATGACAGGGCCTGCTCAATATCACATTCACCCTGTTGCAACTCCACAGGCATTAATAATGGATGCAACAGGGCAATGCCCTGACAGATGCAGCCTAAATAGGAATCTGGCCCTGACATGCCAATGAAACTTGCTGATCAAAAAAAGATATTCCCAGTGTCAACACGTCCCTTTTTCAGAGAGGGGGAAGAGGGAGGGCTGCTTCAGATGTATTAATGGAAAAGAACTTATTAGGTTTGCTATGTGATATGGCCACTAGCTTCACAGTATCTCCAAACAAGTTCTGCTCTCTGAATTCAGCTCACTGAAACCCAACTCAAAAAACCCCTCCTCTTCAGCTAAACAAATGTGCTCCTTTTAATTTATCTTCTAGCTTCTTGTGGTGCTTGATCCTGGGGATAAATCATCTTTTGAAGGTGGTGAGAACAAGTCTATTTTCCCAGTACTGAGGGGCAAAGTTATTCAGTTACATTTGAGTAATTCAGGTAGTGGGAAATAGCAGGCTATAAATTTCCAGTTTGTCTGCTGCACATTCTAGAGTCAAAGCTTATAGCATGCCTGGAGTGATACATACCTTCCAGAGGCTTCTTGCTTTCAGTCTGGGTTCCTCTGTTACTAAGCACATGCTTAGGTTTTGCACCACTCTCCTCAGCCTTATCTTTGGCCTAAAAATGACAGGGAAACACAGAAATAACAGTTACAGCCAAGTGTCTATTTTCCACCAGGTTCCTCCAACTACGTAGGCATTCAGACTCTGTAAAATGGACAGTAACACTTCTTAACTTCTGAATTATTAGTTACTGCTGTGTTTACTTCCTTCTTCCAGTCTCTCCCAGCCTTTGCAGGCAGGCATCCTTCTAAAACAACATCACACAGATTAATACATTAGCTCATTGCTTTCCAAAATTTTCACTGTCATAGTTTTTGCCTCCTGTCCTCTTTACTCACATTGACTAAAAAGTATGACATGTGAAATATTAGAGAGTAGAAAAAGAGATTATATTGTATTTCTGTTGCTTTTTGGCTGGTGACAGAACAAAAAGTAATATTTCTGAATATATTTGTCAAAACGTATTTGTCTCAAGGTATCTAAAAGTTTGTTATTTGACCTGATAGAGGTGATACCAAAAAAGAGCTTTAGCTTTATGGCAACTTTTGTGTATGTACTTGACATTTCACATGTCACCTTTAGAATGATTAAAAACAGATTAAAAATAGAATCAGATTTTTGAGCAATGTTTTTCCCTCCATTAATTGGAGAGGAGGGATATTTTGTAATAGGACCACTAAAGTCTTCGCACAGCAATACGTGTGAAATTAAATCAGAACTGAATACTATTTAGGAAAAAGTATTACACAAAATTAGGAGAAGGCATGATATTTCCTGTGGTTGGCATATAGTTAAAAATCTAGTGATGAGCAGCCTCCTGTCCTGATTTGTACAAGCAAATAAGCAACATGTAAAGTATTTCTGCAGGTAACTGATTACAAGACAGCTGCACATCAGCCCTTCACCTGTTAGTAAAAGCAGTTAAGGATTTCATGCACCAGCCCTAGAGATTGCACAGAGCCTCCCCACCTCCCCCTTCCCAAGAAACCCAAACACCCAAAGAGGAAAAGTAGTAAAAAATCATTACCCTTTTTATTACAGCTCTAAGAAAACCTGCAACAATGACCAGGGTGAACATTATTCTTGCACAATCCTACATGCAAAGAAAGCCTTGGGTAAGTGACAGTTTAATGCTGGGGTGTTTTTCCCTGGTTTTTAAGCAAGAAGTTAGAGGTTTGGAACCCAGGAAGCTCAATTCATAGTCTTTTGTTGACTCCAACCCCACAAAACTTCTTCCATAACATTCCCAAGGCATCCCTGGAATGCTGTCAACAAACAGCTTCACCCAGAAATGCAAACATGGCTTCCCCACTTCCAGCCCAGCCCAAGCCAGCCTGTGATAAGCAGCACCCTGTTACAAACAGCAAAGCCTGGAAAACAGGAACAAGCAGGCAGCAAGCTCTTTTTCTGTGCTCCCCCTGCAACTGTGGAGCTCTTTGGCCATGTCCATGCTGCTATCACACAACAGGCTGCAAAAACCAGACCCAAGTTAGCACATGGCTCAGCACAAGGTAATTTGTTCTTAAGTTCACCTGTGCTTTGCTCCACGTTTCCCAGCCAGGTCACGTACACACACAGCCTCACTAATTCAAGCCTAGTTCAGATATCACTCAGCAGTCTGTGATCAAAGCACAACCTTATCTTAAGGTCTTAAAAGTGACCTTATGCTCTAACTTCAAAAAGTGTTCATGACCAGGAACAAAAAGGGAGAGCAGTGATGGTCATATTGCAAAAGTGCAGTTTGCCATAAAACTGCTCACCCACTACACCCTCTCTCTGTTCCAACCAAGGCACAGGTGAGAGCCTGGCACACAGACCTCCACCCCATCCCAGTCCACCAGGCTGTCACCAGCAGCTCATTTCACCTCTTAGTCTCTATCTGCCTATCCACAAAATCAAGCAGAGGACAGTATCTGTCTCCAGGCATTTTGCAGTGACTGCAGGCAGTAACAACACAGCTTTACCCAAAACATATCCGACTTCCCATTTCTCCAAAAACCTGCAGAACTGAAATTGCAACTGCCACTATGAGCTTTATTTCTATCCAGATTTAAGGCTGATAACTAATACATGATTTATTGTTCCCAACAGTAATGGAAGCACTTTATAAATTCTTCTGTCTCCTAACAGCCAGCTCACTTGTCAGCCTCTGGCACTTAAAAAAAGGGAGACCAGGAGAGCACTGAAAGCCTGAAAAGGTACACTGCCATCAAGCACTGCCCTGTTCTTCTAAAAGGTTAGATGTACCATCCCATTAAAACATTTTACAGTTTTGGTAAAAAATATTTGGATTAAGATACAAATGGACATTTTCATTTGAGCTAAATTCTCCTTATTGTAATCACATTGTTAAATACAAGGAAATTCTTGGAATGAATAAACACATTCCAGCTCTTGCAGTTTTTCTCCCTTTCATCCCTACGGTGGGATAGAAGCCATGCTGAAAAATGGAAACACCCATTACCTAGAACTAATTCCAGATGCCTGTAAATTTTGAAAAACAAGGTTAACCTATTTTAAAACACCGTATCAACCAAGTACAGGTCTTGCCTATTCCTCCCTCACAGTCCTCAGTAATTAAGAAATGCTTAGGAACTGATGTCTTGGGAACTTGCAAACACAAAAACTACTTGATTTCAGGACTGAACAATGTCAGCAGAGTTGATGAAGTCACAGTTGTATCACAGAGATGTAGCTGAAGACAACTCAGATGTCTAAGGACCTATAAATCTGCCCAGTTAACATGACTGTAAGTCAGCACAGGTTTCAGGAACTGGTGCTTTGTTCAGAATTCATGAACAAACCAGAAAATAGGAGTTTCTCTCTCTCAAAAAAAAAGAAAAAGTTTCTAGTATGTTACTCATACTTTTCACTGAAGCCTTGATTCAGTCACTAATTTGGGTGACATTGCTGAGCTTTGAGCACTGGTAGATGCTGAATTTTCCTTTCCAGTAGCAATCTCCTCACAGTCATTATAGGACTGCCCAGCACACTTCAGGAACCTCAGACACTGGACTGCAAGGCACGTGTTGAACTTGGTCCCTGCCTTAAGAGCCTTGCAATTCAAAGGTCCCAGCAGTAACCTGTACCAGCAATATAGAAAGAAAATCCTGAATTCAACATCATACAAGAGATTGACAGGAGAGCCTAAAGCCCTATGTCATAAAGTGAAATATGAAGAACAGTAAAACTAAACCAACCTCAACAGGGATTTCCAGCAGACTCCCCTTCTTCCAGGGCACAATGCCTTTGAGAATGAAATCCACTACTTTAGAATTTTTTAATACTTCTCCCACAAATGTAATAACTTTATCCAAGGTATCAACCCTTTTCTCTATCTTTGCCAGCCTCTCCTTATGCTTGGAGGCATCTAGCTGGGCAGCTTTCATCAAATTCAACACTTCTGAGCATATGCTCCGGACGTCAGCCTGGGCAGCACTGTCCGGTACCTTCAGGCCTTTCTGCATTGCATCTGTGTCATCAGGAGCTGCTCGGGATACTGTGAGCTTGTTAATGCCATTTTCTACATCAGCAATGCCTCTGTCAACTCGCTGCAGTTTGCCTGTTAGGTCTTCTTGGAAATGCAGCAGTTTGTCCATCTTTTCATTCAAGAGATACAGTTTTTTGTCCACCGTACTTAAACTGTTCACTTTTGTAGGCTGAAACTTTGTCAGGGCATTTCCCTCTGCCAGGTCCAAGCTCCCCGCAGACATTGTGTCCAGACAGCAGGAAGTCAGACAGATTAGGCTGGCTTTTCATTAATCATAAATTAGAAAATAAGGCTCTGAAAGTCCATCTTCTTCAGCTATTCCTATACCAGACAAGCTCACTTACTGGAGTTGCTAGAGCATATCATGAGATAGCTCCTGCACAAAAGATTTATTTCTATGTTATCTGTTTCTTACTGTGTGCTTTCAATGATGGAGGCATTTTGGCACCAGACTATGTTTTCTTGTGCCTCCTTGACGTCACAAAACCATTTAAAATTCTTTCTGTAGTGGCTGTTGATAGGCAAGCATCTTAACAATGGCCAATGCCTGTGCAGGCCTCTGGAGGGAGGGGGATTGTTTTTATGGCCAGTTTTAGTTCTGTGATAATGAAAAGGTGCTAGAACATTTCCCTTCATTACATAGGAAAAATATAAAAGTAAACTTGCTGGCCTTGTGCTGAGGCTTGGAAGAACTCAGCTTTGTAGCATGGATGCAGAACACCCAGCACAGACACAGGGTGCTCTTTCAGTTGGCTGGCACTTGAATTTAAAAATAGAGTACAATGACAATGATCTGAAATACGTATCTAGCACCAGCATGTCTTTGTCAACTGAAACTTCTAAAATTAAATCTTTCTCCGAGGTTATAAAAATGAACCAAGTAAAAAAAACCATAATGAAGGCACAGCGGAATTAGTCCAACTATTAGCAATGAAATTATTAAATCATAAAGGATTTGTTACTGACTTGCTTTTCACTTCTGAATCACAGCATATCTACTACACAAATTACAGTCACTGGAGAACAGAAAGAGTCACTTCACACTGCACAGCCTCCACTGCCACAGTTCTGAATGCTTTAGAAACATTAATGAATGTACCCTTACAATACCACACAGAAGAGGAGTCAGTTCTCTGCCACAGAGGATGAACTGTGGCATCAAGAGAGAGCAGTTTGTGCCATGCCAGAGGTGACAAACATGCTTGATGATGAAAGATAAAAACAACCAACATGAATTTTCTAAATCAAGAGTACCTGTTGAATGTTGCCATCTTAGGACCAAAAGAAAGCAGTAGAGTCATTAGATTGTTGCATGTAAAGTCAGACAACTTACAGCAAATATTTCAACAAGGAAACTTAGCCACACAAAGTTGTCTCCAACTGCACACTCAGAACTCAAGTTGCCACCACCAGAGTGCTATTCCAGGCACAGCACATGGCCAGGAAACAATGCAAGTATGACCAAAGAGTATAACTGGTCTCTGGGTGTGCTTTGGGGCAAACACAAGTCCTTCAGAACCTTAAACTGCCTTCTTAGTTGTTTAACAACTGAGAGCAAAAAGCATGAATGCTGCCCAATTGTTAATAACAAGTGTTATTATTCATATAACTGCTGATTTAATCCTCCTCACATACAATGGACTAGTGGTAAATGCTCTGTAAAGCAAAAAGTGGGCCTTCAAAAAAAATAAAAATCCCATCTCTTTCTTCTCTGGATTCAGCTGCACACACTCTGTATTCCAGCTAAATGGAACAGATTTCACCACCCAATAATTGCTCACACGTGCACTGAGAGATGTTTCAGAAAAAGCTCTATGGAGAGTTCTTGCTACCAATATGCAGCAAATGCTAGTGTTGTCTGAGAAACAGGGAAGATACAGCCACAACTGCCTCCTACTCAGATACAACTGTTTGACTTATTACACTGCTTACATCAAACTGGGCATCCATAAGCAGCTGCAAAATTACAGATGGGATGAAAGAAAGAGAAGGAAACCTAATTTGCACCAAAGTGAAAAGTCTTAAACATCTGTCACAAAGTTAAGGTCAGCTTTTCTTTATTCTTTTCATTTTCTCCTCCACTCTCTCCCCCTTTTGCACTTCTGGCAAACACACAAACAGAAAAAATGGCTCTGGCAGGTCTAACAGTTTGTCTTGCCTTCAGGATGATAATATGCTCAAATACTGGCAAAAACCCTTTTATTCCTTTTGCTTTGAATTACAATAGCAAGCAACTGTTGTTCAGAACATTGATTTAGTGCCCAGTGTTCAGATCTTGCTTGAGCAGCCTGGAGAGAGTATTTATTTCCATTGCCAGTCCCAAGCCTTTCAATAGTTACAAAAAAATAAGGGAAAAATCCTAAAATGCCTGACATCACAGAAAAGCACAGCTGTTGTGACAAGTGCCATAGCCTATTAAACTCACTTTTTCTCTGTGAGGAGCTATTGCTTACAGTGGCATTTTGCACTTAGATACCACAACACACAGTGCTTCATCTTCAATACCCTGAATTTCATGGAGTGTTGTATGAACAACAAATACGAGGGAATGCTGCAGGACTTCTGCAGAGAGCAGAGTTATGCTCAGTCACCCCTGTTGGCATTGCCAAAGCAAACTGGTGACCCACAAGACTCCTTCATAGTCTGGATGTAACCTGAATAAAGTTTTTAATCACCACTGGTCTCCTGGGGGCTCCTGCTCATTTCTTACAGGTAACAAAAAATGAGCACTGGTCTGGAGTGTGCAGGCAACTGCCTTGATTCCGCTGCCTGCTGAACTGAAATGAACTTCTCTGATACCTTTAAAACATCTCCAAAGTATCAAGTATCTCAGGAATGCTGAGAAAGGGAACACAAATGCTGGAGAAACAGAACTACAAGTAATCTTGAACCAATGATGCCAAAGAGACTTCTATTCTCACGGGGGGAAAAGAGTTTATTTCTCTTTGGCTCACACCCCACACACTCTCACAGTTGTGAGAGAGAGATGTCAGAAAACAAGAGAAGAGTTCACATTCAACACAGAAAATGTATCATATGGCAGTTTAGTTACAATTTCTCCTTGCTACATCTGACCCAAAGGAAGGAAAAAACCCTCAAAGATGGGATGAATAGGAAACAAAAAGAAAAAAAAAACCATCATGTACTGAAGTGACACCAGAGGCTTATACCCCAAACAAGAAATGTCACAGAGGTTAAAACCAGCTGCTCAAACAGATCATCTCATTAGATTGTTGCATTGCTTCCAACAACATTGTAAAACTGGAGATGGCTGACAATACATAGGTAAATGAAAAAATAACTTTTTATATGGCCTATAAAAAGCCAAAGCTTAATAGAGGACTTAAAGGCTTTGGGAAAAGTCTCAGTGCAACAGAGTTCTAAGGAGATGGAAAGCTCAATGTGGCAAAATATCAGGAGCTTACAAAAGGAAAAACCAAAGCAAATAAGCTCAAAGCAGTCTGGCTACATCTGATAAACACTGCTCAGGCAAAAAAATACTAACAAGTATCTTTTACATATTTAGAAACTAGATGTCAGCTTTTTCAAATTATAATGAAAATCTACTTAATCTACATCTAATTGTTGCAGCTCATCAGCATATACTTCCTACCTTTCCCCCCAGCAAATGAAAGGGTAACCAAACCTTTTTAGGGTATCTAAATTTTTGAAATATTAAGCCTAGATTCTCATGAACAGCATGAAAGGTAAATTTATTACATCTACAGGGTAATGGTGCAGCAAGAGGCCAAGTCTCTCAATGGCAAGCACAAAAGAGGCATTGGCTCTAATTCAGAGGAACAACTTCCAAAGGCAGGATATGCCATACGGCCTGGCTGAATCCATCTAGTCCAATGGCTGGGTTTCCTGCTGGGACCAGATCATCCTGGGAACTGGACTGCACCTGCTTTAGAAGGCCAAGAACCCCACATTTAATGCATCACTGAAGTCACTGCTGGTTGAAATCCACCTGCCCAGTAAAAGGATAAGTATCGGTATCCCCAGGTGACCCTGGCACGATAAAACTCAATATTGTCTGTCACAACATAACTGTAGTGCCAGATACACTCAACCTTTGCAATCACTATGGAAACTTGATTTTGAATTTTCACATCTATTTAATGAGAGAAAACTGTTAACACAGTAGGTTAGGAAACACCCTTCCAAGTCCTGACTTCCTCTCCCACTTCCCTTTCATTATTTTTCAGACAACTGAATCTAAGGATAAGTCTCCCAGGCAGCAGCACAGCTAAGGATAGGTTACTGAACCCGAGATCATGTGTGCTATTGTAATGCATCTCTGTCAAGCAGCTGACAGCAGAGAGCTGAACAGATCAATTATGACATTTCATTTACATCAAAGTGATGGGATTTCTAGATAACACTGTTTACCATTTGCCCACAGTCCTTCTACCAGGTTGCTCTGCCTCCCAGGAGGCCAACAGGGCACCTGTTGTCCATCCACATTCACTCACTTGACCCCAGAGCTTACTCTCACCACCAAGTCTGTTACTCAAAGAAACTACATTTAGAATCTCATTACTTTGAATTTTCATCCTTTCAATTTATTTTCTTTTTAAGCAACTGGTAAACTATTTAACTAACTTGGAGCAGGACAGTGGTAACTGAGAATGTTTCCCTGGTGTGGTGGTAAGGATTCACCATCCCACTCCTCCACACCCTCCAACAAGGAGCTCTCCTCTGGAAACTGAACACAAAAGTCATGTTGCTCATTCTGCTTTCCCTGAATTTCAGTCATTTTATATCTAATGCTATCAGCTCCTCATGAAGCCTGCTGATTTTAAGGGTCAGCCACAAAAGCTACCCTCAGATTCAAGAAGCCTGTTATTTACAAGATGCTTTCTCAGTACTACTGGGAGCTCAGCAGAGAGCCCTGAGGCCCACTTGACACCTGCCAAAAGCTCTTGTTTCAACAGCAGCTTGCTCAGATATAAGTAATTCTAAGTCAATAGGGATCTGTCACAACACAGAAGAGTAGCCCTGGCTGTGCAGTAATGCCAACAGGAATAAAATCAGTAAGATCAAATTCTCATCACTCAAGTGATGGGATAGAGCTCTCAGGATGCATGTATAGGGAACAGACCTGTTGCATAAGAAAGGGTTATTTCTAGACAATCAACTTTTCTGAAAAACAAACTTACACAATCCAGAGTTTGCGCCAAAACACATTAAAAACCAGCACAATTGTTCTTGCTGACTTGAAATTTGACTGGCTTCAAATCAAATCCCTCAGAAAAGCTTCTGCTTTGCCAGCAACATGCTTTTGTTTGAGAAGATGAAAATCCCCAAACTGCACTGTGCTTTCTGCACTTCTGCTCCCTTCCTACTTCAGAATTTTTTAGCTTCAAGCCTGAAAAAATACAACAAAAATGCACACTCAGAGCCGTACTAACTTGTTAATTTGTAACCATCATATCCAACTTCACCTTTCTCACCACCAGGACTGACAATTGTTGCAAGAATATATTGTACTATTTTCTTTGCTTCTCGACTTACATTCCCAAGGTTGAATGGCAAGAATTCTGTCCTCCAGCCCCCCATCTGCCCTCTGCAGTTAGTGACTGAGGGATGATCACCTCGAGCACAATTTTACACTGCATTGGTTTAGGTCTTTGACAGGTAAAATGCACAAGCACCTCAAATCACGCTGGAATTGAGTGAAGGAAGTGCTCACAGACTAACAAGTATCTGCAAGAGGCAGCCTCCAGCTTCCCAAACCATCCAAGTGGAGTTCAGCATCCCTTGGCTAGTGCCACACACCCTTGGAAATTGTTCCCAGGTGGAGATTACAAAAGCAGTTACTGCCATCATGTTGGGCCTTGTTAAGCTGGAGTCTCAGTTACTGAATTTTTTCTCTCACTCACACTCCCACCTGACAGCTCCCGTTGTGGTACAACAAACACCAACCATTGTGTTCACTGCTCCTTGCTAATAATGGTCTTTACAGAAACTTAACAATGAGGGGATTTTTTTAACTAAGAGCTCTTTGACATTGCTATTCTCCACTAAAAACCAAAACACCGTGTTAAGGAAATTCTACATCAATACATACATAAATACTTACCTGTCCTATTATGAAGTCTGGTATGGCTACATTCACCTGCTGATTTAGATCCGATGTTTTGTTTTGATATCGTTCACAAACACAGGAATAACTTAATCAGTTCAAGTTTAGTCTCAACACAAACTGCTTTGAAAAAGATTCAGAATAAAAGAGTTTGTGTAAAAAAACAGTGGTTTTGCAAACTCTTTGCAGTAATCAAAAGCTCACATAGAAGCCACATGCTCTCCTTTAGGTGAATATTTCAATGTCTGGCAAAAAAGCAGAGAAATTGCAGCATCCATCTCAGATGTAAAAAACATCAGCTAAACTTATAATGGTTTTCATCAGGTTGGAAGAAGTATACAAGAAACAAACAGAAGAATGCAATCTACAGAAAAGCTTGCCTAAAAGAAAATTATACCACATGCCCTAGTGAAATTGCAGAAAGCAACTAACAACAGAAATCAAGCTTCTCAGAGCAAGGAATGAGAAGGCAATTTTTCAAGTTTATCTCACTAAACAGATAGCTTAAGAACAGTTGAGTGTGAATTAGAAGCCTTGAATTAGGGCTCCGGTGGTATGATTAAGCACAGTGATCCATTTTTCCATCTGAAGTTAGTATTTTAGTACAAGTATCTAGTAAAAACAGAAATCCAGAGCACATTTGGTACAGTCACTTCCACTCCCAAAACAGTGAGTACCCCCTAGTGCTTCCCTGCAAGGCTTCTATCAGGACTCAAGAAGTTCTGCTTCTGAACCACCTTGCTACCTTAAATCAGCAGTCCACAGACTCAAGAGTATTAATTTTCCTCAACCACACAGACATTTCTCTGCACTCATAGGAGGCTCCTGAATTAAAACCAATAAATCTTTGATTTTGGAATTCTGCTATTAGATCAGTGACAAATTAATCTCCTGCTGCATTGCAGAGACAGCTGTAGTGTAAACGCAGACACACTGATTATCAGTGCTAGACTACAAAAACAGCCCCGGGTCCTGGCACCATAAAGCCAAAATCACTCAGAGAAAAGCAAGCAAATAACAGTGCTGATAAAAGATCCAGGATATAAATGGTTTGGATTTCATACTAGTTGATACCAGAAATATCTGTCACTAACGAGTAGTGGGAAAGTGCAACCCAGAAATCTAGTAACAGCACATTAAGATCTTCTCAGTGTAAGAAATTAGGAGAGTAGTTAAAACACAGGGCTGGATGCTGGAAAAGTAATATTCTGCAGAGAGGTAAGCAAGTTGCAGCTAAGAGTCTCTACACAGAGTCCTTGAAAATAGTGAAATACAGGTGTCTCTTGCTCTTGTTCCGCCACAAAGGGACCAACAGGAAAATTCTGACAAAATTTGTCTAAACTGAATCCAGTGAGGAGTGGATTCTGCACTGACCATAACACAGACAAAAGTGCCCCAAAACAAGCTCAGTGGCCCACAGCAATGGCTGGCAGCTTTCTACCTGCCTTACCAAGTCAAGCCACCCCTGATGGCCATGGAGACGATTGCCTCATGCAGTGGGATGACCCACAGCCATTTGGTAGCTCGTGTCAATGTTTTCTGGCCCTAAAACTGAAAATTCTGCATAAAGCAAACCCAGAAACAAGAAGTTCAGGCAGTCGTCAAATCTGTAGCAAACTATTTTCTTTTTATAGCAAGACAGGTCAAGGAAGATGCAATTTAAGCTGTGCTGATTCCTAAAACGGTGCTTAGAATTAACTAGAACCCTGAAGATTCCCACTAGGCTTCTGGGGACTTCAGCTGAAACTGGGAACAGGAACCTACCAAGAAAACATCCAGAACAGAGATATTTATTTAAAAAGGCCATTTCTTTTGAGCTCTGCTGGGCCCCATACAACAGCAGTGAACATGCAATGACAGTGCTGGAAGGAATCAGGTCTCTGAAAGGAAGCATTCAGGACCTCAAATCAGAAGTATGCCTAAGTTGGGTGAGTCAGAAAGCACCATGCACTGCTCAAGCCTGAAAAACAAAACAAGGACACAAATGAGAGAGTGAAAGGTGAGCCACAAATATAGAAGACAACAGCAGGAGGGCCTGTTAGCTCCTGCTATCTCAATTCAGCCATGGAGAAGGTGAAAACAAACCTGGTTTGTAATGCCAGAGACTATATATAGTTTACTACTTTAGTTTCTGGGATATGAACTGTCTGAAAGGATACTCAATAGAATATATTTAGACTGCAGACCACTATACACTGGTGCAAAATTTAAATTGGAACACATGACATCTTTCTCTTGAGTTCCCACAAAGCCCAGGGAGACAGTATTAACAAATGAGATGCTCAGAAATATTTCAATCATGCATTTTTCTAAAAATCCCAATCCTTCAGAATGGCTTTCTACCTCCACTCATTTATTCCAGTCTGTCTGCCTGTCAGTGAGCTCTCCATAGCAATGTGCACACAGCCTGACAAGACTCTGGACCCCGGGAGGGCAGTTTGGGCCCTGCAGTACATGGACTGTCCAGAGCCTGGATCCCAGAGCTGCTCTGCCCAGGAGAGGAGTGACTCCCCAGGTAAACAGGAGCTTGAACTGCAGGTGCCAAGGCCTGATCTCCACCAGCAGCTCTGCAGTCCAAGCATCAACTCCACAAAATGGGAGATAACAGTTTAAAGAGATTAAAGCAAAGGTAATTGTTGCACAGTGCAAGACATTCGAAAACGATCACACAAAGTTCAAGAGGTGAACCAACAGTACCTGAGGAGTTCCAAATAACTCTACACAGGACTCAGCAAAAAAGCCTCAGAGTAGCAAAAGCAGCAAGATGTTAGCCCCGTAAAAAAACTGCACAGAGTGCATACCCACAACCATAACCAGGAATGAGGAGAGGAGCATCAACATTAACTTATGAGAATCACTAGGTGATTTCAAATATCTCATTAAGTGGCTGTGTCCTAAAATAAGAGTTCTTCCTCCCACTGTACCTCTGAGCAACAACACAGATTTCTAAGTAATCTGTAAAAACACTCAGGGCACTGTTTGCAGAGCTGCCTGGGGCTGTGAGTCCTTCCACAACAGCCCAGTCAGCTGAGGCAGCCACTTGTTTGAGCAGCAGCAGGCAGATCCCCAAGTACTGCACCAGGGGACTCCAGCCCACAAACATACAAACAACAGGTTCCCCCCTGCAACCACTGACATCAGAGCCATACACACACCCACCAGATCCTGCTGGGACAGGCTCAAACCCAGGCTCACACGGGGAGAAGAGACTCGCACCAGGGTTAATATCAAACTTACAGATTAGAGCAGTTCTCACCAGCTTTACTAAGAATTGCACATGTGGTCCAAGACTATTCATCCTTATTATGTTCTCTGCTGGTCACATCCTCCAAAAGCATCCTTCCCTTTGCAATGTCCCATGAATATGAGTACTAGCTTTGTGAACAAAACAAAGAATGATTTTCCAAGAGATAAACATAATGAGTTTGGTAAACTGGCCAGAGTGATGTAATCCAATGCGAGACATCCAAAACAAAGTTGGTTTGGATTGCTAGTGCACCGAGGACAAGGAAAACCAACAAGTCAAACTGAATCTAAGATAACTTTTACCTGTGGACTTTAATGTGCTTTCGGAAGAGAAGCACCACTATCACTAATTTTACAGAAAAGGAAATTGAAGTAATGAATAATAAAGAATTACTCAGTCACCCAACAGATCAATTACAGAGAAACAAGATATTCTGAATCTCATTATAGTCTTCATTGCAAAACACTAACTCTGATCTGCACAGAGCCAAGCCACAGAATGCCATGGAGACAGATAACAGCAGTACTGACTTATTTCCCCTCAGGACATGACTAGCCCAAAAAACCCTGGCTCATTTGTTTTTATGGTTCTAAGGCCACCTTCTGTAGTCCTTCTGAAAATATCTTTCATTTGCACCCCTTCAGAAAAAAGCATGAGAAAATTGCATGTATTTCAGACTGTTTGTTATCTTTAATAAAAAGCTGAACATGAACAATTTAAACACAGGATCATCTCTTCCACATGAAGATCAGTTGAGTTGTATATTCAAATTAATAGACCAAAATATTTTTCTGCTATGTTGCCATAAACAGACAACAAAACATTGGAATATGAAATGTGTCTGGACTTTTGAGCCATTCTGTTTCTTATGGAACATAAGATAACAAAAAAAAAAAATCATATTGTACTCTCGGCTATTAAATCCACTACATGTCATTACATTAGAGGAATTTAAGACTTTGGAACAATACCCTACTTATTGAAATTAGTAAAAATTTTGTTCTTTTCTTCAACTGAGCCAGAATTTGGTTTATTGCTGTTGATTTAGTTTATTTACTCCATTGGCTCTTTAAAAAACAACCATGATTACACATACAAGCTCTTTAAGAAAACCCATTACAGCTATTACGGAACAAAATACATGAGGAAATCCTTTCCTCATAATTTCGAGAGAACAGTTTTAAATAACCCACAACAATCTGATCTACTCCAATTTAAAATGCAACTCCTACAATTTTTTTTTTTTTTTTTTAGTTTCTTGAACATTATTGTATGTCCATGGCATTCTTTTTGAAGTTGGTGAAGTACATTTTCTGCAACTGTTTTTTTCAGCAGCTCAAAAAGTAGGTAAATGCAAATAAACTACTGAAAACAAATACTTTTCCTGGACTTCCTACCACAGTAGCAACTGAAACTTAACTTCACAGGTAGCTTGAAAACACAGTGGGTTTTAATGAGTAGCTTACAAACGTAGAAAAGCAGATTCCCATTCTCTCTTCCACCAGTGGCGTCTCCACGTCTCTCTGCTCTTACAGGGTCTGTGCTCTGTCCATCAGTGGTTCAGCTTTGGAGACAGTTCTCTTTGCTTTGTTTGCTCAGACCTTTGCACAGTGAGGTTCTGATCTCACAGCTTTCAAGGACTACCCCAGGGCACTCTCTGAGGCACTGTGCGCCCACCACTCAAGGTGAGTGCCCTGCTTGTACCACAGGCCAAACAGGCTCACGCAGAATTTGGCTGCTCATTAAATCACCTCAGTGTCAGCCTGCTCGACAGAGTCATTGTCTTCAAACTCACAGCCACATGACAACTAAAGCAGAAAGCTGTAACAACCAACATCCACATAATCTGTATGTCAGTCTGCCATCCTATATAACAAATATTCCAGTCAGAATAAATTTTTAATGTGCCAAGGCTCCCATGAAAAGTAAATTTATTTATGAAGGCAAAGCCTGCAGTCATCATTTCAGAAACACCTCCTTGACGCTGGCAGGTGTTTTGCGAGCCAACGGACTGCACAACCTGGCCAAGAATGCCAAACACACACAACACTTCATAAAAGGCACAGAAACCAATTCTGTGCCACCCAGAAAGTATTCACTTGCAAACCAGGCTCACAACAAAGCATAAGGAGTCCCTTACCGTAAATCTCTTTATGTAATCAGAAACACAAAATCCTCCCATGCTCAAACGTAGGGATCTGTGCAGGGCAGATTCTTGATATAAAGTTCCCATTCTGTTTGGCTTGTATGGTGGTCAGCCTGGTAGCCTGCAGCCTTTTACTGAATAAAGCTGCACCGCCTCCCTGGATCTTGCTAGAATTCCCCTTGTGTGATAAACCAGGCATTTCATCTTATCTGACACTACACCAGGCATTTCAATCATTTCACTGCCTTATCAGCAGTACTAAGTTCTATCCATATCCCAGCAGTTCACTTCCTGAATCACTGATAACAGATACTCCAGGTCACGGAAACAATACAAGATGACAGCCAGACCTCTGGAGTCACTGAACAGTCCCTTCTTCAAATTTCTTTGTTCCTTGGCTTATTTTCATCCAATTTTACTTTGCTTTAGCTGTAACTTAAGGACAGCACGTTGGCTTCAGCCAAGCAGTGACAAGCAAGACTGTCATTTATCCAAGTGCTATTCTATTTTTCAGTGACACTGATAACTGCTGCAGCATATTGGCTTCAACACAACACAAATATTACACATGCGGGAATTTCCTGCATTTCCAATTTCTTAAGCACAGGAACAGAAGGAACAAGGAATGGACACAAAAGGACCATTCAGGAAGGTTCATCCTCCATGCAAATTCCCATACCTATTTATGCCTTAAGCACTGTTTCTACACCTGATGCTATGCACACAGAGCCATTCACTTCAGTCGGTAAAATACCTTGCTTACTTGCACAAGTGTACATTGCCATGAAGTCCATGTAGGCATATTTGTGAACCTCTAGATCTAGGGTGGCTTTTTTTTTCTACCTACACAATTAAATATACAGCCACAATGCACCCACCCAAATGATGTTCCTCGTGCATTTGGTCCTCAGCTAATGAATTCCTTTTTATTTTGCCCTGTGTAAGACAGACTTTTTTTTAATAGAGCTCTTACCTGTAAGTTTCTGTCCATGGAGGACAAATATACAAAAAGAACAGATACCAAGATGCTGGATGGCCTAAGAAGGAAATTAGTTCTGGAGAAGCAGAAGCAAATCTGATTTCAGTTTTAATCTGTGCCTTCCTTTCCCACTCAGCCAACAAGCTGTAATAGATTTATCTCTGATTACAAGCTTGAAGTGATCTAACATTAAGCTGAATCCATCAGGCATAGGTACACCAAATGACAGCCTCTCACTATGGACCTGCCTTTGAGCAGGTGGACAAGCACCTCAAGACAAATACCAGGGCCTGGAATGGGCCACCTCTTCACTGCTTCAATCAAACCAGAAGTGTGTTTACCACAGCATGGGTACACATGCACTCTCTCCTGAAACAACCAAGAGAGCAATGGAGATAAGACACAGTACCTTTATCATTATGATCTAAGAGATGTCAGGTCCAGAGGTGTGGGTACAGAGCTGGCTGCTCCTCTCACAGCAAAAGCAAGTGTTGTGTTTCCAGCTGGGTTTGTACAGCAAAATAACAAATATGCTGTTAAAAAACAAAATGAGACCAACATAAGTACAGATAAAACCAGAAAAAGGTGAGTGAGAAACACTTGAATGGCAAAAGCCAGGAACGAGATGGCCATGCTTGCTGTGCTGCAAGTATTTTTTACTGCTTGGCAGGAAATGTTTTTCAGGGTATTCAACAAACAAGTGAACAGGGGTTGCCTGGGGTACAGGATGACTTGAGCACAGCTTGTAGAGGTGAGATAGTTCTACCAAGAGGTTAACAGTGTAACATCTTGCTAAAGGGACATAACAACCTGAGGCTGTCTCAGATGCTGGACTTAAACGTCCAGAAATGTGAGACCAGTCTCAACTGCCAGACACCTTTGTAATTCCAAACTCCATCTCTGTGCCTTGGCTTTCCCACCTGTAAAACAGAGTTAAACCCTTCCTAGCTCACAGAATATTTTCACAGCTTTACAATCTATTACTACCATTCTGCCCTTTTAAAGGGCAAAACCACACCATAGATTCTAGGTCAAAACTGCCCCAAAATCTTTAAGACACATCAGCTTGGTATATGCAGTGGCACAGGAATACTGGTGCCCTGTGAGCTGAAAGCCCTGCCACTGCCAAGCCATTCCACAGAGACAGGGCATGGATGCTGCCAGCCTTGTGGCAGCACCTGGAGCAGCATTCCTGGCACTGACAACACCATGGAGCCACTCTCAGTGGGACAGGAGACCATCCACATGGGCATCAAGTTCTTCAACACGGCCTTCAGCTTTTTCACTAACACGTAACTGTGTGAATTAAAGACCCCCATTCAAGTACCTAAGAAAAGAACAAATATTAGAGCTGCTCAAGAGGTGCAGAGCTTAACAATGACCCTAGACTAAAGGGAGGGAAAGAAGTATTTTTATATATTTGTGACTTATTCCAATAGCACAAATAACCATGCAGTTACTCTAGATTTAGTAAAGAGACACTATTACTTAATGTGGCAGCAGAGGCATGTACAGCATGCAAGCACTGTGCCATGGGGGAAAGCTTGCATGACAAAGAGAATCCTTTAGAAACTTTGGCAAGAACTCTGGAACGAGCAATGCTCAGCCTGCAACCTTCCATTAGCAGATCTAAATACAGAACCATAATGTAAAACAACACCTTCCTGCAGTATTTGCATCAATTAATATTAAGAATATAATTATTATTATGAGTTTCACTGACTGCTTTTTCTCCATTTAGGTTCTGAGAAATAATGAATTTGGACCTTCTCTCTCCCCATTTAATTTTCAATCTCACAACATTAGTTCTGGACTGTGTGATTCTGTGAGTATTAAAGGCAACAAATTAGTAGCAACTATATAACTTTCAATCCACAACAAGGAAATAGTCCACTTTTCACAAAGCTAAACATATTGCTGTGATAACGAACACAGGACTATGTTTCCTTTAGTACCTGGGTGAAGTCTTATGGATTTTACATATAAGGAAATACAGAGTGTGGTGCCTTGCGCTGAAATACTATGAGCTAGAGGCATGGAAAGTGATCACTTTGAGTATGGGCTTTGTAGGTGTCACAAGACACCATTTACTTATAGAATAAATGCAGAACTCTACCAAAAATATTCATGTAGCAGCCAACAAATGAAATCAAGATCAAAGTTAGTACTTCAGCTTTTAAGGGAACTCTTCAAATTTGCTATACTTACACTCCAAAACTCTTCTCTCAAACTAAGAAAAGTTAGCAGCATATGGAACATAGACCAAGAAGAGGGAAGAGGTAAAGAGGTTAATATAACTACTGACAGATTTGCCAACTCCTGCACTAACTGCAGAGTAAAATGAAGGGGCTCAGCATTTTTGAGGTGATGTCTCTGATCTCCCAGCATCAGCCTCTGTGAATTAGGAGGAGGTGCACTGGTCCGCAAACACCCCATTTTCAGGCAATTTATAATCTAAACAACATTCCTTAGATCACAGGGTTAATACAAAGTATATTCCATCATGAAAATGAGAAAATTTAGTCACTTGGCACATTTCTTTTACACACACTTAAGAGTTATGAAATCACTTCAGTATTTTAGAACCTTTCTGTCATTAATAATCAAGGGCAGGGAGCTACTAACACTGATGTCACCCAGCTTAAGTCACAGTGACTATGCCCTTAATATCAAGGTGAAGGTTCACAGCTCTCTCCCAAAGGTACTTCTAAACTGTACTGATAACTTACCCTTTCATTACGCTTCCATCCATGCAACAAGCTACAGCTGAAGGCCAGCATACAGGAGTGTCCCCAGGGAAATACACACAGAATCATCAGGCAGGGATACCAGAAATGTTCAGGTGCCCTTCTGTATCTGATCAGGACAAGTATTCAGGAGTCTGTGAAGACTTTGACTGATGAGGCATTTTCTAAGAGCAATCAACTCCTGGTTGTCTCTGTGCCAGTATCAGCTCATCTCTAGAGCTGCTCTGCTCACAATGGATTAGTTTTAAAGGACAGGTCTGCAAGCCTCCCCACCTCATTAATATTCATTTTATATTTTTAATTCCAGTTACACAAGGACTCATGCCCAAGGCTAGAAGCCTCATAAATTATATTCCATTTTTAAACCTGCAGCATTCGCTCTCATTGTTTCAGAAGGAAAACACTAGCAGAGACAGCTTTAGGCAGGCTGCTTTTGTTTAAAAGAATACTATCTAAAGCCCTGCTTTAAGTTCATTAGCCCACAAAGAGTTGCACTACAATGAATCCTGCCTGCAAAGCACAAATATAACTGCCAGCAAATTTTAATTCTTTCATTATTTTGCTTTTGTTCCAGCTGCTAAAGCAAGTGCGTATAGTGTCTGCAGCTGAATAAACTCACAAAAGGCAACTTACCAAGGGAAGACTTGACAATAGCTACAACCATCATAAAGAAACCAAATTAAGAAACAAAGTGACTCAATATGTACTTTATCTCCTGGCAAACGCAAGTAGGTGATTTAGATGATTTTGCATTGAGAGCATCACACAGCAACCCTGGCTTTGATGGTTAGGAAAAAGGTCTAAAGGAAAATAGATTGAAGCTTTCTCTGTAAGCATGGGGTCCGATTTTTGGGTAGCAGTTTCTTCCTTCTGCGAAACACTGAGCCTTGTTACACAGGTTAACCCGACAGCACCGGTATCCTTCTAGTGAAGGAATTTCCACTAGTGAAGTAATGAACAGCAAAAGCAGAAGGAAAGACAATTTTTTCTCATTTTACCTTGACAAAAAGTAAAAATTGCTGTAGCAGAGATTTCATGTTCAACAGCCTGTTAGTTTAAAACTCAGAGAGGTAACTGGAAACAAAAGTATTTTACATAATTCTTCTACTTGCCTTCTAAAAAGCCTTCAGCAGTGAAAGGAGAAGACCAGGCACGTTTCCCAGCATGGGATGAGTAGGCTGTCACTTGCATGGGATGGTAAGATTTTTATCTATCATAGCTCCTACTCTGCAGATGCACTATCCTGTCATTTTTATGAAGAATTAACACATATCCTCTTGCCCACTCTAAGGCAGCCACAGAGCTGGCAATTACCTCTCATTTAATGGTCCATAACTAAAAGAGACAATTTCTGTGAGTAAGCCCCATAAAGTACACATGCAGTACATGAATATACATGTGGAAATCAGAATTATAGAATCCTCTATACTGAATTTGAAATTCAAAGGTAAATACTTTAGCTGTATTTTAACTTTTGGAGCCTGGACTGATGACTTTTCCCCCATCTTTAAATCAGTGTCCCTTAATTAGGTTCCTTCTAGCCCTCAAAAACCTTCACCATAAGATGTTTCCCCATTTTGACTTAGCTCTGCAAAACAAGGATTAACACTCCCAATCCCACTCCCAGTGGTGGTGGGATCTTGTTCACCTTCCACATCATGTGTGAATCTGTTTCTCACAGAAAAGCCCAGTAAACTCACAACTAAGGATACAGATGGGGAAGACCAAACACAGGAACAAAAGAACACAGCCTCTGGAGAATTCCTTTCTCAAACCACCTAATTTCTAGGTATAAAGGAACTGCTCAGCTCTGGGAACAGCTGGAGTAGCAACATCCTTACTCCTCTATAAAGGCAGCACCTCTCCAGTCACCATCCTTGTTCTCCAAACTGCCCTGCTCCTCCTCCCAGCTCCCAAAGGCTGAAACAATGCAGTGCTTCCTTCACAGTGATATCCTGCAGAAGGTGTCCATGTCACTTTCCCAGCCTGAATATACGTATTGTTAATTCTCATCATTAGACCTTTCTCCATTCTCTAGCCAAGTCCAGCTAGTCTTTTCCCTGCCCTCTCCATTCCTGGCTTGCTCTCTCTGGTTCCTGCCTCCCCCTCATGTCGGGAGTGAGCCGCAATCACCTTCCTGCCTTTGCTATATAAGGAAACCCCACTGCAGCCCCAGTGCTGGCTAATAAGGAAAACTGCATGCCTGAAACCCCAGAAACTGAGATTACTGTAATCATAATACACTAACAGTCTGACAGTGGCCTTTTAAGTGCTTTTGCGTATTACTGCAGCAACAGAGTGCAAGCTGTCAAAAACTCATTAAGATATCACAGCTTGATCAGCAAAAAAAGCACTGATAAAACTGACAAGCAGCAATCAACAATCAGAAGTAATTAATCTAATATAATCTCAACCCATCTGTTTGTCTCACAACAAATAATTTTTATGACTTTCTCAGATTCCCAGTGTTCAAATAATGAATCTTCTTTTTTCCAAAGAATGCATTTGTAACACAGGCATTCAAAATAGAACATTTCCCCTGCTCTTTACCATTTGCTGTATTTTTATTTTTGATCTTTCTGTAGTTGGCAGGAGTAGGGTTCTGTTCATTTGGATTTCAAGTTCTTGCAACACGTTAATCTAATGAAGATTTTAAAAGACAAAATATTTTGAGACTCATTTTCCTATGTACTATTGCCACCAGTCTCAACCACTCAACAGTATGAATTGTTCAAGTATCTGTTTCCCCTTCCAAACTCCTTTAACCTTTTATTTTTTCCAGAACTACATTTAGATGCACACGCATGAGCTGTAAGCAAACGTGAGCTTCCCTGTTGCTAAGTAACTGTGGGCCAGAGCCAGCACTGCCACTGTTGTAAGCAACAGCACCACAGCTGCCAAGTTTGGAATTTGGTCAGCGTCAAGAAATGTAAGCTAAATATTTTGGACGAGATTCCCAATCTTCTTAAAATGGGTGTGAGCAACAGTGAAAGAAAAATAGACCTCGAGATGACCAGACTCATGAGTAATCCTGATGCTGCAGGACACTTTTCCCTATCAGAACATTAGGCTGTATTTCAGAATGTAGCTATCAGTATTTACCTAAATTAGGCTTCTTGCTCAATATCCAGTCAGCCCGTTATACACTGCTTTGAGGTACTATTTTCAAAACATTCCTCTGTGTAAGTGTCAGAAATAATAATTGTAATCATTCAGTAAAAATAAAAAGTTTTCAAAAAGGTACTTTTGAAGCAAACCTTTCACTGGATGTCAAGATGTGCTGTTGTAAAAAAGTCCTAAGAGTAAATTCTAATGTTCATCTTCCAAACTTAAAACAGATTTGTCCACACAGTTTGGTAGGGAATTCTACTTAAGAAACTAAATTTAAAACTTTTAAATTTTTTTAATTGCACATTTTTCAATATAATCAGAGGTAAAACTACCTCAGGATCAGGCTCTGGATCAGTATTTGGCCAAGACTCAATATATCTCTGTTCTAAGCTTTCCTAACTTACTGCATCATTTTTCCTTGTTTAGAATTGCTCTGTCTTAAAGAACAGAAAGCTGTTAGTTTTCCAAGATGACAGGAAGCAATCTTTAACCTCCACTGTTTCAGAAAGCTACAATAAAAGGCACTTATACCTTAAGCCTCAGTCCACAGTTCCCTGGTGAACTTAATCAAATTGAGCCTTATTCTACCTTCATTCATCTGAGATTACACACCAACATTTCATAGATTTAACAGTCCCCCAGTTGAGAGGCTCATGCAAAGCAAACAGCTGTTCTTTTCCAGAGTTTCTTACACTCGTGCCTTTCCTCTGACTCTGTGTTCAAGACAATGCCTGTACCAGCTCCAGGACACTCAGTGGTTTCCCAGATAGATTTGATACCTAGTGCAGTCTTATGCAGGTTATGACAAATCTAGATCTAAAGATTCCTGTACTCTGCTGTTAATAAACTGTATGCCACTCCTTAGAAATGTCCTTTAACGCATCAGATTTTTTTCTGCCAAAGAAGTCAACTCCACCAGTAAACACTACTTTCAAATACACTAGACTGCTGTGCCAGTAAAATAATTTATTCATTTTACTGAAAACCGGAACTCCTGGGTCACCTCTTGCTCCAGCAACTTCACCAACACTGAAACACTTCTTTGGTGTTGCTGAGAAGCAGGAGCTGTGGCCCAGAGTACCCTCAGAGCAGAGACTCCAACCACACATCTCATCTCTACACCTGCTCACACAGCCACACACACACACAAATACACGTTTTGCTCCACACCTTCTCCAAATAAAGCAATTCTGACCTCAGTTTGTAGATTCCTCTTTATTACCATGTTTCTATTAAATATTCATAAGTTGTTTGATCCAAGACAAAACAGAAACCACTGCAACTTGGTAAACTGCCAGACTATTAAATATTTGTACTCCTGGTATCTGGAACACCCACTGCTCTTAACAACATTTTATGGTCCTCAGCGCTGGCCAGGATTAAAACTAGTATTTATTTCTTAATGCTGATTAACAAAATTATAAGTTATGGTTGAGAGAAATAACACATAGTAGGAGACCAAAGGCAGTGAACTGAGATAGAGCTCAGGTTTGACATACAAAGTTAAGAAGCACCAAGAAAAGCAGCTTATGGGGGGAGTGAGGCAAAGATGAGGAAGAGGTACCTGACCTTTTCCTGGGCAAATGCTGCAAGATGACACCAAATGATTCATGTGAACCATGTTCTGGGCTTGAAATTATACAACTTTGGTGAAAGCAGGTTTAGGTTTTCTTCTGCAGAAAAAACAAATTACAGAGATTTATCCATTTTCATTGCCTCCTGCCTAATCGGTTCCTTGCTTCTTAGATGGCACATCCCAACCAACAGCTGGCAGCTGCCAGAAACCCTTTTAAGTAAGTGCAGGAGGAAAAAAACCCTTTAGTACATTGATCCACAGATATTTTCAGTTCATTATGAACTCACAATATCTGTAGTAATCATGCAGTGTCGGATCTACCATAATGCAGAAAAATTGATCATCTTCATCTCAATAGAAAAACTGCTTAAGCAATATAACATTGGGGCAGTCAGACTAAGTATTCTGTAACTAATAATAAATTTTGAAAGTGATAACCTAAAAAAAAGAGGGGAAAAATATTCCATTATGTATTAGAACTGTCCTACCACCACTGCTACCAAAGTGGCAACTTCCATAAAGGATAGGCAAAGAACTGAGGAAACCAACACCTTGGAATGCTACAGGTAGATTTGCTAGAGGTTATTTGCCAGAATGCATAATGAAACAAAACAAGCCTACTACAAAAAACTGACAACACAGTCAATACTTTGAAGGTAAAATTGCTTTTAGACTCACCTGAAAGCATTGGTTGTTAACACTGGCTCTGCTGTATTTCCATAATAAGCAAGAAGTGAGGCACAAGAGGAGATTTGTGGAGTGAAACAGTTGGTACTGAAGGCCCAACACCTGCTACAGGTAGTCCTGTTCCTGCAGACCAAACACCCACTGACAGCTGAAGAATCTTCCAGGCCAATTTTTCTGTAAAAGTAATCTCTATCCTGCTCCCCAACACCACTCCATGATGCAAATCTAAGCACAGCAAGTACAGTGTACCACGAGATTTGCTTGAAACACACACTGCCAATTTACACAAAACCACTTGCAGAGATGCACCCAGAGACAATAGCACACCTGCACGTGTTCATGCTCACACAGGGATCCTTCTCAAAACCAGCAACACAAAAAGGCCTAAACTGTGGTTTAACACAGATTTCTGGTTACACTGTTTATTCCTGGGTTGTCAGTATCTTAAAGATTATCAGAAGCCAAGCACTGTCAGGCAAGAAGATACTAAGCATCCTTGCTAGTACAGTCCAAGATACAAGAAATAGACACAGTGCTGCCAACAGCCTACAAGATCACTATTTCACTCTAAAACACCCCAAAACCTAGAAAAACTAAAAAAAAAAAAACCAACCCAAAACCAAAACACCAAACAATTAAAAACCCTTTAAAAAAATCAAAAAGCAGTGTGTAAAACCAATCTAAAGACCTTGTTTGGAAACTGATATTCAAAGCCAGTATCTCATTTTTAGTCTCTGAATAAGTGCTGCCCAGTCACAGGGCAATGATAATCTTCAAAGTATTCCCCAATACCTTGTCCCAGTTTTAACATTTTTTAATCAACCGTAACACTGTCAGAACAAAAATAACTGGAAAATTAAGATGTTTGCGAAGTTTGACCCAAGAAAATTCACATATATGGGACTCCTGGGGAAGTGAAGAGTTTTCTTAAACCATTTTCTATTTGATTGCCGATTTAAAGTTCAGAATTCTCTGGTCCTGACAAATTATCCAACTCCACCAATCCTCACACCTCGAGAGCTGACGTCCCACACAACTGATGAAGCAATGCTTCAGTTTAGACAGCCAGTAACATCCACTAGCAGGATTTTGATGTCGCATGTTAGGTAGGAGTGATGTTATTAAAGAAAAAATCTTTCAGGGTGCCTTCACTGAAAACTAAAGACTACACTCTTCCTGGTCTCCATGGTAAGAATGCCTGAACCAACAGTGAGCTGTTTAGAATACGGCTGCCATCTAGGAGCAGAGCAGAGGAAATGCAGAGGAATCTCAAGCCAACATTTGAGCTGCGAGCCCACTTGATGGTCAAACATGCTATTACTCAAAGCTATAAACACCAGAAGCACAGATCTTCAGAAAAAAAATTTGGAAAAGAAGTGGCAGAAAGCAGAACTTGTTAAATGGTGGTTTACAAACAGGCAGCTCCCACTACCATTCTGAACTACTCGGTTAACAACAGAAAGTTTATCCAGTCAGTCAAGTCAAACATGTACAGAAGTGAAGTGGTATTTCACTTTATCTTCTTTTGCTCATTAAAAAGCTGCAGCCTAATTCACTTTTTCTGAAAGACTCTTTTTCTGTGTAGCATTTTGCATGCTACAAAACATGCAGTGAAACAAATTAAGTCAGCCTGAACCACAACGACTGTCAAAAGCAGGGCCTAAAATCTTACACTGAGACTAGTCACAAACAAAAGCCTCACGTAAGCAACTTCCTGAAGCCTTACCGTATTTGTTTTTGCTTCTCAGAAACTATGCAGTTTCCAATCAAGTCAGAGCTGCAGTACACAAAATTTTACTCTTTCATCATTCAGCTGTCACTGGCTTTATTTCATTGTTTCATAGACTGAGAACAAATACAATTTACAATTATAGTCTACAGTGATTTGCCAGTGTTTCATCCGTGGATCATCTCTAACACACAAAGAAAGAGCTCTTGAGATGTCATCATGCTGATGCTTATTTTGTACAACGCAGCCACTTTCCAGCTCAGTTACTGAATATGTTCCAAGAACATACGTCTTGGCATACCACAGTTACCAGGGCTTTCAGAAGAGGCCGAAATGTCCTGCCTATATAGTAAAGAATGGCTTGTTTCTGGTTGGTGGAAGAGAAACTCAGATTTCTTGCTTTGCCAGATTCCCTGACAAAGAACCACTCTCTCCCTAAGGCATTTTCAAGTCCACCTGCTTCCAAAACAGCTTTCTCAAAAAGACTGTAAGCCACCAGGGGAAGAAAAGTAGCATGAAGATATGTGGGAAAGAGCTGACAGCAGAGGCCTGGGGAAGACAAAAGGAAGAAATACAGAAATAGAACTCAACCACTGTTTCAGGAGAGCCTCCACCAATGAAGTAGAAAAAATGGCCTTGCACCTTTGAGGTATGAACATGTTTTTCAGAAGTACTGATTGGAAAAGGTACCAATCTGAATGTATAATTTAACTTACAATTTTGTCACATCCAACAATACAAACTTCGGTCCTGTGATGGTAACCAATTCCATGTGCAGGAGCAGAAAGAGATAAAAACCTGTAGGAAAGCACTAAAGAGCCTGCCTTGGCATCTCCCTCTGTCCCTTCCTAACACAGCAGATCTCATTCTAGCAACAGAATCAACACCACCCTGATCATATCCTTAAGTTAGAACTTCCTTTTTGTCACTGTGACTTTAACAACTTACCATGCAATCATATTCTCTATCCTTAAGATTGACTCATCTGTCCTTACTACTGCTATCTGTGACAGGCTACAGCTCTGGGAAGCAGTTTAGTGATGCAGAGTAGGTTTCATGTTTGCAACTTCTCATTTACTGGAATAAAGACAAATGTGTATTAGTGGCTTAAGTACATTTCCACAACATCTCTCTCATCCAGTGTTAATAATGAGGATGCAAGTGATTTCTTAGGAGTTAAGAATTAAAAATCACTTTCCATGTTTCCTGCTTTTACTTACAAAGTTTGCATTTGATCAGTGCCTTGTGGCTTAACTTGAAGCTATCACAGTTCCTTCTGTTAATCAGTAACTAATAAACAGCCAGAATTTGATAGTCTGGTTTTATTAATAAACGTCTTGGCTTCCACCCAGAGATCAGTTCTGTAGCAGAACCTCATCAGGCAATTCTCATTAGTCAATGGGATACTGAAAAACACCGGTAACACTGAAGAAAAAGACATTTAGTTACATCTCCCCTCCTAGAACAGAGCAAATGAAAGGTGACAAACCCCCAGTGTGTCAGATTTTATTAATGTAATTATCTCCTACACCTCCTCCCTCAGGATTTTACACAGCTTGAGGCTTTGGGGTTTTTTCTTGGTAAAACAAAACCCCCATATAGTTACTAAAAGAGGAGTTTTGGCTCCAATTGCACTATGCCACTTAAAGAATGACTACTTTGTTTAATGTCTTCCCCAGAACTATTTCTATCAAAACATTTCATTTTTGCACACTCAGGTAGACTTTGCTTTGGTATTTACAGTCAGCAGCCCAAACACCATACTGGTAAGAATTATGCTTTTAAAAGACTTGGGGAACAAAAAGAACTACCAGATCTTTGTGTTTTGAAAATACCAGTAAGAAGATGCCAACTGCATGCAGATCTACATTTCTGATGTCTCCTTCTCTCCCTCTACAGTAAATAATGGGCCAAGAAAGAGTATGGGACAAGAACTTACCAGCTGGACAAGGCAGACACTCAGCAAGTAACTGTTACAAAACAAGTGTTTGCCTCTCTAACTTCAGGAGTCTGACTCCAAAAGTATATGGTTTTTAAAAAACAACTCTATGTAGCAAGAGATTATTTTCTAGAGATAATTCAAACAATATGAAGATGTCTAACATAATAATCTCCCCAAATTAAACCACTTTAATTTTCTTCCTATCAGAATTATATCACACCTATTAAAAAATGTAAAACTGAAGTCATACCTAGGATGAATACCAGATCTGTAAGAGGATTAAAACCAACACACCCTGAGTATCACAAATGTACTTAATTCTCAGTTCAATGAAATATTGGAATATCAATTTATTAAAAAGTTATGTGAACTGTACATACGTAAACTGCAATATAGCTGAAAAATCTGAAATATATAATTTTAAAGGAAAATCATTTATTTCTGAATATTTAAAATATTGCATTTCTGGCAGCAAATTCAAAAGAAGTGCTCTGGAATGGGTGCAGTCTCCATGCATTTGTCTAGCATTTGTCTTCAAGGCGTAAAACATATCTGCTTTCTGATTTTTCAAAGCACCATCTTGTGACCACTTTCTTTCTGACTTGTAGAGACAGAATTCAATTTCCAAGAACAGCAGGAGAATTTTAACAGGAAATGCTATGATCCTTGTTGGTGCAGACAACACACTTCCCGAGAGTCCATGGCACCTTGGGAATCTGCTAGCCATCCTGCATAAAACTGCATCAGATTGTGCTCACGAGTTACAGAATAAGTCTTTGATTGATAATTTTTCTGTTTATTTCCGCCAAGGCCACCGAAAATACGAAGGCCTTTTCATCTGAAAGGTTAGCATACATGTCAACTTCTTTTTCTTGTTTCTCTGTAGAAGGAAAAAAAAGTCACTATTAAAAGCTTTTTCCATTATTTGAAGTTAATGCAAGTCACACAAAAATTAAAAAATTATGTGAAGTAGTGGAATTGAAGTTAGACAATCAACTCCTATGCACAGAGGGACTGAGAAAGAGGAGGAAGTAATGGAGGCCCACAAAGGTGCTGTAAGAGATACAGAATGAGTCACCCAAAAGCATGACTGAATTTCTCTTCTTTAACGATGAAGGAAGAATGAGTCGTTAACATAACGATAAACAAGTATTCACGTGTTCCTTCAGGTTTTTTTGGTTTTAGTGGTTTGGGTTTTTTCTTTTATATAAACACCTCCCATCCTAGAAAACAAAGTTATTTTAAAATATCCTCATTAAACACAACATTTATCCCCATACTTTACAACTACATAAAAGAAACCCGGGAGTTTAATGGCAGTGTCAAAGGCCAAAGAACAGACACTTGGATTAAGACAGGCTCCAAACTTATCACCATGAACATTTTTGGACTTTCTACACTGCAGGCTTTCCATCTTTTCCCAGCTGTAGAACAATGCTAACACCTCATCAAGCAAGTGAAAGCCCATGAGTTCCCTGTGCTGACGTTAGCTTGTTTCAATGCCACAGACACACAACAGGAAGCCATCAAAAAGTTTCCATACTGCAGTGCTCAAATAAACTGTTGCACTACAAAAATTCATAAAATACTGCTATTTGAGAAATACCATCGTCACAAAGACCACCTAATCCAGATCATTACTAGTTCTACCCCAGTTTAGCTAGCCACAGGTAGCTGACACAAATTGTTAAGAAAATAAAGCCAACAAAGAAACAGTTTTGACAGCAGAAGACCAGGTTTGCAGACAAAAGGAAGAGAGAAATACATTCAGAGGTTTCAGCTGTGGAGCTCTATCTCTAATCCAGGTTCCACAGTGGCCTGGACTCATTTACAATCTAAAAGCTCACCTGACAGAGCCCTCTGCCTGACCCACACACAGTCACACATGTTCACACTCTGGCAACTGCTCCACCAAGACACCAAAACTAGCATGGGAAAGCCAAAGAAAAGCCAGCACTGGAAAATAATGGAAAGCACCATATGGAAAAAACATCCCAGCATCTCCTATCTACACCTACCCACCTGGTTATCCTTCAGTGGGTTCATATTCTTAACAATTAATTTAGACTTGGCTTCACATTTGTGTTACAGCTACAAACAGAATGCCAACAGACTGCCTTCCTTGTGAAATCAACTATTTATGTTAAACAACTAAGGACAAGCTCAAAAATCCTTCACTGCTGTGTTCTGATGTAATACTGATACAGAAACAGCAGAAACAGCTTTTTGCTGACTTCCTGGCTATGCAAGACAATATCCTCTAGTGTATTGACTTTGAAATGAGCTTGAAACCGAGTTTTGCTGCAAGTCCTACCCTGCAGTTTAAGATAAATCAGTTTCTGTACGTACACTCTGGGTTGCTCCACTTCCTCCCTCTCACCATTTAAAAATTAACAATGCTGGGAGTTGTTCTCAGCACAGACACTACACACACTGGTTATTCCACATTAACCTTTTATATTTTCATATCTAAGCTCCACCCCTTGTTTCATGCTTCTTGATCCAAATGAATCCAGCCACAACTTGAATATATCAGCACCCAGCAAAATTAAAAATACTCCCCCCCCCACTGTGCCCTGGTTGCTGTTAACTGGACTGCAGACTTCTTAGTTTCCCTTCCTCCCTGCCCTCCCAGATCAGGCTTATTCTGAGAGACTTCAGTTTACCAAAATCTTGATATCAAGGAGTATCAGGAATTAACACAGGTGTGCAAGCTTCATGTATTGTCAGGACAACTGCAGTTCTCATCATTAACAAGTGAAGAGCTTGTGCCTGCATAACATTTTATCATACACTACTCATAGGATACCACAGCTTCCACACACACTCCAAAAACTTTCCACTTCAGTCCTACCTGAAAATAGTTTTGACTCATTTCTCTATTATAAGCAAAAGAAAAATGGTATTGTGCTCCTATAAGACAGTAAGACATTAAATACTAGGGGTTTTGCTATACAACTAAGAGGCTATTTAGGCAAAAATAATTTTTCTGAAGCATGTCTCCTGAATCCTAGATGTCCTGCAACCCACTTATACTGCAACCCTCAAAACTGAGATTATGTATAAATCAAACATTAACTTCCCCCTCCACAAATTTTGTATGGTTTCATTCTTCAAGACAGTTAGTTACTTCAAATATGCACATTGGGCAAGCAAATGTGTGAGTAATACAGCTGGAAATTACTAGAAAAAGAAAACTTGTATCAAGACATTGAATTCAGCTTAAGTTTTATCTGGATAATGAAATGTTTATATATACATATACCTTTATGAAGACCTATATTGCTAAGCAACAAGTTTGCTTTAGCAAGTCTACAGATCACTCTTATTGAGTCTTACTTGCTGGTATTCTCTTTCAGAATAACCAATACCACTTCCTCCAGCACACAAGGGTTTTTGTTTGCTTTAATACAATCAGGGTTATTACCCAGATAACAACTCAGCCTGGGAACCAGTCTAGCTGTGTATCACAGTCCCACACAGTAAAACAAAGAACACACCTCCACAACAAAATCAAGAGTCAAATTATTATAAGAGTGTTTGTGCTTTCAAAATAAACTGTCACATGTCTGACAAAGAAATTAAGTGACAATTCTGACAAGTCAAGACTGCAAGGAGAAGATCCTGTTTTCCAGGGTCATCACATGGCTCTGAAACATGTGATAGGATGATTTTCTGGGACCCAGCACTGCCACATCCCCTCAATCTACATCTGCTTCCTCATTCCTCCCCCTCAATTCCTTCTTGCTAAATATGCAGGAAAAATAGCTTGTTTTAAAAAGCCTTTTTGCTTATTCTATTCTTAATTGATTCAGCTCTTTGCTCTAATGTAAGCCAGTCACGAAGGACACAAAAGAACCAATCAAAGGCACAGACATAACTGGGAACAAGCACGCTATGTATGGAAAGAGCATGACAAGCAAGGAAGCAAAGCCACAGATGTCATGGGGGTCTTTAGGAAGGAAATTTTCACAGCTGGGTGGTCTTCAAATGGACAGATAATCTGCTCTTCCATATTATAACAGATGTGTTTTGTGTCTGCCTATTTTTCCATCTACAAATGCATTAGGAACCAAATATTTAACACCCATGCAAGCAGTGCTTCTTTTCAAGCCTTCAGGGCAAAAGGACAGCACAACCTCTAGTGGCAAGTAACATGTACCCAAAATATCCTAGAGACATACAACAGGCAAGGAAATAAGATACCTAAAGTCTAACACACTAAGCTGACATCTCGCACTCCAGAGCTGACTTTCAACACTAGACAGATGCTACAAGGACTAGCAACCACTTACACAAAAATCACCTTAATTGTAGTAGAATTACAGTTGCTTAATGTACACAAACACAGGCTATCAAGCAGCAGGTGTGGTAAAGGAAGAATATTTCTAAAATTCCCACTAATTACTCCACACGTAGTAATTCTAATTTTTTAAGCAACTTGAAAAGGGAGAGGTCAATGATAACTTGTTCTATAGTAATTACTTACAAAAGGATGAGTTCCCTGCTGAATTTATTTTTATAGCCATGACAGCCTTATATATCAACTTTTTAAAATTTGCCTAATGATCACCACAGTGGTCTACACACACTACAGCCTGACATAACCAGAAGTAGGTCAGAAATAAGAAAATACTCTAAGCCTGCTTACTCATGAAGAGTAAGATGTGCTGTTCTGAAGCTAAGACAATGACAAATGGCTGTGAGCCCAGCCCCTGCACCAGCTCTGCACAAGAGGCTGAGGAAGAAACAGCCATCACAAGACCCAGTAAAGAGGATGGTAAAAATAGCACAAGAGGAAGGCAATCATATCAAGGGAGATTCAACTTTAAAAAAACACCAAGAAAAGGCACACCACACACACTCCTATGCAAAGAACCCACTATAGCCATATCTAGTTTTCCACCTCAGAGCACTGGAGTATTGTCACACTTGCAGTTTGCACCAAGAGGTTAGAAATATTCAGCCTAGTTTTGGATAGGAAAACACATTCTCTAAATATCCCTCCTGCTGTCAAATTCTTGCTTTTTGGAAACTATAAAACATGTCTTAAGAGGATGGATGTTTTCCTTTGATTGCTTAGGCTGCTTTCCTCTTTGTCAGGGGAGAGAAAAGATGATTCACTTTTATAGGGCAACCCACCTTGCTGGAATTTAAAAACCAAGTCTGTTTGTGAACTAGACTGGCAGTTTAATGCCTAGAAAGGGCCCTAAAGTTATCAAAATCCAGCTTGGACTTTAGTGACAAACAGGGAAGCTATACATATCAGTAAATTACATGCAATAGTGAAGAGATTATATGCTACAAGTGCATTTCTGTAACAGTAAAACAATTGCCATCTGGAAAATATACAGAAATGAGAATTCCACTTTTTCTACCCACATTGAAAGCACTAAAAAACCCCAACAAATCCAAATTTATACTTGGTTTTTACATGAAAGAAACATTAAGAAAGATTTATATTAAACAGCAGAGATGTCAAAATAGGTTTTGAAAAGTCAAATTAAAGGAATTTGCAACATGGCTAACTGCCTTTTTTTTTTTTTTAAGGTGGAAGGGAAGAAATAATTGTATTTCTAAGTTATGGCACAAGATATACCTCAAGGCTTCATGAGTTTTAGGAAAAATATCTTCTGAATATTTGTATGAAGTCTTGTTGTCTCCCTTTTATCTGCCTTCCAACCTTTTCAAGCCCATGCTAAATTTTGGATTCATAATTCAGGTCTAAAATTACTATCTCAAACAAAAAAAAAAGCAAATGCAGTGTCAATAGGCTCTTAACAGGAACCTTAAGTGACAGTTACACTGGTGAGCAATTCTAGAATTACTCTAGTCATGTAACAGCCTCTTTACTGTATAATGATCAAAACCAGTAGGTCACCAAGGAACTTTTAACAGGCAAGGAGGCATTTTTTCCTCTAGAAACATGGGACCAAAATTCAGGTCGTAGCAGTGATTCAAGACGCCCTTTTTACTTTGGCCCTCCAAAAGGTTTCAAGAAACTTTTTAAGCAATCCAGTCATCCTAATCCCCTCTCTGACAACAGGAATCATTATATCGTTTGTCTTTGAGATATAGAACAGCAGTACCTCAACAAAAAAAAAAAAAAGTAAAAAACCTACTTAACACTTCAGTCTAATGGCTTTCTACCTATTTGTTGAAACTTGATACAGTGGCTAAAAATACAGATTTAGATCTTTGTAGTTAGTTTCACCAGACACTGAAACATAAAACCAGAGCTCTCTACAGATGTGAAACAGTCCCTTCCACACATTAAGGTATCAGGTACTGGCTGAACTAGTCTAGTTAAATTATTTGAATGGCATAAAGGTTTACTGATTATAAAAAGACACATAAAGAAAATCCAACAAACAGATTTCTCCAGCTCTCATACCTCTTTCTTCCTCGTGCTTTTTCGCTGAGGCACTCTTAGGTCTTCCTCTTCCTCGTCTGCTATGATCTGAATGGCTGTTAGACCTGGATCTCTTCCGGTTTTCTAAGTCTTTATTTACTGCAGAATTTATCTTCTCTCGCTTAACTCTCTCTGTCCGCCTCCTTTTGGCCTCACTCTTGTTTTCTGTGCAAATGAACAGAAATGGCATGATCCAGGGTTGTTTTCACCTTTGTTCTTAATTTACTCTTAATGCTCACCCCACCCCATTACCCTTTTTCTCTGAAGTGGTCAGATGCCTATACCTTCACAAAACAATCCATGCAGAAATTAAGGTGTCAGATCCAGAAGGACGCTTCACTTCTTGATTACAAGGATCAAGCCTTTAATTACTTCAAATGTATTTTGCAGCATGACATGTTTGCTGGTACACAAGAAGCTGTTTCCCAAATAAGATGGGAACACAAACTGCACACATCACAGCTTTTAAGACAGCCCATTGTCTTTGTTCCACTAGCAATAGTTTATCATACAGCAAACACCACAGCACTTGGGCTTCTTTTGATACTAACAATGAAATCATTGCTGCTGCTCAGACAAATCAAATGCTGAGTCAACGATGCTGTCAGTAAATGCCACAAAACAGAGCATGTGTCCCACCACATCCAGCCTATGACAAGGCCTCCTCATGCCTAAAGCTGAACAAGTGTATTGTTTTCCTAAACACCAAACTCATTAAAAAAGAAAAAAAAAAAAAAAGAAGTATTTACATGAGTTTTATCTTGAAGTTAAGTATGAATTAATGAGCTTGGGTACCAAAAATAGTACAGTTACCACAGCACACTCTTCAAGCTGGATTAGCTGCACACTTGCAAGGCTGCAGCACCACTCTGCAGCAGCTGCACTGCTGAAATTACTGAAACACCACTTTCTAGAAGTTGTGGTTACCTTATGAGCACAATACAGATACACACAGTCTCCTACTGTATCTCTCTGGGGAACTGATTTCCTTTTGCTGCAGTTGTGCCATTCATCTTGTACATACATAGGGTACAAACCGGACAGCAGGGTTACATGCCACTAATGTTAATCCAGAACCTGTACTTCACAGTGTCACAGACAGGGTGAGGTAGCAAGGAATCCTCTGCAGACCAACCTGTCCAACCCCTGCTCATGTAGGGCCACCAAGAGCCAGCTGCCCAGGACCAGGTGCAGAAGGATTTTGAGGACCTCCAAGGATGGAGACTCTGCAACTACTTTGAGCAACCTGTGCCAATGCTTGGACATCCTCAACAGTGTAAGTGTAAGTAAACAGTGCTTTCCACAGCTGCTTTCCAGCAGGATGGCCCCCAGCTTACATTCATTTTGCCTCCCTTGGTGGATCTCCTACATACAAAGTTGAATTATACAAGGAGATTATGGCCTTCAGCTTCATTTGGTAACTACTTTATCAACAAATGGGGAAGAGAAAAAAAATTGACCAACACTTCCAACCTACCACAGACAATTCTTAACCTCCTCCACCTTGAAAGTTCAGCTGTCAGCACGATGTCACCTAATTCCTACAAGTGGTAATCTACAACTATCCTTCAAAACATTGATACAAAACATCTAATGCATATCTTCCATTTTGTAGGTCTGGTAGATAATTTTAAGACATTATAGATCAGGTATTTCCCGGGTTTGGGTTGGGTTTGGGGTTTTTTTTAACATATAACTTCTCTGTCGGGTTCTTGTTCTGACTAATTCCTGTTCCTGGAGGAAGTGGTAAAAATGAACACAAGGAAAATATTATTCATGCCAGAAGTCATATTCAACTGACTTCTTACTGTGTCCATCAACAAAAGACACACAAGTTAGGCACAAAAAAAGCACTGTTTAATCATGGAAAGAGAAGCAAGACCCACCCGGTTTTAGATTAAACATTATGACCAATTTTTTATTTTCAGAAAACCCAGCTTCAATCAGCATGCACTCTGAAATCAGATACTTTTGGGGACCTCTACACATTTAGCTTTAGAACAGGATTAACACAAAGCTTTCTCTAAGAGGTTATTTTGCATAGTGACCAGAGCCTGCAGCTAGAACATACACAGAAAAAATGCCAACATCACAAGTACAAAGGAAGACTGAAAACACCAGCTTTCCCCTCTTCTCAATATTCAAGAAAAATTCACATATTCCAAGTCTACCATGCACAAATTCAAGGGAAAGTGAACTGATAACAGTCAGTTTACACAGAGAAGTAAAACATTCTATCTCCTGCCCCCAGGAAATGAGGGGAAAGAACTGTTGTCCCCTTCTCCCCACCCCTGCAAGTATTACCTGTGATGGGTGGTGATCTCTCAGCACGTTTAGCATGCAAGAGTTTTCGACTAATAAATATGTAGCCACAGGGACATGATTTACATGCAACAGGAACCTGAGAAAACAAAAAAAAAATTTCAGATCATTTCAAATTATGACAAAACTCCTGTTCCATGAAGAAAAAACGCACTTAGTAACTCACATTTTATCCTCAGAGATAACTCTTCAAATTCAGTCTGTATTGCAAACTGTGGCCTGTACTGTTACTGTATTTAAACACAATAAAACCAGATTCTGCTGTAAATCACTCAGCAAGCGTTTTCTTTATGCAGTTGTTAAAAACCAAGCTTGAAATGTACAGCTGTTGGGATTGCTTTGCACTACTTTTTTCCCCAGACTGGCAGGAAGGGGGTGGAGGAAAGTGGAGAGCATTAAAGGACGGCTGAATTAAAATAGAATCACAATTTCTCTTCAGAGCTCTCAAATATCAGCAGTCAAATCAGTCAGACATTTCCAGTTTTGCTTCCTCTATTTACTTAAAAAATAATTATGAGTTAAAACCATCAGCACACTGCGAATGCATTCACCTTCAGCAGCATTTGAAAGCAGCTCCTTTAGAGAGCAGGAGCAGCTTTAGAGGCACAATAGAGCCTGAAGCAAAACAGATGCATTTGCAGCACACTCTGCTACAGCGCTGCAGACAAGGCCGGGTGGGTACAGAAGGACGTCGTTAATTCAAAATGCAAATAACCCAGCCCAGCCAGGCAAAAACTGACTGCAGGCCCAGGAGTTTGAGAGAATACAGTGCCTCTGATCAGCTTACCAGATAGCAGCAGTATGCTTCCCCAGAAAATGACAGTGTAAAACAAGAAATGCTACATTTGATACGAAAAATAGCAAAAATCCACTCAGAGCAACTTCAAAAAAGCAACGCTGATAAATTACAAACCTCATTACCTTAGTGCCAAGATCTTTTGAGATCTTTTAGAGTAGTAAGGAATACACCATGTTGCTTTGATTAGGTTTAAGACTGAAAACGCAAATCAAAGCAAGTTTAAGCACAGATCTGGAAGAGATTAAATAACACACATTAAACTGGAGTCATGTTGAAGCATGACAGTGGAGGGAAAAAAGCAGGAGATAATTTCTTAAATGTAATTCTTTAAGACAGGCCACTACAGGTTTGTCAATGTCCACTGAAACAAACAGGAGCACAGAACCACAAATTGCCTCCTCAATCTAAACAGACATGGAGAAGAACAAGTTCCAAAGTTCTACTACCTCAAAAAAAAAAAAAAAAAAACCAAAACCAACCCCTGCCAAATTATTACATGAATTTGTAAAGGGGAACTTAACTGCTACTCAGCATAAACAAATTATTTTGCTTTCTGTAGCACATCTGAACTCCTGCGCTTCACCACTACAAAAGGCTTACAGATGGACTTTTTGATACAGGTTTTACAGAACTAGAGATTTTAATTCCCTTTATGGAGACAATGACATAATAAAAACCAGTCCAACAGAAGTTTATTGAACCTTAAAGCTCAGAATTTAGCAGATTTGTGTGCACACTTGTCTCCTTGTTCATATGTAACACATATGTAGATTGTCTCCCACAATCTAGCAGGTAATTTGTGTGTGTTGTTAAGGTGACACAGAGTTCCAGCAAAAGCCATTTTTGTACACTTACATCTCTCCAATAATTACGTTTCCAGGCTCAGCCTAAAAAAAAATTTTGGCAAAGCCACCCAAGGGGATTGGAACAGAGTCAGTATTTTTCAACGAACTCAACTGCGTTTACCAGAACAATACTGTTCTCGTGTTTCAGGTTTAGCACGTAGGGGTGTGTACCATTTGAGGGTGGGGGGTCTGGGGGGAAGGGGTTTATCACCGAAACCCATCAGTTATCCTTTGAAGACCCACACTGATAACATCCTGTAACATAATTAAGGCAACGGAGTCCTAAACACTATTTCACTCTGCTTAACATTTTCCTAACAAAAAGGAAATTTTCTCATACAAGACATTTTTCCTGATGCTAAATTAAGAAGTGATAATTATTTCCTCTGATCGACTGCAAGCACTTCAGGCTCCCTAGTTTAATGGATTGTGAAAATATTGAAACATATTATCTAAATTACAACAGAAAAATGTTTTAAAGTCTAAGAAGTGTTACTCAATATTTTGCTCCAATAATTGTGGCTGTCTAAATGTTTCCATGCATGCCACTTCTAGTGAAAAAAATCAGAAACAAATGCAAAGCCCTTGCTATTGGAAGAATTTATGAAACACCAGTACAGGACACAGTCACTTAAGATTCCGTGAGAGCTTCCCCAAAGTCTGCAAAGGGTGACTTGCACTGTAGGCTTTAATACCTTGCTCCCTCTCAAATATTTCGGCACTGGAAAACAAGGTCCTGTGAGCAGTGTGTGCCAGGGCAGGACATATATACACATTAAATCCATGTAAGCCACAGAAGAGTTGCTAACTGAAGATCTACAGGGACAAAAACTAGAACACGTGATATGCTTGTAAGTGCAAATCAAAGTGAAAGTTTTCACATCAGCTTAAAAAGCCTATAATGTGTGCTTACTTATTGTTGGTAGATTGACATTCACTAAATTTATTTAAAAAAAAAACCAAACCAACAAACAAAACCCTCACCACTCTCACATATATAACTTCTCACACATTTTCGTTTCTCCTTTCACCAACTGAATAACCAGAACTTGGCACACGATTTCTTTCTCAGAAATAGTATTTCAGTGACGTGCTCAACGTGCATTTGCAGCGGTTGATCTGTTGGTTAAAACATGAAAGGACGCCCACACACAGCTCAGCACTCCCAACCGTGCCAGGATGAGTAGGAACACTGTAAAAACTACGCAAGTCAGAACAAATAATGTCATTTTTTTTAAAGCTATACAAGATAAGAAAAATTATATTATATTACTTTTTTTTTTTTTTTAAAGCAGGGCTAAACCAGTGAATAGGGGTGACTTTCCCGAGTCACACAGCAGAGCCGAGGTCCCCAGCAGTGCATGTGACAGCGCTGCCCCTCGGCTGAGCCCCACGGCCGCTGCAGCGCCGGGCCATTGTTCGGAGCCCTGCTGCAACAAACTCGCCTGCTTTTAATACTCACACCGTTCCCAGTCAGCGCAGACAAGCTCCTGCCACGGCAGCGGTGCAAGGCAGTGCCGAGTGTGTGAGTGTGTGAGTGTGAGCAGCTCCATTTTGTGCACACCAGGCACCCGCAGTGGGACACCAGCAGCTCGCGTGGGCACCGGGGACAGGGCACGAATTGGCACGAATTGCCCCAAAGGTTCGATTACGCTGCTTCCCAAGCACCCCAGGAGAAAACAGCACCTCTGAGCGCTCTCCCGCTCAGCCCTGGGCACATTAGTCATCCAAAGAGCACACTGCATTATATAAATCACCCAGCTCATTGTATTTTTAACACATCACACAGTTACTGAACAACACCAGCATATAAACAGCCCTTCTGCAGTCAGGCAGAAACCCCTCAGCACAATACAACTACTCCACTACCCTGCCAGAGGGACGCGGTGTTCAACCCACAGTCCATGCAGAGGCTGCAAAGGCAACAACCGTTTAGTTCACACAAACATCGATTCGCAGCCGCATGGAGCCGGTCTTACCGCTCCACCCTCCGCAGCCCAGCACTCGCCGGTAGCCGCTCACCTGCTGGTCGCACTCCGGGCAGGACTTGGTGGCCATCTTCACTTTCTTGGCCCTACTGGAGGACATGCTCGCTGCTGCCGTGGCTGGTCTGACACGGCCGCGGCCGGAGCACCGCCCGCCCCGGGAGGAGCCGGCGGGAGGAGCGGGAGGAGCGAACGGGAGGAGCCGGCGGGGGGAGCGAGAGGGGCGGGAGGAGCCTGAGGAGCCCCGCGCGCCCCCTCAGAGGACAAGCCCCGCCCACAGCGCGCGCACAAGGTCGGCCCCTCCCGCGCCACCGGATTGGCTGTGCGCCGGAGGAGCTTGGAGCCCCCTGGCGGCCGCGCTGGGAACGGCCCGGGGGCTGAGGGGAGCGGGATTCGTGAGGGGAGCGGGCATGAGGCAAGCCGGGTTGGCGGGAGCTGAAATGTCCATGCCGTCAGGAAGCACCGAACACCATTTTTCTAGTCTCCATCTCAAATCAGAAAGAGATGAGACCAGAGTGGAGGGGGATGGTTATCAGCTGCTGCGCTGGTGCCTTTGGGAGCGTGGTGGTCCAAAGAGTGGCATGTCCGGCCATGCCTCTGAGTGGGATTTCGCTCACAAGTGGGATGTTTCTAGAGTACTGTGTCCTCAGACAGTGTGCTACTGCCAGACCACTGCCAGGACCAGAGGAGCAGGAATAGCTGTCTCAGCAGGGCCTGAATTTCTGACACATAAATTGCATTTATGCCCTAGACAGTGTCCTCCAGATGCCCAGGTTGTCATGCCAGCCCTCTCCACCCTTACTATCAATATCGTATGATGAATAAAGAATCAAACATGGTTTGCAACGTCCTCTCCTGAGCCAGTACAGTCTGTCGGGTTTTTTCGACCCTTCCTCTTCTGCGAGTCTCTGCCTTGGACGTGATCCCCACAGCGGGCGTGAGACGGTCCTGCTCTGTCCTTGTGCGCACCTGGCGCTCCCCACGTGTGTGCTGCCTTCTGGCTGTGTACACAGTCACTACTAAACCGCCTCGTTTGCCCTTTTCCTTTTCTCCTCAGTATTTAAGTTATGACTCAGAGGGTGGATTTGTTTTCCTGTTCTCCCTGCATATTGTTTCCAGCCCATACCAGTCCATTGGCACGTATTTTTCTCCAGAGATACACAAGGACAAGACATTTTATTTTCCATATAAACTGTGACTGCTGCCAAAATGCAAACGTGTTCCATGTAGGCACAACATCCAGATTTCATTCCTGAATCCAGAACAAATCCATGCAACCAGGACCTTGAGTTTACATTTGGAATTTTAGTTTTTTTCCTTAACTGATAAGATCCAGACATAGCAAAACATAGAAAGGCATTTCAGGAGGATTTACAACAGCAGGGGGCTCTGCTGAGAACAGTAACAGTATCAAATAGATTAACAAATACACATGAGAGCTTACAGAAATCTATGACAATACCCTGCTTTGCTTTATAGAGCAAATAAAGTAGTCAGGGACAGCTGTTCAACTATTCCACACAAACAAAAATGTTTTCCTTACGGAAAGCAAACAAGGTAGTTCCTGGCTAGAAAATTCTAGGTTTTTAACACGTTAGTTTTGAGTTCGGAAGGTCTAACACTATTTCTTCTACTTAATTTCAGGGGTTTAATCCAGCACTTAGATAAAACCAACAAATACCTTTTCAAGGGTACAGGTACCTTCTCTCTTAACAGAGTCAATGAGAGGCACTTTGCAAGACCAAGCCTCACTTAAAAAGTGTTTTACACCAATTTAAAATAGAAAATAAGAAAATTATGCAAATCCTCTATCTTATGAAAAGCTACACATGACTTTGTAAGTGCCTGATGGCTTCTTTTCTTTCCTGTTGTTACCAGAGTCCAGCTGAGCTGAATGACCTGTTTGGCCCATCACTGCCTGACACATTAACTGCATGCACATGGCAGTATTTCAGTCCACAACTATAATTTTACAAGGAAACAAAAATCCCAAAGTAGGAGCAATTCACATATTTAATCCACCTCAGAGTGAGAGAGAAAGAGAGAGAGAGAGAGAAGCACTCCTGAGTTGTATTTCTGCTCACCACTCCAGGCAATTTGGAAGCATCCTACTCTCCTGCAATGTCCCCTGGGAGAGCTGAAAGTCTTGGGTTCTGTCAGCTTCAAAGTGCTGACAAAACACAGCAAATTGAGAAATTAAATTCCTAAGGTGCTGTGCAGCCTTGTGTCAAAAAGGTTATAAAATGCATCCTGGTTAAGTACCAACTTCCTAATTAGTCAGCTGTAGTCAGCAGGGGTTTTATTCTTTCCACAGACTAAATACTGTCTAGACATTTCCCAAGTTATATCTAAAACAGAAGAATAGGATGTATGACAGCAAAAATACAAATAATGGGAAGAGCTAGATGATAATATTTGCAATGTCACTACAAAGGAATTGAAGTTGTAATGTGACAGTATTCAACTGGCAAGAAGAAGTACCATATAAAAAATACATTGATTATACAGACAAGATTTAATCCTATTTTATGGTTCTGATTTTGGCAATTTTGATAGTGACCATAGTTTGTAATACTTAATAATGTTACTATGCTTCTCACCAGTAGATTTCAGGGCAGCTGTAATCTAAGTCTCCTCTGAGTCCTTTCATAGGGAATCAAAGTCATGCCTAACAAGTCCTTTGAGATCCCATTACTCTGAACTTGGGCAAGAACAACATTTAAGCAGCACAAATGTTGGCTATGTTCTCCAACTACAGCTAAATATTGACCATTTCCCACTTACAAAGCATTTTTTAATTCAAAATGTTGTTAAGCATTAATGCCTCTTGGTTTCAGGAAGCCCAGGCTTAGGCTGGCTTCTGGGTCCAGCTCAGCTGGGCACATTAAAGCTTGCCTGAGAAAAAAGGGTCACAGCCCCAGATTTTAAAAAATCAGCTTTGCTTAAAATATCAATTATTTTAACTATTTAATGGCAGTAGCATCTACTGTTCCCTAAAAAAGGCTTCCAACATTTTATTCTCACATATCAGGCCTTTTTTGTGGGAAACGTTTTTAAAAGCCACATGATGTTCAGAACAGTTCGGTTTCTACAAAATAACTTATTTTCACCAAAAATCTTACATTATTTTCATGGAGCATCTTTTAAACTAATTCTTATGAAGAGAATTCAATTGACTATTTTATACATTGCATCTGAGGTTGGGTTTTGGGTAGGAGATTAGGTTTTTGTTTTGTTTTGTTTTTTGCTTACCATGAGCTAATGAGATCTGTTAAACATTAAGGTATGAAGTCATTTAATTGGCACTTCTGCAGTGGGTTGCATTGAGCTTTGCACCAAATCTTAAAGATTTATGTTCAGTTTGAAGAATAGTAGGAACAGTAATTTCTCTGAAGATGCTCCTTATATTCTGAACTGCTACCAGAAGCAGTATTCCACAGGAGAAAAACTTCCTCCCTTCATGTATAACACAGAATACAGAAAGCCTTGCTCTTTTAGTCAAAAAAACCCTAGTTTTCATAATGTGGTTTCCATTTACTTAGTGTCCTCAAAGACTCCTAAGTATCATTAACAACACTTTGGCATTTTAAGCTATTGAGAGCAGTTTGCTATCCAGTGTCTTTACTTCAATGAAACAGCAGCAGCAGAATGAATCCTCAGCTACCACATGCCATTACTGTAATCATGGGGTTTAAACCATGCAACTATTCATGGCAAAGTAGCTTGCTGAAGGTCTGTCAGGATGGAAACATGCGACAGCAGCTGTTAGTCTATCAACTTTTTTTTTCTCCAGCTCTCCATCTACCTTTCTATGTATTTACGCATTTGCTGCTGTTCTGTATCTCTAGCTTGTCACCAACAACATGAAATTCATTAATTTAGCTCCTTATAACTGCCAGAAACCCAGTCTGTGTCTTTATGACTAGAGATGGAACGCAACATGGAGATCAAAGCACCTTGGTAAGCAGTATTGTCCACCTTCAATGTCTGGCTTGTGTGAAACTTGTGTTCATGTGATTTGCACATTTGTTTAGGAACACCTTTGCCTCAACATTGCAAGTTCTTCCTACACTGTTTACTTTCAGGAAAGTATCTGTACTAAAATAACAGTTGGAGATACATTTACCAAGTGTAAAGAGAGAGATTTTTCTGTAACACCTCTTCATATTGCATTTAACATGGAAAGGCTTTGTTTCATTCTATTCATTTTCTGTGCACATTTCTAACCTTAGGAGATTAATCAGACTACCAAATTCCACTTTGGCATATATTTATTCCAGTGTTTTACAAAAACATTCTGGCTTGTGCAAGGTGCATTTGCAGGTGTGGAGCCTCACTCCAAGGCTGCCGTGTGTTACACACTAACCAGCAGAGTTACAGAATTTGCAAGGTCTGAGGGCTTGCTTGGATTGCCCCCAGTGTAGAAACAGAGATGTCAGGGGATCTGTACCTTTACTTGTGGGGGATCAATGGCAGACATGGGGGCAGTGCTGGCTGCACACGTTCTGCTACGCCAGCTCTTTCTGGGGGGCGGATTGGGGGTGGAACAGCAGCGTGTGGACCAAGAGCAAAGGTTAATTTGTGTTCTGCCCCCAGCAAAATTTAGTGCTTCCAAATTCCAATGCAAACTTCGATTTTTAATAGTCTGGGTAGCGTTTCAACCTTGATTTCTAAGGAACCATGAAATATACTTGAATTAAGATAGCTGGGAAGTCTATTTGTATCCACTGAAAGTAAATATTAGAATTTATAATAAATTGAAGATTTCAGGTAATCTGATTAAAGCTTACTACAAAACCAAATCTAGTTTTGTGGTAAATTCAACCTTGACATGTCTTACCACAGCTTGAAATATTTTCTTCTGAACTGCTTTTTAGCAAACCTGGAAAAAAGGCACCATGACACTGTTTGTTAATTATCAATAAAACTGCCAGATTCAGAGAGCACTTGGCTTTCCAGATACATGACTGATGACAACTTTAAAAGTAAAGTGTCAACACATACAGGTTCCAAAACCTGACATTTCAAAAGTTAAAAAGGCTTAAAATATGGGGGAAAAAAATCAGATGCAATGTCCTGGAATAGTTACTGCAGCTTCAAGTAAACAACAATGGACTTCTTGGAACTTGAATTTCTAACAGAACACTCTATTGGGTCATTCTGTGGGCAGAATTTTGGAGGGACAACAAGCAGGGCCAGAAATACTCCACATGGCCTTCACAAACTGAACAGTAAACAAGAAAAAGCTCTTAGTACAATCAGTACAATGACTGGAAACAGAAAACAAATGAGTTTTCTGCACCACCTCAAAAATGTTCCTTCAGCACAAAAAACATCCCATCTCTGTTATTTTGTTAACTATTAATTGACTAAAATCCTCAAGCAGCAACTATTTTCAAATTAGCACAGAGCAAGTGCTGAAATATCACACTTCAAATAGAATAAAGACTGGAGAAAATTATTAGGGACATTAAACACTATGGCAAGGAGCAGCTTGTTAGAAAGAAGAAATAGTAAACACAGAAGAAAAGGCTCAAGACATAATTGTATGTAATGAAATAAAATCAAACACAGCAAAAGCAGCTTCCTTGCTCTTCATCAGCTGAGGAAAGATACCAAAACAGAACAGAACCCAAGTCTCAAAACATGTAATTTAGCCACCTAAAATTAGGAAGCTGGTTTGCTATATTCTCTCTAAGTCAGTAGTGAAACAGAAAGTAAAAAGAAGATTCTACAAAAACAATTCACAAATAAGGCTGATTTACAGCCCAGTCTCTTACTCAGGGAGGTAACTTTAGGTCATAGGAATATTCCTGAGTGAATGATCCCTTATTCCACTCTCTGAGCACAAACAAGGAGGCTCTTCTGGGCACCCAGGACGGGTTAAAAGGGCCTTCTCCTCCCCACGGGCAGCAAGAAGGAGAGCACATTTACCTCCCTCTCCCCTGAATTCTGCTGCTGTTGTATTTCATGGCAGATCTCCAGTCATTTGCTATGAAAGCTGAACTGAACCCTAGAGATAAAAACATTTTCATCATCTGGAAACAATGAGGAAACTGTGCAAGAGGACCGGCTTGTTCCTGCGGGAGGGAAGGATCAGGAGCAAATGCTCCCCTGGCAGAGTGACAGGGTGACGGTCGAGGCACTGGCGCTCGCTCAGCCTCGCTGCCTGCCCGACTCCAGAGCCGCTCTCCAGCAGCCCCGCAACAGGTGACCACCCGCAGACCCCTCCGCGCACCCTGCGCCGCATGCCCAGCGCCACGCCAGGCTGGGCGACGAGCGCAGGAGGCTTTTTCCCTACGGACAGATGGGAGTCAGCGTGAGCAACACCTCACTTCTCACACCCAGAGCAGAAAAGCACAACCAGACAAAGGGAGCTCTCTGTGCGCGGGCAGGCGGCGGCACCGCGGGATCTCAGCGGCAGCGACGCGCTCCCTGGCACCGAGAACATTTGGCTTTGCCATTCCCTTAGGAAAATCCCCCCGACCGGCCCTGACCCCGGGTCCGCCAGCATCTCCGGCAGCGGGAGCGCGCCCCGCCCTTCAGACAATGCGGGAGCGGCCCGGGGAGGCCTCTGGGTGCGGTAGTTCCCTGCCATCACCTGATCCCCTGGGCAGGCGCAGAGGGACTACAGTCCCCGCCAGGCAGCGCGCCCGCAGCCCGGCTGGTGCAATCACACCTTAGCACGCCCCGGGGCCGGGGCCAGCGCCGGCTGAGAGAAGGATGGGTTTGCCCGGGACTCTTGCAGAGCACTAGCGCGGGCGCTTCTGTCGGGGACAGGGGGCTGCAGCGCTATTCGGATGCAATGGTGGGATCTATTGCTCCTGTGGTGGCATCGCAACGCTGCAAGATCAGTTGTATCCATTGCAATTAAGTTTGCGGGATCTGGACATGAGAGGATCGAGCGTGTACGTGTAACTGTGCCAGCTCTTCGGCATTTCTTCTGACTGCACCTCCTGCTCGCGTGCCTCTGACCAGCGCCCGGTTCCGATTACTAAACACACCAATCGTCAGCACTCGTATCCTTAATCTGGCTTTGGGAACTACCCGAACAACCATGCATCGGTTTGTCTTGGTTGCCAGGCAAGCTGCGGCAAGGCTGTGCGGCCGCGGGCCAGGGGGATGCCGGGGCGGAAGGACGGACATGGCTCTGCGCTGCGCTGCTTCGCTGGCGGCAGGGCGGCAGCCGCGGGGTCCCCGGCGGGAGGGGACAGTGCGCTGGAGCAGCGCTGCCAAGGCCTCTGCCGTGAAGATCAACGAGAAGGCGAGCAGGGAGAAGATCCTGACGCTGGAGTCCATGAACCCGCAAGTGAAGGCGGTGGAGTATGCGGTGCGGGGCCCCATCGTACTGAAAGCCGGGGAGATCGAGAAGGAGCTGCGGAAGGTGAGGCAGGGGCGGCAGGGCGGGGCAGGGCAGGGCAGGGCAGGGCGCGCTCCCCGCCGACCGCACCGGCTCTGCCCCGGCGCTCCTCCGCCGCCGCTCCCGGTTGGGATGTCGCGGGGCTCGGCGGGGACATGACACCCGCGGGGCTGAGACGCGACCCTGTGGAAGCCTCGGGAAAGCGGGAGGCACCGCGAGTGCCGCTGCAGTGCCTCCTACCAAGTTAAAAACTCTCGGAGTACAGCAGCCTTTCCCCATCCCTCTGCTGCCCCGAGCGCGGCCGGACGCGCTCTGCCCCTCCCGCCCCTGCCCGGGCTGCCCCCGGCCCCTCTCCACTGCGGGCACCCCCGGCCCCGCGCCCCTTCCCGCGGGAGGCGGCAGAGGCACGAAACAAAGGAACCCGCCGGCCGGCTACTGTTTATCTGGTGTCACTGGCAGCCCAAGGCAAATACGGGACACCCCCATAAAGCACTGTTTACATTTCTCCCGCCACTTTGACCCTTTGCTGCAATCCCGTGTCCTTTGTGTTATACGAGGGGGTGAGTGACCAGCTTTCATCATACTGATAGAGCGTTTAGGTCGTTCATGAGAATTTTAGAGATACTGCCTTGGCCGGGGCACGGAGGCACCTTTGAAAGCGGCGGCGGGCTCCTGACAGGTGAGCTGCACCCGGCTCTCCCAGGCGCTGCTCCGCAGCCTCACCCCGCACTGCTTTGGGTCGTCCAAAGAGACGACCGATAATGTGCTCCTCTTGTTTTAATGGCAGAAGTTGAGGTGCCTGAGGACAAGCCTTCAGTGCACAAATGCTCAGGAACGCTGCCCGAAGTTGGAGGTGGTTGGTGCTCTTAGGAGGATCAGTTAATAAAGCAGATTCTAAGGCTGTGGGCCAAAATGTGCTAAACAAAGCATCCAAATCAGTCAGTGCTTACATTTGGTTCTTCATATTTTTTTCTTATTCCTTGAGTACTGAACAAAAAAGAAAAAAAGAGAAATCCTTAGCAATACAGACATGGCTTTTTGCTTCTACTGTTCAAACCACAGCTTCCCCTCTCAGCACAAGGACTTTTTTTTGTTTTGAATACAGCATCTGGTAGTTTTTCTATAATTTCAGCTATTTTTCCTTGCCTTCACTGCTTTAGAGTCTTTCTAATACACTATTACAGGTACCGCAGACCATTTTCATTAGTTCATGTAAAGTGCTTTGAATAAAAAGCAATTCTAACCATAAGGGATTAATTCTCTGGTCTTCGTGTTGCTTGGTTCCCCTTGTTTTAGAAGGTGAAGCATGTTTTCAGCTCACTGTACTATACACATAAATTATTTATGTCTAACAATAATTATGAAAAACAGCTTCTTTTTATTTAGAATTTTACTTAAAAACTTCAAAGTGGTGATGGAGAATTAATTTCGGAACAGCTGTCTTGATTTTCGTCTTAAAACTTGTTTATAAAGGTGTCGTTGTGTTTATGCAACTGGGTTCCCTAGTGGGTGCATTTTCCAGAGTATAAAATCTTCCAGTGTTCTCACTGAGCATGTTTGTTTTCAAGTTAACATTACAGAGCAGGAGATATTACTTGACAAAACAAATATAAAAGGCCCTTCACTAACTCCTCCCAGCTCCCCTGCTTACTCCAGTTGCCAGCTGAGTCACTGGCAGAGAGAATAATCTTCTGTGCACTTTTGAAAAAATATAAGAGCAAATCATTACCAATTGCTTTATTAAAAGATTGTTATGTCAGTTTTGTGCCTACTTATGTGGCATTTTCCATTCAATTTTTTTTCCCTGGGACCAGTCTCATGAAGTAATGTTTGCCATTGATAATGGCTACTAGCATTCCTAGAGGTGACTATGCTTTAACACCAGTAATGCAAACAAACCTTCCAGCTGGCTGGGAAAGAGAACAGAATTACTGCAAAAGTTGAGACTGTGTATCTGCAGAGAACACTAATCAGCTTAAGAAGCAAAAAGACTTTACTTTCTTCCACACTTCTCAAGTTATTCATTCCTCTTTGCCTTTCTGATGAAAATACTGTTACTCCTTCTCTTGTTTAATCAAACTTTTTGTTATAGCATACACTGTTGAATAATACCTAGGTTCCTTATAACTGAATTATTTGTAAGTTATCTGTCTATTTTTTGTGTGTGTGCGTGTCTAAAATTCAATTCTGTGTGCTCACACATCAATGACACTTCTGTGTTTCCTATTCATTAAACTGGACAGCTTTTTCCATCCCTCTCAGTCTCAGCTCACAGACTTTGGCTAGCCACTGCCAGCGGAATTACCACTGCTGGATGAAGGGAAGAGGCTGAAGTGGTTGGCAGAGGAAGATGATGCCCCACAGCATCTCTAGATCCACAGCTGCTCTTCACTGAGAGCAAGAGCTGCCCTATAGCAGTTCTTCTACGTTTGATGGGGAAGGAGCTTGGCACAGGCAGGACAGCACAGGCTCCCCAGTTTGAGGCAGAAGCATGGCAGTGGTTGGGGGTCATGAGAACAGGCAGAGGTGAAGCAATAACAGTAAATATGCATTTATCCTGCTCTGCCCAGATGCCTTTAGGTAATTTGTTTCTACACTAAAAGCACCCCAAATGCAGCCATTGTCTAATCAGATGTGATAGAGACTCTCCCTGTTTAAACTTGGTTCCATTCGGTTACTCTTCATACTTGCGTAACTTACACAGCTGTTATGGAGACCATAAAACAGCTACTTGGAGCTGTTTGCACAGTGTAAGCTTTCATCTTCCTTGAGTTTTGTTCTGCTCTCTCAGATCTCAAATAGCAGCTCCTCTGTTATTCTATCTGGCATTTGCTGCTCCTGTATACTAACTGCAAATGATCACAACAGGAGCTATAAATCCACAGTGCACACAGAGATAAGGACTAAACTGATACTTGAGAAGTTTTTGACTGGACAACTGAAGGGATATTCCTTTAAAATAAATAAAAATGAGACATTAGTTTTAGCTCATGTGCTTGGGACTAAGCCAATGTAAGTGACAAGTAGAATACTCAATTAAAGCAGAATAAGATTGATTGCTCAATGCAGGTGAGGCATGCTGTATCTGGATTTCACAAGTTTTGTTGGCTTGTGACCTGTATTCATCTAGGTGGAAAATCAGGGGTTTAATCTACATTAAGTCTTTCAAGATGGAAATCTTCAAGCAAAATCAGTGACTTGAATTACTTTCCTGAACATTTTTTTTTCATAATTTTGAAATTGTGTCATGCTTCAAAAGTGAAAACTTTGCTTTTCTTCCCCTTTGGTATTGGTAGTAATCAGCTGATTCTGCCTTACTAAGATGACATGGAAAGAACTGACTTCAACCATTTTCATTGGTGTTTCTGAAAACTTTTTAGAGCAAGCTAGAGCACAGGCATATTTTAATAAATTATTACACTCTAAATAGAACTCAATAAAATAAGACCTTTTTCCTATCCCCTTTGTGTTGACTTGCTAACAGATGGCCATGGTATCAAGTATTGACGTTAATTACATTGCAGACTAGAAAATTGCTCCTGAACTTGAATTCAATGCAAGAATAATGTAATCTCTGGACAGAGCCCTTCTCTTTACCTAATCAGTAATAAGAAACTAACTTATCTTTATACACGCAGGAAACATACCTGATTTGTTGCTTTGCATTCATGCTAATTTTAACTGACCTTGTTATGGAAAATCCTTTCATATCTGTTACTCTGACATTTCTCTTCACTTAAACTCTCCTTTTTTTACCCAGTTCCTGATTGGGTTTTTTACATAATGTCAAGCTCTGAGTTAGGTTAAGTTGGCTTACATCTCCTAGCAAAGCAAGTGCATTTTAAACAGCATTTCAGGATCCACAAGTCAGCCCAGGTAACATTGGAAGCAGTGCCTGGCTCAGTGTAAGTCACACAAAATTGTTCAGAACTCTCAAGTTACTGAATCAGAATTGTGGGGTGGAAAGGGGCAGAGGGATGGTGTGCAGGGATGTACTGGTAGCATGTAGGAAGTTCCTTCAGACAGCACAGGTGGGTAACACACCCCAACACTGGGCTGGAGCTCTGGGCCTTCAATGGCACCATGCAGTCTCTACACACTGAAGTCCCCATTTTTCTGAACAGCCCCAAGAGTCTGAATTTCCTTTACAGCAAAAGGGTTGTACACTCATCTCCTGTGCCCACGCTTTTAATTTGTATAACTATTGCAAATACGTTCCTGTTGCATGTTTATTCAAGCTACTTGTTCACTCCCTACATTGCTATTTTAGATGACAAAACTACCAAAATCCTTCTTCTTATGTAGCTGAAATCTCAGGCAGCTTCTGCTAAAGCAGAATTTTTGGTTAAAATACTGTAGAGCTTTTTTTTTTCCCCCTCACTAATTCATTAGACTTTTAAATTGAATAGAAAAATCTGACTTAGAATCCAACCTTAATTGTAAATGTGAGTTGACTGTGTCCCTAGGAGTTTTGGAAAGATAAAACACAATTTAGACAATGACATGCGGAAATATAATTTAACATGCCAAGAAAAAGATACAAGATTGACTGGTACACCCAGTAATGAAAGATGTTAAGCTTAAATTACCATCCTGTAATTTTCTGCTTTGAATACGTGACTGTATGCACACTAAGAAAGTATCTTCCAGGCAAGAGCATCTGACCTCATTAAGACAGAACTGTTGTTCCTCAGTTGTCTGTACATGTTGCATACATAAGTGAATCTGTAGTAAAACCCATGTTTTTTTAAGAGGGCAAAACCTACTGCAGATGAAGGTGAAAGAAAACTGGTTTCAAGAGCACAATTATCAAAATCAAATATTTAGAAGCACACAACCCACAGGATCCAGTTTTTGGTATTTTCTAGTTGAATACATTAGCAAAATTTATTCCAAAATAGACCTTTTCCAATAACTCTTCAAGTTAAGAGGGTCCTAATATCTAATCACTTTCCAATGAGAATTATTTCAATTCTGTCATTTAATTCTGTAATGAAATCTAGTGCTTTATTTATATAGGCAAAAATTCCAAATGCAAATCCACTTTGAACAATGTATCAGGCAAAAGTAACTTGAGGACAAGTCCTGTTCTGTAATCTCTGAATCAGATCTGCCAATTAATGATCAGCACCACCGATTTTCTCATGCAATATTAGGGGGAATGCAAGTCGTCACTGCCATTTCAAGTCAAAATCCAGAATTTGCCTTCTCCTTCCTCCCCAAAACAGCTCATGTCAGCTTGAATTACACAAGCATAATACAAACTCAAAGCCTTACTCCATGGTAAGCAGGTCAGGTTTATTTTTCTGCTGTGAGCTGTTTTAATAGAAAGATTGGAATGCTAATTCAGGTCTTCAGGTCCCTATTAGTGAAGGGCCTCTGGGCAGTGCTTTCTTGGCCTCTTGAAAGGAAGAGATAAAAAAGCAAGCAAGCAACTTGGCTACTACAGTGTAGATCTCAGCTATGCTGAAATGTTTGGGTTTGCCAGCTCTCTGATTGTACAGCTTGTTTGTGCAAGTCACAGCAAAACCAGTCTCAAGGAAATAGTACAGTGTTTCCTAGTGTGATCTTTTTGCCTGATAACCATCAAGAGGAGGCTCAAAGCAATGGCGATCAGAACGAAATAATTGGAAACAGCCAGGAGCAGGCAAATTCTGAAATTCAGAAATAGCTGTAATACCATGTTACTCTTCTGGGATTAAAAACAGCTCACACTTTCATGGCCTCTTCAAGGGAACTCTTTTCAATTCTTTTCTATTGCCATTGCCCAATCCAGTGGCTTACAAGCTTCTCACCAGACTGATGGCTTTTCTTTGAAATTTGCTGAAGATTTAGCAAAGACAGTGTCAGGTCAGTTTGCACCCTTCTTTAATCTTGCTGGGCACAGTGGTATTTTGCAGTTTGCCAGCATTTTCAGGTGGTACCTTTGTGAAGGGAACCTCCACATACACTAAAACTCCCAACAGACAAACCAGCTCCTGGCAGGGCATTGCCCTCATGGGAGTTCTTTGGGGTGGTGTATGTTCTGGAATCACATTGTATCTTTGATCAACACCTCTTTCGTCATACTCTCTCCTTGAAAGGCAGCTCATCATTTCATACTGTTCTCCTTTCCTGTTGGGTTTTTTGAAGCTGTCTAGGGGAAGAGGAAGCTTCCCCAAACCTAGCAAACTACATAAAGACTTCTATTGACTCTGCACCAATCAATTCTAGTTCATGTATAAAAATCCCTTCTTCCAACTTTGTGTAATATTTAGATACAGATGTTACAATAATTGTGTCTGGCGTGCTTCATGTTTCAGATGTTTTTCATCTGGTCTCATAAAAGATGCATTTCCTCTGAAAAGAGCAGAGTGACAGAAGTAACTGCTGAAGGAACTAATTTCCAAAGAGCATATTCCAAATCCTGGAAGATTCTTTTATTCCATAAGAATTCTGTCATTATCCAGGAAAAAACTACTGAAAAAAGAAAGTACATGTTTTTATATTTTCTCCTTTACATGTGAAAGATGGCTTCTACAGCTTTAAAAAAGGGCTACTATCATGAATGTGTTTGCTAACACTGTCAGAAGAGTGGCAGGAGCCTGGCCTTGTTCCCGAGCTGAAGCTGAATCACGTTGTGAGCACAGTGTGAGGTGCCGCCAAAGGCAGGAGGCTGGAGCAGAGGTTGTTTTGTAGGGCTGGGCATTGGCTTTCCTCCTTGATGTGGTTCATACCCTCTTCAGAAGGGAGGAGTATCATTCTGGAAGTTACAGCTCACAAGTTTGTTATTAGAGCTCCTGTTATGCAAGCTTCCCTTTTCCAAAGCTCTGCCTGCTTCAATCCAGCCAGACTGCCTCTGGAACACCTTGCAAGCCTGCCTGCATCCAGAGAGAGACAGGCAAGTGGGGTGGGGCATCCCTAGAGGAGAGCAAAACAACTCCAGTGGCTCAGTTCCTGCTCCCCCGTGTGTTCCTCGGCTTGCAGGGACATAAATTGTCTCAGCCCAGGTGTGTTGCTGACAGGGTTAAAGACTGCATGGCCTTTTGCAGTGAAATAAATCTATGACCTGTTGCAGCCCTTTTCCTGCTGCTCTACAATTTGATGTTGAGGTTATCAACATCACATTCATATTTCCTCCTTTCCTACAGATCTTTTCACAGACCTTCCAAAAAGTATTTGGCATAACTCCCCCCTTGGATACCCACACCCACCAGTGCCATCACCACAGGAGAAAACTTGACACAAGTCACCAGTGGCTAATGCCACTCTGTCAGAAGGATCTGAGTAGAATTCTGCCTTGAACTCATCTGCAGAGTCACAGGCACTGTCTAGACTTCCCTTGCTGCCAGCTTCTGATATCCCTGCTTTGAAACTTTGTCCCATTAACATTCAACACTTGCTCCTGCCTGTTATTGTTTTCTGTTCCTTCTCTGTGAAATGGTAAGATGGGACTTCTTGTTCTAAAAAACTTTTAAAGAATTTTTTTAAGAACTTGTTTAGAACTTTTTGTTCTAAACTAAATCTGAACAACTTCTGATACTCCTTTTTTTCCCATAGAGATACTAGAAATCTAGTAATAGAGAAATACTAAATGGCCATAGCAATTTTTGTACAGATTTCACTAGGAGAGGATATAGCAAGTCTCATGAAGACAGTTCTAAAGAATTGGTGATAATAAATTGTTGTCAGGGAAGGAAAAGGCTCCAGTTATTTAAAAGCATTTCTCTTTTGAAAGACAAGAAAGGCAACAGCTCTTGTAGCTGAGACCAAGAAATACAAATTATTCAAGAGGACCATGAGCCTTTAAGCCCATGTGGGAACTGTGTGTACAACACAGAAAACCCAGCATTCCTTCTCTAATGAGATTTTATAGTGAGAAAACTCTTGCGATTGTTTTGCTGTTTTTTCCATCATTTGAGTAGCAAAGGCAGTGTGAGGTTTTTAGAGTAGGTGATGATTTTGCAGTGATGGCAAAGAAAAAAGTTTGGCACTAGTACAACTCTGGATGCTATCAATGCTAATGAGCTACAACATTAGTTACGATAAAGCTGACACAGACACCAAAAAGCTCTGTTACCTTTGTTTTAAAGGCCATACCACTATAAAAACTACAAAAGTACATTATGAAATGCTAGGTACCTTTCAGCATTTCACCAACCAGACAAGCAGCTATTTTTTATTGCAGAACACAATAGTATTTGTGAGAAAAAAAAAATCAATACAAAAATCGTATTTGTCTAATGTAAGGTATTTATATTATTAGGGAGTTGGTTTGTTTTGGTTTTAATCTGATAAAACAGAGTATTTCTATTTCATGTTGCTGTTTTTTCAGACTGCCTAACTTAAGACAAAGAAAGTATCATCCATATTCCTTAACAGATTTGTATTACTTTGCAGATCTAGTGAAACTGATTCAATTTGCTGTAAGTACCAAATACAACCAAAATACGTGGGAATTTTTCTTCATTTCAAGCAAATGGAATTTGTTCTTCTTCTATATACATCTTTCTCTTCCTACTTATTTCTAATCAGAATGAAACAGTGTTGTGCTGTCAGTAGACCCCAGATAGCTTGAAGAGAGCACATTTCCAGCTGTTTACATTACTCATCAATTACTAAACTTCAGGCTCAGATAACTGTAATCTTTATCTGGCATCCCTATTCCTAATTCTTTATTTAGAGCTGAAATGCAGCTCTTAATTTAGGGACTCACTTAAATTAAGAAGCATAAAAGCAAATGACTTGATGGAGTCAGTGTGTCACTTCCAATTATTTTAAGTGAACTTTTGTTTTTCCAATCGCTGCTAAATGTAAGACCATATAAAATTGACCCTTTTCAATCAAGTCAATTTGATTGTAAGTCCAATTGTCTGGTCCTAATGACATTTATAACTACATATTTAATTTTAAAAGAAAAGAAACCTAAAGGCTTTCAGTAATATGATGGAGTGGATCCATAGTGGGGATCATGCAGCCTTAAACCTCCAAATCTTGGCATACCTGGCAATGTGTATCCCTGGTGACTACTTGTATTATTGTTATCTTTGCACATCTGGGTTCTGGTCTGGCATTGAAGTCCAACACATGATGGAAAAGCAAAAATTAGATAAGCTTGCCAAGCACATATTCTATATCCAAATACAGGAATTGGCTGTAAATACATGGATCGGGAACAGGCTTTCTGAGTCCATACCTAGAGCAAGTTGTTATAGGTAATTTTCTACAGAAAACCAATTAGTCTAATTTTGCAGTTCCTTAGTCCACATGACAATTCTGTCACTCTTAGGAGGCCTCCCTACTATCTCTCAAATAGACATTAGAAAACCTACAAATTTATTATTGCCTATTTCACTTACTCTTCTTGTAATGTTGGCCTTTACTTTCAGTTAATATTTTTTATTTAAACCACCAGTGGTTTTTTCAACCAGTCAGCTCCTTGCCTCTTTTATGCCCTTATTTTATTTTGCTTTTTAAAGAGCTGTGATTGCTAATCAACGTTCATTAACTTCTTTCCCTGTGTTCTCATGATCTATTCATTTTCTCACAGGAAAAATGGCTGGCAGTTCAGATTTTGGGGACTAGGAAGTTTTTAAATATTCATGGTGATTATTTAGCACTTCTGCTGTTTATCATCCAGAGCCTCACTATGATATATTTCGTGAAACATCTTTACATGGAAAAGTGGGGTCATCATACAAGGAATACTTAATCTAAGTATAAAACAAATAAGCTAGCAGTATCTGTACTATTTTTACTCTAAAAGAACTAAAGGTATTGAGTTTTCTTTTGCTGATGGTTTCTCAAGTGTTCTCAAATCTTTTTAGCTTCTTGACTGATCCATCCCTCCCTTAGGTGTCTCAAAAAAGTTGCTGTAATACTGGCAGTTAAAAATACCTTTTTTTCATCTTTTCTACTTCAATATGTAGTTTCCAGCCAACTCATTCTCTTACTTGCAGCTAGCAGAGAAATAAAAGCCAGCCTATCATTTAAAAATGTGCCACAGTCAACACAATTTCTGTAAACTGTTTAAGATTTACTGGCAGTATTGTATAAGAAATGCATTAAGCTTTGCATTAAACACTGTAGCCGTTCTGAGATCAGGCACTGTTTAGTTACAGCCATATGACAGATACCAAAAAAGAATCATCTACTTCAGCCCTAACAAAACATTCTGAATTCTCCCTTTCTAGGGAATCAAAAAACCTTTTACTGAAGTAATTAAAGCCAACATTGGAGATGCACACGCAATGGGACAGAGACCAATCACCTTCCTCCGTCAGGTAAGACTACTATAAAATATTATTATTCATTTTTTATTAGAATTCCTTAAAAGCTGTCTGGTATGGGCATCAGTATAAATGATTCCCTAGATGCAATTAGACTTAAAATAGTTATTTTGTAAAGAATTAAAAATGTTCGTTTCTGAGCCAAAGTCCTATTGCTTGCTGATTGTCCTCTTTTAACCCAGTAGCTTTCCTTGGTTTTCATATTATTCCCCACCCTCACTTTTTCCTGCCAATTCTATGTTATCAGTCAGCACATTCTTTATCAATCATGTTCTTCAAGAAAGGAAGTGGTTGTCTTTAAAGACAAAAGCAGAAGCCTTTCTTCATCTGAGAGTATACTTTGAGATCTGCACGTAGCTGGGTTGAACTACATGTACTGTGTCTCATTTTGCACATTTTACCTCTAGGCTAACTTTTAGTAAGGATTACAACAGAATTCTTATTTGTATATTATTCCTAAAACACAAATAAGGTTAAAATTAATATTACTCTATTTACTGAGCATTCCTTACACACTCATGTAAAATTCTCAGTTTATAATATGTAAATTCAGAGAGTTCCAGGACAAACTGAAGCCTTATCAAACTGAGGGTCCAAGTGATGAGATTATAAAATAAAGCTATGCAGCAAATTAGGGAGACCTGAGCTTCTTACAGATTATTCAGATATATTAGAGGTTATTCCAATGTTATTAAAGAAAATGGGAAATCCTTTCTCCCCATGACTGTGTGCACATGTGGATTAATTTATTGTCATTGTCCCACAAGATGACAACAGCCTATCCATATTATACCATGTAAGCATAAAAATGAGAGAGACTGGAATAAATTAAGCTGATCTCAAGAGAGACCTCTCAATTCTTTGTGTCTTACATTTCTTCATGAACTTAATTCTGCTGGGTCGTGTTTCTACTTTTACTATGTTCTATATCACCACTTCTTTTTTTAATTAAATATTTCCCATGAATTCAAATTAGTAAGAACCAGAAGTTATTTTGGGGAAGGATTATTAGAACATGCAACTAGGACTTCAAAATTTGATTGTATTTCTCAATTCTGCTCCCTATTTAAAGATTTGATTTCTTGTCAATAAGGTGGGCTAGTAACACACAAAGAGTGGAGGATAGAGCTGCTTAGAGATAACATAGGAGTAATTAACTGTGCTTTACTGTGTTTGCACTATGCTGAGCTCACTTGGACTCCAATCTTCTCTGTCTGTAGTACAAATAGTTAATAATTCTAGAACTGTTTTTATCAGCATAACTTGGAACCTGATAAGACTTCTCTTCTGTGAGCACAACCCCTAAAAAAACAACTGCAAACGCTTCATCAATAACCCGTGTTTTAAATTAGGCAGTGTTTGTGATCTTCGTTTCCAAGCAAATTTAACAGTAATATCCCTGACTTAAAATAACCATTGAAAAGTGGCCAATTTACATTTTCTTGGCACTCCAGGTAGTGGCACTGTGTACATACCCAAACCTGTTGGACAGTCCAAGCTTTCCAGAAGATGCCAAAAAGCGAGCCAGACGGATCTTGCAGGGCTGTGGAGGAAACAGCTTAGGTAAGGCTCTGGTCCAGTTGCTCCTGTTGGCATTAGAAACAACAAAGGTGGTTTCAATATCTGCAGCTGATGAGGGCAGGTTTGCAGCGTGACCTATGGGTGGTGACCAGTGGTGTAATCTTTTGGTGGGACTTGTCACAGAGGAGAAGGTGAGGGTTATACATCTATGGAACCCTCACAACAAAAACATCTAGGCATAACTCTAAACAGAATGCTGAGATTCTTTGTACTAGGAGAGTGGCAGAGAGTACTAGTGAGGCTCTGTGCTGTTGGTATGGCATCTCTTAATCTGGGGCTCTGTCTCCTGCTGAGACTGGGTGAAGGGTTTTGCAGCTCTACCCTCTCCAGCTGTTTCTGTGCTGAGGAGTCTACTGTCCCTGTAATGCTGGGATCAATAAACAACAGATGTCCATCTCAGCTGATCCAGTGCACACTCCTGGATGTTAATTTTGAACCATCAGTCCAAGTATGTTTTCTGGGGTATCAGAAATTCATGTACCAAGGTGATAGTCATCTGCAGAAGGAAAGCTACACTGCTGAAAGGTGGTAGTTTTTACCTAGCTGAGATAGTTCTAACTGGAGGTGTCAAAGCTCAACTTCACCAAGGTAAAATAACTCTTGAAAGAACTACAGAGCTCTTTTCTTCTGATCCTACAAGACTACACATCAGTAGTAGATCAGTAGAGCCACTGATCCTGCAAGACTACACATGTAATATCCACATAAGTAAGTACAAACTTTGCATATTCAGTAGAAAAGAAATGGAAGAGATAATTTCTTTCTCATCTAGCGACTGCTGCCTACCTGTACCTGGCAAATGCCACTAGAATTTCCACTGTGCAGATAGTGCTACAGCTGCTGGGAGCAGCAAAGAATCTGGCACGCTTCCCTTCTTTCAAGTAGGCAAACAGTGACATTTCAGAAGACTTATTACAGTAATTGGCATATTTCTTAATCTTTGTGATTGCAGTGCCTATTTGCACTGGCATATTTTGAGAGTAGGTGCTATGAAACTTATAAAATCAACAAAACATAAACAGTGATTGCATTAGCAGTATTTCAGCCTTGGACTATTAAAACAACACAGCCTAATACAGAATGTATTTTATCTTCACATTCTTTGTATTGGTTTGTCTTTTACTGTAGAACATTAAAAATATATTTATCAAAACTGAGAAGTTCCTCTAGCTCAAAAAATTCATTTCCTGTCTTACTTTGGAACAATTAACCTATACAGTACTGTTGGCACATAAGAGTTACTGGGGATACATTTGAATTTTGACTCAGTCTTTCATAATTCTCAAATGGTGATTATCAAATTCAGGGACATGAAAGGAGTTCTCAGAATGTTGAATATTGGTCTCTTGGTGCTCCCTTCCCCTTAAGGGCATGGTGGTGTGGGACACCACAGCCCTACTTTGAAGTAAAGTGTAAGAAATTCAGTCTTACATAGTATTACAGAAATATGTTCCTTTTTTTCAAAAGATCATGTATTTCTCATAATTTCTCTTAGCTCAGTAGATTCTGAGGAAGTAGGCCTGAAACAGTTGCAATATTCAAAAAAGATGATAATTCTGAATACACCCTGTTAATTTCAGCGGATAAATTGAGGTTCTGTAACTAACTGGAGTCTAAATGTTTATCTTGAAATTATATATGCCAAGAACAACTGTACCTCTAAATTCCTGGCAACTAAAACTACTGCAGACCTTACTGATCTGCTGTACTGGTTTCTGCCTCCTCTCCACCCTCCCTGCCTCCAGTATGGTGTGTCAGCCCTTCTCTTGGTCTCTGGAGCTCATCAGCCTTTGTACAGCATCCCAAAACATGCAGTTGGAGGCACAGGGATGTGCACCTGAACAGAAGTCACACATTGTTGATAGTCTGACAACTTACTGCTGTTCTCTTCATGGCTGAGAAGGAGAAATTACCTTTCTTGTGAAAAAGCAAAGATTAAAAACAGATCCCCATGTGTAGCTTTAAGAGCTGCATTGTGTTGTAGCAAAACCTTATTTTTCAACAAATTTGTCAATTCAACACAAAGGTGAAATCTCCACATGTGGTCAAAGCCACTTGAAGCTTTGCACCCACATCTATACCAGCCTATTTAAATGTATTAACTACAAAGTTAATGTGAATGTCTTTACCTCTGGAAATGAACTAGAATAGCCCCACTTCCAGTGAACATTTGTTTGGCAAAACCCTACTCATGGTTTTGAGTCTTGCTACTCCCAGGCCATGTGTGAAGGCTCAGATGTGTCCTCAACTTCTCTTGCATCCAAACACTCTGGGATTCTACTGAAACCACTTACTTTGCATGTGGGATAACTGGCATGTCTTTCCAGGCATTTGAGGAATTTACCCCTCTCCTATATACAAAAATACATCATGTGTGCAGCTTTTGTGTTGGGTTTACTTATTTGCATCCCACCATGCAAACACACGGGTTCTAGTCAAAGCCATCAACTGAGTACAATTAAGTGTAGCAGTACAGTGCAATTAAGTGTTCTGTATATCCTCAGTCGTAGGACTCAGTACCCAATGGAGCACAAGACAGAATGACAGCTTAAGTTTGGTCTCCTCCTTTAACAGCATCCTCCTAACTGTGCTCAAAGATCTGTGTACAGACCCAAGATAACTTGTAGTCCTGTAAAAATAAACATTTAGGACATCAGGGAACTTTGTGCCCTCGATTACTATTTTGTCCCATGCAATTGTGCAGTACTTGCAAAGGTTCTTTGTCTTTTTAAATTATGCTTTCACAGAAGTACTACCAGGCAGACTACTAGCAGATAACTGAGTGATAAGAGTTAAGTCAGGCACAATTATTCCACTCCATGCAACAAGCAAAGAAGATTCTGCAGCTTCTTGACAGTGTTCTAAAATAGATGTACACTTGTCACTTCTTTGTCCATCAGTCTTAGGCTTCATAGCTTGAATCCATTCCTCACCTTGACCTAGGCTAATTTTTACTCTTTATGTGTTGCACGTACTCAGCAGTGATGCACACAGGCATCTAACATCTCATTTAAGATTATTAGTAGCGCTCTGCAAACTGCACATGAGATTGCGGTGATTCTAGACATTTCTGCTGAAAAGTGGTTGTGGGAGATGCTGTGGGGGATGGAGAGAAGCAGTTTTGGATTTTTTGGTTTCAGACTGTGGGAGAAAATGATACGTTATTTTTATATTGCAAATAAAACCCTTAGATTTGTCATGGATTAGAAGAAGTTGCTTCCCTTTCCGTTGCACATACAACCTCTGTTCCTTGTTTCCATTACTTAACTAGGAGTTTGTTTACTTTCAGAAGTGCTTCCCAGATAAAGAAAGCAACTGAAAGATAGTAAAAATGGGATTGCTGTCCCAGTTTGCAAAATAAGGTTGAAATAATGTTTTTGACCAATCCAGTATGTTATTTTTGTATTTTAGTGATACTTACTGTATTTGTCTAATTCCAAATTAACTCTTTTGCTTTATGAACAAAATAGTTCCCTTTCCCCCTCCATGGAAAAAAAGAGCAAACCCATCCTGGGGATCCATATAAATATGGCTCATCTATACAAACTACTCCATACAATACTAGCTCAGCAGTTTTGCTATCAAACAGAAAATCTGATGTACATGATATTAAATTCTCATCTCATTCTCTGTTTTTCACAGGATCCTACACTGCCAGTCAAGGTATAAACTGCATCCGTGAAGATGTTGCTTCATATATTGAAAGAAGAGATGGGGGAGTTCCTGCAGATCCAGATAATATTTATCTCACCACTGGGGCAAGTGATGGCATTTCTGTAAGTGTTAAAATTAATTCTGTCCATTCTTGGTACAAACTGTAGTTTAGCAGTTACCTCTGGAAATACAGATCCCCATTGAACCTGTGGTCTCACAAAGTCCTGTGAGTTAGATCTGGCAGATACTGAAGCCACATTCAATGAATATCCAATACACCCCCTGTGTGGATGTCAGGTGCCAACTAGGAAGCAGGTGCATGGTCTCCTAATATACATTAAATTGTACCTTTCTGTAAAGGTAGTATGATCTACAGGTGCCTAAAAATAAATTTAGAAGATTCAGACCATTCAGACTAAATAATTGTTGTCTTCAGTGGTTAAGACACAAACCCACTGAAGATCAGAGGATATCAGTCAGTGGGAAAGGGAAGGGGGAATGACCTCAGAGATGAGACGTCTCAGCAGCTCTTCTTCCAAGTAAACTCTGTTGGTTCAGATAAATGCCAGTGAAAAATCCCAAAAATTTATTTCTGTAGCCAGTTTGTTCAGGAAAAACTTCAGGTTTTGTATTCAACCAAGGCTCAAAATTGTCCTCAGTTAAGCCAGGAATAAGTGTCTCTATCAGATTGCTCCTTTACACAGACACATTTACTGACATTACAGCAGCAGTTCTTGGCTTTTACAAAAGCAGCCCTTGAGAGCATGTTGGTGAAGGTGGTTTTTTAAAGGACATCTAGTGGCAGAGCTCAGAATCACAATGATCCGGCAGGAACAGCTCTCCAGAGGTCTGCAGTCAATTTGCTTTCCAGAGTTTCTGACACTGGCAGCTTGTCAGGAATGGCAGCGCAGCACATCGAATCTGCACCATGCTGATTTGATTTCACCACTGACGTAGTCAGCACTACAACGAGCCTCATTATTTGGCCCTTCAAAAGATAAAACAACTATTGTTTCACACTTCAGGGGACAGAGGGTGTTGAGGAGTTTTTAAATATGCATTTGGTCCTGATTATACATTTTGGATGCTTGGTATTTTTAAACTAGTGGTGGGTACAAAATTATGTTGATTATAAATCATTAGCTTAGCAGCTGAGTATGTGATGAGAGGCACAGAACAGCAGATTTTGTACTAGAACCACCAAGAAACTAAAGGATACTGCTGCTGAGAGAAAAGATATTTTTGGGTTTAGATGCCAATTACATGCTGATAAGGATGCTTGCTTTGATTGCACCTGCACTTCAGAGTTCTCCCTCAGTTATAAAGGCAAGAAATCTCTTTACTTCCTGCACCTCATGTACTGCTTTATTTAATTCACATGTACAAAGGCTCCACATCACACAGCCATTGGGCACAAGGAAATCCTCTGGACTGACCTTAGCACAAACAGTACCTTTCTGTCTGTATCTCCTGGGCATAAACTATGTATGATTATATTTCCATCCTGAGACATGCAGACTTTTGGTCTGTTTTGTTACTTGAAAATGAAAACATAATTGCTCCTAATGTAAAACAGGTTTCTCTGTTCCAAGGGAGAATCTGCACAGGCCTCAGTTCTAATTTCTGGTTTTATTTATTGGTCTCTTGTGGTTAATGAGATAAAATGAATGGAAGGCAGTGAGCAGGACCTAGCTGAAGCTTCTTTGCTTACAACAGGGCACAGCAGAAAAATCATGATCTTGATATTCCTGTTTCCAATTTGCCCTCTAGCTTTCTGCTTAGAAGGTTTTTCCTAAATTTTGCAGCTGATCAGGCACAATCTTTGGAAGCTATGACATGAGAGGATTCCATTAAGCTTATGCCATCCTCACTCAGCCAGTAACAACTTGAAATAAATAAATGTTCTTTGACTGCCTGCTTCTAGAACAGAAATCCGCCTTAACTCTAGACTTTTTTAGGAAGGAAGTTTAGTAACTTATTCCAGAGTATACTATTAATTCTGGTCTGTGAACTTTTTTTTTCATTTTTTTTTAATTCCTCCTTTTTCCCCAGGCAATTTTAAAGATCCTGATCTCAGGAGGTGGAAAATCCCGAACAGGAGTGATGATTCCTATACCCCAGTATCCCTTATATTCAGCAGCCATATCTGAACTGGATGCTATCCAGGTGAACTATTATTTGGATGAAGAAAATTGCTGGGCTCTAAATGTGAACGAACTTCGCCGTGCCTTGAGTGAAGCTAAGGCATACTGCAATCCAAAAGTCCTCTGCATCATCAACCCTGGAAATCCCACAGGTCTGTAGGAATTTTGTTTAATGAAGGAGTTTTAAGACCTTTTTTTTTTACTTTTTCATTCATTTGGCATTGCAGGCAAATCCTAAGTACATGTCACATATGCAAAGCTGAATTGCAGAGATCAGTGCTCTAAGTAGAACAGTACATTGTACTTTTAGAAACATATTTTCAGCATCATGGAACTCCAGAAAGGAGGGAGCAGGTTTATTTCAATGGATCCGGTTTGAAGCCACTTCTTCCACCGAAGTTTTCCAGACTTGTGGAATGACTTTCAGTCACTTTTGGTCTCTGTGAAAGATTTTGCCTCTGGCATGGCCTGTAGCCTCTTGCTTCTGAGAGGCAATGACTGTAATAACTCTGAACTCAGTGGCAACAACTGCCTTCCTCAGAATGTAGCTTTTTGAGTGGTTGAGGTTGATTGGTGAGAAACTAGCTCCCATCTAACCATCATGCATGTGAGCATTTACAATGATTAGCTGTACATAGAGTACTGTTAATAAATCATTGATTGATTACTGTATCTCACACTTCCTTTGCTTGAGATGGACTAAGGTACTTTGTACCATAATTACTCCAAAAATGCTCCTTAATGTCATACTTAGTGAACTGAATTCTAAAGCTCAATAGCACTTTACTGAGAAAGAGAGATATCTTCTTGAAAAGTTGGTAGTCTAGGTAGGTCTGGGGGAAAAGATTTGCATGTGTACTCTCCACTAACTTTCTCCTTGTTTTAAAAATCAAACTATAGGACAGGTGCAAAACAGAAAGTGCATTGAAGATGTGATACACTTTGCTTGGGAAGAGAAACTTTTTCTTCTGGCTGATGAGGTAATGGAATAATCTATTCTCTCAAAAGCACAGCTAAGAGTACTCATATGAGGTATAATTTTGTTCCATTTGTGGTATTGGTATTTTTTAAATACAGGGAACAGACTTTCTGTTATCATATTAAGACATGGTCAGACATACAAGATTCTTAGTATCAAAGGATCAATGTAACAGGTGGCTTGATCTGGGTTTGAGCTAGAGAGAAAGTGTAAGGGACACAAGGAAGAACTTTGCTAGAACTGATCTAAAAACCTACGTGGTGCTCAGACCACTTCAAATGGAAGAAACAGAAGGAAAATCATTTTAAACATACAACTAATGGTTAAATCATACAAAGAAGCTCACTGTTCTTCCAAAGGCCCAGCCTTTAAATGTGGTCACATCAGACAAAAAGTATCATTACAGTAACTATTACTTAACAAAGAACCTTGTGTCTTCTCACAGCTTTTAAGTTTTGAGTGTAAGCACTGTTTCTTCAGTTGAGATCTGCCTCTCTAAAAGGCCATGTTGTATCCTTAGTTGGGGGAACAGAGCACATTAATGTCTTCTGACTGTTCAGGTTTACCAGGACAATGTGTACTCTGAAGGATGCCAGTTTCATTCTTTCAAAAAGATTCTGTATGAGATGGGACCCGAGTACTATAACAATGTTGAGCTGGCCTCTTTTCACTCCACCTCTAAGGGATACATGGGCGAGTAAGTCTGATTTAGTTTTTTTTCTATTTCATCTTCCTCATTAATCTGGACAGCCCTTTGATGTTACTGATCTGAAGGTAATCCACTGTAATTAATCCTCTATTAATTTTAACTAAAGACTATTAAGAAAAGAACAACAAGCACAGAGTAATGGATTAACTCAGTGGTTTTTAAAGTACCAAATAATAAGCGTATTTATTTCAGACACCTAATGCCTCAGTCCCACAAAGGTGAAATCCTACAGTCCCAATCTGGACCTGTGATAAAGGAAAATTGGCCTCCAACATTCAAGGGAACAGCTTAATAATCACTGGGAGGTTTGATATTACAAATGCTTGGGTTTGGTTGTTTTGGGGAGGAGGAGATGGAAGAAAAATAATTTTTTAACTAAATATATGCTGTACAGCCATATGCTCTTGTTCTGAAGATTAAAGATCCATGTTAATTGTTAACCTGCCTAACAGAGAAACTGCATGTCCACCTTTATCTCTGGATGGGATACTAGGACTTAATGACACGTCATGTAGCTCCATCTTAAACCATTATCATGTGGCAGCTGTTTCAACAACCTGTATGCTACCTGCTGTAGGATTCCCATTAATTGTCTTTCCACTTCTGCAGTAATTTTCATTGCTTTTGTGGTATTTATACACTTAAGGTTAACCAGCCTGTTCTGTTCACTTTGTCACAGATGTGGCTACAGAGGAGGTTACATGGAGGTCATTAACCTGCACCCAGAAATTAAAGGACAACTAGTGAAGCTGCTTTCTGTTCGCCTTTGTCCTCCAGTCTCAGGACAAGCAGCCATGGATATTGTGGTGAATCCTCCAGTACCTGGAGAAGAATCTTATGCACAGTTCATAAAGGTCAGCAATAGCATGCTTGTTCTTTTGTACACTTCCCAAACCTGTCCTAAGTATTGGGAACTCAAATTACGCACAGAGACCAATCTTCTTTCCTTTCTCCTTGGAAAATCATGTATTGACACCACTTTACAGAACTATGCAGTGTATTTAAAATTAACTCAGTATGACATTTAAAAATACCAGGAAGGCATTGTCAAATCAGCTTTCTTGCTGATAAATTCAACGTTTTTCCTGTGTTTAATATGACAAAAGGTTTACTAAATAAGATTTGCTGTTACTAAAATCTAAACAGGAATATACGTTTAAATAAAGGTATAAAATCAACCTTTTTCCTAAATATCCAGTGCCTCTATATACTGAGCAACATGACAATCTGTATTGAAGTATACATATAGATTCTCACTTGTAAAAATGAAGCTGAATCTGGCTTAAGATATTATCTAATCAAGTCAAATCACAGGTTCAGGTAACGTGGTCTCCAAAAATAGCCTGGAGTGGACGCTCAGAAGGAAGGCTGTAAGAAGAGGGCACACAGATAGAGACTTCTGGAGGTTATTGTCTGTATACAACACTTTGTAATTGTATCCTGCTAAAGCCTTTTTGCATTGTTGTCTTTAAGAGCACAACTGGAAATTTGGAACATGATTTACTCTAACAGCTCAGCAAAGCCCTAAAAGTGTTTCATTTGGGGAAGGTCTTTTGAAACATCCTAGCTCCTTCTGGTGTTTTTATTGCCATTTCAAATATGTCCAACTGAACCCCTTCCTTTTAAACAGGAGAAGGAGTCTGTTTTGAACAATCTTGCCAAAAAAGCCAAACTAACAGAAGACATGTTTAACAAGATCCCAGGAGTTCAGTGCAATCCCCTTCAAGGAGCTATGTACGCTTTCCCGCAGATCTTTATTCCTTCCAAAGCCATTGAAGAAGCCAAGGTCAGTCAGTCATTCTTACCCCAGTCCATTTCAACCTCCTCTCACCTGTGCCTGCCACTTCTGGTGATAAACTTTGATTCCAGACATAAAGTACAAAAGCAGTATTTCATAGACTGTGTATGATCTTAAGTATAACACGGCCTTTATTTTAAGAGAGGAAAACAAAACAGATCATTTCACCCCAGTGCTAAAGCTGCCAGGCTGAGAGTGTCCCCAAGGACACTGGTGTTCAAGTCACACAAGTAGCTGGCCCTGTGCAGTTCCTAATGGCTGCCTGTGCCTGGCTTAGGGAGGCCAGCACATGTGAGTGACAGTGTGCTACTGACCCTACCAAAGAAGCCCCATTCAGAAGGGTTGGGAAAGAGGGCTGGAGGTTTCCTTACAAATTTCACCTTTTTGCCTTTGAGACAGTAATCTATATTAATAAATGATAAGTCTTTCTGTTCCTAAGTAGAGCTCTGAAACCTAATTTGTACTATTCGTTTTTTAAAAGGAATTTTATTAGCACAGCTGAGAACAAAAATAGGCTGTTTTTCAGCTGCTTATTTGATTAGGTGTATAACCTGTATATATTTAAGAACTTTTCATACTTATTAATCAGGGGACTTCCTAGGCAGCAGATTATTCAGGGGAAAAAATAGTAGCTGCCAACAGAACTGGAACACACAGTTCTCAAATTAATTTAATCTTATCAAATGTCAGTGCCTTAGATTTTTCCAAGTAAAACTTGGAGACTTTTGACAAAAAGTTGCAAGCAAGTCAAGGAGAATAACAAAATTACCTAAACCCTTTCTTTTGAAGTGAATGTTTTGTGTAGGTACTTCAGCCCTCTTTCTCTATGAAGTACTGTTGTTTAATTTAGTGTGAACTGTCCCATCAGCAATTGTTCCTCATCTTCTTTAGTAAATTGGAAAAAAAAAAAGCAGTCGTGAAATTCTATATATTAGGAATATTTTGACTTCAATAATTCCACGGCATCCATTCCCTTAGGCTCATAAAATGGCACCTGATATGTTCTATTGCATGAAACTTCTGGAAGAGACTGGAATATGTGTTGTACCTGGAAGTGGATTTGGCCAAAGAGAAGGAACCTACCATTTCAGGTACAGTTTCTGTTTGTTTAAAAGCAAATTAGCAATAATAAGTAAAGCATCATCCCAATTCTTTCTCTTCTGATTAAATACAGGGATTTTTATTTCAGTTTATGTTGTTTCAGTTTCTACTCGACAGTTTCTGTGGACTGACAGCAAGGTCAAAAGATCTGGTCTGCCAGATAAGCTATTTGAGTTTTTATGGTGTTTTCACAGCTTGCTGACATAATTTGGTTCTATTTTTACACACTGGCACATGAAATGCCTTCTCCAGGAATGCAAACAAGAGTAACAGCTTACACTTTAATCTTAAAGTTGGCTATGGAATTACAAAATTTGTCCTGCATTCTTCTGGGAGGAGGGGGTTAAACTGTGTTTCCAGATGGAGCAACTGCATGAAAAATGCAGTATCTTCCCTATATATCTGCTCCTTAAACACTTGTATAACTTTACCAAAACAAGATGTTCAACTAATCTAAAACTGTGTTGCTTTTGCTTCCAATAAACATAACTTTGCTTCAGCCAAGCAGCTGATAGCTAGAATTTATCATGGAATTTAGTCTTCTTCAGTCTGAAACAACACAACAGAGGGTATCTTTAGCCTTGACAATTCTGCAACACAGCCAGCTGGTTGGGTCCCTGGGTTCACACAGCTCCAGGACAAATCCTAGAGTCCATTCCTGCACCAGTGTGGGAAAACCATTTTGTTCTTTGGTCTTGCATACAGCCTGGCACCCACACCCCATGGGATACTCAGATTATGCAGAAGAAGGGAAAAAGTGGCTAAAACCTGCAGAGTGAGAGTTGCATTGTTTTAATGCTTCTGAATTCAGTTTTCAATTAAAGAAAAAAAATATATTTACTCGTAACTGACAACTCCTAAAGCTAAAAAAACTGGGTGTAATTAGGCATAACCACCCAACAGCAGTAACTGAGTTGTTATTTCTTACTGATAACCTTCTATACCACTCAACAGGAAATAACAGTTCTTGAATTCCTATAGTCTAACCAATTGAAACAATTTGCTCTTGTTCAATAGGATAGTCCAATTAAAGTATAAATGCAGAAAATGAGAGAATCACATCAAACATATATTAAACTTTACATGTTACTTGCTGTGCTTTGAGATTAATCAAGATCTGTAGAAAGATCACAGTTTAGTTGGTTCTGAAGATAATGTGGGTTGGGATTTTTTATTTCTTTAAATATTATTTTTCAGAATGACCATTCTTCCTCCAGTAGAGAAGCTGAAGATCCTACTGGAGAAAGTGAAAGACTTCCATATAAAGTTTCTTGAAAAATATGCATGAAACTACTGTGGCTTTTTCCCCCTCATCCCCTCCCCTTCAAGGCAAATGCAGACAATGAACAATGATGTGCTGAGAATGTGCTGTTTATCTAATTTAACTAAATTCAAAATAGATTGAACCAGACTCAGATACTGCTACAACTTATTGGACTATTAAAATTATGTCTGGTACAGAAGACATTGGTACACCAACTTTTTTTTTTTAAGGGGAAGAATGTGAAGAAAGCAGTGAGAAGAAAAGAGTCAGTAAATGTTTTTGTGCCTTGACTGGAAGTTACATTTGTGAACTTTTGACTCAGTAGGTTGGGGAAGAGAATTGCTCATTAAAATTACTACTGTCATGTGGGTTTTTTTACAAAACAGAAATGCCAAGATCTATTGTTTAGATAGGAATGTGTTTCCCATCTTAAAATTCTATGATACAAAAATCCAAAGCCCTACATTATAGGTATTGCTTGGTTTAATTTCTGTTGTTTTTGTTAAGTATGAAGTGTTCTCCAAACTTGATCAAGCATGTAGGGACAACATGCTTATTTTAAAAAAACTTCAGCAGATGTGTGCAGACACCTTTGAAATTCTGCTAGAAAGAAATCCTGCCGTCCCAGCATAGCTGCAATGGAATAGACAGTTTTGATCACAGGAGTGAACATGGTGTCTGCTTGAACTCTATTTTTCTGAAACTGAAACATAACAAGGAATACAATCTTCTTCTTCCTGTGCTATTCAACACACAATCCCAGCATAAGAGCCCTGAACACTTCCTGCCATTACTCCAGGAGTCTCCTGGTAACTCACATCTTTTATACACATGGAACAGGGTAAGTTACTGTTTCAAAGCAGATGTGAGTACAGTCAGTCCTTTCAAGTAGGGTAAAAAACAACCCTTTCTGAACCTCTCTGTCTGTGGGGAACATTTGTCTGGAAACATGACACAGCCCCTCTAGCTGGCCAAAATCCAGCTTGAACTGGCAAGGACTCACACGTTGTTACCAGGAGAAATGCTGGGGCTGACTTCTAATGAAGGAAAAAGTATTTAAAGGAAAATGTCTTGCACCAAGCATAAAGATAATGATAGTACAGCTGACACTTAAATCTTCCACAGTCATTCTGCTGGCTGAATGATCTGAGTGCTTCTTAAACCCAACTAAACAAGGTGGCTATCTAGGAGTACAGCTGAGTGACTCCAATAATCTCTGCCAGCTTCCCTGCAAAACAAAGGATAGCTTCTGTTTCTCTAGAGCTGGAAGCTGGACACCTTCTGCTAGCTCTGATAAAGGGCTAAAGGAACAGAGCTTTCAGTATTGAGATGTGAAAGCATTAGCATTTGTCAGGCTTAGGCTAAGCATTTACAAAGTTTATTGATTAAGAATATCACATCCAATCTAGTCATTAATTTTCAGTTATTATTTAGAAGTAAACTCATTTTAATGTCTACTGGCACTTTGTGAGGCTGCTGTTGTAGCTGGTTCAACACCCTGTGCTGATCCAGGTTACTAAAGCCAAGGGCTAGAGAAACACCATAGAGATAAACCTGTGCCAATTTATCATGTGAGGAAGACAGGAGATGTTGCCAAGAACTGTCCTTGCCACAGCAGCCCCACTCTATGACCCAGCCTGGGAGAAGAATTTATTCTTCTCAGTCACCTGCCAGGGGTCACAAGTTATGGATGAAAATGGCTTGGCTGCTACACAAAGCTACTGTGGATTGGAGAAAAAAATTATACTTTTCTCCTCAGATAAATGCACTTCTGGGAGGACAGCAGACTGAGAACACTCATGCTGCTACTATCCATTGAAAAATACAACCTGTCAGCACTCTCCACTTGACATCCGTAATATGCACTACTAAAACAAATCCAGAAAACAAAATCGTGCTCAGAGATCAGAATAATGATGTAAAAATAAGACAAACAGCACTTTCCTACTCTAGGAATGTGTCCAAATCAGATCTGGCTTTGGACTCTTAACGCAGTGTAGATTGAAACTAAGATCTAACAATGGGAGTTAGAATATTTTTTATATTTTTGTAACTACAGCTTTTTCATGGGGTAGTATTTGTAATCTGATAAGTCAATAGATTTTATATTTGCCTTGCATTTGCACCTGATACTTCTGGAAAAAAAATGTAAAGGTTTACAAGTTTCTAATGATAATTTACAGGTGTGAAAGGCTTTTCATTTTAAGTCGGGACAGCAATTCTTACACTTTTAAATCAAAATATAATGGCATAAACTGAGTTTTTTCTAAACATTCTATTATGGTGCCTTTTATGTTTCTGACATTATAAGGGATAACAATTTGTTTTTGATGCATCTCATATGGAAGGGTGGTGATTTCTATTGTCCATCCACAATATTTGTATGTATTGTGATACGGTCAATGTGCATTTTGGTGGAACAAACCTGTAAACCTAAGACAAAAAGGCTCATTTTCCATGTCTTTGAAATATTTCATTAATAACAGACAATCCTTCCTTTCAAATGCATGCTTCTAGGTTTGATCTTCCTACAGGTGCTCCTTATAACAGTACTTCAGATGTATAAGACTTCCAAATAATAAAGCACATATTAAAAAAGTGGTAATACTTCTCCGTTTTCTATGTTACTGGAGCAACACCAGCTGGATTCCACTATTCACTGGACACATTTATTAGCTGGACACATTTAACCCCATGTCCAATCCAGTATTTACTAATATTTAGTACCCATGTACCAGATCATTAATTTCTGCATCACTCCAATTTATGGACTTGAAATTTGTCCAACTTATTACCACAAAACTATTCCCTACCGGTGCAGAACTGTAAATAGAGATGGTCTTAGGCAAGTTTATGCTCATAATTAGTCCTATAATGTAAGGGGCTGTAACGAGGAGTTCAGCAGGCCAGACTTCTTTCTTCACAGAGAGGATCAGCCAGTCAGCTGAGGCTGATCAACTGCATCCTGAAAGCTTTGGTGAGGGGTTGGTTTGGTGTTGTCAGTTCCCTTTTAAAAAAACTTGCATGGCTTGTAGGAGATTAAACTTACAGAGCAACACTATCTTGTCTTTTTGCAGTGACACCTCAGAATTACTTAAGTGGTGTTTGGTAATTTCAAAGAAAATGGAATTTAGAGAAACTAGTCCTGCTTCCCTAAACATATATGCATATGGCAGAACCACTAAAAGTACCCCAAAACCAGGATAGTCTCTTCTTTATATCAGGATTCTGAGTTTTTTTTCTGGAACAGAAACACTTACCTGTTTGTTTGGAGGGGTTTTTTGGAGGGGGGGTTGGGAGCAGACTATGTTGTTTGTTTTACAAAGAAGAACATGGTCTGACATAAAATGCTGGTAGTATGAATTGTCAGGCAGATTTTTTACAGCTTTTTCTGAGTGACGTAGGCTCTCCCATCTGGCTCAGGAGATGTGCCAGATGCATATGATACAGAAAGAGCTACTCACTCCAGAGAGCTTGCAGCATCAGTACACACCATGTGAAAACCACTAGTGTTTTAAACATTATCTAAATGCCTTTTTACACAGTTCCTTGGTCAAATTTATACAAAACCCAAGACACTCATACCCCTGCTATTTTTTTATTTAGATACATGCAAAATTGTAAGTTTTCTCAAGAAATTCTACTTTTAACAGTACAGATTTGAATATTTTTATATATTCAATATTTGGTGTAGCCAAGCCTTTCTAATGTTCCATGTTACTAAACATTTATTAAATCCTGTCCTCACCTGAAAAGAATTTGCACAATCTGTAACCATTTGCATCAGACAGAGCCGATTATTCCCTTTGCTAGCTCCGAAGCCCTGCATGTTCCATGTTCTGCACACTGGGCAGCAGTAAAGCACTGAACAGGGCCCTTCCTGTGGAGCCCAGAGGCTTCCCAGCACCTGAGGAAACCCTGGCAGCACAAGCACTGCCTGCCCCAGGGATGGAAACGCTTACCTGCTCCAGCACAGCTCCTGTGTGCCCGGGGCTGCAGCAGCTGCTCCAGACAGGGAACAAAATTCATTGCAACAGCGCAATTCACGTGTGCCACCGGGACCGTGTATATGTGTGTGTGTGTGTGTGTGTACACGTGTGTGTACGTATGTGTGTGTACATGTGTGTTTGTGTGTGTGTGTGTACACGTATGTGTGTGTACACGTGTGAACCTGCCCAGCTCCTGTCAGGGCACGAGGATCATCAAATCGTAGATCCATGGAATGTTGAGGGGTTGGAATGGACCTTAAAGATCCGCTTGTCCCACTCACCCCACCATGGGCAGGTCAGCTCGCACTAGGCCGGACTGCTCAAGGCCTTATCCAACCTGGCCTTCAACACCGCCAGGGCCGTGGCACCCACAGCCTCCCCGGGTTCCAGTGTCTCACCACCCTCAGAATGAAAAATTTCTTTCAATTATCCACCCTAAGTTTCCCCCCTTTCAATTCGTACCCATTTCTCCTTCTCCTGTCACTACAGGCGCCGGCTCTGAGGCACCTCCGAGACGAGGCACCGCCACACCCCCTCCCCTCACGCTCTTCCCCTCTCCCCTCACGCCCGTCCCTCCCTCGGACAGCGCCCGGACACCCCGGGCTCCGCTCCTTCCCCGCCCCGCCGACTCCCTACCCGCCCCCTGCCCGTCCCGGAGGAGGTCCGGCGGGCCCCGCTGTGGGCACGGCTCGGGCAGGGCTCGGGCAGGACTCGGGCCGGCTGTTAGCCATGGCTCCGGAGAAGGCCGTGTGCCGGCAGCGCGGCAGCGACTCGGGCGTGGAGCCGGACCGCGGGCCGCTGCCCCGGGAAGGGGACCAGCGTACCGCGCTCTCCCAGAAGAAGAAGGACCAGCGCATCGCGCTCTTCCTCAGCGACTTCGACCAGCAGGGTAGGGCCGGGGCTGCCCGGGCTGGGCAGGAAAAGGGGCTCCGAGCCGGCCGAGCCCCGGGCAGGGCTGGCTGCCCCTGTCCCCGGCCGCCGAGGGGCTGGCGGCTGAGGGAGGCTTCAGGCGCTCCGACTCCCGGCTCGGATTTCTCTGGATAAAACGCTGGTTTAAGTTTCTTTTATAGCGTAATCTTGCAGTGCTTATGCTTGGAAACGTGCAACACGCACGACAGTAAACCCGTGATTTGTTTTAAAGCCAAAGAGCACATCCAGGAGATGAAGAAAGCGCTCGACTCGCTTTTGCAGACAGCGGAGAAGGCGTTTGCGGTTGAGCTGCTGACGATGCCGGCGGCCGTGAGGAAGATGAAGAGGAAGGAGCTGCTCGGTGAGATGCGGGGCCGTGCTCGGGGAGTGCGGGCAGCGGTGTGCCCGGGGCTGCGGGAGAAAACCGGGCAGCTTGGTGGCTTTCGTGGAGAGGTTTGCTCTGTCTGCTCGGTATTTTAAGCAGATCAGCAGTGCTTTTACCTTGCAGATGCTCGCTGAGCACTCTTGTTCAAGTAGACTGAGCTGTGTAATACAGGGTATAGAAGTAGTAGCTGACAGTGTGTAGAGTCTGGAGCTTTCTGTTATGTGTGCACTTAAGTAAACTTTTTTAAAGTCTGAAGAGACAAGGAATAATTACAAACATAGTATTTTCTGCATGTAAAACCAAGCATTTTTATTCATTCGAATCTGTTCATCCTTAGCCACAGAGATTATTTTGTCTTTGTCAGTTTGAAATCTACTGAGCCTTTCTCGTCTAGTCATTTACTTGTGATGATGATCAAACAAGCTTAATTTTAACGCCCATTGATGCAGAGGTTTAAGATGTGTACACACAGCATCAGATATATATTCTGGTGAGAACTGATGTTTTGGGAACCTCCCTTGCAGCTGGAAATTGTAGGGGCCACACAGAGATCAAACCTGGAACATTTGAAGAACTTGAGTTTTTTGTAAGCCTGAGTATATATTTTGGTGTCCTTCTTGAGAAACTTCTGCCTAAGAGCATTGTCTTTCTGCATTGTCTTTCTGCATGTCTGTGGTGGTTCTTTGAATCCAGGGGATATCCTGTGTGACTACACTCAGGATTCGTTCAATGATTAAACACTGAAATGGCCTTAGATCTTCATTGTTTTGTAGGAGTGACTGTCCTGCAACACTGGAATCTTGTTCAAATGCAACACATATGCTGACCTAAGGTTACTTATTTAACCACTCTAATCCTGAATTGCTTGTTCGGCTTCTGTCACCATAAGATAAGAATCTGGAGATAAAAATCATGCAAGTAATAGTATCTAAAGTTATAATTTCTTGAGTTACAGATTTGCAAGGACGGGAGGAAGTGGCTCTTGCTGCTGCAGCAGTAAGTGTGTGTTTTCAAATTTTATCACCGTTTGCAGAATAGAATTCTTCTCTCCCTGTTGTAAATATTTCAGAAAAATTATTTTGTTTGGCTGTGTGTTTAAATAAAAGATGACATGAAAAGACTAGCCAGCCAGCCATGGTGCTGTTATGAACATGATCTAAAGTTTTAGGGTCATCTGCTGGCAGAAATTGAGATGTTTCCACAAAAATAAACTGGTGTTTAGCCAATCCCACTTCCTGTCAGTCACTTTCATGCTCTTTTAGTTCACTGCCTTTTGTAACAAAATATGCATTTACTGGGAAAAATCTGATGACCTTCCCTTGTTTGATAAACATTTTTTTTAGACTGACTGCTCCTTAGAAGACATGCCAACTCCCAAACCGGTGAGGACCAACAGCAAAAAAGGCAAGTTGATTCATTAATACTTAGCTTGTGGTTCTTACATTTTCTTTTTTTAAATTGATTTGAACTGAGCATTTGTAAAGTGACTGCTAAGCCTGAAGAATACAAGAGAGAAAAGTGCACAAGAGACCCTCCCCTAGCATTCAGTGTGGAGGATCACGAGCTGTGCTACTGTTGAGGTACTTTGTTACAAGCATGAGAAAAGGGTTTCTTATCAATCCTCCCTTGATTTTATCAGGGAAAAGAGTGAGGAGACAGATTTAAGGCTTTATAGTATATCAGGAGATGCAGGAAAGTCACCCCTCTTTTCTTAGGTTCCCATTGACATTCTGCCCATTGAGCTTTGTAAGAAAAATACCATTTTTCTTCATATCCTCAAATATGCATTAAGGAGGACACTATCACTGCATTATAATTCTGTTTTGTCTGGGGGCTAAGGGATAATCTTGGGTCTTTTAACTGTCCTTTGTGTCCCAGTGTCTGTGATGAGGACACCTAGTTTGCTTTGACCTGTCTCCCAGGTGAATGACATTGGCTAGGAGAAAGGGGAGGGGGAATAGGCTTCAAACACGAGGGTGAAGTGGTGTTTTGTGCTCGTCATGAGATTTTTATTTTCCTTGTCTTGCTAATACATTTCTAGTTAAGGTAACTACAATTGTTGAATATGAAGATGCCAAGCATAGTTCTGGAAAGAAAATATCTAAGAAAGTAAGTTTATTCTGTTTTTATTCAAAAAACATAAGCACTTAATCAATTCTGATCTGCCATGAACCCTGCTGGATCCATGAGCAGGCAGGCCAGTGCTCTGCTGTCTGTTGGAAAAGTCAGTTGTTTTAAATTTAACATATTTGAAGTTAAGCAAGCCTAAACAGTAAATTATTTTCATAATGAAATATGGTATCTGCACTTCTAGTGACTAATTCACACAGACTTGCAAGTACAGGCATAGTCATTCTCTCTTGACTTGCCAGTAAGTGTGGATAGTTTGAGGAACCTTTTTTTGTTGAAACTTTTTTTTTTTAAATCAACTTCATGTTTTAATCCGTGCTTTTCTATAACTGAATTATGCATTCTTGCCTCTAAACCAAATCAAATGTTCTAGTTCTAGCACCTCAGTCTATCTGTGCAGTGTAGCTCCTCAGCCAGACACTGATGTAGCAAGATGACAAAAAACACAAAAAAGATTCTGTGCAGTTACAGGCTTTAACTGTAAAAGGGCTTCAAAGTTGGAAGGGTGTGTATTAGGCAGGTGGTTGGTTGTACAGAACTTCAGTAGGAACACAAACATTTTGGCATTATGGAACTTCTTTAAGAATGCATATTTGGCATTTTATATATATATGAAAGGCAGCACTATGGGGCTTAACTACCCTTTTTCAACAGGGAATTTTTACAGTATTGTTTCCTGTAAACACCTATCATTCTGCTTTCAAATGCCACCTTTTAAACTGCAGTCCTACATACAAATTTTCAGATTTCCAAGACCAGGTCGCTGGTTTCATTGGCCTCTGGTTTAAGTGGCAAACTGAACTCTCTTTCAAGGTAAGACTGGCCTCTGATAGCTTATTTAACCTACCTGAATTTGTGAGTGCTGAACACAATTATTTTCAAATAAAGTAGCTGAGACTTGAGTCCAATGGGAATACATCTGATAAGGATTCTTGCATAACCTGGCATGTGCTGTGGTGATGTGAACCTGAGCAAAAAAGCACCTCTAGCTGATGAAGGCATGTGTATGACTGAATGGTGCACAGTTCTGAATTTTGGGCATCAGTACAGATTCCCAAACAATACTAATGGAAGAGAGCATGTAAGAAAAGCATCTTTGCTCTGCTAATACTACTGAATTGTTCAGTAATAAACACCCAGCTTGGGTACTGCAGCCCTCCCTTGCCTAGTAACATAAATGATTATTTTATTCTTGTATGGTTTTTGGTCCCATTGTATCATGTTTACCTCAGGAAGGCTTTTTCACGTGTTTTTCACACTAGATCCCTGTCATGGGGCACTTCAGTATTCTCTAATCCACTGTCTGTCTACCTTCATCCTAGGTAAAACCCTACATTACAAGTAGATGAGGAGGAAATAAATAAAAATAATAAATCAACAAAATAAAACCCCCAACAAAATACAAAAACAGTGATTACTTTTTTTTTTTTTGGTGTGTTTGTTTACTCTTCTGAAAGTGTGGCTTACAGAAGGATGTTAAGTCTCTTTCTTCTCATTGCAGTGCCCCAAATCTCAAAGCCACTCCAAAGGGAGCTAAAAGGTAAGGGGCCTTTGGGTCATTCTTAATAAATAATTTCTTTCAATATCAAGACACTATATGTCAATATTATTATCAATGTAGATATTAATCATCAATCTAGATGTAACAGATCTTCGTGGTCTGCCACTAAACTTGACAGTAGGGATGCTAAACCAGTTATACTTCCTGTTTTGGGTGTGGGTGTTAAATTCTCATGGAAGCACAGGATTTGATGTCTTATGAAAGTCAGTTAAAAGAAAATGTATTTAGAGTATAAATTCTGTTCTCACTGACTACAGGCACACTGCTCAAACTTGATTAAAATGTCACCAATAACTGCTGTGTTAAAAATCAACCAACCCCCACAACCCCCCCAACCAAATACATTGATAATCAGTTCTTTGCATCTTGAATAGTCAAGGTTTTCAGTTAGTATCATTCTTTACACAGTACAGAGTTTGGTTTTGGCACAAGTCATCAGCTGAAGTGCGGGGTGAACAACTTAAATGGGTCCTGAAACCAGTAAGTGGCTCAGTTTCACCTTGGCCTGTTATAAATGTCAGAGGCTTGTTTCCAGGCAGAACACACCCAAATATTACATTAATTAAGTAGAACAAGAACAATTGTATAATGAAATCTTAGGAATTCTGCATGGCATAAGGCATGCCCTGTGCCTCTGAGAGGTAGCAGCCTCAGTATTTACTGATATCTCCCTCTGTAGTAGACAGCACGTGTCTTATCTTAAGCCCTGAGACATGAAGTTTCCTCTTTCCAAAACTGTAAACATTCACTGCTGCCTTTGGAGAGTGGATATTCTTGTTACTGAGTGGCCAAAATGTCATCTTGTGTCACAGGCTTACAAGGTTACTGCAGTGGCAGGGTCAGAAAACATTACCCAGCGGTGCCCATAAGTGCTGCTGGTAGTTGGATTTCTGTAGTCTACTGACATACCTGGAAAAATGTAAACATAACTGCCTTTCTCCTAGGTGTATTTCTTACCACTTGCATTTAATTCATGCTTGAAAATTTCCAGCAGAACATAGAAAGTTAACCTCACAATAATGTTTTCATTGTATTCTAGTGCTGGATTACAACAGACTGTGTCAAGAACTTTACCTGCCAGTGCAAGAGTTCACGGCATGTTAAAAAGAAGTAAATCAGTACCCCAACATAAAACTGTTCCATTTGTAAACATTCCCCTGGCTGATGGACAGGTATCTTTTTCTTTTTTTTAAACATTTTCAACTTGCAGTAGTTGAGTAATGCAAATAGTCTGATAGTGATGGCTCTTGCTGTTCCTAAATCAGATGCTGCTAAACAGAAGGAAAAATAGTTGTGAAAGCTTAGCAGTGTACAGGGGATCACATGATTTCCAGAGAAACTGGGCAGGCAAGAAAAAGTTTTTAATCTTATAATTGTTTTTCTTCACATACAGACACTCTGTACAGCTGGTGGAGACCTCCGTAATATTGATGTGCAACTCCTAAATCAAGATACAGTACAGCACATTCACAACTTGGTGGTAAGATTGAACTAGGAGGCTTAGAGATCTATGTATTTAGACACCTGGTCCCAGGCTTTCATGTCAGATACTGTCTTGAATGCAAATTTTAAGTGCTTTAACTATTTGGAGTTTAAGCCTAAAATGGTGGGCATCAGTTGGAGGGAGGAAGAGGGAGGGGAGAACTGCTGCACATGGATCATGTGTAAAAGTAACTGCACTTAAATAAGCATGTGCAGTTTGGTGATAGCCTGGGGGACCACAGGAGCATAAACTCTTCCTTCTGCAGTGCTCTGGTCTCTCCTACCATGTGAGCAAACTGCCATTCTCTTATCTCTCATTCACAAAGGCTGACAAAGCTACAGCTAAATTTTGATTCTTCTTTTAATCTATTATTCTGTGTCCCTTGCTGAGTAAGAATTATTACACCTAATTCTGTGCTGCAGTTGAACAGCAACTGCCTTAATGGTTTTGAAGTGGAACAAAACTTTGTAGCACATAGTGCCCAACTCCCCTGAAGATGAGGGTACCTGGGCCATTGTTTGAAGTAATGGAAATCTATCCAGACATGAGAGATACTAACCAGTTTACAGTTGTGCAGGTATTGAGACCAGGGCAGCTGAGTCAGGCTGAAGGTCTGGGAGCTGCTGTGTGTTTTTTGCCAAGGCCCTGCCGCTGTAGGCAGACAGTGGGGAGTGAGTGAATGAGTGCTGCTTGCTTTAGCAACAGGGACCTTTCTTTCTTTAAGTTCTTTTGGGTAGCTTGAGCTAAAATGAATTTTTCCCCCCTCAGAGTGAGCTGACTGTACTGTGTGGAAAGGCAACACCTAAACCAAGCTAATTGAACTATTTTGTGACTACAGAACATTCATGACAGCTCTTGCCTGCTGCCTCCAAAGTGTTTAGATTATGTCTTTTATGTCTTAATAAAGCTGTATACTGCCCAGTAAATGTTTTTATAAGCTTTTATATCATGTGATGTATATTAAGTTCCTGTTATGAAGGATTCCAAAGCAGAAGAAAATGCTACTTTTTCTCCATAAAAGGCTTGGGTTAGATTTTAACTAAGTACACAGTAAAATGAACAGTAAGAGGCTGTATATAGGAAATAAGTTTGATACTCAACTCACAAATAAACTGAAGTGCAAGGTAGTAAATTTTTGAACAGCTTTAAGACACTTTTAGTTATGTGGTAGCATTTATGAATCTAACACAGGAATAAAATGTATTTCTAGTTTTGTGCTGTCACATGACAGTAGTATGACAGTAATGTGCAAGGAGACAGGTACTAACAGACTATTAGAATTTGTGGTGCCTACCCCAATTCTCCAAATTCGGTACTTTTGAGGACGTGGACCTGTTGGAGCAAGTTCAGAGCAAGGCCCTGAAGATGATCAGAGGGCTGGAACACCATTCCTGTGATGACAGGCTGAGAGCTTGGGGTTTTCAGCCCTGAGAAGCTCTGGGGAGACCTCATGGCACTTTCCAGTTCTTACACGGAGATCATGAGAAGGCTGGAAAGGGACATCTTCCATGAGCAGGGAGTGACAGGGTAAGGCACAATGGCCTTATACCAAGGGAGGGTGGGTTTAGATAAGGTATTAGAAGAAACTTTTCCCTGTGAGGGTGGTGAAGCCCTGGCCCCTGGTTGCCCAGAGAAGCTGTGGCTGCCCCATCCCTGAAAGTGCCCAAGGCCAGGGACTTCTAAAAATCTTTCCAGGTGAAGCTGCCAGTCCAGCAGTTGCTCTGCTGTGGGTGCTGCAGCACTGACAGGACTTGAGGATGAATTTACCTTTTACTCTTATAGTGGCAATTCCAGTTAAAATGTTTTCGCTGCAGTAAAGGGTGGTATGAAAGACTACTACAATCCTAAAACTAAAACATTAGTTTAAGAATGAAATCCAGCTTAGTTTTTCTTCTGTTCTGCTTCCACTCTGCTTTAGTTGACGAAACATAGGTTACAAGTCTCAGATAAGGAAAAAAAGTTTTCAAAGGTATGGGTAATGTGGTAAAGGAAATAAAATTACTAAAGCTAAATTAAAACTGTACTCCCACTTGGTTACCAGCAAATACGGGCAGTTTCTTCCTTTCAGCTTCTTGAGCCCAGTACTAAAGATATAAAAAAGTATCAGTTAGAAAGAGTTCTAATACAGTCGTGATCATGTCTTCTACCTCCCCCCCCAGAATACTCATTTGTTTATAGTAGCACTTCTAACACAAGTACCTAAGTTGCAGCTGTGTATTACTGGGAAGCCTCAACTAATGTTTATTTGATTATTCACAGGACACTCCCATTAGTCTAGTTAAAGTCCAGCTACACTAAGAATTTAATTTCATCAGTAAACTACTCAAGCATTAGTAATTAGTAGTATATTACTTACAACTTAACACATTAAAACCAAGACAGTGCAGACTGAGAATTTGTGTGAAGTACTTCTATACAACTTGGTAAAGGGAGATTCCAGTTATAAGGGCAACTCTGAAGGAAGTCAGTGAAAGCTGCTGTGGGTAGGAGCCCAAATTAATGCCAGCTCAGGACTACCCTACAGTGATCAACTCTTCCCCCAGCCCTTCACTTCAACTATCTGAAGTTACCATGAGTCCCTTCCTCTCTTCCCCCTAAAAAAAAAAAAAATGTGAAAGGGGATTAAAGGTTTAGAGTATTACTCCTATTTTCCAAGGATGTGTATTACTTAGAAGCAGAAGACAGGCATTGCAATTGTTTAAGCATTACAGGTTAGGACTGACTCCTTGGAGAGATCAGTCAGGAGAAAGGATCAACATGTAACCATGGTTTCACAAAAAGCAACCTCAAGCTTTAATAAATGAAAAGACCCACTAGAGAATGCCACATCATAAAGTCAATAGTGAAATACAGATCAAACAGTATTTATTTTTGCTTCATTTTTAGAGTCTATAACAAGGATGTTCAGCAACACTCAAATGCCAATGCCTACCCAAGCACATTGAAACCCTTGGAGTTTGTCCCTCCAACCTCATTAATAAAGTGTCAACAACTATCAGAGAAATAACTAAACAAGTCACACTTCAGATTTGTAAAGAAAAGTAGAGCTTCAACTTTCTCACTTAAACAGGAGAGAAACCTTGCTATAGAGGCAGCTTACCAACCCAACACTGTTCATGCACAACAGTTCCTTAGTTAAGGTCACATTTTTGCTTTGTTCTGGCATTTTTGCCCATTAAAAGTAATAGAACTGAAGCTGGAGAACTTAGTATCTTCATACTTAAACCAAAGTGCAAACTACTAGAAAAGTAACAAAACCATCTACATTTTTTATGTTTCCAGGTTAAATACTTTTTTTAAACTGGAAACATTTCTCTAGGAAGTGAGGCTGAATTAGGCTTTGAATAGGATTCAAAGGCTAAGAGAAAGACACCATTATTTCAGAATTTAATCATTCCCCATTTAAGGGGTTTGTTATCTTTAGACTGAATTCATATATTCTTGTGTTTTGTTCACACAAAGAGGACATGGCTGCAGCCTTCCCTGTGCCCATTTAGTCATCTTTCATTTCAGGAAGAGACTGGAATGTGGCACACAGCTATTATCTAACCTCCACCTAGTCTTAAAGCAGCTTCAGCCTCCCTGTGTTTTATAAAATATCTATCATCTACATAGTCTCTTCAATACACAGACTAGTTAAAGCCACTGGAAAAGTAAGAGTTACAAGGCAAAAGAAATATATTATACACCAACTGCTTTTATTTCATTTCATTTCAGAAACCGTTCACAAGATGGTAGAAAAAACTTACAACCACTTCTAATTTAGTCTTTCATTGTTCCCAGTCAGCTCTAAACCCATTATGTGCAAAGCCCATTTACCATGCATCTAGATGATAGATACAGGCTATGAAATTCTTGATTCTACTTGTAGCAGCTTATGCAGGTGCAGCCAAATACCAAGCCTCAGGACAAATTGTACACAAACTTTACAATGTAGAATTTGAATTTAAAATATGAAACTTAAAATCTACACAAAACTGGTAAAAATCAAGCACAGATACGAGGACAAACTTAAAACCCATGTGAAAAGGAGTCTCGTCTTCCTTTCAAGTGCTTTATTCTGCTACACAGTCAAAATGAAGATGTAAGCTTGTGGTTAGTTTAAATTACACTCTGTAGATACTATAGACCAATTTAAAAGTTACACATACAGCAATAGATGTCCATTGGTTCATCTGGATTACTTATACAATCCAGCTGGATTGTTGAAAACAAGTCAGGCAAAATTTGAAAGAAAATCCTTGTGCAACTTTTTAGACAAATGTTTACTGGTGGGCACACTGTACCCCAGGTCCATGATGGCTGCTTTCTTCATCAGAACTATCATTATAAGCTTCACGTCTCTGGCCACCACCTGAACCACGAGTGGTATCAAATTCTTGAAGATCTACCTCTTCTGCATCACCAATTACATTGGGAAATTCTGGTCTAGCTGGCAGAAGATCTTCAAGTTCCTGCCCCAAAGAAAGAAATGTGTTCAGTATTGCATCTACAACTGCTAAATAAAGTGACCAGTTTCCTACAACTTTGAGACACCTCTAAAAGCAGGTTTAGAAGTCTATGCTGATGAAAGCCCTGAACTGCAGAGTCATTTAAAAGTATTTGTATCAACTGAGAGACACCACTTCTAGAAAACCAACAGCTCCACATATCATCAAAAAATAGTGCAATCAGTAAATACAGCTGCACTCTCTAAACTTATCAGACAGCAACAGAAAGATTCTTCCTCCTGCCCTCGTCTGTGTACCCTCTGCACAGCTCTTAAACACAGCTTCCATAAATTCATATTCCAAGGGGTATTTCTACGTAACACATGGCCCATAAAAAAGGCTAAAAGAACCTGTATCTAAATTTAAGCATTGAAAGCAAGCCTGTGAGGTAAAACATAGGCTCTTTGCACACTCTGTCAAGTAATACACCACATTTATGCTTGAAAAACTACTTACTGAAAGCTTTTCTGGGCTAATCCAGTTGTTTTCAGGAAACTGAACATCAAATTTAATGTAGAGATCCCCCTTCTCAAAAGGATTGCGATACTGTGGCATTCCTTCCCCTCTGACTACACGAACACAACCTGGAATTCAAAGAGAAGTAAGCAGTGCAGTGCTACAGCAGAACCATTCTCCATACAATTCTGTTTCCCCAGCCTAAGTTCAGTTAACAGGACAACAAGGGTGGGATTAAGTGCTGAACAACCATGAAAGCATAAACAAACAAATCCTTACTAGGTCAAGTTTACCTGGTTCAATTACTTTTCCAGGAGGATATTTAACCACAATCTGACGTCCATCAAGGTGCTTAAATGTGAACTGAAATCCACACAGTGCTTCAACAAGTCCAATCTTGTGTGTCATATGCAAATCATTCACATCCCGCTGGAACACCTGGGAAACAAAAAAGGAAATATCCTTTCTAGTGCTATAATCACAACTCCATCAGACTCATTATTGAGAGTTCATTATTATTTATCCTTAAAATTCAGTATCAGAGCAACAGCCTTTGTATGAAGAGAATTTGATTCTGTTAATTCAGACAGCTTAATGTGCTTGGGAAGTTTGTGCCTGACAAAGTGTCATCTAAGATAAGCCAAACCACACCACAAACTGAGGTAAGGCTCAAATTAAAGCAGCCCTGTACAGCAGCACTGCTCTTTCATCCCCACCATCTTCCACACAAGCAAACTATAAACAAAACTAGTAACAGTTTGACACTATTTCCCCTGCACTGGAGGTATATAAACCACATCTGTATTTCTCAGCTCTTGTCCTCATGCATATCTGCTTTAGCTGCCTTGACCTACAGCACGACTTTGATCACTTAGTCCACAGCTGTCAGAAGTGATCTTTAAGCCACATAACTCAGGATTCTTAATCAGAGTAAATCTTAAAATTTATCCACTGGCAGAACCATGAGTCCCATCTCAAGGGAAATTTTAAGAACACAAAGTCTAGTTTTACTCACTAGGACAAAGTACAGACTGACAGATTAGCAGTCCTTGACAAAGCTTTGAAAAGCATACGAAGTACCTAATTAGCAGCTAACCAACATTATACCCTTAATATATGACTGGAGTTTAAATTTGTACCCCATGCTACTCTGTAATAACAGAAAACCCCTCCACAAGTGTAACACACAAACTACTCCTTATTTCATCAGAGTAATATCTGGCATTTTTAATAGAATTAAAAAAGGAGCGGTCACCTCAACTCTGCCTCAGATGAGTTTTAACAGGAGATGATAAATTGCAATATTTAATTCCAAAGTGCACTGTATATAGGCCAGAATACAGTGAGCATAAATCTTAACAGGTCAGTATAAAATAATAATGTTTGTTTTGTTAAGTGAATCAGCAACATCACCATTTTGTGTTATTTCCAGAACTGCAGTAGCAGACACAGAAAGCACCATCTGGGGATTTTATCAGGAGTTCCCTGCCATGTCACAAGACATGGAAAAAAGCAACACTTAGCATTTTGTTAGTGTCACAAGGAAAGCAGATTAAAGTTAACATCCTGAATAGCTCTTCACTGCATTTACTGTATCAAAGTCAGGCTGAGCTTATCTGAGAAAGCTACCTCTTATTAGCATTAGGAGGCACCAGAAGCTGCCTGTCTTCTGGCTAAGGACTTGCTCAGTTTTTTTCTGGCTCACCATGAAAGCCACGTTACACACTAGAAATCTATTAAAAGCTATTCACCATCTCTCCCAGAGCTGCAACTGTATCAATTACTTTAAATGAATGGCCATCTATATAACTTAAATATTAACAACTGGAATAAAAGGCATTTAAAAGATAAACTCAAAAGCATTACCTCATTCTCCTTCTCTTGGAGTAAAAGGACAATATCGCCTGGTTCCACACCTGGAGCCTGATCTGCTTCTCCACTGAATGTAATTCTCTGTCCATGTTTCATGCCTTTATCTACATGGACTTCAAGTATTTTTACCTCTTTGATCACCTTCTTCCCTTCACATTTTTTACAACGGTCTTTTTCATTAATTACTTCACCTAAAATAAAGACAAATTTTGAGTTCAGCAATTTTGACATAGCTGCATCCAATTACTAAAAAAACTATCTGAAAACAAGCTGAAGAATTTCTGCAACACAAGTAGTGATTTAGATGTAGCTTTATGAATTCCCCACAAGAGGAAAGCCAGGCTTCATGTACCCTAGCTGGGACAGGGGGAAGGAAGGGGAAAAGAAAGTTCCCTGACTGCCTCATCTCCCAGTATATCCCCACAAGACAGTACTGTGTAAATGCAGCCAGCAGAACTAGAGTCTTGCATACAGAAACATGGGAAGAGAGCTGGTCACATCAGATTCACCCCATAAAGGTATTTATTGTTTCCAGCCACCTGAGGGATGACAATCCAAAATGGCTTCAATGCCGTGTTCTACCTCACCTTTATTTTTCCAGTAAGCTCTTGTCTTTATACACAGTAACCAAATGTTACTGTGTATGGGCTGTAAAATTTCAGTACTAAGTGCCACAAGCAGATGCACTTGGCTTAAAATATTAAGCTTCTCAGCTTAAACCACCTTTCTGTGAAACAAAGCATAACACTATGATGCAGTTGAAACCACAAAATATGTAGGTTAGGCATATGAAATGTTAAAGACAACATCATTTATGAAATGTTTTGACAAGTCACAAAATACAACTCTTGGCAGGTTTAGTGTTGTGACGAGTAAAACCCTCCACAAGGTGATGTTACTACTCTGCCAACTGCAGAAGACCTAAAATGAAATTGTATAAAGTGCTGAACTTGTTCCCCCCAAACAGAACCAATTCAGCCAAAGATATCATCTTAATTTGAAGAAATTAAAAATTCAACTTTAGACTCCCGTTTTTAACCTACAACTGTCCTTGGATATCAGGAGATGCAAAAAGACAAAGAGCTGCTAAATCAGCAACATCCTGGGTTTTTACTTTAACACAAGAGTAATAGCAGTAAGTAATATTCACATCTGAGTGTTTTTAGAGATAATCAGTCCCTACTGTTTGAGCTTCTAGGCTGCTTTTCAGTACATTAAACACTGCAAATCTTGCTGCTGTTCTGAGGGAAACGATTTCTCCATGCTGACATCAGAGTGTGATGCAGCTGACTGGGGAAGGGCAGAACTGTCCTGGATAAGTTCCTCCTGAGATTTAAGCAGGAGGCTGGATCCAAGCAGGCACATTTAGTAACAGAGCAGAGGCTGGCCTACCTTCTCCATTGCAGTCGGAGCACACGGACTGCATCTGCTGCACCATGCCCGGGGCCAGCTGTCGGATCATGATGCGCACACCTCGGCCCCGGCAGGCGTTGCACTTCTGAACGGAGCCAGCCTTCCCTCCCTGCCTGCAGCACAAAGCACCAGTTGCAAGGAAAGTGAGTTCTTCACAAAGGTGCAAGCAGAAACCCCCTCCATCGGTAGGTTAACATGCCTACATGCCCAACTGCACTGCCAATTGCAATTAGGTTCTCTGCTCTCCCACCCTGCCCCCACACAAAGCCCTTGAATAGTTCCAGTTCCATCAACAGTATCATTCAAGTTCAACAATTTGCTGGTCTGAAAGCAGGCTCCAGTAAGTCAAATACTGATAAAGATCTGACACAGGAGACCCTTCATTACACTAGCTGCCAACAAAGCAACCAGAGAACTCAAAAATACAAACAAACTTACCCATTACATGCACTACAAAGGACATTCTTGCTAAGTTGTAGTTTAGTTGTCTTCCCATTATACAGATCTTCTAAAGAGACTCTACAAGATAAAGCATTTCTCCTGGGTTACCATTTAACAACTTACTTTCCCCATGTAATTAAAATACTTGCCTAGGACAAATTAAAAAAACACACAAAAACAAAAACCCAAACGCCCCCCCAAAAACAAACAAAAAAGCCCCCCAAACCCACAGATATTCCTAAAAAGACTAAATCTGCCATAAAAATAAGATTTTAAAGCACCATTTCGGCTTTCACAAAGTTACTGAAAAAAAATTCCAAACATATCAACATACATGTGTAAATCTGTACACAGTTTCAGACAAAAGCTGTAATTTAATCAGAAGAAACCAGATAGGATTGGTTGTGTTTCTCAACAGGAAACAAGCTTATCTAGAATTTTAGGTGTTATTACACAGTCATAATTAATTATTACTTTTAATTCTACCAGGCAGGTGAGAAACAAACCTCTGTAAACAGACAATATTTACGGCACAAACACGTAAGAACATATATAAAACACTTCCTAATGTATTGGGCTTTCTACACAATGGAGTTTAGTGGGGAAGGGTTAGCATGTCCCCAAAGCCACTTAGTTTTTTAATGTTTCTCGTAAAAGGACTTGTTAGTGGATAGAAATTTCAACCCAATGTATAGACAAAAGGTTGCCTGGCATCAGTATTTACAAACAACAACAAAATCAAAGCTTATTAATAATATACCATGCAGTACTGGCTACCTAACTATGCAAGCATGTGAAATTAAACAGACTTCACTAAGCACGGTTTGCCAACAGGAAAGATGTTGCTTAACTGAAGTTCTTAAAAAGGACCTGCTCAGCAGGCAAAAAGCCAGCCATGACTGCAAGAAGAGATCTACAAAACACAATTAGATGTGATATTCAAGAACAGCTTTGACAAAAAAGCAAAAGCAAAACCAAAGCCGCCACACACACTTTTCCATTAATTATGAGGTTCAAGCATAGTTCCAGCTGGCATTGCACTATGCATGCAAGTCCTTCCAGAGCACCTCCACCTTCCCAAGAATCTGCCCAGGGAGTAACACTTGGCTGTTAAATGCTTTTTTCAGATTAGAACTACCAAACATAATTAAGGAGCAAAACAAAGAAAATAAAGCTAACAAAGTACACACATTTGAATAACCTGGCAAAGTATTTAGTAGTCTCTAGATTAACCAATCATGAAAAGTAACTCCAGATGACTGGTCCCTGCTCTACACACAACATGCAGGTCTCAAAAGTAGTGCAGACTGCAGAGGATCTCAACTGAGAAGTGTATCAAGAATAGAAACCAGCAGCTTTAAGTACTGATCAGGAAAGCTTCAAAACACAAGATGCAGCATCAAAATACTCACTTGAGTGGATGCATCATATCTTCTCCTCTTCTTCTACCATTGCGACTTCTACTCTGGCCACCCATGAAATTGAACAATCCGCCCCCAAAGATATGGGAGAAAATATCGTCCATTCCACTGCTTCCACTCCCTTCTCGGAGCCCCTGCTCTCCATATCTATCATACAACTCACGTTTCTCAGGATTTGACAATACTTCATAGGCAAAGCTTATTTCTTTGAACTAGAAGAGGAACAAAGTCAAAACAGTGCATGGTAATTTAGAATTTCAAGGCAGCATTTGACTAGTTTCTCCCCCGACATGAACACCTATCAATTAGAAAGGTGTACAATGAAACACTTTTCCACCCTCATTCTAACATAGCTTACTCTAAGCAAGTCAGAGACTTGGGCTTAGTTACATTACATCTTACCATAAAATAAGAAATTTTACTGCAAAACTTAGCAGGCTTTGTTCTTCACTAGTGTAAGACATATTTCTAACAAAAAAAAAAAAATTCCAACCAAAGAAAATACCCAGGCCAGGTACACAAGACTGCAGAAGCCAAAAGGCAGAATACCCAACAGTTACATACTAACAGCAAAGACTTCAGGATGTTGAGTGCTTAAAATACACTAACAATTAAGTAGCTTACTGAAATGTATATTAATGTATTTGGCTCTACGGCAAGTTAGTATCTTTTCACAGTCATCCCTGCTCACCTCTAAGCAGCCATCAGAACTTCAATTTTGTTAATCAGCTGAGTCAACTTAATTGACAACTTTTAAATTGCATTTAGCAAAACAAATCTAATTTAACCTTCCCACATATGTAATTTGTTTTATGCTGCAGCAGTTTTAAGAACCTCTACACATACATTTTTCCATATTAGAAAAACTTGAACAAATGGCAATCTTCTTCATATACCTACATAGATGCCAGCTGACATTATCTCAGCAAATGATAGGCAGTTTTTTCCTCAGAGTTACCTTCTCAACCAATCTCACTCAGCCAACTGCTACATTTTGTCATGAGGTACACTGGCAAATTTTGAGACTGGAGAGAAGTTGACCAGACAGGGTTCCCTCTCACAGTTATTCTTGAACAACTTGAACAGCAAGCCCCCAACAGCTGTATTCAATTCCTTAGATGCTACTGTAATAGCAAACTTAAAGCATTAAAAAAAAAAAAAAAAAAAGATGAGTAAGTCTTTCTTACTTTGTCCCCTGCATTTGGATTCTTATCAGGATGGTATTCCTTGGCCAGTTTTCTGTATGCCTAGTTGAGAAAGGTAGAAAATTAGTTTAAATTTCCATTAATCAGTTCTTTCCTGAGAAACTCAAGTAGTGTCCCCAGGAAGAAAGAAAATCCTAATAAAGCAAAGGGAAAATACTCTGGTGTTTCAAAGTCACTCATACATTGATACAACCCAAAAAAATTTTGACATTGCTACATGCATAAATTAACTACACTTGTATTTAAACACAGCTATGGCACACAATAGCTAGAACTAGTTTTCCTGCTTATCCTCATTGACTTACAGGGAGAATCGCATTTGACTTTCATTAAAATTACTTATTCTTTAGAGCACACTCAAACCCTACACCACAACAGTGAATTTGAACCTGTTTGTCTTTGCCCTCAATCACAGCAGTGCAGTAACAACAAAATGGCTGCCTCAGCTTCTCACTGAACCCTACAACCACTCCTCACAACAATCAGTTGGTTCTTCCCTACCTATCAATAATGGAAGAGCTCTCCTCACTTTGAGCTAAGTATATGAGTTACACATGCAGAAATGTACATAGCACTGCTTTCATTTAACTTAATCACAGTAAACCAGTAGGAGGGGTAAGTACAGCCAGATTTCCAGAAGGGACTTTCCAAAATGCTTTTTTCTGACCAGTACTTTGACGCTCAGGACCAACACTGGTTCTTCAGCAGCCCTTCCTCTGTTCTGCTTACACTTGAGACGATCAAAGCAAGTAACATAGCAGGCAGAGACTTTTCCACTGGAGTTAACGACAGTAAAAACATCAACCCTTCCTCTAGTCCACCTCAACACTCCTCAGAAACAATCAGGGGACACATATTAACAAATTACATAGTATACATTCCTTTATTTTTCAAATTACACCTATTAAAAAAGCTAGTGATACTACTGCAAGAAACTGAAATACCAGCTCTTGGAGAGGATTTTTCAAATGCCTTATTTCTGAATAACTGAGCACCTAAACTAACTCTTTAGAACTACAATGTTAAGAGCTTTACACAAAAAGCTTTTCAGAGACCACAACTTCACAACTTTTGAACAAGTAAATTTCTTTTTTTATATCGGTACATTTATTTTTCATTACTGATTTTATCTTGAAACACTGTACTTCTGCATTCAATCAAGACATGATATAGAACTAATGAAATAAAAATGTTGATATTACAAGCCTAATATTCTAAAGCATAATAAGTGTAAAAACCAAAAATCATACATTTTACTGGATAACTCACCCATCAGGAACAAAACAATCTTTCACAAACCCATGTATTCTGTTATAATGGATTTTCCCCATATATTTTAAGGAGTCTGACCAAGAAAAAAACAAAACACTAAACCTAATAACCTAAGTGACATTATCTAATCAGAAAAAAAGGAGCTTGCTGCAATGGTCATCTTTAAAAAGAGAAAGCCCTCACATCTTTGCTGATAACAGCATTCCAGGCCAGAGCAACTTTAAAAAGTACCCATGGCCCCAAAGGAAGCCACCACTATTTATTTCACCAGAACCAGATCCAGAATCAAGGTCTACACTGGCAACATACATAACATGTAACTCCAGTAAAAGTTAATTTAGCCACTGTTAAAGCCTGTTCTCTGAGCCCCTTTTGACTAAAATATCGATTCATTTTCACTTTTTCTATACTTTCATACAGGTTAAGTACCAGATTTTAAAGCATCCATGAAACCTCTCAATGACAAGATACAGATGAACTCATTGCTGTTGCAGACAGCTGCAAACTTTACATCCCATGATTAGTCTAATATGTGGTAATTAATACTGGGTGGTGCAGGCTATCCTAGCAGAAAACTGCTCTGGTTTTCATTCTTACAGGATGCAGATAGTTTAAGAAAACTCTGTAAGTAAATAAAATATTCTAGTGGACAATGCTGTACACAAAAGTCAACCTCCTCACCGCCTGCCTTCCATCTCCAGCCCAATTTCAACACTGCAATTGCCTATCCCTGCACAAATGAGGCTGCCGCGTGCATGCCGGGTAAGGCGCAGTTGTTGGTGCCAGCACCACCCACCCGCGGAAGCCACTGCTAGTGAACCGTCTGGTTCATTCTCCTCCCTCACGTGTAAACGGTCATTAAGGCCTTCCACAAAAAAAAAAAAAAAAAAAAGAAAGAAAAAAAAAAAAGAAAGGCTTTATACGCTACAGGATGGAATTGCTATAGTGACGACCTAGCTCCAAGTTTTCACCTCCCCTCTTTGTTTACCTCGCCTTGTCGCTTTCGGCCTGGGAGGAATCGCATCTCTGAACGAAACCGAATCCTCCCAAGGCCTGCACGTGGGGCAGACAATGGCACCGGTGGGGATCCACCCGCAGCGATTCTCAGCCCCGAAAAGCCCTTGCGGCCGCGCACGGCGCGGTGCGGCGGGGGCGGGACGAGCCGCGTCCGCCCGCGCCCGGAGCCCACGCGGGACGCGCCGGGACAGGAAGGCGGCAGCACGGCCAGGCCTGGCCGCCCCCTCCTCCCGCCGGGCCCTCGCCCTGCCCGCGGCCTCCCCCGACCGCCCGGCCCCGGGCGCGGCCTGCGGGGCACCGCACAGCGCCGCGCCCGCCCCGCAGGCCTCAGCCCCGCCGCCCGCAGGCTGCCCCTCGGCCCCGCTCGGCCCCGCTCCCCTCGCCGCCCGCCCGCGGGGCCCTGCCCGGCCGGGCCCACACCGCCCCCCACCCCGCCGGCGCCCGGCCTCCGCCCCTCCGCCGCACCTTCTTGAGCTCATTGTCGGAGGCGCCGGGCGGCACGCCCAGGATGTCATAGAGCTTCGTGTCGGCCACGTTGGCCATGGCGGAGCGGCGGCGGGGCCGAGCGGGGCCGGGCGGGCCGAGGGCGGCGCGGGCAGGGCCGAGACCGGCGGCAGGACACGGACACGGACCGGCCGCGACGTCACCGCGCACGCGCTGCGTCACCGCGCCGCGACGCGCGAGGCGCTCGGCCCCGCCCCCGCGGCCCCCCTGACCCAGTTCCGGCGCGGCGCGCTAGGGGGCGCTGTGCGCGGGGGCTGTGAGGGCGCGGGCGGCGCGAGCGCGCGGGGAGTGCCAGCGAGCGGCGCGGCGGGAACGAGCGGCGCCCTCAGCTGTCCGCATGCTATGTACGGGGCCAGGGGCGTTGGGAAACGCCTCTGAGACTGTCCAGCCCAACCGCGGACCCAACACCTCCATGTGGACCAGACCATGGTACTGAGTGCCCTGTCCAGTGTCCAGTCTTTTGTTAAACACCCCCAGGGCCGGTGACTCCACCACCTCCCTGGACAGCCCGTTCCACTAACCACTTCTTCATCTAACCACTTCCTGTGAAGAAATTCTTACCTTATGTCCAACCTGCCATCCCCAAATGTAGCTTAAGACTGTTCTCTCTTCCTGTCACATCCTCCCATACTGCCTGGGAGAAGACCCCGACCCCCTCCTGGCTATGCCCTCCTTCCAGGGAGCTGTAGAGGGCGATGAGTTCACCCCTGAGCTTCCTTTTCTCCAGGGTGAGCCCCTCAGCTGCTCCCCATCGGACCTGTACTTCTGACCCTTCCCCAGCTCCACTGCCCCTTCTCTGGACTCGCCTCAGCACCTCAATGTCCTTCCAGAACTGAGGTGCCCAGGGCTGGACACACAGCTTCAGGTGTGCCCTCACCAGTGCCCAGTACAGGGGGACAATCACTGCCCTGGTCCTGCTGCCACACTTGCTGATACAGGCCAGGTGCCATTGGCATTCTTGCCCACCTGGGCACGCCTGGCTCATGTTCAGTCTTTGTCGGCCAGTACCTCCAGGTCCTTTTCCACCAGGCCCTTTCTATCCATTCTGCCCCCAGCCTGGAGTGCTGCAGGATGTTATTGTGGCCAAAGGGTAGGAGTGCCACTTGCCCTTGTTGAACCTCATACTGTTGGTCTTGGCCTGAAATTTCGAACCTGGAATGTCACTGTCTGTGCACACACTTCCCCCGAGCCCCCAGCTCCTGCCTCCCCTGGTGTGTCACTGAGGAGCATGGGGCGCCTGCACACTGACCTGCTGTCTGCCCTCAGGCACCAGTGCGTGTTCCTTTAGGGACATATTGCTAAGTAGTTATAAATAGCACTGGTACCCATCTGCTCTGGCTTTGTGCTTTGCTCCACTGCTGGTATCTGAAGCACCAGTTGCTGTGTGGGGCCCAGAGTGACTCACAAAGCACACTGGCCCAAGGCCCCAGCTGGGCACCACTCTTAGCAGGTAAATGAAAAGCTGGATTGCATTTAATTAGATGTTTGTCTCTTAAAGCCTGGCTAGTAGAGCGGCTCCTGAGCCCTTCCTCAGCTGTAGTCTCTTGGTTGTTATCCAGCAGGGCCTGCTGGAAGGCTCTAAGAGCTGTGGCAGGTGTGTGGCTGAGGGTGATGGCATGGGGTTTTCATGAAGGCAAAACCCAAAAACTGGCTTTTTGGCTTCTCTCTGGGTAAGCCTAAGTTGTGCCTCAGAGGGTGCTCCCTGAGGCAAGAGGTGAGCAAGCCTGAGGCCTGAGGACAGGCTGCTGGGAAGAGATTACTGGCCTGACATATGAGAGAGAACAGAAAAGGCCCTTTGAAATGATTATTTGGCTTGTGGCATAGAAATTTGAATTGGTCCTTTACCTAAGGGGAACAGATCTGAGTGCTTGAAGGCTCGTTCCCTCTTTGTCTGTCAGGGTACCCTTCATCTTGACACACTTCCTTGTGGTTGCAGTGGCTGGACTGGGAGGTAATATCTGCTGGTGGCTTCTCTGCTGCTTCTTGGGCAGGCATTTATGGGGCCCTAAATTCCATCAATGTGTTTATTGGGTCTGTAATAATCTGGTTCAGTAGATGATGGTAATACCTGCCTCTGGTGGTGTAGGTGTGGCAGCAGTCGAGAGCTTCAAATGAAAATGGAAACTAGTTTTGTAGGGAGGAAAAGAGTGGCAGAGCAGAGAATGGCTACTGGAAAGACAGTCTGGACTGTATGGACATACACGGACTGTAATTATTAGTCTGGTGCAGAAATGCACAGAAAGAAAGAAAAGCCCTTGTAAGGAGAGGTATTTTTCTTTGGTGCTTTTGGGGGCTGTTTGTACACCCTTTGGGAATTTCATGGTTTAACTTATGTGGCTAAACCCAGGAAGGCTTCACGATTTGCTTTACCCATGCATTACTTGGCTTCATCTTTTATTTTGGTAAGACTAAATTCAGCTGCTCTAAGAACTGTCTGCCATGCATACCTAGCCTGAATGTTTTGGATTATACTTACAGATTGATATATTTCTAGAGAAGATTTTTTTGTGTGTTTTTGTCATACAGGTTTTTCTTTTTAGTGGACAGTCAGGTAGGAAGAAAAGCTAGGAGTGTGTTGAGGAGTGCTTCTTTGCTCTACTGGTCAGATTTGCATTTTTATGAGTTAAGCAGAATCAGCAGGACTGATATAAACAGTATTTAACATATAAGAAATACTTAGCATACCAGAGCATTTATATGTTTTCTTTGCATTAAAAAGAAAAACCTAAGGCTCTGAGAAGGTGGTTGCTCAAACCAGTGGGGTGCCATTCTTTTCTATGCCTGTAGGGAGGAAGTTCGCTCCAAGTATGATTCAGCCCAGCTTTGCCTGTCCTGGGAGCTGAGTGGCTTCTCAAGCCACTTGGCATCTTGAGACTATATTGGCAGCCAGACCATGAGCCAGCAAATCGATGGACTGTGGGGGTTGGAGGTGAGCTTGGGGTATCAGCTGGAGCACAAGCCCAGGAGGAAGTTTAGAAGCAGTGTTTACATAATTCTGCCCTGCCAAAACAGCCTTTTTACTACAGGCCTGGTTTATATCTTGATAATCAAGCTGTGTAATAAATAAGAAAATTCTGCTGGGATGGAATTTTACATTTTATTTTCAAGTGGAGGTAAGGAATCATAGTCTGGGATGATTTAACTTTTTATTAAATTCAAATGCAGATGAAGAGCAAGGTGATGCTTATTTTTCCTGCACACTGCTTTTACCACTGACTGAATACATTAGACACACAGCTGGCCATATCTCACCATTTAAATTCCTTCCAAAATATGTTCAAATTGAGACTTATCTTGGAGTACAAAAATGTGTCCTCTCTCGCTTTTTTGGTATCAGTTGCACATTCTTTGTTTTCCTTGTATGTCTCTTTCATTTTTAAAAAATATTTTTTTACTCTTCCAGATAAGAGCTTTTCATTTAGTTCTAATGCTGTTATTATCAGGCAATATGATAAAAAGCAGTTGCTATATGAAGGTTTGTTTCTTTCTAAAGAGACTGCATGATTCTCAGCTCTTTGAGGTATTGTTTTGGCCTTACACAGGCACCAAAAGGGACTATTCAAATTCAGTTATTGTTTCAGATTTTTTTTTTCATTCTTTACATAAAACAGATTTAATTTCTTTTTTAAAATGAAGCATTTTACTATGCTTTGTTAGAAATCAAATATATATTGATAATGCTTATCATTGAAAAATTGGAAAGAGATCAATTTCATGTTACTACAAATGAAATAGTTTCACTTCAGGCTTATTTATGGAGTTATGTGTTCAACATCTTAAAATGACAATATTACCAGGCATCACTAACTCCGGCTTTAATACTAAATAATTAAATTTAAATTTAAAAAGGTATTCAGTTTAAATACTGCTGAAGAATGTAGTTACACTGAAAAAAATAGCAGAGCCTATATGGGCATTGCTTTGAAGTGTTTTTGGGATCAGCTTTTATCAGATAAAGCAGTTGGTGTATCGTGCACACCATCTGATTTCTAGAACTTTTCCGCCACAGAAAGCAAGCCAGTAGAGAACAAAGAAAGAACATGAAATTTGTAGAGAATATGAGGACTCTGAAGAGCCTGTAAGGAAGCAGGCAGCTGTAAAAGGCACAACAAGCAGAGCCAGTCAGTTGTTCCCCCACTGATCAGGAAGAGTGCCCTGCCCACCTCTCCCTGAATTCTCCTGACCAGCGGAGCAAGCTGCAGTTTTTGTATGGTCAGAACAACAGGTTTGGTTTATTGTCCTGCCCGGGTGTGGTGATGAAACCCAAAGCTGCCTGACAGATACCTCTTTGCAGCACCAGGAATGAGTTGCACACCTCACTCCTTTTGCCATTTCCTGGCCGTGGTTTTTGCTGTCATTCCACCTCTGTTTTTCCACTGCAGTCTCCTCCCAGACAAACAACCCACCCCTAATGACTTATTCCCTATTGGCCCCAGTTTTGCTACATCTGCACTCAGATTTGGGTTGCTTAGATACTGTGATTTAGATAATCCCAGCCTTATATGGCGTTACTGACACGGTTACCCTGGGGCTGGTGGCCTTGTGTGACTTTAGTCCCTGGAAGGTCCCTGGCAGTCCCCTCCAATTCTCTCTGCTGTCTGCCAATTTCTCCTCTGACTCCTCCTGAACCACCTGTGGGATTCAGCCACCCTCACAGCACTGTCTGTAACTTTTGTCACCCTCTCATAGTGTTATTTGTAATTCCTAGTGATATTTTTTTATGTCACATCAGTAGTTTCACACATTTTGTTCAGTTAACTGAATCTCATGCCAAAGCTGACTCCCCAGGCTGTCATTTGCCTGCAACCCTAGCTGAGCATAGCTGAGAGAAAATCAGAAATTTAGTTACTTTTATCTCAGTGCTGGGCATGTGTTCCTTACAAAATTAAAGCAGACATCAGTGAGGAGGGGAACATTGGCAGGTAGTGCTTAACAAGCTAAAAAGCCTGTACTGTGGGGACCTGTTAAGGGGGAGTGGGGAGGGAGATAGTTTAAGGGATTTTCCTTCTGAGTTAGCAGGAAGAATTTAGGAGTTCTACATTTTTACATGCCAAATTATCAAGACACTTGGGCTTTACTAGATTTTTTTTCTGTGTGAAGGGTATGTGGCAAATCCTTTTTTTCCCTTGTAAATAAAGTGTTTTGAATTTGGATTTAGGTTTTCGAGTTTTTGGATGTAGAGTCAGAGGTCATAGAGCAGCAGAGATTGGGGGGAAAGGGATTTAATTTACTCCTCACTGAAAGAGATTTCTGTGTGATAAACAGTGTTAAGTGTTATGTGTAGACCTTTATCAAGATTGGGAGTGATCAGAAAAGTGTACCAATTAAATTTATTAAACTTTTCTTAATAAACCCTTGGTCATGAACCTTCCTCTGTGAGCTGGAGCAAGATGAACTGAAAGTTTCAACACATTTAGGCATATGGTTTTTGAGCTGAAGTTATGAAGTGCTAAGTTAGATTATCAGGCTGAATTTATAATGGTCTTTAGCAAGATGAAAAGCCTTTTTTCCTAAGCTCATGAGAAAGCTCAAAAGGATTGCTATTTTATCCTACAGTAAGAGCGGGATGAGTAAAGAAAAAGGTGTGTGTGTATTTATATAAAAAGCTAAAAAGTGTGTGCATGCATACACATATTGAAGAGTTGACATTGCAAGGACCTTCCTTTTCCATTTGAGTTGCAGCTGACTGGAACCCATATTGTTGATTTCCCTGTAAGCTTTGTACTAAGCAATGTTTCAGAGCAGTCTGTGCATTTGTATCTGTGCCTAGTCTTAACTCCGGGTAAGCATTCAACACACTATTATTTTATTCTAAACAGAATTTTTGTTATTATTTGACAGGTTCACCTTGTGTAATTGTTTGGCTTCTCTGTTGTTCCTGATGTGCTAAAACTGTGCTTTGGGGGATTTTTATGGAATGCAGAGCTTATCACAACAGGAGTGTGATACAGGTATGTACATGGATGTCAATAGTGAGCAAAGGAGTTGTGAAAATTAGTTTCTGTAAGGAATCAATGCTTTACCCTAAAAAAAAAGGTGGTTTTTTTTAGAAACTTTTCTTAGTACCTTTTAAAGTTCCTAATTTAATTCTTGAGAATGTCTGTGAGAAGTTTTCACTTGGAAAAACAAACCTTTTTCAAGCTTAGGTGTCGCTGTTGAGCAGCTAGCAGAGTAATGAAGGCACCAGTTCTCAGTGGCAAGAAGGAATGACCTTTATTGTTTTGATTTCATCACATATATAGAGTTCTCAAAAGTCACCCAGATTGGTCAGTCAGAAGCCTTCCCCCAGGCCTGATTGGCCAGGCCTGCACTGTCCAAGTTCTGGGACACTGTTCCAATAACATCCAAACTTTATCTTTATTTATAAAACACAAGAAGAATTCTCATGGGAAAAACCTGTGCTAGCCACACTTAGGTTATTCAATGAGAGAAGAAAGCCACATATTTAATGGGCAAAGACAGCAAGGAGTGAATAGTAAAAAAACCTATATACTTAATTTTTGGCAAAATAATTTTTAAATTTCGGACCCATAATTTGTATTTAAAAACCAGCAAAAGCAAAACATCTTTGCTGAAATACAACTTTGGAGGAGAAGGGGAAAGTATAAAAATCAATGCTGAAAAAAAAATCAGCCAGCCCTGTTGCAGTCCTTCTAAGTTCCTGAATGAGGTCTAGCTTCCATCTTTTCCTGTTGTAAAGATCTCAGTGTTACTGTAATCATAGTAGACAAAATGTTTTTAATAAAGTTTGTGTTGGGAAAAAGTGTTTCCATTGATTAGGATGTAACAGTGCATGTAACAGCTGAGCTATAAGAAGTGGCCTTGCTGTTGTTTCAGTTGCCACGGTTTGTAGTATAAATGTGTTATGCTTGCATTCACTACTTTGTGTAAGAATTTTATTTTTTCCAGTGTGCAGAAAGTCTCCATGCAATCTTTTAATTTGACTAACAATTCAAGTCACTTACACCCTAGCAACTCTTCATGTGCATTACTCTGAAGCTCTGGTGCTCTGAAGCTCTGGTTTTTTGCTCTTTTGTCCACTCTTAAGATAAAGGCTACATTTTTAAAAAAAGCAAACCCACCATCTCTGTATGCAAACACAGATTTACACAGGTTTTGTATTTTCATGCTTAAAATTTGGATTCAGCTGAAGTTTATTATTTTTGAACTATATGCTTTTAACAGTCTCTCCTATTAGGGCCTGTTTTCCATAAAGGGTGGAAGCATTCTCTGTGAAGAAAAACATTCTCTCACTTCCTACTTTGTGTTGTGTCTGTTCTTTATGTGAAGGCCTGTTCTCAATAAAAGCAGAGTAACAAGGATATTTTCCTGTCACATAAATGTAACAATTCTGTTGCTACACCTTTAGATGTATTTAAAATTTCCTGGAGGTGTGTTGCAGCTGTTACAAGTAAACCAGGCCCTCTAAAAGTAGGGTGAGAGGGGAATGACCGTGAAGAGTGGTAGTAAGGTAGTGCTGGACGGAGTGTACAGAGGTTTCAGCCAGGGTGAAAGAAGCCATTGGAGAAGGTAACTGGGGACAAACAGCAGTTGTTTAATGTTTACTCATTTTTTAAGAATGCTTTAGCAGAAACCCAAACCCAACAGCAATATGGCTTCTGGAGGTAATAAGCTGCCAATGAAGGTGTCCATCTGCTATACAACATATCTTTTGAGAAGGAAGGAGGCAGCAAAATTGTGTAATATTTTGAGGCTGGGAGATGTATCAACTGCAATGAAAGTATTCTGTAGAAACAATTCACTCAATACTTATTTATTCTATGAGCAGGTGTGGTTATCCTGCTCATTAGCCTACCCATAATCTGCTTTAAATGAGGTCAGTCCAGCTTTTGACAGAACCTTGTCCTTCAACAGAGTAAACAGATTCCTGACAGTTACTGAATTCCAGCTGCTGATGAATGGTGGCTCTTTCATCTATGCCTTGAGCTTATGTTTATAATTAAATTTATTACAGCTAGGAGTCAAAATATTACTAGATCAACACACTTATAGTCAGTGTTTAGGAATAAACACATAAGGAATTTTTTAGAAACTGCTGAATATCAGATTTCTGCATTTCCATCTTCCATTGCACATGCTCTCTCCAGTTTACACTGTGTTTCAGGTAAATTAGTTTACACAAAATATTTAACTAGAGTTATTTTCATGAGTGTAAAGACCGCAAAACAAGTGACAAAGAATAATGTTTCATCTTAAGTTATGAAGGTATCTGCATTTTCTTTCTTCCTTTATATAGCCAAAATCTTGATGTCTAGAGTTATGTGTTACTTTGGAAAAAATGCATCTGATAAAAGTTTAATGTACAAGGTAGATCTTTGTGCTTAGAAGAAAATGCAGAGAATTGTCACATTTGGAGCTTTCCAAAATGAAGCAATTTTACAAGCTGGATCATTATTTCTTGACCAGTTCAAGAGTGTTATTTCAGAGCTGTGTACTAAAGGGCACATTTATCCTTATATAGAGACTTTTATGAGTTTGTTTTACCATGCACCAATACCTATTGCATTATTTGTTGTAGTTTTAAAGGTTACTTCATAACTTTAGCTTCAGACTTGTTTCAGTTGTTCTGACTTTTACTGTTGATTTCAGCATAAGTGCAAGTCTGGAGCTTCACCCAATGTCTGTCTGATCTTTGCCAGTTTGAAATATGTTTGAATAACAAGTTAAAATTGGAATAGTTTTTTATCTGTCACTGAACTAATAATGTAGACAGAGTATCTGAAAGTGAGAGCTTTGCCTTTCAGCTACCAGCAAACTCTTTAGCCTTCAGGAATAATATGTAACTTAGGGGAGAGACACACTAAAATTCATTTGCATATTCTCTCTAGTATTAAAAGCAGGAATTGTTTATTCATGCATCTGCTACCTTTGTACTCTGTGAAAATGTGAAAAATAACTGTTAGCTTTCATTATACTCTTTCCCTTGAATAATGACTCATTTCTAAGTCCTTAAGAGAAGTTTGGAAAGGGGGAAAGGTGAGGAAATAGAATATCTTCCTGTGTTATTTATTAAATACTTTTTGTTTGTTTGTTTGGGTTTTTGTTTTGTTTTGGTGGGGGTTTTTGGGGACTTGTTTTTGTTTGTGGTTTTTGGTTTTGTTTGTTTTTTGTTTGTTTTGGTTTGTTGTTGGTTTGTTTTTTTAAATTCCAAGTGGGGAAAAAAGGGCCTGAATAAAAAAAAATGAAAGGGTTTGTGAGAAACAGTAATACTTAAGATATTCAAACTCACATTCCTCAAAGATGTCTTTCATTATTTGGACACAGGGTTCGTATAGAAGATTGGGTGCTTTAAGATCTTCTAATCAAACTTCCCCCAAAATAAAGTCCAGCCTGCCTCATTCACATCTAAGGCTATTTGTGATATTAAGCTGTTCTAAAGAACTTGGCCCAGTGATGTATTTTGGTTAATGCTTCCAATAGAGCACAGTACTTATCCTTTTCATGAGATAAATGCAGCATCTCCAGCTAAAATCTGATTTGCAAGTTAATCAGAAAATGGGAGGAATCTAGACAAACGGGACTGTGAAGGGAATCTGACTTATTTTGTGTGTGTAATTTCCCCACCTTTTAAATGCCATTTAAATACTCTGTGTTATGTTGGACATGCAAGTTAGCATATCAGTCAAGTATTGGAGATTCCTTTTTTTTTTTTTTTTTTCTTTTCCTTTTTCCCCTTCTTTCTGTAAGGAATGAAGGAATTTGACATTTAATTCCTGAGGAAAAAAAATGCCAAGAGAAACTACAGAAATGCTTAGTTCCACTTTATCTTTGCAAGTGGATACCCAGTGCAACCCCCTGCAAGTCTGCGCTCACCTGCCGGCTGGTTTCCTGCACACAGCTGCGGCCAGGGGAGCTCCTGCAGCCAGGCTGCGGCTGAGCTCTGCTGAACTGGAGGTGGCAGTCACTGACAAAATACTTCTCAGCTGGAGCTCTGAGGCTTGAAGAACCTAGGGTTTTCACAAGGCCAGAGCTCTCCCTGGAACGCTTTCCAGCCATCTCTGATTAAAGCTGAGAACAGTTCTTTAAGATCATGTGCCAAACGACTGCCGTCAGCAGGGTGTGCTTTGTGCTGTGTTACATGCTAGCAGCTCCCTTTAGGAAAAGTCTGTGGTAAAGGGCTTAAACTCGTTTCTCTTGCTGCTTATTTGCTTTTCCCCTGCATCTCAGAACTTTTCCATGTGGCAGTGAAGCAGAGGCAGACTGGCTCTGTGATAAGGATTGTGGATATTCCTAGTACTGTGGGAATGTACTGCCGAAAGCAGTCCGGGGTGGCCACACTGCCTTGCTGAAGTCCTCCGGTTCTACCTTGATTGTCAGAGAAGCAGGCACACTAGGAGAAGAACAGAGTGGTTCATCTTGGGTATCTTCAGATACACTTGAACTTTGAAATCTTATTTACATCTGGTAAGAAATCAGTCCCCCTCAAGTAAGATGAAATGGGCATACTTAATTTCTGATTAAAACTGAAGCATGCAGTTCAAAGAACATTCTTGTTCCTTTATCGTTTTTATCACCAAATCTTGAAGAAGAAAAAAAATGACAGGGAGAAAAGCCTGGTATTTAAAATGTGTTAGTTTTCCAAATCCAAGTAATATTGTTGTTGACTTTTTTCCAAATACTCTGTGTGTTGCGACAGTTTTGGGTGCAGCTGACCTGAGCTGAATTCAATGACCTTAAGGTTACGAACTTCCCTATCTCTTGGGTATTAGTTGTACCTCTTAATTGTCTCCTTTCATTAAAGAAATGATTTTTCGTGGGCAGCCAGGGAGCTGAGCCCGTGTGTATCGGAGCTCCCCTCTCGCTCCGGAGTCCCCAGGCTGCCGCTCTCGCCGCTCGAGGGAGCTCTTGCTCGGGAAATGACTCCGGTCCCACCTGCACCTGCCTCCACCGTGCCCACACCTAAAAACCTGCTTATCGCCCCCCTAAACGTCACTTTGTCACACTAAATATTTTACATTAAAATTACTCATCTTAAATTTTCAGTTATGATAGAACTATTAGGACTTGTTTCCATAGTAACTTGAAAATAAATGCTTAGAAACACAATCTACTAAACTGACAGTAAATTAAATTTGAAATAATTTTGGTAATGGGACTTCTGTAAATTTAATAAACTGTCATTTGCAGCAAAATCTGCTCCATATTGCCTGGTCAGATAGCTCTGGCTGTTGGTTATCTTTTACTATGGGGGAAAGCAATTTGAATACAACCCAGTGCTTCCATTTGGACCTGCTAATAGAAATAATAGTGAGAAGAATAAGGCCATGCTTTCAAAAAGAAAGGAAAATAATAAATACCTTTTGAAATCTATAGGTAAAAGCTGAAAAGGAAGGGAAAGCGATTTGTAAATGGCAGACAAATGGAAAGCAGAGGATGACTTATGTGTGCCATAGATCTTGCAGTAACAGGGCAGTTTGGGGAAGTGCTGTGTCATGGGGAGTGGCAGCCAAAGCCTCTTTTGTGTTTCATTTCATGGGAAGTGCAACTACCTCTTGTGAGTGTCTCATGATCATAGCTAGGATTGTAACACCCTATGCTGTCTTTTAGTAGATATCAAGCTTTGTTTGTTAAGGGAACTCTTCACTTCTGGATCTCTCTTTCACTTCTGAGGAAATGAGGAAAAACTCACTCCTTTAAGAAGTTTAGAGATTATTTCCTAGGGATCAAAGTTATGACAAGGCCTGTAATTCCCTGCCCTTTTTCATGTAAGTTAGGTGATTTTTAAAGAAACAGTTAATCAGAACATAATTTTGAACTTAAACAGTCAAAATTAAATTTTCTCTTTTTCTTTTGATTGCTAAGAGTTAATGAAGACAACCCTTTCTTTTTTGCAAGTCTGTAAACTGTGAATGAATATATTTTTGAATCTTCAGCTTGACTCAGAAAATGAAACTAAAGAACTAAATGGTAGACAGGAAGCCTTTGCCTGGTATCCAAGAAACACACATTTGGCAATAATCCTGGGGCTTCTGATTACGAGCTGAAGGAGAAAAAACTTCATTATTTAAAGTACAGAAGAGACTGAGATAAGCTTTTTCTGTAGTATTCTTGATTGTAGGAATGTCCTTTAACAGAGATAAAACCCTGATGCCAAATCACTGGGTGGCAGAAACCAGGAACTGTAAAGTAAGAAGCCTGAAGACAAAACTGGGTGATGCCTAATGTTAAATTCAAGGGGTGTTTTGTGTGTGTGTGCATTTTAAAAATAGGGACATAGTAACAATATCAATAATATTTTAAAATACCCTATAGAAACCCTACTGCTTAGTTCTGACTATTAATGCCAGCAGATGTTAAAGGTAGCATCCTATGTGAGTTATGCATATATAGTTCATTATACTATATATATATATATATTTGTGATAGTGATTTGCTGTGAAAATTTTTATTTCTAGGCAAGTAGGTTAGCATCAGCTCAGGTATAATTTCAAGGGACTTCAGGTTTCACGACAGACTTTTAAAAATACATCATTTTAAGAGACTCAGCTTTGTCCTTTCATGATTTATAGCCTAGATAAAAATGAAGCTAAGATTTGTGGCTTTTTACTTTGATATTGCAGCATAGAACTAGTGTAATAGTGGTGCAAACTGGCTTCCTAACTACATTCACTGAACAGTGGAGAGGAGCTTTTTTAAACTGCATGTGGGAAAATAGTCTCTTGTGTTGCTAAGTGGTTGTTGCCTTATTAAGCTTTAAAACAGTTTGGTTTATATAGGGGAAAAAGTCTGAAAGCTTGGGGTCTTTAATGCATTAAGTTCTATTGGCTTGTGGCTAGCACAGTTTTTCCCGTGAGAAGTTTTCTTGTGTTTTGTAAATAAAGATAAAATTTGGATGTTTTGGAACAGTGTCCCAGAACTTGGGCAGTGCAGGCCTGGCCAATCAGGCCTGGGGGAAGGCTTCTGACTGACCAATCTGGGTGACTTTTGAGAACTCTATAAATGTGATGAAATCAAAACAATAAAGGTCATTCCTTCTTGCCACTGAGAACCGATGCATTCATTACTCTGCTAGCTGCTCAACAGCGACATTGGCTGAACCCAGGAACAATCACAATTAATCAAACAAGCTGATTTGGCTCAGGTAATAAAATTACAGTACCTGGGTTTGACATGCTGACATTAAATGAGCAGCTGATTTAGGCTGAGCATATTGATAATCTCGGGGCTGAGATGCCCTGGTGGGGTAAGGTCACACAACAACAAATACTCTTTCCAGCTGGAGAAGGGAGTAATGAGCCCAGTTGCCCTCCAGCATTGCTCCAGCTCACACACACTCTACCTTCAGCCTTGCCTGTTCCTGTCAAGCGTGGGAACGTGTGGGCAATGACAGCTCAGTGCTCCTGACAGGAAGCATCTTGGCTAATGCCCTGTGACAAAGGGGGAGAGCCAAGTGCTGCCATAACAGTGCGAGAAGGAGGGTTCAGTGCTGCTTCTGAGCTGACAGAGGGCACAGCGCCTGCCTACAACACAGCAGCAAGATGAGCTAAATCAAATAATAGTTTCCTCCTACTGCTGACAGAGCTGTATCAAAAGACGTGTGATATGGCTAGAGGAGATCAATAGAGGAGGGAGTCATCCCTTACAAAATGGTTTAGACATCCTTTGGAAAGGGAATATTGCATTGATTGAATATTGCATTGATCCTGAGAGACAAGTATTAGGTATAAAATAGAAATAACTACATAAGTACTAAAAAGGATCTTCTTTTCTTTCCTACAATATGTACATGAATTCTTGCAAAGTTAAAGAACATGCTCAGAGTGTGCCTGTATATGGTTTTTTGGTTTTGTCCCCTGCCAGTTGGCCAGCAGTGCCTTCTATTAGTTCTCTATCTGTGCTGAACAGACATGAAATTACCCAGCTGAACTGAATGTTGGGGAGCTGTGCTGTACTATCACATGTGAGAAGCTTGGTATGGAACTATGAATTAGTCAGCTGTTCAAAGCAGAGATGATAATGTGGATTTTAGAGTACTTTACATGGAAGTGAAGATTTAGGAGTTTCTAAGTTTTTAGTAAACCTTTTTCTCATAGGGTTGTGGTGTCCTAAAGAGAAGAGAAATCAAAGCAGATCACTTTTTTAATGTAAATTAGGATTTTAATCCTAGCATCTGCTGCTTTCCTGAACAATTAGAGTAAGCTCCTTAGATTTCTGCACTAAGATTCCAAACATTGCTACCCAAGGGGTAAATAACTTGTTTTGCAGAATAAGCAGATTTACTTCATTCTCCACTCTGACCCAATATCACCATGGATAGTAATAGCAAGATTTACATCATGTGCATTTGTTCTGTCTTAATATACTCCAATTTTCCTTCCAGTACAAATAAATCTACTAATTTATACTGTCTGACCTGTATACTGCTGTTATAAATTTATACTAACACTGTTCAGATTAAAATTTTGCTGGAGATAATAATGGGGAAGAGACGACTGAGCTATTTTACACATTTGTATTAAATGAGAAAGATACTGGCTTGGCCACTGATTCCACCTTCAGCTGGTTTGGTGTGCACCTACATTAGCAGTCAAAACTCAATGTACCTCATTAGCTGGTTGATTCTTTGCCTTCATTTCATGTTGTCAGTCTGAGCAATGACAAAATGTCTGTAGTCTTGCAATAATTTCCAGCATCTGAATATCCTCCTGGCTTGGTGTATTTTAGGGAGGGGGTGTTGGGAGGAAGATTGTTCTAAAATATTTTTTTCATTTTTTTCTTTTGCTTGCAACAAAGAAAGATGTGATCTGGGATTGTATTTAGAACTTCTTTGTGTAGAATATTTGGGTTTCATATAAAAATAATTGTGTAGCTGTTTTCAGTGTATTATGCCGACTCCTCTTGAGTGAACTGATAGCTAACCTATTCATTTTTAGCTTAGTGAGGAAGTGAAGACTATAGAGATTATGATGGTATTTACCTTTTTCTGAATGTCATATTTTCTTTTAAATATTATGCTGTAACCTTTCTCTCACTGTAGTTTGCTTTGTATGTTAAGGCAAAATTGATTCCTGAGCAGGAAGTTGATGCAAGACTTGTGTGCTTCTTAAATTTTGTGTAAACTCCAGCTGGTGCGTGGGATTTAAACTGGTATTTCATAGAGTTGAACTTCACCTTTATGATCTGGTTAAGGCATTTTTAACTTGATATCAGCAGGTCATTTGTGAGGAGAGACACCTAACCAGAGTTGATTCAAGCTCCGCTTTTTTCACACTGAATTTCTGGAAGGTTTGAATAACACCTGTAAGGAGTAATCCCTATTTACTCATTGTCACAAGAGTGTTTTCAACATCTGCTACCTCATACCTACCCATTGAAAGGTGCTAAGCTGCTGTCACTCCTGTGTCTAAGACTGTCAGTACAGCAGATCACCCACCATTTGATCTGTCCCTGTGGCCAGTTTGACATGATGCCCACAAAGGAAGAAATTCCTGAAAAACGCTTATCTTTAAAGGCTGACTTCAAATATGTAACATATGCAGATTTAACTCAAATTTGTAATTGAAGTTGTCCTATACTTTACAATCCACTTAAGCTGATGAGTATTTTAATTTGGGCTCTATCAGTGCTGTCAGTCAGACATGCTTGATGTGCTTATCTGTTTGTCTTGAGTTCCACAGCTAAACTATTTTATTCCTTATGAATGTTGGCCAATTCTTATACTGTTTAAGGAGCTTCTCAGTTTTCATGTGTACTTCTACAGTGCTGAATCAGGACATGTTTTTCTGCTGTTGCACTTGCTTTTATTTATTAGGCTGGGGATCTCTGGTTTCATTGTTGCGTTAGTCCTTGTACCTGAGGCCAGAATTTAAAGGGCAATGCTATATGAGTATTAGTTCCAGTTAAAATATTCTGGAACAAAGTAATGTTTTAGTTGACTTAAGGACTCCAATAATATCTCCAAATATCTTACTTTATTGTTAGGACTCCAAATGTCTTACTTTATTGTACTGCCATCATTCAGTGCAAGGATTAATTTTTTTTTTATCCTTTAAAAAGCTAGCACAATACGTCGTGTAACTATGGAGGAATTGTAGCTGGCATGGCCTTTGATTCTTCAAAAGAAAACCCCAAAAAACCAATTACAAATTTCTTTATTCTACAATCATGAACCAGTATGAACACTGGAAGACAGGAGCATGTTTCTTTCATCCTCCCTGTAAGTCCCAGGGAACACAAAAGAAAATAAACTGGTAGCTAAAATGGATCACAGAGCACTGAGAATTGGAGGAGGGCATCAAGGTGGAGTACACATAGAATTTTTGCAGGCAAGAAGTTTAGTTAGGACTGGGTTTCAGAAGCTTTGATGTGCACCTGTACAAATGAATGCTTACGTGTCTCATATCACCACAATCAAAACTGCCTTTAATAGATCTTATAAAAGCTAAACCAGTAGTGATGATTAGTCCTTTTGTAAATTTGGACAAATGCATGAGGATTTATGAGTATTTGCAAAAATAAATATTTGGAAAAAATAACTGAATTTGTGGTTCAAATTATATTTTTAAAATTTAAAAAACATTTCTGTAAGATTGTACTCTCTGATTTAATGCTGTCCAAATTACAAAAAGTCTTGCTGTCTTCCTTGCTCAACACAGTTCCAGGGCAGCCTCATTACTTCTTTTCTGACCTTTGTCTGGGAGTTGGTTCTGAGATAATGTCCTGGAAGGCTTCAAGACTAATGCATCTTTCTGATTTAACAGGATTCCCTTGGTGTTCCAGGCTTTTGGTCTTTTTTCTCTGAGCTATGCCAGTGATGTGTACTCAACACAGCACTACATTCATTAGTGCAGAAAGTGTCCTGCTCATCTAGTAGCTGAACAACTGAAGTAAAAATTATTACAAAAGGACCAATCATCCTCTCTAACTTTCTATGTAAAAACTAGTGCAGAATGTGGATCAGTGGTTTCTGTATGTATCCTTTTAAGACTGTTTGGCTGTTTGGCAGCACAAAACAAGAGCTATTTCTCTAACCAAAATTTATGTTGGTGATTATAGGGATAGCTTTGGACTATAAATCAAATGCATTCAGAAATTGATTAATGCTTAATAAATCTCTATTGTCTTGACAACTTTATATGCTAAAAGGCAATTTTTCTTTGTATAAATATTGGTGGTTTAGAATTCAAACTTCTTGAAGTGAGTGCTTCAGGGGAACAGCAAGATCAATTGTGTAGTAGAGAGCTTTTATTTTAGCAGAGGTTAAAAAAAAGCCAGTGTACTGAAAGCTACTCATAGGATTGCATCATCCAAGTTTGAGATATCTATAGATAAAAGCTACAATTACCTTCTAATAATCTATTTTCTGTCTCCTCTAAATCTGAGGCCATATTCTATAGGAAGAAAGCAGCTTGACCCAAAAATCTGTGATGTTTTCTTTTCTGTGGTGCTGTCAGTTGCTGCTACGTCAGCTGGGAAAGCTGGGGCAGAAAGGTCTGCAGTGAGCTGACTTTGCAGCCCTGTCTCTTCTCACTGCACACTTTTGAGGAGCTTTCTCCTGCTGAGTTGCACAGATAATGATTGTTCATATCTTTCTGCCCTTATGTGGACTTTGGGAAGTGTTGCATTCATCCTTTGTCTGCTTCAAATCTCTAAAATGTGTTTACCAGCACCCTTATAAATGCTAGATCTCCTTTAACTTGAAAGAGACAGGCAAGGAGATGATACAGCTCTTGCTGATAAGCTGTTTACTGTCATGTGCTTTGTTAGTTCAGCTTTCTTTTTATTGCCTCTCTACAGTTTGTAGCTTATCTGTAAATAATGCTGAATCAAGAAAAAGAAAACAGAGACAAATAGAAAAGGGGCTGGTTTTATCCACTTTTGCTTTAAAACATAAGATCTATATTTTGGGGTTTCTAGTGCTTAGAATATATTATTTCACAGGGCACAACTTGGACAGATGTGATATGTGGTGCTTTGCCAAAACAAAGACTGCAATATTCAACTGTCATCTCCAAGCCTTATGTTTTAACGTTGGATAAAGCAGCATTGAGACAGACTGGTTTTGTCAGGGCTGTCTGGAAATAAAATCTTCCAAGTAATAGTGGTGGGAAATGTTATATTGTAGCTGTATTAGAGCAGCATTGGTAAGCATGTTTCCCCAGAAAAAGAATGCAAACTCCTATGACAAACACAAGAGCAAAGCGTCAGTGATATACCTCAAAAGACAGAAATCATGTGGCCTATTGCTTGGTGGTGCAGATATGAGTAGAATAGGGTAGTGTGAGCCCAAAATGTGGGCCCTACTGTCAAGAGAAGGAAACCTTGCCCTCTGCCAGTCTTCCTTCTGCTCTCTCTAGAACCTCCTGCTGAATTTCCCAGAAGCAGACAGAAAAGTCTGGGGTTTTTTTTCCAGTTTTTTTTGTTTGTTTATATAATACACTTTTGCCTAAAGGAGCCATGTTGTTCCATTATCCCATAGAAAGCAAGCAAACAGGTTTTTACAGCTTATTTTCTTTATGGAGGTAGTGGCATTCTATAGAATCACTGCTCAGTCTCTAACTTTTAAGGTTGAGACCCTGGAGGAGTAAAGACTTTCTAAGCTATAAAAACCCCACAAACTCAGCTGTCAGGATCTTTTTGGAACTGATCACTTGTGGGAATAGCAGGTGGCAGCACTATTGCAGGTTTGCTGCCTCCAGGAGTTTCCATGTTGGGCATCCACCTGCTTTGCCTGTGCCTAGAGCTCCTTCTCCTCTTTGGCTAGAACAAGAGTTTTTGTGAGTACCTGAAAATAAGGATTTCATTTATCTTAAAAACTACTTGTTTCTACACAGTCATTACTTACGTGACTAGATTTATCAAAGATAGTAGTCTGCTTACACAAGTAACTGCTCAGCTGAATAAGTCATAATGTATCCCTTATCTCTTGTCAAGCAGTCAGTTTCTTCAGTTGAAAGAAACTTAATTACCATAATTAATTGTGATATTAATTATTACACTGCCTTGTATTTGAATGTTGTCACTAGCAATAAATGTAGAAGGGCTTGAGAATCGTTAGAGAACTATTTATACTAGATTTTATATGCTTCTTGGGTTGCTCTTAAAAAAATACCAATCCTCAAAGTTTCCAATACTAGAGCAGTTTAAAATGTATTATATATTTAGTTTGTTCTCTTGATATTTACTTTTATTTTAAAAAAAAATCCATTATTGGGGTATGTTTTGAAAGGATAGGGATCATCTCTGGAGTTTAGAATTTCTATTCTAGTCCTCTCTTTCCCTGGGAGAGCAAAAATGTGTGTGTAGCCTTTTGAGCCTGTTGTGGCTCAGGATATGCAGCAGTGGAACTTGCAGCCTTTCATCTTCTTTTTTTAATCTGCTTTCATAGCCACAGGTATAAATGAAGTATTTGTTTCCATTTTCTCTAATTTTCTGCTTAGTTTCTACCAAAGAAGACTCTTCTTGGAGGCTTTAAATAATCCATTACTAAGATGCTTTTTTTCTTGAAATGTTATGGGCTTTTTTCAACAGGGAATGGACTATTTTGTTCAGTATTGTAATTTAAAACCTCCCTTCTTGCTGGAAAGGTTGCTTTTACTCTCTACCTAGGAGGTGGCTCAGCACAAGATATAGAGAAGAGCTGAGCATAAGTTAAAAAACAATAGATTTTTAAAAAATTACTTAATGGATCTAAACCAGTGAAGGAAGACATTTCAATTTAATATCAAGTATAGTCACTAATCCTTGCTGCCATTCTCTGTGACCATTCCAACCTTTGTAAAATTGTGTTGATTTAAATTGAATCAAAATTCAAAGTTACTACAAAGTCAGAATTTTTGATGATATAGAGAAAATTACTTTGTTCTTTTTCAGGCCCTTTTCTGGTTTTTGCTGGGTTTCTGGTTTCGTTCTGCTGGCTTTTTTTTTTTTTTTTTCCTGAAAGACAAAGGGAACACAATTCACCTGGCTTTGTTAGCTGCCTCTGTCCAGAACAGAGTTTAGTCATTCCTGTTGTGCTCCTTTCTGTGTCAAAGCAGTTGAATCTATTTTGTGACTTCTTTTTCCTTTTGCACTTCTAGTATCCTCTCTGTTAGAAGTGGGAGGAGCTGTGCCCAAAGCAGATGACTAGAGTGTACTGTTGGCTGGGAAATGGCAGTTCAAGCAGTAATTTGTTTACAAATGTTTACTCTAGAGGAACATGACTTAAGTAATGAATGTCACCTGTTCATATGCTGCCAAAAGCTAATGTCAGCATAATCCCTACAGCAACAACAATGCCAATATTCTGGGTGCAGACAAATTGAAAAGATCTATCACTAATATACCTGGTGCATTTGCAATTTTGTGTGGATAGTTACTTTGAATTTTTAAAAAAATATAAATTATTCAATAATAAATATTCTTCAATTGCTCATATTTCAGGACCTGGATAAAACAAAAAGTAGAGAGAATTTGGACAAGATGTGATAACTATGTAGTCAGGATCCTGCTAATGTCTTCAGATAACTTAACATTTTGGCAAAAAGTTATATTTACCTCATTGCTGTTCTAGTTGTTCACTTTGGAAGGTTTTAAATCTAATTTTAAAGACGTCTTGTGACTGAGACTTGTCAGAAGCATTATGCCCTGCATCATGGAAGGGACATGGTGGTCAGATTTTGTTCTGCTCTTTGTTGCTCATATGCCATAGCACAATTTCATCGGGTTTTTTAGCACAAATGAGAGCAGTGATTGCACTTTGCCCAGAGACAGCAGGAAGTAATCATATGTGTCAAAGTGGAAGGTGGTTAAGCTGTTTGGGAACTGGATAACTTCTGTGTGTTGCTGGTTTTTTCTTTCTTTCCCTCTAGCCTGGATAAAGTGCTTATTTGTATGTGGTTTTTTAATACTCATCTTTCTTCATTGTTGGTTTGGTTTTTTTCTGCTTGGGGAAAGTAACTCTGGAAATTTGCCAGAGCTAGTTTTGGAGGAAAATATAATGAGGAGAATGCAGATTCCTGTTAGCAGTGTGCATGCTGTCTTTTTCAGGAGCACACAACAGTCTAAAGTTGAAAAGCCTAAGGTGAATATTTCATGTTGACTGTAACATTTAGAAGTAAAACTGAATTTTATAGCTAACTGATATTGTCACACCACTGGTAATATTTAGGGCAGACAATTGCACTTTATTACTGCATTGATTAAACTGATAGTCAAATTGGATCATTTGATCTCCAATGCCTCAACCAAGAAAATACAGATAACAATGGCAGAACTGGGAAGAAAAACCATGACTCTTGGAACTTGACTCCAGCCATATCCCTATCCAATCAGTATTATTTTGTGCTATGATGGTAGTACAGTTGTGTATTTAAAATTGCAGTCCACAGCTGCAGACAAAATCTTGAAATTGTTTAAATCTTGAATTGGAAAGACACAAACATAGATGCACCTTTACTCACAACCTTTACTGAATGATTTCTGAGTCTGCAAGTGTAATGGCTACAGGAATTAGGCACTTTACTCCTGAGATTCTTCTTCCTTGGCAATGCCATGACTTAGTTATTACCAGAGTATCTCATCACTGCAAGTAAGTTTTTCCTGGCTGTTCTTTGCTTATTTACTTTGCCCTCAGGGTGCTTTGGTTGACCTTAATGGAAGAAGAGAAGCCTTTCAGCTGTATGCTATCAGAATGTAGAGAGAGTTGTGCTCTTACTTTGACCACTGTAAGTCGTGACAAATCTAATGAAATAAGTGAGCTATTTGAGTTCTGTAAATGAAATAACAAGTAGTTATCTTGTCTCCCCACTCAGTCTTGCTAGGAATGTGAGAAATATGGATACAGTAAATAACCTTTCCACAAAGGTGGGAAAAATAATTAATGTAATTTTAAAGGGGGCATGGCATGCCTTTTTTCTTGATCCATTTCTGCTTTGGCCCCCTGACTTTAAAGCATGAAATGTACATTAATGTAGCAATTCAGTGAACTGCTGTCTAGTGAAAGAATTTTCTAAAAGCTTCTGTTTTGGTAGGGGTGTAATTGAGGCATCATTCCTTCTTCCAGAGTAAGACAGAATTTAGAGAAATCTATATTTTTATGTTCTCTTTCCCTCTGTATGAGCTATGTATCCAGCTTAAAGGATTTATTAAAAAGCCTTTTCACTTGTTTGTGTTCAGGAGAGAGGGAAAAAAAGTTATTTCTTTGATGTTCCCAAGGCTTTCCACGTAACTGGATTAAAATCTGAAACCATGTCAAGCAAAAGCTGTGACAGTAATGTACCCTAATTTGTCTGCCTGAAGATTGATGTGATGGGTTATTCAAGCTTACCTCTCTCTGCAGTTGTTTGAACGTCTAATTTCTAGGTAGTCATGCATTATTCATCTTTAATGCTGATAGTAAGCTGCTAATAAAGCAGGAAATATCTACCTTCTTTGTTATATTTTCCACAATATTCTTCTTTCTCTCCTCTATACGTACTTTTTTAAATTTAGGTTGTCCAAAATGAAAATATATATGTTTTAAATTATATGTATGCATTCTTATAGAGCTGCTGAATCTGTTTAGCAGATTGTCTCCCCTGTTTGTGACAGATATTAATGGGTCAGTATTTTAAATTATTGCTGCGGGAACATAACATTGTATTTTCTCATGTTTATTTGAGTTGCAATATGAATTGTCATCTGCATACAGACAGCAGAGAGCAGTAGTCTGAGCTTGGTCAGGTGGTGTGAAGGACAGGGATAGCAAGTAATTTCATCATCAACAGCTTTAATGGATGATAATGCTGTAGAAAAAAGAGCTGGCTGGCTTTGGCAGCCTATTCAATCTGAGAGTACTTTTGTTATTATTTGAGCTAACACTGACATGAAACTAATGAAGATACATTTATTTAGATGTGCTGTGTGCAGACATTGCTGGACACATGGCCTCATCTGATGAGAAAATAGGTTTAGCTATTTTTTAAAATGTTTGCCGCTGGAGCAGGCTAAAGAGGACAATATTCTTGAATAATCAGATTTGTCTGTGCTTAAGCGGTTTTTTGCACTAGAAACTAGGAACTTGGTCGTTTATCTACTTTATGTCCCATCAGGATCATGAGAGATGCATCTCTGCAGCTGACTGCTGCAGTGTAAAGCATTCAGGGATGTCAGGAAAATTAGACCCATAGATGGGGGATAAACTTCACTGGTAATAAATGAAACAAATCATGCACTAGAAGACTGGGGTGTTTCAATGATGCTGTAGTGTTTCTAAGCTCTAGAAAAGTAAACCTATTTTCAATTTGCAGCTTTATGTTGGCGTTAGAGAGACACATGAGTTATGCCTTGGGTTACATCCACAATTGAATTTTTCAGCCCTTTGTAAGCTGTGGTTGTACAATATCTGTTCTGATACTTTTGTAACCTAACCTTTCTTTGTTTACGCTTTCCTACCCAGCTTTTTCCTTTCTGTGAGAGGCTGTGACAAAGATTTTCTTCCAAATTCCTTTTAAAAATAGTAAAAATAAATATCAGATCAGATGGGGCATTTTGCTTATGTAGCCTGACTGCTGGGAACAGAGAACCTGGTCTCATTTAATTTGCTAAATCATTTTTCAGTTCTTCAATTCTAGGCATTAGCCATTAATATTCATACAAAGTCTTCCTTAAAAAGAAAAGATCAATATGTACATCTAACCTTAATAACAGGGGTTTGCTGTTAATCAATAGGATCACTAACATAATGAATTACCCTTCAAAATAGCACTCTAGATGTTTGGCTCTGTCTTGAAATCTTTCAGCTTAAGTATGCTTTTGTGTTGAAAAGTATTTCAGTACGTTCAGTGAGGCTAATGTCTATTATTCATAGGGCATCCTGCTCTTGCTCCTTAGGAGATTGTGATTTTTTTGGATGCTTATACACTGAATCTAGTGGACTTTATATTAGACCATAGGATTTGACTCCTGTCTGAAAGAGAATCAAAATTTTTTCCCCCTGGATATATCATACTGGGTATTCCTGTCAAGATTGGCATGGGGCCCACAGGCAGGATTGTCATTCATTTCAAATATTCTCCCAGTCAGTCCTGGAAGTGCTTCAGGATGAAAAAAGGGAAGGTAGCCCCATGGTTAGACAGGAGACTGGTTATTACATCTTCAAATATACAGCAGACAAGTGGTTCTGCTTTGAGATAGCCTTGGCTTTCTGCCACTTCCTTCAATCCTTGTCAGCTGTTCTTTGTAACTCAACAAGGCAACTAAACAAGCTGCAGTTTCTTGCAGTTTGTCCCGGGTTAATGATAAGACTCTCTCCTCCGAGAGCGAAGGGCCCCGACACCCCCTCCCCCACCCACAACAGAACCTCTTAGATGGAAGTGAAGAAAAAACTATTTATTTAACAAAACCACGCAGAGTGCCCTGCAAGGCACAGGGGAAGGGGAAAAAACAAGGTGAAAGGCAGTTATTCAACCTGATTAAAAAGTCCTTTTCTCAGACGCAGCCCCTCTCCTCCTCGCCCCCCACCCGGGGCCGGGTGGAGCTCCCCGGAGAGCTCTGCTGTCCTCTGGCCCTCCTGGGTCTCCGGGTGGCAAAGCAGATCGAAGAGAAGGGGTCCGAACGAGGAAAAAAGAAGAAGAATGGAAAAAACGGGAACAGAGCTCACTCCGACCCCCGTCCAGCACGCAGTCTCTGCCGGGCGACGAATCCTCCCCCGGAGCGAGGCTTGGAGAAAATGTTTTCAAAACAACCCGCGTTTCTCTCTGCGGCTGGGTGCAGTTAAAGAGACAGGACCACACATTTTTACACATTTTTTTCTTTCTTGGGCATATAAGCCAACGATAGGGGATAAAGGATTATCATATCATCAATCCAAGACACAGTTTTACAGAAATAATTTTTCTTTATACTCACAGTCTGAAGTGACTGTTCCTTATCTTTTGGGTTTTTTGGCAAGATTGATTTCTGTGTGGTCCCATGGCAAGGATAAGCCATGATCTCCAGTTCTAATTCACATAAAACTGAATTCACCTGCATACATTTCCCTCAGTAGTTTCGGTCCTTTTATGATCGCCCTACATATTTTTGTTTTCAAATGATGTAAAATCTATTTAGGAACAGGAAAATTAATGTAGAAATAACTTTTTTTTTCCTACTTCTTCCTGATGTTCGCCTAAACTTTGAGGGCTACTTCTTACCTGGAGCTCCTTGTTTGGTACTGGTGCTAGAGGACAGTTGCTAGCCTTTGTGCTCCTGAGGGGAAAAGAGAGTACTGAAAAAGAAGTGGGTTTATGCTTTTTATTCCTCGTGCTGAGCATTAGTACTTTTCAGGTGCAGTAGTGTTAGAGGTGGTGCTAAACTGTCATTAAATCTTGATGTTACACATCTAGCAACTCGTCATGGAAACTATTCTCTGAATGTATGTAATGCAGCTTTTTATACTTTTATAAATTGGCATTAAGAAATACCAGGTATTTCTTAATTTTAAACACAGTCATGCAACATTTGAATCTACTTCTTACAGCACTTGTGGGCAAAATTCCACATTTGCTTTAGAGAGGATTTTATCTTATGATGTTATTAATTGAAAGAAAGTTTGAGCTACAATTAGAAAACATCCAAACATAGCAAACTGTGTGTTCTAACAATTCATAAGTCATGTTTGGATTCTGATACTTCAAGTAAAGGATGTCTTTTCCTAATGCTAATATCTTTCCTTGCTTTTGCTCTGATGAGGAAAATGCAGTACAGTAAAGCTTTCCAAGTCTGAAGCTTTATTAGTTCTGGATCTTCAAGGCAAAGAACTTAGTTTTCTTTTATTACTACTTCTCTTGCACAGATTTGAGAGGTTGTGTTCAAATGTATTAAAAGAGAGAGAATGCAGAAATATCTGGGAGAATGTGATAACCTTAGGAGTCATACAGAGCTCTAAAAATTACCTAATAGATGAGATTTTTTTTAAAGAGTCTGTTACTTTTGGTTTGTTTACTATAGAATTGAATTATACATAGTTTGTGCTGTTTTGTTATATTCCAGAATTCCCTTTACTGTTAAAGACAACATTTAATGATGACAGAAGATTAAATGGCCTGTGCAGAATCTTTTGCCTCTGGTAAGTGCAAAGCAAACATCTTCACTCTACTAGATCTTTGTTTTTCATTACTACAGAAAAATTAAAATTATTTGACTTGGCCTCAGGCCTTCAATTGCTCTGTTGGGTTATTAAAAATACAGTGAAGAGCCAGTAATGAGTGGTATTCCTTATGTACCTTGGCTGTTTGTTCTTTACAAATAGAAGATTGATTACAATGGTTAAGAGACTTGGGATTTATTGACTTGTCTTCCTAGGAATTTTTTATCTCATAATTGCTTTCAAGGGTATTTTCCTGCTTTTCTCACCCCCATTAACCACTGAACCATCTTTTTCTATAATAATCAGTAGTAGCTGAGAATGCCAGCCAGTAAATTCAGTCCTGAGATCTGGCTTTTCCAAAATTATTAGGAGTCTTGGAGGGTGCTTACTGAAGTGAGGGAACCTAAAATATTGGTTAGGTAGAATTCTGGGCTTTATTATCATGAGGGTCATTTGACTGCATTGAAGGGTGAGTTAAATGTTGTATCAGAAATGTCCAGCAGTTAATATTTGACTGTTTTCCCTTTTGTATTTTAAACAAATAATTCTTTAATTTTAAACTCCTTTCTGGTCTCTACAAATAGCTTAATCCCTGTGTTATTCACAGGTGAATGTAGTAGTTATTACAGACATGTGTTGTGAGCAAACCAGGGGCAAACTAAATCCTCTCACAAAAAACTACAGGCCCCTTTAATGCTGATATTACTTCCCAGTGAAATACTAAACCTTGAGTATTAGAACACTGATGTACTTTGTTCCAGTTTAGCCATATTCATTTGAGGTTAAGCAGATAATCCTGTGAGCTTTGAGTTTTCTTTGTAGTCTCTCACTTCTCTGGTGGAAAATAAGCTGCAATATAGTCTCAGAAATTAACATGGTGCTTAAACTCTAAATGCTGTGGTTTAATGATAAATATTTTGCAGTAGAATCCTTGCTCCTAAATAACAATTGGAAGGAAGGCAGAGGCAACTCTATGTAGGTGATAATGAACTTTGAGGCTAATTATAAGTTGTATTATGCATATATTTTGATATATAAATTAATAAAATATTGAAATAAGTTTTAGCACATTAAAGATGTCTAGGAAACCTGTGTTTGGGATAAGAAATAATTGTTCAGGGAAAAGGGTGTGATGTGTATCTTTTAAGAGCATTGGCAGCTTATAACCTTCAGAAGGAATGATTCAGATTCCAAACCAGCAGATTACTTTGAATTTTTGAGGTGTGTAGGTCTTAGGTACTACTATTTGGTCTATTATAATACTTTATTTTTCTTGAACAGAATTTGGCATGAAGTTTTTAGGAGTTTCTCCAGTATACAAGTTACTACCATAAATTATGAGAGGGTGCTTCAAAAACATACAAAGACATCAAGTTGTTTCTCCGAGCCTGGCTCTGTAACAACAGACTTATAAAAACTAAGCTGTTTTATCTGGTATATGGTAGATTATCTTCAATAGTGAGATAAGAGGGAACAACTTGACCATTCAGAAATTACTGTTGTTGATTTATGAAACAGATGGAAAAAGATTTTTCTTAAGCTGATTGTGTAAAATGGAGTGTAGTAAAGGAATTTGAATATGAAAATAAACTTGTAGTTCCATGGTGATAGAGAACCACTTATTACAGCATATTGACATGTGATTTCTGCATCTATAGGGGGGCTTATGTTGTACAGAGATGCTTATTAGATATCACAGGAATGATTTTTGCAATTGCAAAAATAGTAGCTTTTATACTGTTATATTGAGATAGGTGCTGTAAATAATAATTTTCAAAGCATGAATCAACTCATCCAGGTTTTTGATTTTAAAATCCTTTCTCCCCTTATAATTAATATGCAGTTTTAGCATTGTGATCTCAGTGCAAAATCAGCTTATCTTGCAGGCTGACATAGATTAGGAATCTTGTTTTGATAAACAGTCTACAGACCTTCTGAGCAATCGTAGGGCTTATACGTTGCCTTTGAAATAAGGACATGTAAAAGTAAATGGACTTGGCTGAATTTTGCTGGGAACAGATATATAGAGCCTGACCATACAGGAAGCTCAAACTGTAGCTGTGGTTTGGTACATCCACATGAATTCAGTTGTTCTATTTCCAGCAGTAGTTTACTCATCTTCCTAGGTATATGTGCTAGGATTTTAATTTTTTTAAAAGTTCCCTTTTTTTGTTACTCATGCTGTTGGTATCCTTTCAGATAAAGGATTGTACTTAAAGAGTTTGGAAAATTAAATGTTGTGATTAAGGAGACAAGAACCTTATTTAGGGACAAATTTGTTTGACAAATAAGACAAGCCTTTCCCACTCATTCAGCAGATTTGCTGCTAATGCACAGAATTCTTTGTACCAACTAAAAACCAAAGCAAAGTGTATTTTAATGACAAACACCTTTTCTTGAAAATCAGTGACACTTCTTTTCATAGCCCTTCTTTGTATTGGTTGAGTAAAAACAGAGAGTAATTATTGCAATACGCCATTGTAATTTGTAGATGCTGTGAGGTCATCTTGTCTAAGCAGACAAGAGAATCTCGTGCATTTAAAGTACACATTGGTATTTCTGTGATCACTGAGGAGTCAGAACAGCATTAAGACTGAGTTTCCTGTGCCACTGTCATAATCTCTGTAAATGCAGATGTCTCCTCACAGAACTCACAGGAGCTGTGAATCACAGTCACTTTTATTTTCATGTTGGCTGTAGGTTTACTTATACAATTTTCATCACAATTCATTCTTTGTTAGATAGTTTGCTTAGACAGTCTAAGCTACTATGATAAAAGATAAAAATGAATTAGAAATACCAAAAAGTAGTCAATGCTGTTGGTCTTTTCCTGATCAGTGTGTGTCTGGTGAGTGTCTTTGCTAAGGAACATTCAGTGCTAACAGAGGATATTGCAGATATGGGTACAATGGAGGGCAAAATTAGGATGCTCCTAGAAATGTATGAATTTAAGATGGTTGCAATGGAAATAGGCTAATAGTACTTAGATATTCCACTAGTATGAAAGGTGGTCTTTTTCACTAATGTCCAAAAAAGTTTAAAAACCACATCAGCTTCAACTGGACTGAGACTGCCAAAACAATACTTGATTCTTCTGCTAAAAGTGTCAGCTTTCTGTACTGTGTGTGATACCAAGCAGTCTACCCAGTTAGTTTTTCTCTGTAGTGAAGGGAATTTGATCACACTGAAAGTGGAATTATGGCTCTAATAATTATAAGTCATTCCTTAAAGCACAGCTCAGTAACTGAACCCCACCCTGCCATGGGCTGTACAGGATTATTGGTTTTGAACACACCAATGGGATATTGGAAACAGTTATGCTCAAAAGCCAGGACTGGCTGAGGGAGATGCCCTGTGTGCTCTGGGGTAGCCAGAAGGCAGCTGTGTTCTGACCATGTAACCACAAAGCTACGACACAGAGTCAAATATTACTCAGGCCATTAGGGAACTTCTTCCATTTCCCTCTTCTCCACAGACTTGGGCTCTCAGGCTTCCTATTTGTTTTATTAGTACAGCTTTACTGTTCAAAGACAACATAACTTAGGAAAGAGCAAGGATCATATTTTTAGCACATGGATAAATATACCTTAAAAAGAAAACTTAGTCATGCAAACCTAGCATTTACAAGAGTTATATGGATAAGAATGACCTGTGTAAAGCTACATATTATTTGTTGAACGAATCTGGAATTAACAAACTGTCACAAATAATGTTGTGTGTCCTATAGGTCATGGTAAGACATTTATTCGTGAGATCAATGAAAAGTAAATAAAATCTGCCAAATGTTTTAATTAAATATTCAAAAATTTTCAAGTCAAACTTAACTAGATTTTTTTTTTTAACACTCATCTTCTGTATGTAGTGCATCAAGAAATAAAGCTCATTTTCATTCTTTCAAACTGAAATATATTCTGGGACCAGCACAGAAACTGACACCAGGATACAGCCTTATGGGTCTGATATAGGAGTTGATTGAGCTCTTTCTAGACATCAGACAGGGTTAATTTTGAAGTTGGGGAGTGTTGAAGAAACTCTATTCCCCCCTCCCCCCCTTTTTTTTCCCCTTAAATGTTTACATTTTAAGCATTTGTAAAAAAAAAATCTTCATCATTCTAATGAAAATCTGTGATTACGACTGTTGTTCATCTTTTATTTCAAAGAAATATTTTTTCAGTTGCAAGGGTCATATGTTAAGATGGTTTTTGGGGTTTTTTGGTACTACAGTCAGCACAACACTATGGTTTGACATCCATCTGTAATTAAAGGCTATGCCAAGTGCAAGCTGGGGGATCAGCTTTAGTCAAAGGTTTTCTGTAAACAAAATACCCAAATAATCTCAAACTACCCAGGGAAGAAAGTGTAGACTAATGCGGAAGTCATAAGTATTCTTGGCAAATTGTGATGTGTGCAGCAACTGCAGGTTATTCAGAGCTGCTAAGAGGGACACTGAAAGAAGCCTGCTATACAGGTGCTTGACTTAAATTTAAGAAATAGTCTGTACAGTATCAAACTATATAAAAAGCTTAAAAACCACAATGAGAATATATTCTAAAATTTTTTTCTATATTGTAAAAATTTTAAAATTAGGTCCAAACCCCCATTAAAAAAGGTATGAAATGTGCAATTTTGCAAGTGGAAACAAGGGACACGAGAAGGATTCTGTAGGGGTTAATTAGAGTTGCTTTGTGATTTCTTTGTTTCCAGTACCTTCATATACCCAGTAATCACACAGACCTCAGAGCAGTTCTCTTCAGGCAAGTAGGACATGAGCTAAAAGTATCATCACTGATTTCAGTAGGGAAGATTGGCTGCAACAAGGAGTAAAAAGCTATTTTAAGGGACAAATGTACAGTACAATCTATTTATGTAAATACTTGGAAAACTCAGGAACAAAATTGTTTCCTAAGTACAGAGCTGTAAAATCAGTGCGCCATATGGAGCTATAATATATGGCAGAATATTTTAAAATCCTAAACCTTCTTGTAAGAAAACTGTTGTAAAAGTCTGCATGTAGAATAAAATGACTACTCAGTTGTGTTTTAACTGAAAGCTGCAAAGATATTTCCAAATGTACTAAAATTAAAATAACTTGATATTGTTAAAAGAGTGTAACCCTTTTCACTTATTTCTCACAAAGCATAGACTGTGGAAATGATAATTAAAGGCAAGTGAAACAGATGGCTGTAACATAATTCTTGAGTCTTAACTGGCACTTAACTAACTCTACTTTCAATTTGACAAATACAATAAGACACCTATGTTGACATCCACGTGGTGCACTTAACTACTTTTATTTATGCAAGTGAGGTATTAAAATTGCCTTGAAAAGCAGATATCTAAAGAAGAGAAAATGGTATGGAGAAGAGAATAGTAGTCATTGTTTTGAGTGTTCAATGATTAGTAGTTGAAGGGTTTTTTCTTCCAATATCCTATCTTACAATTTCCATGCAAAGCCTCTGTCTTACTCCTCTACTAGGTAGGTAGCCTGGGAAGATGGGAGAAAATCCATATTTTTTCAGCAAGAATTAGTTATGAAGACTGTTTTCCTTTTTTGAAATGAAGTATAATAAGCTAAAAGTGTGTGCATCTCACACGCTGCATATGGTACACTTTTAATATATACACTGTCATTGTACACAAGCATTTTGTATATACACTGACACCACCTTCAGCAAGAAGTTAAAAGTCAATAGATAATGAACCTTGTGCTGTATCTTCCCTCCCTCTAACATAAATTTCACATGGAATCTCCTCCATCACCCTGTCTTCTATGACCTGCTCAGGGCAGTCGTGAGCTTGCTTGAAAGTGTAAGTGCTTTTCTTGAATGTGCTGTTAAATGTTTTCATGGGCTGGGGCTGCGCAAAGTCATTGCGGAAGGGAAGTTCCATGGAGCTCAGGTTGGTCCTGCTCTGTTTGATATTGGAGGCCTGGGAGCCACAGTGGTGGTCGTGAATGCATCTGGAAGCTGTTGAAGGGCGCCGCAGTTTCTGATAGTTTTCAAGTTCCTCTGATAAATCTGCCAAATCTGCAGAAATTTCTTTGTCCCTTAGTGAAAAGAGTTCATAATGTGGAGGGTCAAATACTTCCTGGAAACCAGTTTTATTGAAGGCAGTCTTGCAAGCCATAACCTTTTTGCGAGGTTGCTTTACTTGCACTAGAATGGAAATGATGAGAAGAACTAAAACTATCCCTGTTGTGATGCCAATGATTGTCCCATGGGTTTTGGTGATTTGTTCAAACAATCCAGTTTTTTTCTTTTCTGCAAAGAAAAATTATTATGACAAGGCATTTATTAATTTCCACACTTTTGATAATGTATTTAAACAAAGCAAACTGTATTGTGATTGCCATGCAACTGATAAAATTACTTAATGGGACTGGAGACTAGACCTGTATGTCAATGGGATTTGTCTAATTCCCTGTCATTAGTGGCTACCATATGATAATTCAGTGCCAGGTGGAACTCTGTGAACCAGTGCATGCTGACTCAGCTGGGGCGTGACTTCCATCCTGAACCTTTACTGATCAGTTCCTATTCCTAAATCCATGAGTTAAATGGGCTTAAATTAACCTTAAATAGGTTAAATCCAGCCACAGATGATGCTTCTCTTACCATGCTTTTGCTCCTGTTGGTAACATTCCCAGTGATGTCAGTAGAAGAAAACATAGATTTAAAATTGTCTAGTTCTTCTTTAAAAGATTCATAAGAATGGCTGTACTGTTTGTTTTCATATCTCTTGGAAATTTAATGGCTGTGTCTGTTGTCTAAGTCTGTTATGCCTAATTCATCACATGGAGCTTTAGGATATCTATACTCCAGTTTTAAAAGTCCAATAATCAAGTTACTTAAAAAAGTGGGGGACACACACACCAGCCAACCCAAATCATATGGCGATTTTGGCTAGTACTTCATGTGAAAACTCACAAGATGGCAGCATCAGAACAAGATGGTTTTCCATATTTAAAATTCTTATTTGAAGATTAAAGTTTTCCAGTTGGATTTCTCTTCTGTAAAAGTTCTTGTCCTAGGGGCCTGGAAGATTTCAACACTGCAACATTTGCTAGTGGGGGAAAAGCATTTAAGACTATATAGAAGAAAATGTTGTAGCCTAAATCTTGGATAATTTTTTCAGATATCTGGCTTGTGGCATCTGAATATGTGTGTTATGCAGCTAAGTACCACACACAGTGCACGGGGAGAGTTATACACCATCGGGTGTTATTTGAAACAATCCAGATACTGAGAAGAGATTCCAAGGAGGTAGCTAATAAATTACATTTCTGCTTCAGAGCTTGGACTGTTAACTTTGAGCTACACTTTTACCTTTGAAGTGAAGGAGACTATCTCCCCTTGTCCTGCCCAGCTCAGATCCCAGTGTTACCATCCATGGTGGGAAGTATGAATTTCACTGCTACAGCAGCTCTCTTGTCTGCATCTAGGGTTCTTAATTCTTGGCAGATATTTTAATCAAAATGTTGTTTTACAAAAGGTGATGTCTTCTCCAGTCTCTTAAAATAAATTGCACACAACTGACTATCAATTTTTGTGTTACAGGGCTTAGGCATAAGTAGGTCACAATATGCTCAGATTTATGTAGCTATTGATATGGACTAAATGAGAACTCTGCATGCCTGCAGGAACTGAGCACAATTGTGAGCAGCTCTCTTTTTCAGGCTAAGTATTGCTTATTTGGTTGCATCAGTCTCCCTTAGCTGGCAATGTGGATCTAGTCTTCAGCTGTCTCTTAATTTCTGCTGTGCAAGTATTACAGCAGAATTTAGATTGCATTCAACACAAAACATGACAGCCTGTTCAGCACCAGATACAACAATGTACAAATATTGGGAAAGACAGTTTTTATGGAATTAATTTTTTTAATACTGCAATATGTGAGTGAAGTGTGGATTCTAGGGGAGAGTCTAGAAAGCAGTTGGTAAAGATGGGAAAGAGACCTAGAAATTGAAATTAAGAGGGAATGTTGAATATTATCAAAAGTAAGGATTGTTTTGAGAAAGCTTAGTTTTACATTGAAAACTGGGGAGTTATGGATCAGTTTTGTTAACCAGAAAACTTCCACAATGTACCCTACATTAGAATATCTATTAGTGGTGAGAATTTCTTTGTTTATCCAAAATGCAAATAAAAAGTAAGGTTTTTAAAATGTTTATTTACTTAAAAAATGCAAGCAGTATTTGTGCATTGAAAAGACATTTTCTTTTAAGATTTTCTATAGAGAAGGTTTTGACCCTTTCTGCAGGGTCAGTTTCTCTTTGAAATGGAAGACATATTTAAATCTTCTGGAGTGTTGTGTTCAGACCTTCTGATGCCACTCTATTTGTCAAAAAACCAAAACCAAACAAGTTGAAGTCTTTTTGTTCTATTGTTTCCTTATCAAGAAAAATTGTTGACCTTAGAGTGGTTTGTTCTAACTCTGACAACTGAGCTGTTCTTGAAGCACAGGAAAATGTTTATGTTTTAACAGAATAACAATTTCCTCAAATTATGAGAATTTTTCCTACAAAGCCTGATATTGAAACAGTCTTTACTGTAGCTGTGATGGTTGAAATCATACTCCCCACCCCATGTTCTGGAAGCAGCAATTTACATGTGTCTGTTTTCCATAAGTGTTTATTTCCTCCTTCCTATTCCTTCTTCCTCCCATCCTTTCTCACACCATATACAGCAGTTGAATTTATCCTGAAATAGCCTGTGATTTACAACTCCAAACAAATGTTTCAAAATTATCTTTGAAGATCACTGCTTCTATTTCAGCCCTGAGAGAGGCTTTTTGTGCTTGAAAACTTGTGTTTTTTCAGCTCTTTATTTTTATCTCTAAGAGGTATTACCTGTCCTTACAATCCTTGCTTCAGTTAAAGTTTAGAAATGGATAGGATGCAGCCTCGAAAATACTAAGTTCTATTTCTTATCAAGCTGATATCCTTTTAAAATAGAGAGTATATGCTGAAGAGGAAGAAATTTAGTTAAAAGCAGTAAGACCAATATTCAGGATGCTTACATGTGTCCTGAGTTTAAATAAAAAATTTTGAACACCTTCCTGAGATTAGCAGAATAGCTGTCTTCAGCATATTTCCAGGAAAAAGACATTTCATGATTTTCTTGAAAGGCAAACTGACCAGCCTAGCTCATAAAGGCTGTGGTTTGCACTATATTCACCTCTGCAGTGATTCTCATCCCAAGGGTATGCACAGTTCTGAATGCCATTGCAGACTAAAGAATTATTGATGCACATGTTGCTATGGCAGAAGTAAGTGTTGCCTGAGCAGGGAGCTGCAGGAGAGAAGAGAAAGAAAACATTCAGAATTTTCAGTAATTGATGCCCTGCAATAATACCAGTAAGTTCCTATATTTGGGGTTTTTAAACATGCATTCTTCCTCTCTGCCACAAACACAATCACTCTTCTTGCATGTCACTAATTATCTGATGATTTTCTCTCTCTTCATGGATTGCTTTCAGTGTATTATGAATACTACAAAACCAATTCTTGCTCCGAATGGGTAGGCAGCAAACAGAGACAGTCACAAAACACAGATAATGGAAGAAGGCTTTAGTATGTGTCTTTAAAAACTTAATACTTAAAAATCGCATGCTCACCATCAATTATATATTTATTCTACGGAGCATCTGCTGTGTAGATGTTGTGAAGCAGTCCCTGAACATCTGCATTTTAGAGCTCATTAATATCTTACGGCAAATCAGATTTCAACAGTGGTGGACTGTTTCAGTAATTGCAAGAGATTTCAGTAACTAGAGGCATCTAAGTCATTCCTGCTTGTGAATCAAAAGCTCCTGGATCCTCCTATTAGAGCTAATGCAGGGATTGAGAGAGTACAGTTTAGCTTTTTATCTATCTATATATAGTCAGAAATTTGAAGAAAGAAATCAACTGGAAAGCTCCCCAATGTCTTTGTGAGTATTTGTTATAGCTCCTTGACATTAGAAAAAAAATATTAAGAAGTAGTAATAGTTCTTTTTAGGATTTTGCATACTATACATAGGGAATTATTTATGAATTCAGGGCACTGGACTAGAAACTGGTTTTCCCTCTCTCTGTTTCAGTAATGTGGTGTTTTTTATGATGAAAATGCCTGCTATTAGTTAGCAGGGAGTCAGTTATATATTAAACAGTAAAGATGTGTGATGGACATCCTACTATTTGGTTTCACAGAAAGAATATGTTCTTCAACAGTCTGGATTCTCTGAAACACAGTGGGAAACCCACAGGGTAGAGCAGAGGGAATGACTTCTCCTGAAAGCTGTATTTCTCACTTAGTCTTTCTGTTAGGCTTGAGAATCTCAGTGACAAAAAGAGGAGTTATGCCTAAGAAAAAAGAATATTCAAACCTTTAATTCTGAATTTGCATTCCTAAATTAAATATGTATTGTCTTTCCATTGCTTACTCCAACTGAAGTTTGATAACCTACACTCATTGGTTTTAAGCTTTTGTATCAGCTGTTAGTGCTTAACCCTACAATCTGGCAAGAAGTTCCATTTAAGAACTTGCTTTAATTGTAGTGCACATGTGAATACAGAATGTATTTAGAATGTATTTTGGAACAGCTCATCTGTGTAATTTCAGTGCTTAAAAATGTCACGGTAGCTATCACATCACTTCCTCACTCATATGGCTGGAGAATTTAATTGTTTGGAAAGCAGATATAGTCTGAAGAGCACTGCCTTAAAATAGGATCAGTCCTTCGGAAGGTCAAGATCAGGCCCATCCTGTCAGTTATGTCACAATGTTAGATAAATTCCCTTTCTTTTTTTCCTGAACAGCTAATTTTTTTTTATTTTTACAGTTCTGAATTTTTGGATGATGCATTCTGCTGTTGCTTCTCCATTTGCGAGCACAGTCTCTATTTTACATTTGTGTAGTCTCTTTAACTTTTTGTTGGCATGGCTTTTGTTCACAATTCATGAAGATGGGACAAATGGACTTTTTCTCCTTCTGTCTGTTATTTGGGGAGTTTGAAGTCTAAAAGTCCCAAAGATTGATCAGCTCCAGCATAGGACTTCAAGGACATAGCTGAACTCTTCTCATAACAGCTGCCCAAGAGTGGTGCAATGTTCACAGTGTTCTTTGTGTCCAGCATTACTCATGTATTGAATCAAGCCAGGAATCAAATACATTGATTTTTCACATTGCTGTTAGCTGAATTACTTAGACAAATCTGCAAGCAGCACTAGCTGTGTGTTAGGTGACTGTCATGCACTATTAGTTCATTTATGGAAATCTTTCCAGAAATATCGATCATTTTCATGGTTGCCTTCATATAATTACAAATCATTAGCAAGGCAGAGGAGAAAGATAACTTAACAATCTGAAAATAAGATAAGCTCAGATTCACTTTTTTCAGTTAGAAAAATTGCTTATGACAAGATTATATAAAAATATTTTAAACACTTTTCAGCCACATATTTTTCAATGACCCTATCAAAGAATGGCAGTATCTCAAGTAAATAACCATAAATACATACCTTTGCCAATACATACCTTCTGCCAATGACTTTTGAGTTGCTTTAAACTCATAAAGTTATCTACCTTTAGAAGTACTCAGTGTCTCACACTCTTGCATTAAAAAAAACCACATAACCCCCCAAAAAATCCAAATTCAACAATGATTTAAAAAACCACTCCAATATTTATAACATAAATAGATCATTTCCCAGGCAAAGTTTATAGCATTTTCTAGATTAAAAGCTGGAATAACTTGCACAATCACCAATGTTAATAACTGTATTGAAATAAAAGCTCCTGGAAAAGCAGTTATCAGTTTTGCAAGTTGTACTTAAGACTGACATTTATTTAAATTCTCAATATCTAAAAGTTTCTAAATGCCGCTTGTAGGTTAAGCAATAGACTAGCTTAAAACATGCAATTGTTCCTTACTACCATGTATTCAAAGTAAACCAGAAACTATTTCTCTTATACCTATCTGTTACTTTAGAAAGATTGTTTTACAAAAAGTAGCTTTTCTCCTATATTAAAATTTATTGGTTTATGGAACAGGACATAAAATCTACCTGTTACCTGTAACCCCAACTCTCTTGCAAGGTAGTGATCACGATCTTTTTCAGGACTGGCTACAGACATGATCTGTCAGAAAAGTTTTTTTTTTTTTGTCAGCAAATCTGTACTATTTAGTCTCAAGCAGAACTTCTTGAAAAACCTTCAGCACAAGCATAGGTCTGATTTCCTGAAATGGCAACATTTGATTTAGCTCTCCCCATGTATCTCATGGGGAGATCTGCTCTGCAGTTCTGAACTTAGTCTGCTTTAGTGCCATTTATTTTCAGGTTCTGCAATGTGGATAGTATTGTCCTCTGTAAGTATGTGAGGCAACAAAATCCCATTAAGTTCAGGGAGAACACACTTGGAAGAAAAAATCTCACAAAAAAACTTTCAAGAAACATCATAATTTACAATGAGACTAAAGACTATCTCTAACCCAGGCTATGGAATCCAAACAAAAATCCAGATGGCATTTACAACTCTGCTTTAATTACAATCTTCTTGAATAAACTTGAATTTAACTGCTTATCTATGGTTGTGCAACACAACAGGGCTTTGCTAAGGGAGCACATGTGGGATCCTTTAGAGCCAAATGCAGCTGAGGATAAGGGAGAAGCTTGGGTGCAGGGGGTGTAGTTCCAGAGCCACAAGTGAAGATAGGGCTGTGGATAGGAAGGGAGAGCGAGACTTCACAAGATCAGGCATGTTTTCTAGTCTTCTGAACATCCAGACTAGGCTTGAGAAGAGCCTGTTGTGGTGTCTGGCAAGGAACTGGTGGGACAGCACACTTCAGAACCACTGTTGTCTTTTTGAAATAAGGCTGTGCTCATTTGTAGAGAAGGACATTGTCTAGGGCAGTGTTGCTGAATTCAAATGGAAAATAAACCTTTTAGGAATGGATGAAAGCTTTTTTTAGGAACCATCCTACAACTGTAATAAGGCAATTATCTAATTTACGTGCTAGTATGTGAAGGAAACAGAAATACCCTTTTTTTGTGTGTTTCTGATGTGTAATATACAGCTGCTGCTTTCCCTAAAATACTTGAAGTACCCTGATACCAGGAGAATTGGTACTTTCAGATCTACTTACGATCCACAAAGGAAGTGAAGAGCATTCTGAACCTGCTCAGTCTGCTGCCTTCATCTGCCCACATGCGCACCACCCCTGTGCCTGTCTGCAGCGTGACATCGTTGGCCACTGTGCTGCAGAACTTGGCCTTCAGGTTCTCAATAGAACTGCTCCCATCATAGACAGCAACAAAGTTCCTTTTGCATTCATTGGAATGTTCCATTTGATAGTCCAGAAATCGCATGTAGATCTGTTAGGAAAGAGAAATCAATGTCTTCAGAAGAGTACAGAGAAGAGAGTTTGCTTCCTTAGCAAATCTTCAATAAGATGTTTTGTTCCCTTACACATATATGTAATTCCCAATTCACAACACTTTTAAACTTACATTTTCTCATTAGGTGTCCATGAGGAGTATTACCTGAAACTTGTCATGGGTATCTGTTTAATTTCTCCCTGCTCCCCAGAATAACCTTTATTTAAAAATTTACTTTGATTTATTTCTGCTCCCTTTGGAAAAACAGTACAAAGTAATACACTTTCTGAAGAAACCCCCAAGCAGCTCTGCTAAATGTGAAGTCTGTTTCTCTAGAAGAGATATAAGGAATGCATAGATGTACTGAAATAATTTTAATAGTATTTTGACTGTTCTCTTTCCTTTCTTTTTAATTAATAAAAAACAATGTTAAAATAAAAGGGAAAAAGTCTAGTCCGAAAAGCTCTGAAGTAAAATAAGGAAATTAAAATTTATTGCTTCAGAATGAAAGCTAATTACTAAACCATAGCTGTGTTATGAAAGACACAAACCACGAAGTCAGGAGTAATTTGAATAAAAATGGAAATGAGAGAAAAGTAAGCTGGCTATATAGGAAGAATTAATAAATTTAAGCTAATCGTAATACTTGTAAAAGCAGAAATCTAATCCAAGAGAAGGCAGCATATGTGTTAGAACATGTGCAGCAATAAAATTAGAAGATTGAGATGGTATTTAAAGAGTAAGTAAATAATTTATTTTGCTGGAGCAGGAAACTTGTGCAAGATTGTACTTCAGTTAAAATTACATGAACACATCATAAGGCTTTTTTAATCTCTTCAACGGCTGTACTGGAATTCTCAAAATTCTACAGAAAGTTTTGAGATATGAAACCAAGTCACCTAAGCATGCTGCTGAGGCCATTTTAGACTTTCAAACTTCCTAGATAGCCATTGTGTTGATAGAGAAGAAATGTGTCCAGGTGGAGGCTGAGTGTTCCTGCCCTATTCATGAGATCTTCCATGTGTTCCTCCTTCCCAGTGTTTCTCAAAACATGGATGTAAGCTGCAATTGCTAGTATTTGGGCTGGGAGATGGTATTCTCTTTTAATGATTGACTTTAGGGATCTGCTACAAAATTACAATGGAAACCAAAAATAATTTAGCACACTGTTATTTGTATGATAACAAAGGAATAATCCCATTCAAAGTGCTCACCTCTTCACAACCTCCTTTGGATTAATGTGTTAGGCAAGTATAAAAGGTCCTTACTCCTACATTATATTGATTATTCTGGTAATTTTATGAAATCTGGAGGTAAAATACTAAGTGTCTGTTATACAGATTTTAAAAGTACTTCCATTGTTGCAGTTGTGTCAGGTTTAAAACTTTATTTTTATTACAAAATCAAATTGAGGAAATTAAAAATGTCTATGCTTATTTTTCTCAAGAGACTGCACCATATCAGATCCAATGGATTTTATAATCATAATTCTGCCTGAATTGAAGCTTGAGAAGCCACTGTCAGAATACTAAGAATTATTTTTCTGTAGTGTTTTAAATCAATAATTTAGGATGATGATCTAATTTCGGGACTCACCCAACTATAACTCTGCCTTCTGGCAACATTCAATAATTTATTAAAATACTTAAGCACAAGACCTGGTGCACTCAAGTGGCAATGTAGAGAGAAAATGGGTTTGTTATTGTTTCTGGAAGAACTGCTACTATTACTTAGACTAGTATAGGGCTCTTGGGAATTGACTCACTTCCTCAAAGGCTCAAATATATTAATGGACATTTAATTTCTTTCTTGTCTTCTCCTCTTATTATCATCTTTTGGTTGCTGTTTAAAAATACACTTGCAAAGTGGCTAACAGGGCTGGTTAGTTAATTATTAGGAGTGTGTAAGAAGGCAGAGGAAAGGTTTGTCATCTTGGCAGCTACTGCTTCAAAATATTTAAATTTTACGTACATGCAAGCAGAAGCAAAATTAAAGATGTGTATGCTATATGGAGAAAAGTATGTGCTCTTCTGTGCAACTTATATTTAGAACTTATGATTCTGAAACTACTATGATTCAGGCTATAGCTACTGCATTTTGGGGTTGTAAATAGGATTGTATCCTTCTCTCTGCCTAACAAGGTAAAACCTTTCCATTTAACTCAGACTGCTGATGAAAGTGGGGTTTGGAGTGCTGGATTGTGAATTAGATGGGACAAACAGGCATATGTTCTGTTGACTTTGAAAAGAACGAAATTCTCCAACAGAACCACTGGAGGCAAAATGTTAAAGTTTGGCAGTGAGATTTACTGGAAATTACTGAAGATGCCAGCCAGCATTTTTGCCTGCAGTCTTCCAATAAAACCAGGGCCCAAGTCAAATGCCCCTGAAAATTGTTGCTTAAACAGTTCTCACAGTTATTTGGTATTTGAAGCTTCAAATAATAGGAAGCCAGCATTATGGACTTGTATATACAAGTTTAATTTCAGAAACATTCTCTCTCAGGATTTCCTAAGCCCCTGCTACATGACTCATTTCAGTGAAAGTACAACATTATGCAAATCACAGTTAGTGACCATTACCTATAGCTAATGTCATGGAAACCCATTATATACTGAATTATATGAACAAAACCCACCTTAGCATTTGGAGTAGCTTTAATTGTCCATATACAGTCAACTGCTTGTCCAGGTTTCGTTTTTCCTTCTTGTTCTACCTGACTGGAACGTACTATTCCATCAGCTCCTGAGAGCTCAAATTGGCAGTCTAGGGAGAAGATATACCTTGCTGTCAAATGCAGTATGACATTAATTTAAAATTTCATGTATAAAGAAATTGTTACTGTAATACTATACCTGGGATGGGATTTAAAATACCTCCTAGGTAAGTGAAGTCAGGATCTGTAATAGAAAGAAGTCATGAATCACAAGGGCTATCAGTGCTTGAGAATCACTTCAAGGTTTAGTATTATCTGCAGATTATGTCCATTTTTTATTATGTCACAATAAGAATTGCCAGAAAGTTTACTGAATCAACTGGAGCATATAGAGACAAAGGTTTTTTTAGATGAGAACATTATTCCACAAAGATTGACCTTATCTGAAAAAGGCAATTCTATCCTGACAGCTCAGATTTCTAGCATAACACCAAAAATTACTATTCACTATTTTGTTCCTACATTATATTCTGAATTTAACTATGTCAGTTTTCACTGAAATCGCTGGAGCTCCACAAGAGTACAGGGGATCTTTCTCTGTGCAAAAAGCTTATTTAGATTTATTTTATCAGGCTGCTGTAAGTGCAGTTCTGAACAATTTGAACTGAGCTTAGCAGAATATATCAACACTTTCAAATTGCTAACTGTTCTTAAAAAAGTGTGTGAAGAAGGACAGTTCAATCCTAAAGGTACTTTATGCTGGGATGTCTGTGTCTGAGGCCACGTAGAACAGTTCTGGCTGTGGTTTATGAAATGTTGTTCTATGCAAAGAAAGCAGTAGTTCATCCAAAAGTGCACACCTGTGTGCTACAAAGTTCTTTCCCAAATGAAGATCCAGAATTTGGCTCTTTCTGTGATCCTATACATTTTTTTTTTCCTATATAGGGAGTTTATCCCTCCCCGTAGAATGCCTCAGTCCTGAACTTAAGACTCAGCACAGTTCAGAAAATGCCTCATTTGCCCTCTTCTGTTTTATTTACCTATAGTGAAAGCTATGATCACTATTTGCAAAATTCTGCAAGGTTTTCAACCTCCTTTATAGACTGAGTTTTTATTAAGCAGGCGTTTGTGCATGTTCCCCTTCAATTTCAGAACCGTACAATATTTTACCACGTTTCATATAAACATAGAGGAAGGAAAAGAAAAATATCAGTCCTTCAGTTGTTGCAATCTATTGTGAAAATAATATATAGTTTAAATGTATATTTAAAGTTCCAGCCTGGAACTATAGTAATTTAGTTTTGAATGTGATGTTGATGAAATAACTTTGGAAATGGACTTAGCAAAATGCGTAAGAACTGTCCCTGTGAAAACATTTTATCATGCTATTCCCAATGGTCTGGTCACCATGTTAATCTGAAGTTTCAAAGTCTAAATCCCTAAGCAGTAATATATAACCAGGAATAGTGTTTTCATATGCTGTAGGGGTAAAGATAACATTAAGAAGTTATGTGTGGCTAGCACAGGTTTTTCCCATGAGAAGTTTTCTTGTGTTTTGTAAATAAAGATAAAGTTTGGATGTTATTGGAACAGTGTCCCAGAACTTGGGCAGTGCAGGCCTGGCCAATCAGGCCTGGGGGAAGGCTTCTGACTGACCAATCTGGGTGATTTTTGAGAACTCTATATATGTGATGAAATCAAAACAATAAAGGTCATTCCTTCTTGCCACTGAGAACTGATGCATTCATTACTCTGCTAGCTGCTCAACAGCGACAGTTATGTTTGTGTATACATTTATCGAAGTAGTAGAGCCGACACTTGTATATTGTCTTTTGTCCCAAAGACAATAAAATGCTGATAACTAGACATGTAGTAGCTCTGAAGTACAGTAGTCAAGCATTGCACAAGGACATCAGGTCAAATTTTCATGTAAGGAGGATCCTCTGCCAGTGTAAATATCCCCACAGAACAGATGCAATTTTTGTTTGTCTACAGGCACTGTTAGCACATTGTCCTCTCCTCTGTACCTGTGAACTACACAGGACTTTGAGCAAAGAGCAGCTCTGTTGTCTGAGCCCAAGGATTGAGGGAATCCAGTTATACCGAGAGCTCATGCTTGGACTGTGCAGATATTTGCTCTGAGTTTTCAGAATGGAGATTTAAAATCTCCATTAAAATGTTTTGCATCTGTCTGGAGTGCTGTTGTAAAGTTGCTCCCAGTGCTTTTGTCCAGTGCCTTATACTCCTAGAAGAGAGGCTGGTGAAAAGGCAGCTCTGTCTGCATAAATATTCCTTCCTTTCCTACCACTGGTGGAACTGGTACAAGTTAGAGCGATACAGAGGGATGCTGCTTCAGCATGAATGAGCTCAACTGTCCTCTTCACTATCCAACTACAGACCTGTAATTTCCTTTCCCAAGTGTTTTTAGCCACGTACCTTGTAGAATTAGCAGGACTGAGACTGTGACTACCACATTGTCACTGTGCCTTTATATGTGCTTATGCTGCAATACAGCTCTTGGCTGAGAGGACAATCACACCCACGGAGTTCAATGGGAGCAGATGATCATTAACTCAGTCAGAATTTTAGACATCTTTACCTGGTATAAATGAGTACTTTGCTTGAAATCCCTTTCCTTCCAGCTCCTCATCAGAAATAAACTTGATCCACATAAATCTCCCTGTTGATCTAATTAGTGCAGGACTTTTCAGCCCACAGTAACGATTAATGAGAGGGGAGAACCCGAAAGGTCCATCTCGAACCTCCAGATGATCAAACCGACATTCAAATGAGGGTTCTATGTAATAGGGTTCATCAAAGGTCAACTCAATTCTTTGTCGTGGAGCAGCTAGACGTAAAAAAAATAGAGCAAAAGATTAAATGACGATCTACATGAAAAACACAAAGGCATGAAGTAATGAAGAGACAGGCTTCCAAACCAGCAAGATAAAAAAGAAACCGGGAACTTCTCAAAATACATCTGCAATCTGCTACAAAAATTTAAAAAATTATTTTCTGAAAGATACTTTTGCATAGAATCTTACAGAATTTTCTGCTTGCTGATCTTAATTGTTGAAAATTTAGAAATCACACTAATTTAATGCAGCACATATAGCAGATATTAACATATATGCAAAGGTATCCAAACAAGGTTTAATATTAAGATATAAATTAAAACAAATGCTCTGTGAAAAAAAACTACATTAGAAAGGACAAAACACTGAGCTACGCAGAAAGAATGGAAAAGAGGAAGATCAGAAGAACTACTCTCAAATTTGGAGATCCTTTCACAGAAGCCATCTTTTATTAGAATATTCAGAGAAGTGCAAATGCTTTGTATATGTCAATAATATTCAGATGGCTAGAGATGTTGCTAAGTCTGAGCCAGTGGCAGCCTAACCCAAGGATTCGGATCAGAGCCCTAAATCCTAACTGTCACATCGGTGGTTTGGATCCCAAGACTTTCTCCTGTATGAAAGGCTTTAGTGTTCCTGGTTCTTGGCATTGGCTGCACTACGTGAACTTCCTGATCCTGGCTGGGATCTGGAGTGACAGCACTGAGCAATCACACGCTGCCTGCTTTTCCTGAATGCAGAAAGGATTTACTCACACGTCTCCAACGCTCCCCTCAGACCTTCTGCCTCACTCACATGAGCTACATGCATCTGTAGCTGCTGTGCATATTGGCAGTGGTCTGCACAAAGGAGCACATCTTGGCTAGAAATTCTGGAGGGCCTTTTTCCTACTCAGGCACCCACAATGTTCCTGTGAAAGGACTGAGACGTGGAAGCTGCTCCTTGTGCCCCAGGACAGGTTGGCTGTTCTCTGGGGCACTCCTGGGCAGGCAAGGTACAAAACCACGATGTGCATGTGAACAAGCAAAAAGGAGGGGTCTAGGAATGACCACTGTACTGTACAAACAAAAACTCACCCAACCTCGTTACTTGAAATATTTCAATTAATTGATATGAATCTGATGATTAGGCTGACTAATATTTTTAGCTGACTACAGTGAGTTTTGGGTGCATTCTAATAAGAGGAAAAATAATTGGAGTCTCTCAAGTCTTGCAGCCTTTATTTAAGATATTCTCATTGGAATATGTTTTTATTCTATTTAATGACATTTTTTGTCCTCACCACATTATTTTAATAGTGACCTCAGCAGTGCTAACGAATCTCAGTATTTTTAGTACAGTGCTACAGCAGCCAGATGTATCTTTTTTATTAACGAAGGACAGCATAAAAATTTTCTGCTTGTGAGCTAGAACAATACAGCATACTATGAAATAGTCTTCATCTTTTGCAATCTATTATCAGTGATATTAAGATAACAAACTACAGTTTTTATCTAAATAGTTCTGTGCCTTCACAGATTACAGTATATCTGCTGCTGCTTTTCCTGGCTGTGAGGGTATGTCTTATGCTACATAGCTTATTTCTTAATCTTTGCATTTCTTATTAGTTTGTTATTACTTGAGAGAGCAAATTTAGTTTCTTATTCAAGTAAATAATTGCAGAATTCATTATATTACCAGTATGGCAATGCAATACTTTACAACAGTATAAGGTGACAGTTTTAACAGTTCAAGATGCTCCATGTAAGATTACAGCACAACAAAACAGAAATACAGCAGGTACCTTCTAAGATATAGATGCACTCTTGATTGGGTGGGTACATGTTTGGGTAGTTTGGTGAAGCAAAATGCCCTCCATTACTGGTCCGGACCCAGTTGTCACACTGGGTGGGAGGAATGCGATTCACTCCAATATTCTGCCCACCTTAAGCAAAAAAAAAAAAAAGTGATCAAATAAGTTCCTTCTGCAAGCTTGCAGATTTGATATTGCTAAAGTAAAACTGTGGCATGACACATAGCCTATAAAGAAAAAAGTATTTTATTTTAGTTTTTATTTTGTTTGCAAACCCTCTTGTAAGGTGCTCATTAGTGTCTATCTAGGGAAATATTATGTTTAATTTTGTGGCAGGGTATATTCTAAAGATATAACAGCTTTTGAATATCAAATATGTCCAGAGATCCTTGGAAAGAGCAGGAGTAATATTCTTTTTTACCCAAGTCAGTCCGGGTTTTTGATACTCTTCTTTCTAAGTGAAATAGTCACAGTTGCTGCCAATACCATTATTTTATGGCTTATGTCATCTCCGTTCCTATGTAAATATAATCTGAAATATTTGTCAGCTTTCACTAGTTTTGACCTTGATTCCAGAGTATGCTATCCTTAGGTGGGACATCTATTTACAGTAATTTGCTGGAATAGAGAATGTTTGTAACAGAATGAATTACAATATGCAATTACACTAAATACAGCAATGGTAGTTAATAAAATTACTAGCAATAGGTAGATTGTCCTGGTAGCTAAGGGTCTCATTTAAGACCAAATCTCCTCTTCTGATGTACAGGGAAGAGGATGTACAATCTCAGTGTTCTGTGACTGAGATGATGTAGTTTAGTAAACTAATTCTTCATGCTGGACCATTCATAGGACCTTGGTTCAGATTTCCTCATCCAAGAAGAGGATGGGAATAGTGTGATCTCTGATATTCTTAAGTACCTTTGGCCCTTCTCCTTGGTATCAGCAGAACTGGAGAGAGAAAAACACGATATGTGGTTTCTGATAGATATTTGCTAAATCTCACAGGATGCTCTCATACTGTTATTTATATTTAGTTTTAATTTGCAGACCTGTGAGAGGACATCCATGCTGGTACAGGTCTTAGATGCCTCCAGTAAATTACTTCACCTTCCACTGGTATCTTGACAGCTTTTTGATTTATGGGGGTGAAAAATCCTCTCCTGGAGAAATTTTTCAAGGAAATTCTGTAGGTGGCAGTTCAAGGAATTCTTCTCTCTTAAGTGTGGGTAATCCCACATATGAAAAAATAAGGTTTGTGAAATTGATTCCTTCCCCACTCAGCAGGCTTCAAAAATGTTTGTGGGTGGACTATTTGAAAAGCCTGTTGTCAGATACAGAAAACATGAATTTCCGTGGTGGTTTCTTTCCCACCTCTAACATCTAAAACTGTAGAACTTTACCTGGGAAAGTGAAACTTCCATGTTCTTTGTGACTGGGTGGCTTTGTTCATTTGGGAGAAAATGCAGCAAATGGGGGGAAATGGAAAATACAATTCATGCTGGTAACTCAAGAGCTATTAATATCTGAATGCAAACACTTCCTTTCACTTCTATTGCTCAATTAAAAATTATAAAACTGTTACATTTTTTGAGAGAAAATCATTGAACTAAAATTGTACCTTGTGTCTTCTGTGCCACGGCAATGCCCTCCACTACCAGGATTGTTACAAGCAACACTGATGAGAGAAATTGGACAGGAAAAACATCAGTAATTCTTCAAAGTCATAGATCATTTTCTGCAGTCCTGGTTCATACAATCCTGGGATCACTGAGCAAAACAACTCAGAACATACAAAAATATATAATTAATTTCTGTGTTTTCTTTAAAATTTCAACTTACGAAACTAGTGCAGCCTGTGTGCACTGCTGGTCCTTCTTCCAGGTTCCTCAAAAGTGTATGAGAACAGCAATTATTTGAGAGGATTTTAAGAATATTTTCTACAGTTTACATGGTGTCTGTTGTCTATAAAACTTTTATATCCTGAAACAAGATGTTTCACTGCTATAATGAACCATATTTATCCTAAAACTCCATTTGCATAATGTGTGCAAAAGACTTCTCCAGCTTCCAAGAAATTAATCTGGACCACAGGAGACACTGCATGATCTTAACCCCTCCATAGATTTCACAGAATTGTGCTTGCAAGACTGGTTGTTGTAATGCTGCCACACAATACCAGGGATTTCTGCCAATGATGGAGCAGTAGAAAATGGCAGATGCAAGTTTTGGTGATGAAGAGCCTCCTTTCTTTTTCCTGGCTCTTTTACTTTTGGCCTTCCCTTACATTTACACATTCCCTGCACCCAAGAAGCATCAGTATGAACAGCACATACGAAAGATTCCATATTCCACAATCCATCAGCAATTTTAAAGCAAGGCTTAATGTTCAGATTCTCCCAAAATGCTTTGTCACATCACATAGTTTGGGATTACTAGGAGGGGGTAAGAGAATGAAACAAAGTATATTAATATGCCATTATTCACATCTTTCATTTGCTTCCATCTTGAGTAGCTCTGAAATTCTGGACACATCTCTTACATAATTAGCTAAGCAGGCCTGAACGCTGGACAGAAACTGGCTGTGGAGAGATAGGATACATGTTACAAAACCACAAGTATCATTGAGATTGAGAACTGAGCAACTACTACTGCTTGTCTCTTCCAGTAGACAACCAGGCAGTGTCAGACAAAGCGAGCAGGTGGCGTGTTCAGATTAAACAAAGATTTTTCTTTTTTTTTTTTAAGGCACATACTTCATAACACATCCTTAAGGTAGAAAATTCTGTTTCGGAAAACCCTTAAGCTATAAGTTGTTGGAAGTCTGGGATGTATTTGGAGCAAATATAATTTGCTCTACTTTTATACTGTTTCTGCTTTTATATCTCTGTAAAAGAAGATACCAGGCTAGATGGACCTTTAATGTGACCTGGTATGGCCTTTCCCATGTTCTTAATCTACTTGTCAGGCAGGCATGGTCTTAGCACTGCATGGCAAAAAAGAGATTTCAGCAGGAATTTTATTGTCACATTCAAGAAGTTCATTTATTTTCCCAGTTTTCCTGCCTTGTTGCTCAGGCATTTTAGTGGCTCAGTTGAAATGGCATTTTCTCCATCTGTGGCTTTCCCTGTGTTGCTGTTGGACTTTGAGCCCTTTAGAGTTCCAGAGTGAGCATGCACTGACTGTGAACTACAGTGATCCTGATTCAACTCATCCAGATGCTCCTCTAAAGTTGGCATGGATATATTATCTTGGGAAAAGATAAAAGGAACCAAAGTCTGCTCCTGAAAGTGTCCATCTAGCATTTATGTTTTATTAGGTATGTTTCTGCTGCCCGTCCTTCTCTCTACCCATATTGAAGCAGACTGGGTTTCATTCTGAAACTTTTCTCACGAACAACTGCTTTTTCCTGTGTAAGTCAGGTTCATAACTGTGGGTGTTTTCTGAAATACCATATGGGTCTTGCAAACAAGTGCTATGTTCTTAGAAGCTATTTGATTTTTAGGGATGGATTATATTAGAGTAGGTGAAGATTTAAGTAGTTTTCAATTTCCATCCTTGCAATAATTCCGCATTTTCATCAATATTAATATACTTAAAAATATACTGACATTATCCAAATACAAAGTATCTGCTGCTAATCATTGCTGACTCACCCTAGACTGAAAATTCAGAAGAAAGCATCTAGCACACATTTCTGGTATTCAGGTTATGGATGTTCACTAGTCTTTAAAGCAAATTAACAAATATTCCATCTTTTTAACATATGACTTACATTAGTTTTCAGCTGGTTTTAGTTTTTACTATTTCTTATGTAGATGATACTATTTCAAAATTATTTGCAGTTTATTTTTGCAGATTCTGTGTTTAAACTGTACACTCAAAAGTCTGAGTTTATGAGTTGCATGAACTTAAAATGCATTTGTACTCCTGAAATCACTTCTCCCCAAGTGAGAATCTTGACAGTGGTTATAAAGTTGTCAGTCTCTTTTCTTTGGGGTTTTTCTACACTGGTTTTGGAGCAACCCTTCAAAGCTGGCTTTTATTGTTAAAGGAAAGGCAGTTTCCACAATCCTGTAAGAATCATGTGTCAGTATGTTCTATTGAATTCACCTTTCTTTAAGAGGTGCTTTGCCCACCCTCTGTTTTGCAAGGACAGAGAAAGCTCTGTGTAACTTGTGCTGCTTCTCAAATAGCAAAATGAGCTTTGACTTTTTTTCTTAAAGCAAACACAGAGAGAAATATGAGTGAAACAAACATGTGACTAACAAAATGAATGCAAATAGTCACTTTCAAGTAACAGTGAAAAATTGAGGGTTTTTTGGTTTGCTTTGATTTTTATTTAGTACAGCTCTTTACTATGGCTACCACTGTTACAGTATACACATTTTTTTAAACTATCAGTATATATCTATGTTTATTTCAGTGATTGTATTGATGGAGACAATGTAAGAATATATGTTCTGTTACACTAACCATTGATTTCCCTTGTTGATGTGGATAAAGAAACAAGCCCCCTAAAAGGACTTCAGGAAGCCTGATTGGCTTTCACTAAAGCTGTGCTGTTTCTATAAATAGTCCAGCCCTGTACGTGTGTAAATGCAAACAAACAGTGCATATTCCTTGCAGAGCAGCATGGATATGCAGGCAACTGCAGAAGACATGGGCTGAATATTTGTCTGTCTTCCTTTTGCCATGTTATATGGATGAGTGGAAATAGTATGGACTACCTTCTCTTTGTTCCCTGCCCTTTTCACCCTCTTCAGTTTTAATCTCCTCCACCTCTTTCTTGCCCTTCCCTGACAATGCCCATCCTTCTCATGCTCTCAACAGCCCTTAAGATGTATTCAGAGTAGCCCAGGTAGCAAACGTTCCAAGGACTCCTTTGCCACTACTTTTACCCTGGGTGACAGCATGATAAAGAAAAGAGGTGTCTCTGGCTAATAGTCTGGATGTGTGCTGTCCTTATCTGTGTGACACTGCTGGCAAAAAGGTGCAGAGGACTTACCTGTTCTTCCTTAGAGCACTGGGTTGGATTGCCTGAGGTAGTATTGCCTTAAACTGAGTGCATTGACATGACACAGTATAATGTGTGAAAGCTAACAGGAGTTTGGGGGCTGAAAACAAGGTCTATCAATATTCAGGATGAAAGGAAAAGGAAAAAAATAATCAGTCAGGATATTTTTAGACCTTTCAGGCTCTTTCTATTAACCCATTTTTTGTGCATTTTAAAAACAACAAAGCAATCTCCTGGTGTCCTAAATCCATACTACTTCCTGGAAAAATAATTTTGAGTCTCAAAGACTAATTTGGACAATACTAATCCATAAGAAGGAAGATGTTTAGGGAAGAGACAAATCCTAGAGAATGGTGCAGTGGAGAGCTAGTGCTGAACCAGTGTCCTGGTACTGCATTCAGGGACACAGACACAGCAATTGGAACAGCCATGAAACCAAACCACTTTCACCAAGAGTCTTGGAGCACTTCCAGAAGGATGAAGAATGATCTTGTTATTTCTAATAAACTGCAATTCAAATAGTTATAATGCACCTCAACTTACAAAGGGACACAGTATTCCTCTGCTCCTCTTTTCCTCTTTTAAAGCCTCTTACAGATCTCTCTGACATGACTGTTCTTCAGTGTGGATGAAAGATAAGTCTAGTCTTAGCTCCATAGTCTTTTACGGTATAGGAAGCATAAGCAGTGAGTAAAAATGCCACTTGAGCATGGCTTGCTGATGTAAGCAACAGCACACATAGCGCAGAATTACATGATTGCATTGAATATCAAAGGGATGCAGGGGAGAGCTGAGTGTTTTGTTTTTACTGGAGGAGTATGGTGAGAATTCCACCAGAGGATACTGAGCTATGGGACACTGATCTTATGAACTTAAAGATATTTAGGTGATAAATATAATAAAAGTTAGTGCTTCTGCACCTTACACTGAGCTTCCACTTCATGATCTGTACCCTGCAGAAGAGGCCATCATTAAGCCAACAGCAGCACATACACCGAGGCAGAGACTGAGGAGGTTCTTTTTTTCATGAATCTGGTATCTGCTCTGGACTTGTATTTCATGAATTATGGTGCATACTTTTGTACAACCATTTAAAGCTTTGATAGTTTTTACCTGTGTGAGCATGAGCTAGGAATAAAGAAAAAACAGCAGGTTTCTGTCTCTGCTTTTAAAGGAATGGATTTTTCCTTTTCTACACTTCTTTGCATGAAATATTTTAGATCACATAGCCTCCAGACAGCTGTATAAATTTTGAAGAGTGAAGACACTAACCATACAGTGAAATTTCTTACTATTCTGTTGTTGAAGTAGGCTTATGGAATAATATAAAAGAAGCCCCTGAACTGGTGTAGTAAACTTTGCGTTGTTTGCAGGAGTCAAGATGTTCTTTGTTGGCATTTCTTAAATTTTCAAAAATAAATCTAAGCTAAAAAAAAAAAAAGTCAATTTCTGCATTGGAGTATATATAGTGAGGTCCATAAATATGTGGCTCCTATTTCTCTATAAAAATGAGAATAATATAGTTAGTTTTACAGTAAATGGATGCTAAACCCAATACTGAGAAATCAGCATGTTGCTTAGAAAAACAAGCGCTTTAGGCTGCAAATCTGACATATGCTTGTACTTTCTGGCAAGATGAATTCTTCAGATTTCATGGGATACAGTGCAGCTCTGAGCTCCCTATGATATGTCTTTCCTCTGCTCTTTCTGCATGCTCTAGGGATCTTCACACAGAGACAACAGATAGATTTGCTGTGTGGCTCTGAGAGCAGTGTCTGTCTTCAGTGATAACAATGGGGGATCTATGCATGCAGGGCAAGCTGAATATCAAACTGGGGAGCAGTCAGGCACAACTGAGAAACAGAGTGAAAAATTCCAGCATTTTTTTAAAATAAAGACTTAATCATTTAGAGAATTACACATTCTTAATATAGTGGTAGCCAGAATCCTAGGGATAAAGATGACAGACTTTGCTTAAAGCAGGATTCATTGGATCTCTGTTTTCTGCTCCCTGGATTAGGCAGCACCTTGTACACATATAGTCCAGATAGATGGTAACTGGCAATGCATAGGTCATGCACGTTGGAAAATCTGGCCAAGATGCCTGCTTCTTTCTGGCAGATCCAGCCTGGAGTAACAAATGCTTGATCTTAATTATATACTCTGTTTTGCCTTATGGGAATGATTCCTTTTCTGTGTACTCTTCTTAAACCTAGCTCCTAATTTGCCCTCTGTGCTAAAATTAGCATTACTTGCAGCAACTGCTCATCACAGTATTTCAGCTGTTATATCCATTTTTTTTACTCACATGTGTCTAACCATTAATATTAGCTATTCATGTGCTGGGGACATTTATGATGTCATATCCTATCCTATTCTCTGGCCAACATGAATTACACATACTTTGGTTGCTTTTAAAGACTCTGATCAAGGACAAGTTGCTGCAAAAATTCAAAGTGATTGATTGACTGGTGGGTGGTCTTGTATAGAACTTGTGCAATTTAGACAGACAGGTAAAGTGTCCAGACACTTTGGATTTCATGTAATTCTGTGTGGATGGTCACCTCCTTTTCTTTCAAAAAGCTTATTAACTGCTTTCGGATTCAAGCCATTTTTAGTTTAGAAACACAAACTGGACATTTCAAGGAATGAGGTTTTTCTCTCTCTTCCTAGCATTTGCTATGTTTGTTAATTGGCAAAGGGAATACTGGATTGCATCTGTTGCTGCTGTATTTCAGACTAACAATTCTTTTGCTGAGGATGAAAACCCAGCAGTTTTTGAATCCCAAACATTTTTATAGTTCATAATCTGTATACATTCCTTAATCTATTGTGGTCTCAACAGGACATTTGCAGCTTGGTAAAATGAGTATCAAAAAGCAGTTAAGGTGGCTGCCTACAATTTATCCTATTAACAGCTCCAGTGATTTTCTTATATTGGAACATGCAGCAGGATTGCTACAGAATAAAGTACAGAGATGAAGGTGTGCATCAGGCAAGACATATTTTAGCTGGTTTTAAGTCTTACCCTGAGCATGCTAGTGGAGCTGCCAACCCATTTTTAATCCTTCTCACAAAAGCTTGATAGCAGAAGTGGGCTTCACCAGCTATTAACAGTGACTCTGGTGCCTTCTAAGATCCAAATCTTGTTAGCCATTAGCTGCCAGCAGGATATCTGAATGCACTCAGGTCTATTCTCAGATATAACATTTTCATCTCACTCCAGCTGTTTCCAGTAGGGATTCCTCTCTTAAGATTGCCAGAGAAACAAATTGGGACTCTATCTCTGCAGAGAAACCAGGTTAACTGATTCAGGAAGTAAGTGCAGTTCTCCCATGTCCCTTTGATAAAAATCATCTCCAGAACAATTCATGCTTGGATGGATCTATGACAGAATCCCCTCCAGGTTTGCTCAAAACATTAACATTTCTGATCCCGTCCTCCATTAAAATGTATAAGCAGCTGTGGGCTGCTTCATTTTACCCGTTGCTCCACATCCTGTTACTTATAATCCATCCCTGGGTCTGTCTGCCAGCAAAACTTCTGCCAGAAGAATGATAGCTTTCATTTTTAAAATAGAAACTTTCCTTTTTATATGGAAGAGCCTTTTTTTCATCTCCAAGCTGTGTACAGCAAAAGACTGATGAGAAGACTGCATGTGCAAACCATGTTGATGAGGGGTTTCAAAAACCTTATTAAAATATATACACTGACTTCAAGTTCAGATGATTTTCCTCTAGCTGACAGAGCTGATCCTGCTGCACATGACTATTCTCAATACATTTTTCTCAGAGATAACTTATTCCTAGAGAAATTGGGTAGTGATACTTTGTACTTAAAAATCGATCAGATTATACCAGACTTCTTTATCTTCTCTTATTTATTAGTAATATACTGTATCTTTCAGTGGAAATCTTTCCCAGAATGTCTATTATGAAATTAATATTAAAAGTTCTTTTCTGCTATCCCCTGTCAATTTATGTATAGAGTACAATTTTTTCTTTTCCAGCTCCTCACTCGCAGTCCCATAAAAAGAGACTTAACTTTCTGGTCATCAAATTTACCCTGTTGTAATGAAGGAGGTTTTGTGAAACAATTTGTTAACATGTTGGCCATTCTTTCCTGCTGCATAGTGGGGTCAGGTTTGTAATTGCAGAAAACTGAGTGAAGCACAAAAATAATCTAAAAGAAATGTGGAATTTTTTCACTAAAAGTTACCTGCTCATTTTTGTTGTGAGATTTACACTCCCCCAATCCCGTACCTTGCAGTATTTGAGGTGGCAGTTGCCAGTCATATACTGACAGAGACAGCAAGCTGTTTAAAGGTACCAAGCTGTTTAAGTTGTCCTAGACTGTAAGTGCTCCATTAATTAGAAAAAAACAAATTGAAGTACATAAGACAGAAAAGCAGCAAGCTTGTTTGCAGTGCTAGAACCCCAGCTTGAACCCAAGACATTAAAATTTTCATTCAGTCCAGACATGTTATACACTTAGTGATGGATTTGCTTTGTATGTAAACTACACGTACAAGAGTATGTGCAATTAGCAGCCCTCTTCATTTCTGCAATTAATTATATTGTGACTTTCTTACAGGTTCATAAATGATGAATAGCTTATAAAGTTTTACTTCAGGGGTAATTTTTCTGTCTAATCTCTCCCTGTGAATGAAACCTTAAGGAAGATGCTAAAAATCTTAACTTTTTCTTTAGACAGGGATCCATAATTCAGTAGCTCCTTTAGCTTCAATCCAGCGTTATTCTGTACTCTGGCTACAGCCATAGACCTGATTTACACACTGAAATTTTCTATTAAAATCAATGTAATCATAACCAACTTGTTCTGTAAGACTGTTACTGGTCATGGTCAGCTATGTCTTAGGAAAACAAGGGAGTTAATGTTTTTGAAGTTATGCTGCAGAGTGGTGCATTTTGGATATTAAGTTTGTATGTCTATTAAGAGCGAGATATAATGAACACCACCAAATACTCTCCCTGTTTTTAACACTGCAGCTTTTTGAATCCTGTCCTGCAGTTACTTGAGTGACTTCTGCTGAACTGCTTAGCAGTGCAAGCAGTTTGGGATTTCACTTTCTTTCAGTGCAGCAGAAAAGGTTGCAAGTAGATACTATTTAAGTAAAAAATAATATCCTGACTTGTGCTTGATACTGCTGTCATTAGGATCACTGTAGCTTCTACAGTCAGTACTTTGCTTTTAGCTTCAATGAATACATCATGAAACTATTAAAAGTTTTTGAATTATATTTTTTCCTGCTTGTTTTCAGCTTTTTATGGCATTGTTACACCTTTTGGTTTTGGAAACAGGCAGCCACAATTTCTAGCTGTTGTATGGAAGGAAGCCTTGCTTCCTAACACTACTTGTTTGTGAGAAATTAACTGTTAAAATCATGCCAAAATGCAAATGAGAAGCCTGAGCAGAATGGCAGGAAGTTAAATCATAGCAGTCCACATTCTTGCAACCTGGCAGAGTTGGAAATAATTCTGTAGTCCACTGGAAGGCTGGGAATGTAATTTGTTCTAGCCCTGGCTGCTTGTTGAATTATTGGGTCAGAAGCTACAGAATTCTCTTTTTGGCTTTTAAAATTAATCCAATGTATTAACTGAAACAGACCAAAACTAATGTACAGGAAGGATTTAACTTACAGCTTGTAGAGGATTTTTTTTACCAAATAATAGCATATGGAAATTAAAGAGGGAGCATATTTGAAGCATTAGAACAAGCCCTTAGCAAACACATTTTGGGAGAATACTAGATTCAAGGAAATTCAAGATAGGTATATTAACTTCCTAAGCATAACAGGAGCATGGCTTTATTACAAAAGCAGCTGCTTTTCTCTTTCATGAAGTGGAGGGTTATGGTGCTTTATTGTTGTAGAGCAGTTGCATTTTGCAAGCTGTGCCAGGCTCAGAGAATGATTCTAGCATGTTTAAGATGTCATTGAGAACTGAAGGCAGGAAGAAAAGGCTTTGTCTTTCAACAGCCCAAATGCAGCAAGCTCTTGGCCTCCCAGAAGTTACAGACCCCACTGAGAAAGCAGGTGGGCATTGGCTGGGCTCCACTTGAGCAAAAGCTGCAGCCACTGCAATCTCAGGGCTGTTGTGCTCCACCAGCGCTGCCACTCAGCACTGCTGCCAGGGAGAGCTGCAGGAGAGCAAATAGTCCGTGTAGGATGATGGGACTCAGGATGAGACTTTTAAAAGTTTTGCTGAACAGAGACAGAAAGAATTACTTGAAGATGTTTATTTAAGTCAGCCATTGTTATTGATAGCTGAGGAAGAACAGAAGAATAGTTCTGAATAAGCTTAATATAAGAAATTTCAACTTCCATGAAGTATGATGGGCTTTTTTCTGCCCTGAGGTAACACAGCCACAAAATAGAACTTTTGTGGATGACAGAAATGTATATATGCATTTCATGTTAAGAACAGAAGACTAAACTGTTTCTGAGACATATTAAATAAAATATGACTTCTCGTGATACACTGAGCTTCATGGTACATGGCACACAAAGCTATTTGTATGGAGAAAAAAAATTACTGCCACTGTAGGTAGAGCTTCCATGCAGAATTTAAGATGCAATTTCTAAAATATGGAGGGTTACTTCGAATTTTATTTCTATCAGTTTCCTTCTGGAACTAAATCTATCTGTCTGTCTTCAGGAATATACTTTTTTGTTTCTGATTAGGTGTAATAATGGGACTATGTAATGACTTCTAGTGAAGCAGAGATAAAAGGGAGTGTATGATGCTAAGTAATGATAGGTTGTTTCTGTAGTCATGGCAAGGGATGTGTTTAGAATACTAACAACTTATTGACTAATGGCTTTGTGCAATTTATGGATTATGAATAATACAAAAAACTTCCTGTAGAGGGATTTTTCACCTGGATTCTAGTGTGTTTATAAAAAAATATACAGGTCTGTTCAGTGGAAAACCTGTACAGTCAATTTTGCAACAATCACATATTTCTGAAATGTAATTAAATCTGCATATGTATAAAGTATTTAAATAGTAGATACATCAGTTGTATTTTACGGTTGTTTTATAGTGGCTTGTGGTATTTAAACATGTTACTTAAAGGAGGCAGTAGAAAAAAGCCTAAATGCCTTGTTTTCCCCGTGTAAGCCATATGTTTCTGTGTTGTCTAAACTCAGTGGATGGTTAACAATATAGAGAGAGACAGACATTTATTGCAAACAAGTATCTTCTGTCTCTCAGTTATTATGCTAACAAATGAAAAATATTTATTGAAACCCTAAAGACATTAAGTCCTTCATGCCAGGAACATGTGATTTTATGGCCCATGGAAACATTCTGGATTTAAAACAGACTTCTTTACAACTTTCATACTGTGGGAAGACATCAATATATACACAAAACAGTTCTCCACTCTGCAGTAATGCCTTGTTGGTTTCAATAATGCATGCAGTCACATCAACATTTCCTAACAGAGTAATTTAAAATAATAATCATAATAAAAAAAAATAGACTTGAATCCCCATCAAGTCGGCTATCGCTCAAGAAGATACAGAATGCTAGAAATAATCTCAAGGCACAAGGTTAAGTGCCACATCTAGCTTTATTTTCTAACAGAAACCCCTCACCCATTGTCAAGCTGTATAAATAATAGCACAGACAAAGAAATGCTCGGATGAGGAGCCTCGCTCAGTTGTTTACCTCTGAACAGGAAGAAGTTAGAAACAAGATTTAAAAGCCTCAAGAAGAAAAGCACAGGTAAACACCGGTCACGGTGTAGCTTGTGCCTCAGGTGACAGGTTTTCCGAAAACCTTGCTGAAAACAGACCGTGCTCCCGATAACAAGTGTGATAAGCTGAACAGTGTTGAGCACCTCGTTAGGAAAGTCCCGAAAGCAGAGAGTATTTTTACTGTGAAAAGACGAGCGTAGGATATTGTAGGAGTGTCTCGGGAATATACGGGGCACTGGGGTGGGTCGCTGCCACCGTGATCTGCAGGCTGAGACCCCCGTGAACTCGAGGTGTCCCTGCCGGTGGGACCACCCAAACCCGAGGTGCCGAGAAGACCCCGCCGCTGGGAGCTCCCCACAGCCCGAGGTGCCGGGGTGTCCCTGCCGCTCGCCCGCGCCCAGCGGGACCGGGAGCAGCCCGGGATGCGTTCCGTCCCCCCGCTCGGCCCCGCGCTGAGCTCCGGCAGCGCCCGCCCCGCAGCCCCGAGCCGGCGCCGCAGCGCTGGGGCTCGCGTGGGGCAGAGCGGGGCCGGGGAGGGACGCGGGGCGGTGCGGGGCGCCGGCAGCTGCCCGGGAGGAGCTGCCCCACTAGCAGCGGGGCGGCCGCCCCTGCACAGCCCCCGAGCCCCCCGCTCCGAAGTTTCCGCCGGCGCTGGGAAGGCGCCGGGGGCAGCGCGGGGCAGCCGAAGGGGCGGCGCCGCCGGGGGTCCCGCGGTCTCCGCTCCGGCGGAGCGCCGTGCCGCCCGAGGCTCCTACCTTCCAGCACCGAGCAGAGTTTGTGCAGGGCCATTGTCTCCCGGCGGCGGCGGCGATCAGCGGCGCTCCATGGCCGCGGCGATGCCCCCCGCGAGGGCGCTGTGCCCGCGGCTACGGCTCGGCCCCCGCCCGCCCGCGGCCATGCCCGGCGCCCCCGCGGGGCGCGCTCAGCCTCCGCCGCCCGAGCGCGGAGCCGCCGCCGCGCTCAGTCCCATCGAGAGCGGGGCGCGGCGGGCTCCGTCGAGGCTGGCCTGCCCCGGGGGGCTCCCCACGCCACGCTCCGGGCGCAGCCCGGCAGCTCCCAGCCCGACTGAAGCGGCTGCTGCTAAATGAAGCTCATTTAAGATGTGAGGGGTGTTTGCCTGGATGAGCTGCTTGTACGCATGTGCCCGCCCCCGACGGAGCCCCGCAAGCAGCCACAGCCGCAGCCGGCGGGGCCGCTGTGCTCCTCCCGCTCGGCCGGGCACCGAGGCGGGGGCGGCGGCGCTGGGGCAGCACCCATCCTCACCCCCGTCCCCGCGGAGAATCGAGGCTGGCCCCACTGAAGCGCCCCGCCTCGGTCTGTCCGCCTTGGTCCCCCGCCGTGCCTCACGCCCCTGGCCTATCCTACCCCCCGTCTGCCGGGATTTTCCCGTGTGCGGTGCTAGCCGCCTGGAGAGCGTCCCCCGCGGCGGAGGGGGCGAGCCGTGCGGACCCTCTCCCGCGCACGGTGGCTCGGATAAACCTGAATCCCGTCTGCCCGGCTTTGTGTGGGATCTGAATGGGTCCCCGTGGAGTAAAAGGGGCACAGTTCTTCCCTTGGTCTTCCGTTGCTCTCCTTGGCCCCCTCGCTGGTGGCAGGGAGCCCGCTCGGCTCCGGCAGTGCGGCGTGCCCGGCTGCCTGCCTGGCTGCAGTGTGCTCCCTGCAGCTCCGGCGCCGGGAAGAGCCCATCACACGCTATTGTGCGGCTGTTGTTTGACAGGAGTGACAGCTAAAATGGAGCTATTACTTTACAAGAAGTTAATAAAAAGGCGCACTTAGCCTGCTGCCTGCCCTGGCTCCCGTCCCTCTGGTTATCCATCACATCGGGTTAGCTTGTGAGGGGAGATGTTACTTAGGGAAAGAGCCTGAGGTGGAGGCAGGTGGCGATGTCGGGGGAAGGGCAGGGAGGGAGAGGCCCCGGCCAGCAGATTCCGCCGCGGGGACTCCCGTCCTGCCAGACCCCTCCGAGCTGCCGCGGGAGGTGCGTGAGGGCGAGAGCCGCGGCTGTGCCGGACAGCCGGGGGCATGGCCGCGAAAGGCTGGAGTGCCCATAGGCTACGTGTAAAATGATAGCGACACGGTAGTCCCTTAGAAATGCTTTCCGATCTCCCATAGGCAACGCGGTTTGAAGAAACGCTGGGTATTTCCGTGGAACTGCCGATTAGGCGAGGCTGAGATCTTTCGCTCAGGCTCCAGAGGTATTGAATCACGGAGATGTTTAAACCTGTGCGTGTTGCAAAGCTTTGCGCAGGCAGCAGGAGCTGCCGCGGGGGTGCCGTGCCCGGGAGCGGCCCCGGCCCGTCTCCCAGTGCGGAGGAGATCGCGTTCTCCATTCAGGTGCTGCACAGCGATGCACGGCTGCACCTCCAGGTGCCCCAAGCGCAACTCCGCTGTCCGAGCGCAGCACATTGTGGAAGCAATTTGGAACCAGCCCACTCGCTAGACCCAACGGATTTTGCAAACTGTGAATTATATGCGTAATTGCAACTTGCGAGTCCGTCCGCTTAAGGAGTCGGGCAGCTCAGTACGGTGTCGAACACGAGCGCGCGAGGTGAAGCTCTGATTTCCTTGTGGTTTGATGCTGTGTTTGAATGCTAAATTCTTTCTACAGTGTTCAAAGGTCAGCCTATCCTGTTAGAAAAGGTCATTCTCTTGCTTCAGATTATCTGTTAAATATTTCAGGCGCTCAAGTCAGTGTGATTGTCAGTGAGGGCGAATTAAACAGAAGAGGGAGCGAAGAGCAGCGGGACGGAGCGGGCGCGGGGCCCCGCGGGGCGGGGGGCGGCAGCTCCTCCCGGACCCCCGGCGAGACCTCGCAGAGGTCTTGAGCTTTTCTGGGCATTAAAGATCCATTTCAGTGTTGCAAGAAGCTTCATGAAGTATTAAGCTTGATGGTCTGGCAAAATCCCAAGTTACATAATTATATTATTCTACTTACTTGAATTGTCCTTTCAATTTCAAATAGAGATGATACAGTCCTCTTCAAAGCATAGTTTTTCCATGAATTGTTAAATAGCTGCTACACTCCAGCAGTGGATAAAGCGATTTCTCTGTTCCCCTCTTAACCATGTATTTATAGCAGTGTGATGAAATGTTAATTTCTATAGTGAAAACTTCTATACATAAAGAAGTCCTCAACAGGTGTAGCTACTTTGCATTATTTTCTTTACTGTCAAAAATGCTTACTATAGTAATCCAAGAAAATCAAAGACTAGTGTATCTGGGCATCATCCAAAATTTTTATCTTCTCTGCAAGTACATAATTAAAATCTGACTGTGCTGTTGTGCAGATTGTTGGGAAACATGGGGTTGCCTGCTTTTTTTTATTTTTTGGTATAGCTGATGGCAAAATTTGACTTGGATATTTTTATTACTTGTGATGATATAAGAAATGAGAATTGGCCTGATTCTCAGATCTCAGGCTGAATTTGCATTCAAGAGAACTATTTCTGGTCAACTGTCTCTCTCCAAAGAGACAGGAGAAAACTCTTGTAATGCTGTGTGCTCAGTACAAGTTTGGGTAGTAATTGCAAAGACCCAATCTGCTACAGTCAATTTAACTGAAGAGCTGAACTTCTGGTTTGTCCATTAGAAGGTTGAACAGAGCTATTACACACTTGGGGAAGTGAGCAGCTTTTCCTCCTGTTCTCTTCCCAGGGCTGTGTCAAGCTGTCAGTGTGGGAGAGGCAGGGAATAGCATCAATTTGTAGATTTGGGGCACATTCTGCTGCCGTTCACTGCTGCTTTCAGAGACATTTCTCCCGTGGACATCCCTGTTGCTTTGTTTTGCTGGAGTTCTTACAGGTGGTGCTTTCACTAGTGACAGGTCTGAAGAAGCGTTCAGTTCCCATTTTCTGAGCCTGCACTTTGCAGGTTTCCAGAAAGGAAAATGCTCTGCCACCGGGTCAAGCCAGCAATAAGCTTGACTTAATTAAACTTGAGTTTGGGAGTTAAGAAAGGTTGAAGGCAGCTTTTGGACAGTCAGCTGTGTATTGTTCTGATGCTCTATCAAAGTCCTCATGATTATTTTTGAATAGGAGTAGCTCAGGGAAGGCAGTGGGACTCATTCTGGTGTAAACACCTGCATGAGCAGCTGATGAATGAGTCAGTCACAACAGCGCTTTGCTGCAGCTAAAGGCTTACATTTGTATTAGAACTGGGTCTGCCTCCTCCTTAAAACTTCCTTTGCCTTGCTACTCTGTGAAAAGTTTTCACTTTAATGTTACCTAAAATATTTCCTGCTCTTGAATAGCAAACTGTACATCACAAACAGCCTTAGACCAGCAGCTATTTGGACATTATTTTTAAAAGAGGTTGCAAAAACATAGATGCCAACAGTGAATAATTATGAAATGAGATGAGGAGTTATGTTTTAATTGTTCTGGTACTTGGTTTTGTCAGTATGATTTAGGTGCATTTGATAAATCTTAATAGTATATAATTTCTAATTAGAAAATTATAGAAGGTGCAAGTGCCTCAGTATTGTATTATAATACAATTGAAATTGTATTATAATATGTAATACATAATCACACATAAATATGCACAGTTGGCTTTGTTATTTACTACAAGTAATGAAGACTGCAAACTTTTGAATAGTCAGGAAGAAACTGATAGTCTTCAGAAATCTTGCAGTGCACTTCTCTATTTGGTAGGCAATATAATTAGATCTGCTAGAATATACCTATGGACCTTTTTGTCTTAGGTTGAAAAATTCATTAATTTCAAAATTAGGTTGTAATTGTTATGGATTATATCATAAATGGGATCACATTTTTCACTAAAGTCAGGAATTAATTATAAAAATAGTGCTGTGTGGCTGATTATTTTCAAAGTGACAGTGAGGCTAATATTACCAGTGGCTCAACAAATAGATCCTGTCCCCAGAAAGGATAATGGCGTTACTAAAGAAGCATAGCAATGTGTCAGATTTAATTCCTCTACTGATCTTGATTTCTTAACATACTTCTTTGAACAAAACATTTTCCCATCCCTTTAGAATTAGTACTGCTTATTTACAAAGTATGAGATTATTTTAAGCATAATGTTATTTCCTGAATTTAAAAAAAATAATTCTTAAGGTTATTAATACCTTAAAAACTGACACAGTTAATGCTTTTGCACTGTTGATTATAATACAGCAGAAACGTATGGATTGACTTCTCCTGCTCTATTGTGGTGTCATTCATTTGAAAGTTATAGATACCAATTACAATACATTGGTATCTATTCAATATCAGTATCAAATATTGGTACAGGCTGGGGATCAATAGGTCAAGAGCAAACCTGCAGAGAAGGACGTGGTGAGGGACAGCAGGGGAGTGAGGGGATTCTGCCCCTCTGCCCTGCTTAGGTGAGACCTCACCTCCCAGCACAGGAAGCACCTGCAGCTGCTGCACAGAGCCCATAGGAGGCACCAAGGTGATCAGAGCAATGGGCAGCTCTGCTGTGAGGAAAGACTGAGAGAATTGGGATTGTTCAGCTTGGAAAAGAGGCTTTGGGATGACCTCAATGTGGCCTTCCAGTGAATGAAAGGAGCCTACAAAGAAACATGGAGAGAGACTATTGCCAAGGGCCTGGAGTGACAGGACTGTCACAACGGGGAATGGCTTCACACTGGCAGGGAGGAGGTTTAGATTAGGTGTCAGGAAGAAATCCTTCCCTGTGAAGGTGGTGAGATCCTGGCACAGGTTCCCAGAGAAGCTGTGGCTGCCCCATCTCTGGAAGTGTCCAAGGCCAGGTTGGATGGGGCTTGGAGCAACCTGGGATAGTGAAAAGTGTCCCTGCCCATGGCAGGGGGTTGGAACTGGATGGTCTTTAAAGTCCTTTCCATTCTGTGATTCCATAGAAGTCCTGAATTGACTTAGTGCATTTGTAGTGATTACTTCTCAATTAACTGTAGCAAATGTTTTTAATGTCTCTGTCTGTTAAGCATGATGGCCTCAGCACAGGAGAGATATCATACTACATAGAATATGCCTATTAATCTGCAGCAGAAAAGTTGGTTCTTTTGTTGGGGGATTATAGTGCATTAATGACAAATCTAGTAGGAAGATTCAGTCTTAAAGCTTCTCATGGAAAATGAGAACAAAGAAAGATGGTATTTCAACAGCCATCTGTCAGTTGGCCTGTCAACAGTATTTTTATATAGGTGAAATTTCACACCGAGGAAGCTTCCAATAGCATTTCTCACCAGGGCTGTGTTAGAATGGCTGCAGTTTGAAAATTTATGTAGCTCCAACTATTTCTCACTTCTCAGTTACTCTGACGATCACCTGGAACTGCAACTTTCTAATTGATGCTCCTTTCTTAAACTTCCTGGGAGAAGGGCAATAACCTTACCCAAACATATGTTTAATGCTTATAGAATAGAGAACCAAAGTACAACATGAAACCTCTGACAACAGGTTTAACAATATTTAATGCCTTAATTCAAAACAGTATGCATAGACTGTGTGAGCCATGCTACAAGTACTTAGAACCTGGGGTAAACTTTATTATACTGTATATAGTGATGCAATGATGCACTACTGAGCATGCAAAATACCTCAGAGCAAAAGATACCAAGTTCATTGTTTTGTACAACAGCTTAAATGTCAGCATGAGGTTATTTTATTCCTAACTGCTTTTTCAAAAAATGTAAGGAAGTTAATCTATGTGTATTATAATGCGATAGAGGGCTATAGACAACTTTGCTGCCACAGTGCATTATGCATTTAGCATTATTCTCCATCCATCTGAAAAAGACAGAAAAATATATTGAACTGTGCATCCTCTTAATCATGAGATTGTTCTTTTGCTGGTGGGAGCCAATTCTATCAATTTGTTTTAAGAAGTCCAATAGCATTCAGTATTTATCTAAAAAAAAATCTTACCTTTTCATGAGAAAAATTAAAGGCGTGCATTAATGAAATACTCTGTCCTGAATAACGGTAATGTGATATGAGAGTTGCCTCTGCTGGCCTCTGATCAGTGCATATTGGAAATAGCCAGTAAAACTTCAGAGCTCAGAACACTGCTGCTCTGTGAATGGGTCAGTGTTGAGCACTGCCACGGTAAGCCAGTGCCTGAGTGGGACTCAGGGTGGGTATGATCATCTCAGCCTTGTGCTCCCTCTTGCTGCTCCTGTCATGCCAGGGACAGGCAGCATTCCATACCCAGCAGGGACCCACTGCACACGTGAGTGCCTTGAGCACCAACACTTGCAATTGAAAAAGGATCTTCTAGTTTATCAAACAGGATTAGGAATGCAAATTAACTAATGTAAATGCAAAATTAATTATGTAAACTCATGTAAAATAAAAGCATGATTATTCTCAGATATTCTTCCAGGATCCCAAGTACACTGAGCAACTGTGACTTCATCACCATTTAAAATATTTAGAGTTGAGCAACTCGTCTTCTGTCATTATTACAGCCTTATGAAATTTGGGCATAGCAGCGTACATAGATAATGTGCATTGTTTACTCTGAATGTCCTACTACATTCTTAATTTAATCTCTGTATATCTCATCACTTGGCAATATATTTTAGGGCATCAGTCCTCAATCTCTTTCTACTCAAAAATGTTCCTTTTAACTTCTTGAAAAACAAAACTGAACAAAAAAAAAAAATCCCATATCTTTCGTATGTTAAAAAAATAGTTACCTTCATAATGACTTTGGGCCTGTCTAAAATAAATGTGGTTATAGTTTAATTATAAAAGCATTTTATGTAATGCTGATAAATTTTTATGATTTTAATTTTTTAATGCATTGTCTTCTCCCTAGAACTGGCACACATAAATACTGCATCTATCCCAGGATGACTGAACCAGCCTTACACTTCAGGTTGCATTTGGTTCTCTTATTCCTAAGTTCTTTAACTATTGCACATATAGATTTAAACAAAGAAAAATACAGAATACTTTAGGTTAAGCACCATTTAATACAATCAAAATAATTAACGATTAAGTCATCTGAGAAATTGCACAAGTTTAATTTTCAGAAACCAGGTTGTTTTGCAGGAACGAATAAAGGACAAGACCAATTCAAGTGGTACAAGGTATTCTGCTTGCTGAAATGCTACACTTGATTTACACAGCTTTCTTTCTATCAAATATTACTAAAGAATTGGTACATAAACAATGGTACATGCAATTTGATCCCTTTACTAAGAAAAATAAATTTACAGTTCTGTTAAATAAAGGCCAAATGCTATTATATACAGTCTTTCAACTGAAAGGCCTTGTGAGACATTCAGGTCTAATTTTAATACTTTCAAAATAAATATCAGATAATGCAACATTTACAAATAACACACCAACAGTACTTTCATGGTAATAATATTAAAAATCAGAATTTAGTCTTTCAATTAAGCAAATGAGTAGCAGCTCCTTCATAAATATTAAGGCATGTCACATAGCATCAAAATGGAACCGATGAGCCTCCTGTCGCTTCTCTCTGTCATCTGCTTTCTGAAAAATAATAATAAAAAAACCACTTTGTGGAATCTAGAGCAACACTGTTACAGAAATGAGCTGTCAAGTGTCAGAGAATGGTTGATTTTTTTCAAGCCATTTGACAAAAGGCAAAAAAGCTTAGTAAAAGCCCCAACAATTAACTTTTAAATGATGTCAGCTTGAAATAGCAATAATCTACACAAAATTGGCTTCTGCTGTTAATGCTCTGCTGTTGTAGTATTTATGACCCATTATTTTCTGTTATTTCTAATAATGCTTTTTAAAAGGATTAATTCAAACCTGAGGACTGTTTCCTGCTATACATTTTGTCTACATTATAAATATAAGATGAAATTACTCTGGAGTAACTGTAAATGTAATTTATGGTACACGTATGAAGAATCTCATTTAAAAACATTCTGTTAAATACAAATTTAGACCATGATGGCAGTTCAACCAACAATTAGCAGCACCAAGTAGGCGACAAATGTTCTGTTTTTTGTTTGCATTATGAAAATGTGAAGTAGGATGCATTTCCCTGCTTATTGATGCAGAACACACATTGACCTGCTGAAAGAGTGAATTGGGTGGTGCTTGGAAAAAAGAAGCATATTTAAATTGTATCTATAATCCATGTCATGTGTAAAATCATGTTCTCTGCCACATGTCTGCTCTTGTGTGCTGAAGCACTTAACAGAAGATGGAAGCATTTCTTCAAGGATTTTTGAACACACAGTGCAAACTTCTTTACAAAACAGTGTTTTTGTCATGACAGACAGTATGTGTAAATCCCAGCATGAGAGAATTTGGCAAAGCAGATTGAAATGCTTTTCAGCTTACACAGACTCAATTTCTTTCTTTCTTTTTTGTATTTTTTTTAAGGAGTAAAACAAAGAAAAGCCTTTCCAGTAGGTGCTGTGTGGGCATTCAGATTTGTGTCTCAGTTGATAAAAATACACAACAATTGTGGCAGAAAACAGTGCCCATCTTCTGCCATGGGAGTTCGTCATCTGCTTTGGCTCAAGGCCAAAGATTTCCTCATTACACAATGTTTATGTGTGATAACAACTCCATTGCATTAACTATGGATTTTACTGCATTTTGTAGCAGCAGCAGAGCTGTCAGTAAGGTTTAAGATATACCAGTCTGGCTTTTTTGGCAGGGACTTTATCAGTGTCAGTAGTATTCTGGATGTCAAAAAAGGGGTGGGAAGGGAGGGAGTGGCACACTCTTTCCTACACTGAAATGCTTGTCACATTCCACAAAATTTCATAGTCTCATTTAGAAAACAATTTTCACTCCATTTCTTGTATGCTTTCTGAAAAAAATTACTGCTTCAAATTTGACAGTAACTGATACTCTGCTGGATAGAACAAACCCTCTCTAGCAGTATTTCCACCACTGTGCAGTGTTTCTATGACCAGCCTCACTACCCCAAAGCAAGTTATCAAGAATGAGAGTAAAGACTATTGAGGGCTGTAGCAACTGTAGCAAGATTGTATTTGTTGTAAGATGAATTATGGTGTCAATTTATCCTCAAATTCTCTTTCATTTGATTTATCAAAACTAAAAACTAGTAACTGAGATTTCAAAGCTTTTTTTTCTTCAATGCATTCAAAATTTCTCAGGCAAGACAGAGCAACACCTATCCCTAAATCCTACAGTTACTTCAGTATTACAATACTTGGCTGGCAGATGAGTGTGTAAGAACTATTGCAGACAAAGGGCTCCTGTTACTACTTATCTGCAGAGGTCAAAGTACAGGGTTTATTTAAACTGTCGAATAAAACACTGCAGCTTCCAGACACACACATCCTCTGGGGGAAAGAAAAAATTTTAAGTGCCAGTTCATTTCCCCTTCCTTTCTTTCCTACAGGTACTCCAGAGATCTGCAAGGCAAAGTGGCATTTAGCCAGGACAGTATTTTTATGAGAGGATTGCTGAGAGACAGTAAACTAAGAACAAGCTTAGAAACAAGGAACTTTGGGGTTTAATATTAAATATGTCAGTGATGCACAATACAGCCTTGCTGAACATTGTTATTTGTTCAGCACCTCAACCACTGCTAAAAATTGAGAATGTAAAAACCCATAGGAAAAGTATAGGGATTAACAGGTGTTTATACAGTGGTCTGAAAATACATACAATTTATCCGAATATTTGTGTCTATTTTGTGCTGCAGAGTTGGAAATGAGTTTACAATGTAACCAATAGACCACTTCATTCACACACACCTGGGGCTTAAAACAGTTCTAAAGTCACTCACCCTGGGCTGAGTCCTTCCTTACCCTACAATGCTTGAATTACTGTATAAAAACTGTTTTGAATGTTGCCATTAAATCTCCATTTCTCCAGATGGAATTATACATAGTTAATCCTTCCCCAACTCAAAATCCAAGTACCTTTTCTCCTGCTCTTGTTTGCTAAAGATATGTTGGAGAGAGAATTAAACTCAGGTAGTACCCAGCCCTGAACTACAGCGAGCTGTGCTTTCTTGGTACAGCAGGACATGCTAACCACAGCCATCATAAACTTTGTATTTCTTTGCTTTGTGTGTCTTTATTATTAGCTGGAGACAGTATTTAACATTTTGAACTGTGAAGACTGACAGAAAAATAACATGTAAATATGAAGCATGCGCAAAGCTTATCTGAATGTTTAACAAGGTCATTTTATTTCCACGAGCACGAAATAACAAACACTTCTACCATGTCAAAATGTGCAGTAATTTTATTTGACAGCTAAGATTATGGTTTGGGTATGTAGTAACATTTATTGGCAACTCTGCCAGTTGGGTATGATTGTGAACTGAGCATAGTAAAGAAAAATGAGAATGCATTTCTTTTGTGACAAGAAAGGGCTCTTTCAAAATGCTTCTTCAAATCAATGGATTTCTATAGCCTGCATGTGTAATGCAGACCCACAGAGCAAAGCAGCCAATATGCACGATTGACTCCCTATACGTTCCTGAATGCTAATGTCAGTGCAACCAGCAAAGAGAGATACAGGAAAAAGACTTTCTCCTTATGTTTAGATTACTAGCAGAACTCAAGATAAATAAACTGAGTTTATCTTCCATTTTCCAAAACAGTTCTTAAAACTGCAAAATGGAAAGCTTAGTTATGAAATGAAGATGTCTCATTTAAGTTGGAAATAACAGCTTAATGGGGAAAAAAAAAGGAGGAGCAACATGAACAAGCTTAAGTGTCTTAGAGCTTAAATAAAACTAATGCAAATTTTTAAACTTGTGGTAAATACTGAAATAATAATTAACACCTTCTGAGATTTAATTCAGTCTGTGTCAGAAATTATTATGCTGTAGAAAAGAAAGTAAAAAAAACCCCAATGTACAGATCTATAAAATATTAGGGAGTGTTAAATAGTATAGAAAATATATAGAAAATATTCTAGTTAATTAAGCTTACCTTTTCTTGCCAGTGTAATATGCCAATTATTGCCAGGATGAAAACGCAGACACCAATTAAGGCTATAGCTGTTAGCAGTACAATGTTACTTGGGGTCAAATACAGCTTGGCACTCCAGCTGTACAAAAGAAGAAAATCCAAGGAAACATTAATACCCTTCGTTAAGAAGCAGAAAACAGATTTAATGTACAAAGATGAAAAGAACCTGCTACTGTAAGACAGGTGACAACTTGGTCTACAGAAACGAGCAGCTCTACTTAGAGACTGAAGCTTAATGATGTTTACTTGGAAATAGATGGCTTAATATAATTATTTTAGAGTAATACCATGTCTAAGTACAGTTTGTATTTAACTTCTCATGAATGCAATGGATATCCTCAGGGACTGAATTTTTTCTCATTAGGAGATTTATTTTCTGCCCTTGCCTAGGACGAAGTAAAATGCGTAAGGAAACCTTTCACAGAAATGCCTGGGGCCTGGAGACATGGAGCAGCAGGGGGAAATAAGACTGAAAGACTTTTCCTCCACATGAGAAGCTCCTCTTGGATAGGCTCATGGGTCCAGTTCTCTGTGTCTGAAGTTTACCCAGAGACAACTGCGGGTCTAGACAACATAACCAGTTGATTATGGTTGACGATCAACAAAATTAAGCACTTGAGGGCTCCTGGAAGACATCCCTAAAATCTTGTGGGGTCCTGAGGCCTGGGGAACTCCCTTTTTGTACTATAGGTTTCCTATCATGGGAAAGCTGTCAGCAGCAGGCTCTGTGTTGAGGCCTCTCAGGAAATCACATACCCATGCCAAAAAAAAAAAAAAAAAAAGCAGAACCTTTCATTACAAAATCTGATTTCTTCTGGGGATGCCATCCTCTGCTATTCTACCATAAATGTCCATAAACCCACTTTACATGAAAGCAAAAATAGTTTAAGGATACGATAACAGAAATTGTTTTGCGTAACACATACCTTTAAATACCACAAGACTGTAACTAAATTTTCATCTGGCAGATGTTATTTCTGTGGTTGTTAATTAGCAACTCAAGCAGCACATCACTTCTCCACTGTTATTTGTTCTATAGTAAAATTAACTGTTGAACTGATGTCAGAATCATTTCTGCATGATAAATGCAACTGACCTCACTGGTAGATCAAGCGGCAAAACGCAGCTGGAATATTTGACTAATATTTTCTCTAATAGCAAAAAGAGAAACATGCTCTCTTTCCCGGAGAAAGATTTTAATTGCAAAGTGAATTCTGTGTTCAAGCTCTCGTGCAACCAACCTATTCACCTTTACTTAAAGAAAAACATTCCTGTAGCAACAGCTACTGCATTCAGAAGGGCTGAGGGAAAGCTTTCTATGGAACTAGACAGAAATTGCATGTTTGGTGAAACAAAAATGCTTAATTCAACCATTACCATACTCGTAATTTGTCACTGAGGATGTTAAATCTAGCAAGTGTGTTATTATTTACAGGAATGGAGCTGGTAATACATTTTGATTGTTTGTCTGAGCTGGTAATAGGTTTTGATTGTTTATGGGCACCATCTGAGAGGCTGTGTAAATACTGGAGCAGCATTCTCAGCTCCAGCTCAGAACTGACCCCCTGCCCTTGTTCTTCAAGTAACTTTCTATGCAAGTAACTATTTCTAAACCCACACATAATGCCTAATTGAAATTGTGTATTAATGTAATTTTGGGCAGAGCAAATCCAAATTATGACATTACCTTCGAGGAACATTATGAGGATAGGGAATGACTATAAGCTGGGAGTTTGGTATGATAGCTGTCCATTCTTGTTTTCTTATGGACTGAAAGAAAAACAAAAGGCTATGTCAATTCCTAACAAACCAACATACTTAAAAGCAAAGTAGTTCTCTGTTGAAACACACAAAGGAGAAATAAAACAATTGTTTTTTTAAAAAAATTAAATATCAGTGATTAATTCCTTATCTTTGTATAAACCTGTTATTCTGAAAGCTCCAAAATGCTTTAAAACCCACCCCCAAAGTAAAAAGGAAAGTAACTATTGCTGACATGAAACACAGCATCTGCTTTAAAAGTACAAAGCAACAACATAATATGGACAGAAGAACTTATTCTACAAAAGAGGCAGGCAAAGCAATTACCCAGATCAGAATTTGGCCAATTTGAGTACCTCACTTTTAAAAGGAGTACCATCAGATGTTTAAAGACTGAAAATGGTGAGGATCACACTTTTATGTTTCATGTGAAGATTAGAGAATCACAGAAATCTCCCCCTCCCATGACACTGACCATGGTTTTATCAGCGAGGCAGAAGGGATTACATGAGTCACAGCCTGGCCAGAGTGACCCCAGGAAAGCCCTATAGCTACTGCAGTCCAGAATAATTGGACCCTCACCCTTAATACCCATTTGCCCTACAAACAAGCCCTACATACCTGTGCTAACATTCACAGACAGTTTCAGTCATCTTTTGGTTTTATTTTGGCTTCAGAGCTTATACACCCACCAAAAATGGGGCAAACTGGTTTTGTTGGGCAAACTTTTCTGTATGCAAACTTACTTCCTTGATATTCTTACTTCAGAAAAAAAACAACAAAAACAATAGCGTCCTAGCAGTTTTTCCATCCAAACTCTTAGAAAAGGTAGCACCATAAATATTGGCTTGACAATCTTAAATGTCAACCAACCTTTTCTCCTAAGGGCCGAGGGATGCCAACATACAGGTGGTCGAGGAAGTTGGCGCTGCGGCCCAAGCCCAGCACATTGTAGGGCAGCTGGAGAGCGTAATGTGCTGACTGGCTGAGCTGGCCAGCTGGAAGGAAATGAGAAAAGAAGCCCAAGTAAGTATTTTGGGAAAATAAACCAACCAATCAAGCAACCCCCAAACTACCAACTTGCTATACAAATACATATTCCCCAGTCAGTAATAAAAATGTTTAAACAATTTTTACCAATTGCATGATTATTTAATTCTTGAAGGCTCAATCCCCCATTTCCAAACTACCTGTGAGCACTCACTTGGAGAAGATCATAAATGCTTTACATTTCTAGGTAAGACAGTTCTTTTGAGGACCATTTCCATGTTAAACCAGATCTCCATTATTTGTTAGAAGTTGAGAAGAAGGCAACTATCTGCACTTATTTTGATATGATTAGTGCCAAGTCTTCTGCCTCATTGATTTACAAGGTCAGACTCAACATGCGAAGGTTCACTTTAATTCTTGTCAGTGTTAATCAGTAATTACCACTGTGTCACAAAATTAGCTAAGTAAATTCTTGTGAACAAATTTTCAAAGAATAAATTAATTTAATGAAAACAGGATTGCAGTGCTTGCAAGTTAATAATAATTAAAGGAGAAACTGTAGGTGGAAAATAAGATTCTTGGTTTCCTGAAAAGGCAGTGGGGAAAAAAACAAGTGCTGCAGCAACCAAATAGTTCACTGGCATCCCATTTCCAAAGTATCCAGATATTCCATTTAAATAAAAAAATCTTGTAATCTTTTAATTTCTGGCCAACAGATTCAGATCCTGCGTGGATTCTTTGTTCTGTAGAAGCCTCTTAGCAAGTGAGCTGGTTCCCCAGCAGGAGTGGTATCAGCACCTCAGGAACACTGCAGGGAATTCAGCCTTCACAACATTAACAGCAATGAATTCAAGGGACACTTGACAAGCACATGTGGGTTGATGTGACCAACAGAAAGGGACATGATTTAGTCAGTATTGTTAGTGTCAGCATAGGATTTGAGCCCTGAGTCTGTCCCTGCTTTGCCACTGATTTCCCTAACATCATCTTGGCTAAATTGCTCAATCTCTAGGTGTCAATATCCAAATCTAAAATGGGAGTAATCCTTGAATTATTACATAATATCTGAAACCTCCAGTTAGCAACATAAAAGTCGTAAGGAGCAAAGGTGGGTTTGTTAAATTTGACTTGGTTATAGAAACAACCAGATATGTGTTACTTGATCATGCTGTAACATAAAAAAGATTTTCTTTTAGAATTTGTTTCACTAATGCTGAATGCTGAAGGACTCTTCCCAAAAGAACAAGGTACTGCTGTAACATGGAAAAGCTTTCAGAATTACTTTTGAGTGAAACATTTAGGATCATGAGAAGACTGCAACCAAGATCTTGCTTTTTTCTTTTATCTTACAAATGAAATGAATGTCAACTAAATTAAAGGGAATAAAAGAAAATGTCATATACTGTGTGCAGTCAGCCTTACAGAGGTTAGAGAGTCACATACTGCAGCTAGAATTCTTAAAGCACTGAATAATTTCATGGCTACTAACACTGGTTCTTATGCCTACTAAGATAAGGATAATGAAATCTTATGCTTCAGGATGTAAATAGATCATTTGCAAAGGTCAGAAAGGAATGTTTTCTTCAACACAGCAGGCAGAAAATGTGCACAAACTTCTTTTTTTATTTGCCTTTAAACTCAGGCGGTATTAGCTACGCAGGATGATAGTATGTAGAAAGTTCCAGTTTACTAAAGCTGACTAAGCACAGAAGATCTTTGAGACTCTTTCTTGCTTTCCTCACTCTCTATCTATCATAAATTCTGTTTGATGCCCACTGAAATGTTCCACTTACAATTGCAACCAAGTAATTAAGAATGACAACTGCTCACCTGAGAAACACAAAAGCCCCGAAACAAGATGAAAAATGAAAAGAGAAACTACAGAGAGTACTGTCAACAGTTTATTGTCATTATCTGAAGTTCCCAGTCACTGGTAATTAATTTACTTATGAAAATATTTCAAATTTAATTTAAATAGCAACCATAGCAATTTGCCCTCTCGTAAAACTATTAGGAACAGCTTTCTACTTGTTTCAAGAAAATTTGAAAACACTTTTGCATCTTCGAGGAGGAAAGTGGGATTTCTTTCTTACATTAACATTGCTCTTTAGGCTTTTGGAAATCAATGCAGGCAAGATGGAAGAAGTGGTTGTTGCTTCATAGTTTCTTTTACTTCATCAGTAGAACTGTTACTATAAACCAGAACTGAAAAACCTTCTCCTGACCACACTACACATGATTTCTTTTTAATACTGCTTTTAAGACTATTCAACAGTATGTCTTTTGCCTTAAGGTTCTTGTTTCAAAAATGCTATTTCAAAGCATGCAGGTACCATTGACTATGGTATTGGTATCATTGGTGGTGTTTATATTCTTGTTTTAAATCATAAATCATTAAGTTTATTGCTTAAAAAAACCTTGGGCAGAGTAAAATCCTCAGCATTTTAGGACGTGGTTTTCCATGGTTTCAGCCTGTCAGAGATCAAATTTTTAAGAAATAGCTAATGATGTTGGGCAGCCAAGCCTCAGAAGATTTTGCAGTTTGATATTCAGAAACCATTCTGGACATTTTGGAATCAATCTCCTTACCTCTGTAGTCTGGCATATAAAATTGGAAGCAATTCATGTCATTAACCTTTCTAAAGTCTTGTCTGAAAACTAGAGCCATGTGTTGTCTGTGACACATCCAGCACTTGTTCCTTTATACCTGAATTAAGTAATTTTCCTTCTGTTTCCATTCTCCTGTTGTAAACTAGCTGAAAGCTCAAGGGTAGCCTGCTCTACCCTGAGCTGAACTGAAATGTCCTCAACAGCTTCTTTCAGGCTGAAGAATTTAACTTTATGAGGGGAAGGTGCTTGCATTTACATGTAGAAGCAATGCCTTCTCTTGTTTGAATAGCACTGACAACACGTGGTACTGGATTTATGAACAGACTCACTGAACCTACAGAAATAGATGCACAGTACTGATAGTGTTCAATCACTTTAAATAAATTTATTTTGTGAAATAATAGAACAGAACATATGAGATCACTACACAGAACTTAAATATTGATGGAAAATCTGACTTCAAGCTTGTGGTTTCCTGAAGCACGGGGGAAGCTGTGTCATTTGTGATGCCCAAATATCCAAGGTTTGGTAATATTGCAAGCAACATTACAACTTCAAATAAGTTTTCTAAACAAAAGAAAGTTATCTAGAGAAAAATACTAGCAGGCTGTTCTCCTACTTATAGCAACCGGCAAATCTCTCTTAATAGAATCCAGCTATTCAATTATTAAATCATTCCAGCTTGTTCCATGAATACACTCTTCTTTCTGTGTAGTGGAATTCTACACAATGAACCCTGCAGTGTCAAATGGCCATTGAAAATAAGCTTATTTTGCTTTTTTTCTGGTACATATTGCCATGTTTATGTTTAAATTCATGACTATAATAGCTGCTAGACATTTGTGTTCACCTCACAATTCAATTTAGTTAAACAGCAGGAGAACTCAATGCAACAACAGGGAAGAGTAAGCAGATTTCAAAAAACCAGAAGGGCACGACTTCACAGCATGTGAAAGGTCATTCTGCCATGGAAAGTTTAAAACAAAACAAAGCAAAACCAGCAAAATGAAAGAGCTCTGGAATGAGAGCTGCAAAGGCCATCAGTCCACACAGCTTCACTCATACAGATGCTTAAACAAATTTTGACTTGATCCTATGAGCCATTCAGTGAAGCTACTCTTATCATCTTCCTATGGATATGGAGCTTTGAGGAAGCCTTAAACATTTAATGCCACTTGTTCCTGGCCCACAGAATTAATATTTCTGGTAGAAACAAGCTGCAAGTATTGAGCCTATTTCTTTCAAACTCCATCAGCATATTTTTACTTCAGGAGGTAAAATTCAGATGTTCATAGCACAGGCTGAAACACAGAAAATATTCTCCCAACAGAAGCGTGGAAATGTCTATGTAGCACTGAAAATCCTGGCTGACACTCCTACTTAATTGTGGCATCTCCTTAAAATAAGAACTCCAAAAGAAAAAGGAGAAGGGAGGTCGCAGGATATGGATCAGAAAGCATGAGTTAAATTTGAGTTTGTGTACTTCTCCCAGATTTACACTGGATCTGGTCTGATCTCAAGCATGAAATTCCTTAAATATTTGAAGAAGCTGCTGCAGTTGATTTTCCTCTCAGAAAGAGAAGGTCTGTGGAGATATTAACTGCAGATGTAAGGCCCAGAACTTCTCCATTCTAATGCCCATGTTGGCAATTGCTATTCCTTGTAGCTAATTTAACAGTATTTCTTGTTGTAAGATTATAAGTGAATTGAGCAATGTGTAAGTAAAAGCACAGAATACATGCTAATTATTATTCTGCTATCTTTTAACAACATACTGGAATGTTAATAGGCAACAGAACAATTCTAACAATGTTTTTTAAAAAAACCCTCATAATTATGCAAATTTCCTGTAGTTAAGGCTTGGCAGATCAAAGAACCTTAAAATGAATTAGATAAGGACAGCCATCTGGGGCTTTTTATTTTACTCTTTGCATGAGTATTGCCTACATGAAAGATGCCATAACTCACAACAAAAGTCCTGCAGTATTTAGGAGATCAGAGCAGAGAGGGAGCCATGGCTTTGAGTACTTTATGATTTACTTAAGCCCAGGGCTGGAAGAATAACTTCATGTGACTGGTTGTATTGGTCCAGCCAATAACTGCTTCCCCATTGAGAGCAGCCATAAAGGCAATAAATACCAGCAGCTGACTTTAGAAGGGGGGCACAAAAAGGGAATCAGAAAAAATGATGTTTTTACTCATGCTACTTCTTGGGAAAGGGATTAATTCTTTAAAAATTTTTATTAGCTCATTGCACCTTTCAGATAATTAAAAGCTTCAATTATGGATTGTCCCATAATATGACACAAAGAAAGCAAATAAGTTGATGAAAATTAGTTTTAAAATAGCATATTGTGCTATACTAATAAAAGCTTAATGTGGAAAAGATGTTTCGTAGGCTTATACATGGCCCAAAAATGCCATGGGGGTTTGGCATTGCCTACCAGTGCACATAAGGAGGGTTGCTTGATGATTTCTTGACAGTCAAATAGAAGAGGATTGTGATGTAAGGGGTTGTTTTTCAAGATAACAACGTGTATGCCAGTGGTTCCAGTTAGAACATTTACTGAATCTTACATATAACACTTGCAAGAGAAGAAAGTCTAGCTACAAACTTAATGTAATACCCTCAGAAAACATGACTTTGAAAAGTTCTTGTAGGAATTATACAGACTCAAAAAAAATCTATTAACTTATTAGAGCTGAGAAACTGATCAAAGACAGCATTAGAAAATTCCCTGTAGCAATACTGCTGGGGTCATAAATGCACTTGGAATTCATTACTGTTATTTCATAATGTCAGAACAGAGAAGGAAATTCATCATGCCTGGACTCTGTTAGGTTTTTATTATTGTAAATATGGTAGCTGTGAAGGGAATATAGAAGTCTTAAATCACATTTGATAAATGTTTCTTAGAGTAAATTGTAAAAACATTCCATTTCTAGAAGAACTGCCCCCCCAAACCCAAACAAACAAACAAACAACAAAGCCACAACTAACCAAACTCAGCAAACCATAAAGAAAACGTTTAAGAAAAATGCATTTGCTTTTGTTCTTGGAAGAGAGAAACAGAAAAAAGGATTAGGAAAATGATACATGAAATATGTCCTAATTTTAATCAAGTTTCATTCCACCCATTTGTAAGCTATGTGTGTTGTTCCATAAACAGAAGAAAAATATCTTTGTTTAAGCATGTACAAATACAGAAATGCTAGAGTATCAAGTTATGTTTTGCAGCTATCTGGTCTGTATTTCAGGACATCATCTTTCTCTTTAATTTTTCTCAGATGAAATTAACAGTCCTGAGCCCACTGTTAATGGTGAGAACATTGCCATGTCAATTCAGATTGACTCAGGACCTTAGCATGTCAGCAGCCTAAATTACTGCTTTTATATAAGTCACTGTTATGCAGAATACTGTCTTCTCAGTGAACTACTGGAACCTTTTTTTTTAAATTTGAGGGTAATTTGAAATAAGACTGGAGTGACAGATGCAGATGACTGCACTTACAGACCTTCATACTCTATCATGTTCAGCTGGTGAGTTTGGGATTTTTTTCCTAAACAAGGAGTCCATTATAGTCCCGAGATTAACAGTCATAAATGAGACTAATAAACCACTTTGTACAGTCTCCTGTGTTTTCTAGGAGCCACTAGTACACACCTAGGAAGGCAGCATAAACCCCAGGATATTCCAACATCAGGCACTGCTTGGACCATGGCCTAATGGATTATCTTCTCTTTGCCTGCTTTGCTTTTGGACTCCTGCAAAGTGTGGCATCTGCCCCATCTCAGGCCATTAAACCTTTAGTTACAATACAAGTTGCACCAAGCACTCCTTCCCCTTGATTTTGGTCCTGTTATCTAATGATTGATCCTTGTAGCTCTTGTATTACCTGAAAGGGCACAGGCATTCCCTCTCCAGCTTCCTCAGGCTACTCAGGATTTGATTTCGTTAGCTGCCAGTTGCAGTGAACAACTGCAGACAAATACAACTGTGTATACTCAATATTATCCTGATCCTTTGTCATCTGGCTACTAGGATTGTATTTAGGTATTTCAAGGCCACTGTTGTTTCTTCATATATAAGTGCTTAGGAAGCAATTAGAAGCTTTGCTGTTTCACAAACTGATGATATTTTACCCAACAATTTTTCAGACACTGTTACACCCAACTGGCACAGGACAGATGAAAAAACAATGCAATTGCAATGTTTGTAATAAAAATGCAATCTGTGAAGAAGGAAGAGAACGTTGCGGGGTTTGGCATTGTAAACTGAAGGCACCATTGAAACCATTCCCACTTCCCTCTGTCACCTTTCCAACTCTTTAGGTTGCTGAGAAGCACATGCACAGACAGACTGTGCCTTGGGTATTCTCACAGTGAGTTTCTCTTACCTGACCCATTTTTCAGGTACCCATTTGCATCTACAGTGGTGTACATGATATAAGGACCAGGCTGATTAACTCCAAAGGGCTACAAGGTGGAAAAAGCAAAAGAAAAAAGGCAGGCAAAATTTTAGGAACAGACAAAGCTATACTTATTAAACAGTAAACTGAAGAAAAATGTTTCTACATTAATAATTTATATTTCATATTGTAACTTCAAAATCTTGCAACTTTTGGTCATAGCACTATGTGGAAATCAGTTTTCAAAATCAGGGTAATCAGCTGGCTAGGTAATGTTTAGGTTCCCATGAAGAAGGGAATACTATTCAGTCCTTTGGCAAAACGTTTAATGTTTCCATGTAAGCTACAAGTAAAATAAAAAACCCTAAACTCGAATAACTGCATGTTCTGAAAAAGCAGAACTCATGTGATACTGAGAGAATGCACTGTCTTGATGTTATTTCTGAATTGAAAAATACAACACAAATTCCATCTTTTTTATCATTATTTAGCAGTGTTTCATTAAATTAATGAAAGTGATTAAACAGTTACTTGTTGGGTATTGGTATCTATTTTAAGCAAATTTTCTTGAGGAAGAAAATGCACTTGAACATCAAAGTACAGTCATGAGGAAAAATAAAACAAACAAAAATCCAAGGAAGTTGTGTATTACTGAGTGATGAACCATAAAAAATGCACCTCAGTAAGAATGGGTGAGGAAGGGAGAGATGAGGGACAATTGGAGGAAGAGATTTTAAAGAAACCTTTCCTTTCTTTTTTCTAGTGTTGAATTCAAGCTGATATTAGGGCATCAAACCCAGAGCGATCAAGTAAGTTACAGAGGGAACACCAAAAGAGATGAAGATGTTTCACACCATGCCTCAAAAACCAGTAAGTTTAAACCACAAGAGTGAGTGATAATGATAACAGATGAGATCAAAGCCAGAAAATAGTAATTGATTAGAATGAAAAGGAGACCACAAAGGTGATGCTAATGCAGATCTATGAAAGATGAATGAATAAGGTGAAACTGAAGTTTTTTTTGTGCCACGTAGCTGTACTCTGGTATAATGTACTTTATGTTACTTTCTGACAGAGAACTTCTATTACAGTGGAGGTAATAGCGTTTCAGTGATCTCGATAATGAAATGTTCACCAACATCTGCTGTGAAGATTTGCTTTTTAAACCCTCTACTTTTGTAATTAAGTTAATGATACTATCAAACCTCATTATTTTATAACAGAAATTAAACCCCATGTCTCAAAATAGGCTTGAAGCAAAAGTTAGCCCCATTGGAAGCAGTTTTTCTATTTTCAACTCAAAATTAAATGTGATATTGTTGCAGACCTAAAGTACTTCTGCTACCTCTGATTCTTCTATGAAGCTCTTTCAGGCCAACTTTCACTGTGAACATTGCTAAACAATTTGCTAATTGGCACTTTGGTGGGTGAGTTGGATCTCTGAGGATGAATAAAATAACCTAAACAGAAAACAGCACATGTGTATGGAGCTGTCTGCAGAATCATCAGAGCCCAGTGCTCTTCCTTCCCTGGCTGTGCCCACTGCTGGAGTTTGGCCCAGAAGTGGCTGGATCTGCCCCACAGTTTTGCCTGGACTTTCTAAATGCCCAGCCCAAGACTTGGCACAATTCCCATTATGGGGACCCAAGTTCCTCTTGTCTCTGCTCTATCCCAGCCCCCCGTGCTGGGTAACAAAGCTCCTGCACAATCACTCCACTGATTCCAGCTCTGAGCAGCAGCTGCCCAAAGTTATGGGTCTCATGGAAGCAGAATTTGGCCAGTCATGATTGGATTGTGCATTCTCCCAGTTAACAACTCTTTTAATATGGTGAGAGGTTTTGGTATAATTAGACTCCAGCTTATTTGAAGCTAAATACTAAGCCAAGCCATAGTTACACTTACGGTTATTTTCCGAGGACAGTCATTAGAACAGAGGCCGCTGAGAACTGCAAGGGCAAGAAGTGAGCTTGTTAAGTTTGTGTTCACGAAACATCTTGGAAGCAACACCTTTGAAATCTGGTAAAGTCTAGTAACAGTGTCAGGTAGCCATTAAAACAAAAAGAAAATAAATGCCTTCTCTGTGATTAATGCTAATGTGTAACATTTCGTAATCTGCTGGAAGCATACTTGGCAGAAATTCATCAGTCACTGTTTTATTCCACCTCACTGATTAACCAGCCTCAAAGGAAGAGATTTGCCTGTTACAAAAATTCCAAATTAGAACATTTTTAAAATAGTGAACTATACATTTCATTAATTCTATTTAATTTCTAACCATTTAAAATACTGGCAGAGATTGAGCTCTACTGTTTTAACTGATAAAAAGATAAAGGCTTTCCCTTCTATACAGGGTATAATTTTGGAACTTGATTTAAAGCAATTCACCAAAGCTGTAACAAAAATCCCATTGCCCACTTATTCTATTAATTCAAGAGTATGATGAGCAGATGTATATAATGCTACTTAATAGCTCAAGCCTGTGACAGTTGCTCAAATTATACGTTTAAAATTTACTAGTTTGAAAAATCAGTTACATTCAGAAATCTCTGTTACAAACCTAAATGAGGGACAGTGAAAGCCATCTGTTCTGTAAGCCAGGACATCCTGTCACACTGAGTATTAGAACAAAACAACAAAACCCACACACTTACAATAATCTAAGGTGCCATTCTGATGCAAAATTTGGACTTCTAATGACAACAGTTTGGTTGAGCAGCAGGCAAGTAATGGCTATGGGCAGGGAAGGGGATATACACCAGGTACTGAAGCCAAGGAAAAACATTACTTCTCCATGAATTATGGTATCCCAAAGCAAGTGTAGCAGACAGAAAAGGAAGATTTGGACCAGATTTGAGGGCAGGTTACCCTAACCACCATGAGTTTTTTTAAAGCCTTTTCTGTGTTCTTTAAGTGTACAGCGTTGAGGGTACAAAATGTTTGAGACCAGGGAAATACTGAAAGGTGCATGTAAGATGTTCACAGCCTGATTAGAAATCATTCCCTGTGTGAGTCAGAAATGGCACTTCTCCAGTCATGGAATTTTTCTAATAATTTGTGTGTGAATGTTAACAACTGTCAAGATTCTGAAATTATCAGTCTTTGCTTGTGATTTCAAAATGTTGGAATTTCTAAATACAGTAGGATCTAATAATTTATACAGTCCAAACCTCCACCCCTCCCCCAAAATCTGGGCCATTAAACCAAACGTGTGGCAAAGCAGAATTTGAAGACTATTTGTATCTACAAATAGACTTTTAAAGTTACAAGCTTATTTTATGCGTTACACAGAAGTGGGTGTGCAAGTGGAACCAACTCTTCCCATTCTGATGCAAAAGGGCACACTGAAATTTGCTGTTCAGTTCCACTCCTGGAACAAATTACCTGACCGAGTACATTTGACATCAGCTATAATGAGCAAAGCTGTTCTCATTGTCCATTTGCCAAATATGTGAACACAATGCATTTATTGATACACTAACTCATACAAAGCATATTTTGTTAGAAATACTTTCCCCTGTATCACAATAAAAATATTTTTAGACACTCATTAATTCCCATTTCCTGGGGTTTCTATGCAAAAATACTCTCACTCTAAAAGGTGCTAAAAAAAGGCTTGCCCCAGTTTTTAAGATTTACACAGAATTAACCAAAAAGCATGTTGCAAATTACTCCATTCCCTATTAAAATATCACACAATTCTGATAAAGCTTTGTAAAATGTAAGATTTTTCCAGAGGATAGTCTGCATGCTTTTGTGAATTACACTACACTTATATGGTATTATTTAAAAGAAGGCTTCCATCAACATGATAAATTATTAAACACTACCACAATGAGAACAGAGCTCAGGCTATGGACAAAGCAATAATTGCATCTGCCACAGTAGTAGCTGCAGCTCTATTCTCTTATGGTGTGCAGAATTTGTGCTTTAGAGAGTTAGATGCTTTTAAGTAACATGAAGGCAAATACAATTTTTGAAGGTGAACCTCTAGTTGTTGCTATTGAGCTTTTATAGGCTCCCATACAGCTGCATTTTTCACTCATTCTCAAAAAATCAAGCAAGACAGACAAGCAATGAGCTCAAAGCTCAACACCTTTGCAGTTGAAGAGCACAGCAGGGCATGCAGTTTAAAAACCTAATTATGAATATCCTAGTCTAACAGAAGCCTTTTCTAGCAACTCTCATTAATTCACACACTCTGGCCATGTTCATGGCCACTCTGCGCTCTCAGGGTAAGGTATGGGTTATGCCATGTGGTTTTGGGCTGGAAACACACAGGGATGCTGAGTGACCCTCAGAAGAGATCATGCAGTGTAAGCAAAACACACCATGCCAGGAGTCCCTGAAATGAAACCAGCCCATTCTGAAGGCAATTCTGCATCATTCCCACATGACACACACAAGAACTGCAGCAAAGCAGGTTTGATATGGCAGAACTACAGAACTTTACCATAACGTTTTCGTATGAAAAGACATATCAACATCCTGTTTTGACTTGATTACACATTGGTAACTTACCAATAACTTTAACAAAATAGGCATCTGCTTCAAAGTTATTTTTCAATGTATGGATAGCAAAGTCTTTGCTGGAGTAGCCTTTGCTTAGCACAATGATATCCAAGATTCCCTAGAGGAAAAAAATACATTAGAATATTAATTTAATCTTGAAAAAAAATGCTGTCCAGAAAAGTTTCGCTACTAATTTTAATATCTTCCAAATGTTGTAAATATTATCCTAATAAATTTGGGATGGAGAGGGCCATCCCCAGCTAAGCAGGACAATCCAAAGCTGCACAGCCAAAGTTTGTGCAGGGCACAGGGACAGGCACAGCCACACTCAGACCCTGTTTGCTGGGCTAGGAGCTGCACTTACATCCTCATAGATGTCAAAGAAGGTCGCTACCACAGCGTCCTTGATCTGATTGAGATCAGAGAGCTCCCAGAACACCTTGAACATGCGCCGCACACTCTTGCAGCTCACGTTGTTGCATGGGACATTTTCTAGTAAAAATGCTTGTTGATTGCTGTAAAACACACATATATAAATAAATACATAAACCAACTTACTTGTAATAAAGTCTAGAAATATAGTAATTAAATAGTTCAAGTGCTCTGGAGTTAAATGTAACAAAAACACAGCTAGTAGTCACTGGATACTTGAAAAATCCATAAGTACTTACGTGAACTTTACAGAAAGAATTACGATCATTGTCATGCCTGACTTAAAACAATGAATACACTAAATAAATGGATCCAAATCAACAGGAATAACTTAATTAACCATCCAGTCAAAGGACTGAGAATATCCTTACTTTATTCTGAAAAAATACAAGTGAATTTATCTGCCATTTTCCTTAACTCCTTCCACAGTCCTTCCACTTAAACACTATTTAAAATATGTCCATGCTTTTTCATTATTTCATGACAGCTTCTTCCCATCCCGGTTCCATTAATAGTTATTCTTATACACTGCATGTTTTAAGTAAATTTAAGATTAAACCAAATCTTTATTTGTATGTGTTCCATTGTTTCAAGCAAAATATAAATCAGATAATCCAACCTGCTAGCACAGTAAAAATAGGGCAAGACAAACCAAATTGGGCACTAGCTGACATGTAACACAAAGACAGGCTGCAATACTAAACAAGAAACAAGGAAACCAACTGCAGTGCCAGAGCCAGTGTAGAAAAATCTCCCTCCTAAGGAGTATCCTATAGGTGCCTGTGAGTCACTGGGAGCTACAAGGTTCCCACTCTCCCTGATAATGTATCAGTGCTTCTGGAACTGGGAAAATCTGACACTTTACCGAGGGAGTCTAACTCTTCAGGCAGGTTTGTATCCTGGGAGCCTGCTAGAATCCTTCACTGCCTCAGCAATGGAAACAGATGAAGTTTCCTCCTCTCCTTCTGGGGGCAGAGCCAGGAGCCAGAGCAGTGTTCTGTAAAGGCAGCTCAGCTGTCAGAGCCCAGGGCAACAGCCAGAGCCATGTCCTCAGTGTGACCCTGAACACACTGCTGCCTGGGTGGGGACAGCGAAGTGGTTTCTAGGTCTTAGCAGCACCCAGGATGCACAGGCACACACAGGCACTTCTCCTGAGGCACATCACTGAATTAACATATGGCCAAGAGGAAATGAGGTCATCTGCAATACTTAAGGTGTTGTATTAACTGTATCGGAAAACTCATAATCACAACTAGAAATTCTTAAGTGCTCACATTCATTGCATGTGTTACTTAAGTATCATAGCAGAACAGCCAGCTACAAGGTAAGGTGACAAGCTGAGCTAAGCAGATTGTTTCAATTTGTCTTTTTCATCATCTCAACATAGGTTTTTGTTGTTTTTTAAATTTTGGATGAACTTTTATAAAGACTCAGTTCAGATTTTTTTTAAATTGTCAGAAATTACTTTGATGATAATTATTTAAAAGACGAAAGTCAGGTTAGCATTACACTCTGTACACTGCTCAAGTCTAAGCTAGAAACCTTGTGAATGGATAGACAAAACAGTTTATTTACTACAGGAACCTTTTCTGTTTTCTTTCCTTGCAACTGAGAAAAAAGAAAAACATTAATCAAAGTGGCACTGAGTATGGAAATGCCACTTTCCTTCACCCTTCTGTATCTACAAGAGAAACATAAGACAAACAGCAGGAAGAAAAAAGCAATCTCAAACACTAAACAGATGCTGAAGACCCAAGAAGTGCACAGTGGGAGAGCTCTCTTTTAAAGGACATGGATAAATTCATAGATGTAGCATCCCCAGTCCCATGTGTCACATCTCAGCCCAGGAGGAGGAAATGTTGCTGTGCAGGCCCTGCTGCAGCAACAGGGAGCTGCAGACCCTTATTGTCTGCAGAGGGGAGAGAACCAGCTGTTCACTGCCTCCTCAGCTGCTCAAGCCTTTGCTGGAAAACACTTGACATCTGGATTTGGCCTGTGAGCTGCCAGTTGAATCCTTATGATTTAGGCCTGTCATAGACAAGCAGCCCTAGATTGAAGTATCTACTTCCATGTTTCATTTCTCCTATACAGTATAATAAATAAGTGCAAGCTTATGACCTTCCTATTATTTTGAACCGAATTTTGAAGATTTCCCATCAGAATGAATCTCCCTGTAATAAAGATAATAATCTACATCCTTAAAATGACAAAGCAATGTCCTTGAAAGCCTATAAAGACAGACACTTCTGTAATGGTAAAACCTAAAAAAATCAATGCTAAAGTGCTCTACAAATGTGTAACAGTCAATACCAAACCATTCAGCTCCAATGCTACAAGAGGCAGAGCACAAGAACTCGGAACTAAGACCAGCCTGTTGCCCTTAACGTGCCATTTGCAGCACTTCAAATACTGAGCTATATGCACCAATACACACCTGCAGCTAAATCATGTACTACCTACATAACTTTATTCCAAAGTATATTATATCCCAATTTGGAACCTTCTGACCAAAGTCATCTATGCAGGAAAGGTAAATTTAATAAGGCTGAATAACTATAAGCAAGGCTTAACACCAACGAAAGACCAAAGACTTATCTCAGTTTTATTTTAACATATTCCTTTGCAATTAGAATTAAATATTTACTGCTAATTTCATACATCTGTCATGCTGTCAGTTTTAGGCTAGTTCATTTACAGTAATACCAGGGACATCTAAATTACTAGTATCTTACTCCAGACATTCAGAATAATTGAATTTGCCTCTGGTTTTTTAGATTTGCTCAATTACAAGGTGCTCATCAATCCTTCATTTAAAAGAAGTCCTCTATCCAACCTTCCTTCTGACAAGTGACAACTAATAATGATTTAGGAAGAGATAATTTGGTCAAATAAGAGTCCTTCCATATAAAGGATTAATACATATACATTAATTTAAAACTGAGCATGAACACCTAGAAAACTTTCCAGAAGTCTATCATACTTAAAAGTTTTCCATTCAACTTCCCATATTCAGCTGTTTTTTATCTTCAAGTTTCAGTCTTTACTGTTATCACCAGAGTCAGAGATAATGTATCTCCAACTTGACCAGTGAAAAATATTCCCTTTGAATAAAAATGGAATTGAAAGACTTAGATTACATATTTGCAATGCAAGATGCCAATTACTAGCACCTAACTGGAAACAATTGTTAAACAAAATTAGTTTCATCTAATTAGATGGGAGAAAGATGTTTATAAACTCTCACGCAGTGCTTACACTTCCAATGTCACCAGTGTCAATTTAAAATCAGCATGTGAACAAATGAATTCATTTAGGTAAGACAGGAGGTATAGCTGAACCAATTAATAACTACTGATAAAATCCCTTCACCTATTATTATTCTATATACACACACAATTTCTAATACAGAATTCATATATGTATCTAGCCTGAAGAAAAACCTGTGGACTTGAATTCTAATGTGCAGGTTTTGACTCCAGTGAGAAGTTAAAAGAATTCAGACTGAACAGACAAATATGTAAGGATCTACAGTGAATTTAGCACCTTCCCCTGTTGGAATTTATCGAGTCTTAATAAAGACTCAAAAAGTTCAACCCCCCACAACACTTGCAACCACAAGTGAGATTCCTTTCTGTTGTTTCTGTTAAGGAATGTCTCCACACTGTCAGAATATTACACACTGTAATTTGAAATCAAAGGGTTATGGCAGAAGATGAAACAGCAGAGTCTTATAACAGTTCTGACAATACTTGAAGCTATTGACTTGCCCACTGGGCAGGACAGTAAGCCAACGTTATGCCCTACTATGGTATCTTTATTTCAGTCTTTTGTAGGGATTTGTAAGGATTTGATCTGAAAGTACTTTCATGAATTGCGATGGAAGCATATAATTGATTTTAATCCTTTTCTTCCATTATCATGTATTGGTACAGTTTCAGATGAACAAAATTGTTTCTGCCTCCTTTAATTTCTTTATGTTACAGGCAGCAAGTAAAAACCAGGCTTCCTAAATGATAGCACAGATTGAGGTCAAGAGTTTACAAAAATGCTTTTATCATTTAATCACAGTAATCAATCACTGAAATTAGATCTGTAGATGTAGCATGAAAGGCTTCAGAGAAAGAAATAAACAGCTTGATCCAGAAGTGTTTAAAATCGATTAAATAAGGTTTTCATTTTAATTTGCTCTAATTTAAGGACAGCTTTTAATTTAATTCCCACACTGTTTTAGTTCTCTCCAATCAGTGACCCAGTTAGACATTTTAAAAGGAAGTATTTACTTAAGTCTCTCAGAACCAATGAATTAATATTGAATGTGACATTTCATAGTGAGTGTAAAAAAAAGTGACTTTCATTCCCATCCCAAAGTACAAGGCATGTTTCCATTACTTTTCTACAAACACTGGATATATACAATGTTAATATGCAATGTACTACTTGATTTTCAGGTTACTTACTCTGTTTTTACCAGAATTCCTCAGTTTTCTGAACCTCCCTTTTAATAGTTTGTCACATCATCTGCCAGTACCTTCAGTCCTTATGCCTTGCTGTGTCACTCAACTTTGATGTCAAGTTTAAAAATAATTTTAAATGCCCTCAACTGAATAAGCAAACAAAATCAGAAGCAAAGAGAATACAAGTGTATCACAGTAGTTCTCTGCAACAAGACATAGGTGCCTTCTGGGCTTCTACATGAGTAACTATTTACAAACTGTTTAATGATTTTACATGGTATTACACTGCCATAATTATACACCAGGCAGAGGACAGAGACTCCTAAGAATCTTAAAATAGCTTCAAGCACATTTCTAAACTCCACAAATCTTCATGAAGTGCACCAGCTATCAGGATACACATGATAGTACAGCTCAAAACACAAGATTTCTGAAGCTTAAGCAAAAGCAAGGACAGCAGCTTTACAGTTCTGATGTCACTGTGTTCCTCTGGCAAAGAGAAGGCTGGTTCTAGTTTGCTCTCTAGACTGCCTGCAGTCTTTATTCAATGACTGCTGAACAGAAGATGCAAACTCCCAGCTGAGGAAAGTCTAGAGTGAAACAACTGACATTCAGGGCCTGACTGCTTTAACTTTGCCTGGCAAGTTCTGGGCAGTAACAGCATCGCCTCCTTCTCGTCTGCCGTGTCTGAATAGAAACAGCTGCTCTGCTGTTATTTTAAGGCTCAGAGGTACAGACAGAGCTCAGCTGCTCACAGCCTTGTCATGAATCACATCATGTAGGCTGAACACAGGCACGCTACTCTTCAAACTGGGTCATTTTTAGGTGTGTGTCACTATCTGAAGAACTCTAACACAAAAATGTCAGTGGGTGACTCATGTTTGGGCAACCACTAGAAGACCTGAATTGACTTCTTGGACTTCAGCATCAAATTCTCTTAGTGTCTGAAGCATCAAAGTGAGCTCCTAACTCGTTTTCCTTATTGGGTGTTCATTCAAACTCTGAACCTGCACCCGAACTCATCCAAAATACCATGTAGAGGAAAGTAACAAATGCATCTGTATGAGAGACTTATTTTGCTTTGTAATGCGTTACTGCAAGTGTTTGTCAAGTAAGGAAGACATTAAGGCTCCATAAAGTATGGGTTGAAATACATTTCACAAGCAATGACGTGAAGAAAAAGGGAATAGCACAGATAATCTTACATCTCTTCAGATGCTGGCAGAGTCAGCTGTGCAGCACAGACAGACTCCAATCAGGCACAGCACGTGCACATATCCTGTCTCTACTGAGGTTCACTGGCACCATGGTCTCTAGGGCTCTCAGTTTTTCCCCAAAGTAAACAAGTCTATTCATCATTCCTACTGTCAAGCAAAAGCATGTTCATATGCAAACATGCTGCTACACTTCAAGGTAAAGATAAGGACATGCCAGCAGCAGCATCCCCAGGTGCCAGGTGAGAGCTGCCCACAGGCTGCTCCGTTCTGATCAGCTGCGTTCATCCCGCAGCCAGGCGGCACGTGTGAACAGCTCGGGAATGCACCTACTCGGCTCAGCTCTTACATGGATCACTGACTCCTCCACGTATAACTGTCTCCCTGCGAGCAGCCCCACATGCCCTCTCCCACCTAGCACCAGATGGTAGCAGGAGAAAGTATTGGGAAAGCAAGCAAGGACAAAAAAATTAGAAAAAAAAGGAGGATGAGAAGTTTACACTGAAAAATTTAATAAGAAAGGTTAGAAGCTTCTTTTCTGGGGGCGTGTGTTATTTATTTTCAGTTAGACTTGGACAATATAAAAATCACTGGTAAATTCCTGGTTCTCAAAAAGGGCAAATGACTATTGCATTTTTCAGCAGAGTCACCAGTCAGTGCTCACTCCATGTGACAGCACAGAACAGGTTCCCCAGCTCTCAGCAGCCCGGTGTTACTAGTCAGCACTGACAGCTGAAGGCAGGAATTTACAGAAGATGACTTGGGAAAGGGAGAGAATCAGCCCCTGAGTTCTGGGAAAAGTGCCTAAAATGCTGCCTCATACTCCAGTTCCTGATGCAATTCCCCACCCAGAGTCACAGTTTGAACCTATACAATTCTGCATTCTGAATGTAGCATGTAAATGCACCCTTTTGTTCAAAGGCAAACACTTAGCAGAGATCAAAAGTCTTGTTCACTTGATAAAATGAATGAGATGCACTGGAGTAATTTCAATGACTGATGATTGAACATGAATCCGACAGCTTTATTTCTACGTTTGCACATACTCTACCTTCCAGAAGTGTTCTTCAGTATAGCAAGTGCATCTGGGTAGCCATCCATATTGTAATCTCCAATATGAAGTGTAATTGGAAATGAAATTTCTGTTGAAGATTTGTCATTTTGATATGGTACAAAGCCCCAGACTGTGTCTTTATTTCTGAAGTCTTGCAAGACTGGAATCCACTGTAAAATAAAACAAAAAATAAACCAGCTAGGTAAAGAAATCAATTTTATTTCTATAAACAATGTAATCTTATTTAAAACAGCTGACACTTCTTCAGTTCATCAGGATTCTTAACCATTTACAAATAAGGATTATTTCCTAATTCTGTCACCAAATGAAAAGAATAATTTGAAGTATTTTTTATGAACTTAGTTATTCCAGAACATGAAAATATAGTTAAAGTTGTAAGAATACAACCAGTATATGGAGACATTCAGGAACACCCTAACTGAAATTCAGGTTTGCCTGGAATTTATACTAATCTTTAAGTTTAGGTAAGCCCAAACCATCAGGGCCATGAGATCCTGAGTTTTTTTCCCTGGAAATGCAAGGCAATCCAATAGGCATCACTAAAGCTGGAGAATGGATGCAGCCTCTTTAGATTTGTGGCTAACACCAAATTGTTGGATACTTTCAGTATGCTGCAGGACAGAATGGCCATTTGGAAGGGACCTAGAAAGGCAAGGATGGGCAAAGAGATACTCAGCTACCAACACCTTGTGCCAGGGAGTAAATCCCTTCACCAGGGATTTGAGAATGCTGAGTGTGTCCAGAGAAGGGCCAACAAGATGGTCAGGCACTGACTATTTCCTCAGAGGACAGGCTGAGGGTACAGGGCTTGTTTGGAGAGCAGAAGATTTAGGCAGGATCTTGCAATGCCGGCAAGGAGCCAGGTGAGAAGATGGAGCCAGGCTCTCTACTGTGATACATGGCAGAAGAGCAAGAGAAAATGGTCAGACTGACACAAGGGAGGTTCTGATTAAACAACCAAATTAAACTAGAAACAAGGCCCTGAGAAGTTGCAGGATCTTTGTCCTTGGAGATTTTCAAAGTCTGACTGGACAAAGCTCTAAACAACGTGCTCTAAATTCAGTTTGTTCCTGCTTAAGGCACAAGGCTGGATCTCCCAAGGTTCATTTCAGCTTGAACAATTCTATTATTCATGGATATTTAGAAGTTCAAGAGCTTGAATTTGCCTCCTATCTCCCCAGAAGCACCAGATACTGAACTGTTTGATAAGAAATTAAGATTAAAGTATCAAACCGAAAGTACAAAAGAAATGCAAAGTATAATTTCTCCAGGACAAGAAATAGAATGCATCTGCACTTACTTTCCAAAGTGCTGCAGAGGTGCTAAATAGGAATTTATCTTAATTAAAATCAAGGTAATTTTGCAAGTTAGTATGAAGCTGAAGTGCCAAGGCTAACATTTCAATGCTACAGAAAAAAAATCAGTGTCATTTTAAAAGTCAGAAGTAATTTTATATGTCAACTAACTGACAAAGCCTCCAAAAGGACAGAGGGGTGCCATCTCAAAGGATCGTTATCATCAACATCAAAAGCACTTAACAGATCTTACATGTCTCTCACCCAAGCCTTAATTTAGCTATTTCAGGAACCAGAACAAGACCCATGACAGTGTCATACCCTGCCATGGCAAGACTCCCTTGCTGACACAGCCCAGTAATCAACATTTCTGCCACATGGCAATCGTGTGTGACACGTGACTGAGCCCTCGGGATTGCATACAACCACAGGCAGTTTAGAGAAGCCCCCAAATGACTGCAGAAGTGCACTAAGGTCAGTGTTGTTTGGATCCCTGAGATGGCTGAGCAGCCTGGGGCAGTTGTGCCTGTCACTGCACACTCAGTGTGTGCTGCCCATGTAGGCTTTGAACTGAATCATGATCTGCAGCACCTGCTGGAAAGTCAAACCTGGAATGAAACACACTTGGACCCTCACACCCCACCACATGCACGTGTCTAGCTAGCTATTCTTAGTTGCTGAAGGTTTGGAGAAATCTAAGAAACAGAAAATAAGGAAAAGACTCTTACCCTGAGGGAAATTTTTCAAAGAGCTGGATTTCTTAGCACTCACTTGTCATGCAGAAGACAGATGAAACAATATTATTGCAAAATACTCTAATTTTGAAAAACAGTGATTGAAACCAGAACCATGAAATGTAATATAGCTTTTACTTTACATGGTATAGTTCACACAGTCATTGCAGTAAAATCCAATTATATCCATCATATACTTTCTAAATGTTCCCAGGTATGGTGACACTATCTTAAAGAGACAAAATTAAAAATGAATTTTTAGGCATAAATATGAATTTGTTTCATTTTTAACTCTATTCAGAGTGATTCATAGAAGGCAATTACACATTCTTGAGGTCCACAATGAGATATAAAAGAAGATGTGAGCAAAAACATCACCTATTGCTACCAAGCATCTGCACCATTGATGCCACAGAGTAAATCCATCCATGCCACTGAAGCAGCTGGGGGACTTTCCCTAAGAGCAGCTGTGTAACACTTCAGGAACATCAGCCTTGTTTGCTGCATAACCAGATCACATCCCAGCACCAGATGTAACTTACCCTGACAGTTTAAATTCAGAGGAATCCATGCTTTTGGCAAAACGCCTTCTGTAGATTTCTATTACGAGCTGCAGTATTGTGTAATGGAATGCAAGATTAATTGTTCGTGTGCCTCAGGACGTATATTTCAGTACAAAAGGCAAAAAAATGAAAGTGTGTTTGTCAACAATATAAATCTCCTGCTTCTTTTGTATTTGATAATCCAGACAATTATTTTAAGCTTCACGTTTGCTGTTACTATTTTAATAGAAAAAGACTAAAATTAATTTTTAAATTTCTAAGATCAAAATAGATGGGTATAATGAGGACACATGAAGCTATTTTTTCCAGTTTTCTGATCATATGATTTCTCCTACACAGCTCAGATGAGAAAAGACTGAAAAACTGAGTAAGTGTATTTTTAAAAGAAATTTTAAATGAACACATAAAAATTAATCAGAAAAATCAATTTACTTCTTCCTTTTTTGTTATATTCTATTGCATAGCATCACTAATGCCATTACTTAAAACATTTATATAGATATTTTGGATCCTTTAATTAATGATTTGTAGGCTAAAATACAAAAAACATTTAAGTGCTTGAAAATTGGATTTTAAACTCTTCAAACATTTGTATTTGAAGAAGTTGAAAAGAGAATGCTTTTCTGCCCTATCAAAACAGCATCATTTTCATTTTGAAAAATATTGTGATAATGGCTGCAAGTTCCCCACACCCCTTTCTTAACGACTGTACTTGTCACCTATTGTCCTGCCTTCCCTACTCCACATAGTCCTAGCCGCGCCCCCAGTTTTCCCTATTGGTTCCTGTACCCTAACCCCACGTGGCCCTGGCCACTCCCTCGGGTTTCCCCTATTGGTTCCTGTACTCCTAACTCCGCCCCTGTACCTCCCCTGTACCCAGAGGTCACTGGGCCTGTGTGCTGTCCCTGCCCCTCTCTGTTTCCCTATAAAACCCCTTACCCTCCGCCATCTTGCCGTCTATGCTCCACGTGTGTCTATGCTCCACATGTGGCTGTGCATGTGAGGCCTTCGCCCTCGAGGCATCTCTGCCTCGGGGAGGTCGTTGGCCTCTGCTGCACCATGCGAATAAACATCTTCCATGGACACAACGCATAGACCCTCCTCGCCTCCTTTATCACCGCCGGTTGTGGAAGCAGACGAACCAGAGCTAGCCTTATGGCTCCCCGGCCGGTGAGAGCGCAGTGTCCAGCCCTGGGACAGAGGGTTTGGAGCACTGAGGCGCTGAACTGGGCCGGGTAGAGAAGCTCTAGGGTAAAGTCTGCTGTAACATCCTCCTAAACCGCAACAAATGGCGCCCAACGTGGGGCAGAAGCCACCCTGGAAAGCGTCCCCCTGCAGCCGCAACTGCGGCAGGGGAGTAGTCGCATTTGAGAAGCCATTTCCCCGACGAGAAGCTTGCATTCAGCGAGAAGACCGAAGGGGCGGCCGGTAGCCTCTGGAAAAAAGTCGCGCTTTTCAAGGAGGTCGGCCGAACGGCGGTGGACCATCCCGAGTGCTTTTTTTTGATTCTCCGTGCTTGGTAAGCCCTCTGGAAAGCCCCTTGGGAGGGAAGCCGGTGGAGGCCTGGTCGGCTTGGTACGGGGGTCCCTTTTTTCTTTTTAGTTTGTTCTTTTTGCCTCGGTGTGGGTGGAGGGTTAGAGGTGGCGTCTTGTCGAGGTGAAGGGAGTCGCGCTCCATGCGAAATCTCGACAAGAAAAAACCCATTTCTAACAAGGGGAGACCTAAGTTTTGTGCCCCCATTTTGGGAGAAGTTTTTCTTATAAAATTAGACATATTTTATAAGGAGTGGAGAATCAGCTGTTGTGTGAGAAGTTTTTGCGCGCGAGAGATAAAGTAAACTAATCTGTGTTTTGTTTTATTTAGTTATCTGGCAGTGAAAAACCCTTGTTCTCTCCCTAATAAGCACCTTCCCCTGCATGTATCCCCCAACATGGTGCCGGCCATGTGTTGGTAGCACCCCCTCCTCCACCAGCTCGTGCTCCCCCTCTGTCCCTCAGGAGAGAGCTGATCGTACGTTTTTCAGCCTCTCCTGTCCCTTTCCCAGGTTAAAACTAATCACTCTAACTCGAGATCCCTGCTAACCTCCTTTCCTGTGCCCCAAACCTCAGCCGAGCTGACTCCACGTGTTTTCCAATATGGCGCCGGCCGCATGGTCAGGCACGCCATGTTGCCTTCTTCCCCTTAAAATTTTCCCGGGCTTGCCAAAGCCCCACCCCCTGCATCCCTCGTGTTCCGTTGTAGCCCCTCCCCCCGCGTCGGTGAGCGCTCCCTTCGGTTACAGATCCTTCCCCATCTGAGTGTTTCTCTTCGGTGCGGGCCCCTCCTCCCATCCTCTCAGGTGTTCCCTCTCAGCCAGAAGCAGCTATGGCCTGGCCGGGAGCAGAGCCGCACCTCCAGTTGCTCGCGGCAGGCTCGGAGGAGCCGGTGGGGCCGCACCTCTAGCTCCCCGCGGCAGACACTGCCCCCGGAGCCCGGTGGAGCTGCGCCAGAGCAGTCCCTGAAGCTGTGCTGCCGTCTAGCCGTGCTGGGGCCTAGTGGAAATGTTCCAGACCCGGCAGAGCCACAGCAGGGAAGAGCTGTGTGTCACCCAGCGGAGCTGCGCTGCGTCCAAAGATTTCTCCCTCTCCTAAGCTGAGAAAGACTTCGGTGACAACCCCGTTGCTGCTGCAAACCCTGCCTTCATCTTAGCAGCCCCAGCAAAAGAAAAACAAACTAGAAACATGACTGCAGTCCGAAAATTCAACCTGTACTAAACTCCAACATCAAAATCAGCCAACTGCATCATCGTTTTCCCCATACTCACAGCAAAACTAATTTTGTTATTGCTTTACATTATGTTGTTTTACCATTTTCCTGTTATTTAAAAATTTGCTATGAAAGTTTTTAGGAAAAGCCTTTCCCTCTTTAATTTAGTAAAAAATGGGGAAATATTGTGATAATAGCTGCAAGTTCCCCACACCCCTTTCTTAACGACTGTACTTGTCACCTATTGTCCTGCCTTCCCTACTCCACATAGTCCTAGCCACGCCCCCAGTTTTCCCTATTGGTTCCTGTACCCTAACCCCACGTGGCCCTGGCCACTCCCTCGGGTTTCCCCTATTGGTTCCTGTACTCCTAACTCCGCCCCTGTACCTCCCCTGTACCCAGAGGTCACTGGGCCTGTGTGCTGTCCCTGCCCCTCTCTGTTTCCCTATAAAACCCCTTACCCTCCGCCATCTTGTTGTCTATGCTCCACGTGTGTCTATGCACCACATGTGGCTGTGCATGTGAGGCATCTCTGCCTCGGGGAGGTCGTTGGCCTCTGCTGCACCATGCGAATAAACATCTTCCATGGACACAACGCATAGACCCTCCTCGCCTCCTTTATCACCGCCGGTTGTGGAAGCAGACGAACCAGAGCTAGCCTTATGGCTCCCCGGCCGGTGAGAGCGCAGTGTCCAGCCCTGGGACAGGGGGTTTAGAGCACTGAGGCGCTGAACTGGGCCGGGTAGAGAAGCTCTAGGGTAAAGTCTGCTGTAACATCCTCCTAAACTGCAACAGAAAAAGATCTGGGGCTTTGAGAAAAATCTAAAGCTCCTTGCAGTTACTGTAAAAGGGCTCATTTCTTACCAAGTCCACGTTCTTCTGTACATCAGAGAAGGCACTTCTCTTGCTTGAAAGCCTGTGAGCAGGTCTTTGAGCCCAAACTGTGGGATTAACACACCTCCATTTTTAAATTATGACCAGAAACCCATGAAGCACAGAGACCACTCCCAGCCAGCGGCTGCTTCCATGCCACAGAACATGTGCAGGGAGCCAGCACAAGTCACAAAGTGTGGAAATTGGTAGCCCATTCCTGGCTAATGCATTTTCTGGAAATGCCAAAGATGAGCATCAAGAGTGGCCTGAAAGAGCTGCCACAGAAGGAACACAAGTCCTTTCCCCTGGGGTTCCCTCCCTCTCTCTGTACACATGTGCTGCAGCTCAGCTGCGCACAACAAATAACTCCCAGCATTTCAGGATGCATTAGGCTTTCAGTGCATACAAGGGTCACCTGAATCCCTTATACAGCTGAGGAAATTACTATACTTTACACCATTAATTTATGGTGTTCAAAGCCCAGAAGATGACAATCCCCAGCCATTGGTTTAGAATCATAGAAGAAAGTAATCAAAACAGTAAAAGTCATGTTTTCAATGCTCACAGTCCCACAGCTGCTTTCAGAAAGACAAGCAACTTAGAATGAGAAGATCTTGTAGAATATGACATTTCTGAAAACTACAGCAGCTGAATCCATCCCCCCCTTTAAACTGGTACACAGGAATAAGGAAAAACTTCTGACATTGACTGACTGCAGCTGATAATCGATGCTGTCACCTCCCTCTCCAGCCTAGAGAATGAGTCTACAAAAACCAGGGGTTTGCTGTAGGATGCACTGCTGTGTTCTACTTCAGACCTGCTAGATTTCCAAGAGGAATAAAGCTATAACCTTTCTATTGTACCGAGAAAGATTATAAGAATCATCAAGCCCACGAAGAAACTCTCAGATGAAGGGACTGAAACAATAGTGTTTGCCTCAAGAAACAAATGAAAAATCATACCAAACACTTGGCAAAATTAAAGAAAGATTAGTCATCTCTAAGAATATCACAGTATCTAGAGTTTCTACATTAAACACTACCAAGGACTTTAAAACATTTCTCAGATTAGACTGTAGCTATTGCAGGTGAATTTAAAGAAGTATGAGGTGTCCTAACACCTGCCACAATCTGAAACAGCATATAGGATTCCACTTGGATCTGACAGCAATTCTGCTGTTGCCATGGAAACATTCACATTCCTTTAAAATCTTAGTAGGTCTGTATCTCCTTAAGTCACTCGTGTGTATTTTGTTGGCCTTTACTTCTGCTCCACCACCCAAAAGAAGAAAATCTGAGGTACTTCTAATACTTAACCACCCCTCCAAACAACATGACATAAATTTAAACCTATGGTGAAAGATTATCCTTGAAATATTTCTCCTAGCTTGGCCTGGCTTTCCAGTAGCCATCCAGTTGGGCCAAAGACATCATGAGAAATACACTGACAGACAGGATCTAACTTGAACAACTCCAAAGGCTGACATGCATTGCCTGCTTCTCCTCAGCATAAGTTTTAGAGTCACTGATTGTACAGCTGTGTATTTCTGATTGCTATGTATTTCATCCCAAAGCATCACATACTATCATGGAACTGTGTTAACTGTTTCTCATTTGGTTTCATCAAATGCTATAGCAAACATGCAGGACAGAACCAGGCCCAGTTACTGTAGGCATAGTATTTTTTCTAAGAATGCTATCTTATTTGAGATCTTTCAGATCTGAGATCAGTAGGTTTCTTAAAAAAAAAAAAAATTCTGAAAACAAGAATTTGTTGCTATAGCCTTACCTAGAAACATAAGCCACAAAACCCTACAGCAAAGACTGAACAAAGACAGTGGATACACAGAATCTTCTACTTTTTTCAATAATACACTTGCAATTTCTTGGTTTCTCACAGATTCCCTATAATCACCTACCTGTTCCACAAGGGATACAATTCCCTTATTGAAGCACATTCTCCACTTAAATGGCTCCTTATTATTTCCCTCAAATTGTAAAGTGATTAGTAAACAGAATTTATTCCAGTCTGTTGCCGTGAAGTTTATAATTTCTCATGAAGATTAACCTATTCTGTCAAAGCTTGTCATCTGACCTCACAATGACCAAAATCACTAAAATGAAACATTGCACTTCCAAATAAATATAAGAATTAACTTCTACCTGAAGGAAGCATGCAACACACGGGAAAAGCTGCAGACATATGAATGAAGACATTGACACTTTTGACTGTTTCAGAACCGAAAAAAGTTTCAAAGGAAAAAGCTCCATCACCTCCTGATGAGTGCAAGAAAAGAGTATTCTAGGTAGAATCCTTTAAAAAGGTTAGGCCAGAACAAGTCATTATTACATGCCATTTGATACTGTCATTTTTAATTAAAGTAATTCTAAAAATAGGCAGGGAAAATTGCTTTAAAGTTTCTAGGTAAGTCTAAATACTTTTAAAAACTTTTTTTCTAGCAGGGTGAGAATCTCTTGGATTCTTTGCTGTTTAAAATAAAGTGACAATATTTAACTTCTAATCTTTATCTCAAAGGTCATTATCATGGAAATTATTTTCCAATTGAAACTACACAATGAAATTGCTAAACTGAGTAAGCAAATTAAACATAGGTTAAGCACCTGATGTATTTGTGACTAAATAGTTTCCTCCTATCAAAAAAATGAAATAATGAAGCAAGATAAAGACTGGCTGTATGCAATGTTACTTCAGAGCAGGTTACAATAACAGGCTTTACCTTAGAAAGGAAAATACTACTGATATTATGCAAATTGACCCACACCTTCCCCTGCCACCACTGCATCACTTCCTTCTGGGAACCTATCCTGAACAAGGGCTACCAGAACTGGTTCTCAGACCCCACTGCTCTCAGGGGTTCCAGCTATTTGTGTGGGGTTCACTTTCTACAGTGAAATTACTTTAATTTAGAATATTTGTCTCAAATCTACTTGAGCACCAAAACTCAAGTGCAGTTTAATTCTTATATTATCAAGAGCAAGGAACTAAACTGAGAGCTGAAGCGTAGCTGTCCTTTGGCAAGGAGCACCCCAGCTACTCAGCCGTTCCAGCATGTGGCCACAGCCCGAGCTCTCCCCTGGAGCAGAAGCAATGCAAGGATCACCAACTGAGCATCCATTGCTTTGTACAAAGGCTCTGACCCATAATTTAAACTCTGCTGTACCACCGTGCATCCAGCAATGCTATAATCCATTGTCTGTGTTCTGTGTTTACAGGGGATGAATGTAAAAAAAACCAAATCCAAACCAAAACAAGAAACCAACAACCACAACCAACCAAACACAAGTGTGCACAGCAAAATGTGACTTCTGAGAACAGAGCTGCCAAGATCAGAAGGCTAAAATATATAAATTACCAAATGCAGAGTTATGCTTTCTTACTCTGATGGTATGTTCCATCCCAGTCATTCCTCTTGCACTGACTAGGAGCTGTGTGCTTTCCTTTCCTACACAGACTGATTTTCCTCACTGGTATGCTACAGCATGTGTTCTATAAATTTTGATTCTTTAAATGAGAAAACCTACACTCTAAACTTGGGCTACAGACTGTAACAAGTTCAGCTACAAATTCTGAATTATAGATCAGAGAGGGTACTACTTTTAGCGCAAAATTCTACTTTCAATTTTTTAGTAAGGGAATAATCAGCAATTCATAATGGGGTTAGCAACATGTATGACACACTTTAATTTTCTCTAAGTAGCCTACAGTGGGTTTTGCTGTCAGCTACAACCACTTTATATGTCACCTTGGCCTTTAGGTTCACATTGCTAAATATGAATTTAGTAAAACATTTATTAAGCCATCCAACAAACATTTGGTTAATTGACTGTATGCTGCAACTTCATTATAAATCAGGGCACTGTAAATACTTAAACCAGATGAATTATAACCATGTCTCTGAAAGCCAGTAGTGTCATGAACAAATGAACCAGCAACAGTTTAACAGAAACCCAACCCTGAAGATACACAGCCCAAAAAAGTGCTCAATGCCACCTGGAAATGTTCTTCACTAATAAAAAACAAAGACAAAATAAAAATAATGCGTAAAAGGTGTGGGCTGGTTCAACTTCATATATGTGTGTGTGTATACACACACACACACACACACACACACATATATTTACTTTAAAATAACTCCAATAACTCCCTAAGTTAAACTGAAGGAGCTCATTTGAATTAATTAGATTTGTTTCCAACTCTTAGCACAAACCTTGTTTTTCGTCTCATGCTGGGACAGTTATTGTGCTTAGAATACAGTGTTTTGCAATCAAGGAAGTGACTCTTTAGAAGCATCCTCTCTTTTCTTCAGTAGAATTATCCATTATAAAGAACTCTAGGTTTGCAACCTCTTCCACTAAACTCAGATTTTTTCAAATAAGGAACACACAAGTAAATAAACAAAAGTCTCTTGAATTCAATGACTACAGGTGACAAGCTTTCATTTCTTTCCTAAAAAGTTTCTATTTAGTATAATTTCACAAAGCACAGCAATTTGCTTTGTCTTTGCTATTCCAAGCTCACATTACCTGATCCATTCCCAGCTTGGTTAGGTAGATGGCACTTCTTTGACAAGCTTCATCTTCACAAACTGGTAATAAATGTTCACTTTGTCCATCCCCATCTGTCAAAGAGAAAAGTCTGTCAGCTTTGAATCTACAAAATCAGAAACCCTGTTTACATGAAACAATCAGCTGTGAATACTCTTTTAAATGTGAAAAATTACATGAGATAAACTAGACCTATTCAAAACCTTCAAGCCAAGAATCTAATTTGGGTCTTTTATTTGAAGATTGCCTTTGCTGATGTATGTTATTCTCGACCCATAATATTGAGAAAGTTCTAAATTTTACTGACATACCGAGAAGAGTAAGTCCTTAGTAATTTAATCAGCCCCTGTGTTCAGTTGGGAAGAAAATTACCTTTAACACAAATCCACCATTGCAAGTCCACCATAAAAACTTATTTAATTTTCTGAACTACTTTTAAACTCTTGTGCTGTCAGCAAGACTTTAGGAAGAGTCATGAGTTCACATGTAATATCTTAATCTGTACTTAACACAAAAAACAACACTGGAGAGTTGATTAACACAATGGCTAATAAATCCCAGGATTACAGAATTAGGTAAATTTGAGTAAATGATATGTTTTCAAAAATGTTCTTTAAGCACCTTTAATCCACATATTTCCCAAACCTTTAGTAGAATAATGACCTTTTAATATTTAAACAAGCAATGACTATTTACATCTAGAATTCTGACACACAGAGCATATAGTGAGGAAAAAAGTAATAATTTACTGTCTGTTATCCACTCCAGGATAAATCTGTGTGTTCACATTCTGACCTTGCAGCCCTGACTTCCTCCCAGGAGCCAGGCCAGCACTGGACAGCTCCCTGTGTGGGCTGAGGAGAGAGCCCAGCAGGGCAGGTGAGCAGCAGTGCCAAAGCAGCAGCAGCAAGAACTGCTGCATCAATAACCACAGCTGCCAAATCCCCACCAGAACCAAACCTGGCTTGCCACAGAGATGGTACCTCCCGCTCAGGAAGATTTCAGGGAATCCACTTTTCCAGGCTATGAAGTCAAAGCTCACCATGTAATAATTAAAAAAAAAAAAAAAAAAAAAATCACCTTTTCAACTTGCCCCTTAGCCCTTAGAGTTCTGAGGAGCTGGGTATGTCATTCGAGATAACTGCAGCATTCACTGTGTACACTGAAAAGAGGTCCTCATCTGGCACGTTAATTACTTGAATCATTTCCACCACTGGATTCCATATTGTATCTATCAAATATTGCAAGTTACAGCCACAAACATCCTCTCAGCCTGGCTCTCTGACAGCAGCTTGGCTATTCCACAATAAATTACACTTCTACTGGTTTGATGTTTCAGAAATACAACTTATGAACATGTTACAAAATGGATTTCTATATGAACCACAAATGTGCTGAGTGCACCAAGGGGCTTCAGGCACACCTACTGCTTGGGTTTGCAAAAATCCAAACTAGGTTATTTAGGCAAGTGGATTTTGTAAAATTGCTTGATGAAATCTCCTTAGCTAATATGCAAAAATAAGATCATCTGCTGAAGTCACTGAGCCCCCTATTAATTTTCCAATACAGTACTGGCCACAGCCTAGTCCTGTCATACTTTACCTGGACCATAAGAAAGGCTTTCTCAGCCTGCCATCTTATACTTCTGTGAAGCTGAACCTACTTTCAGGGGCTGTGTGTACATCTATATCTGTGCACAGCCACATTTTCTGGGTCCCTCCCTGATTTGATCAGGAAGCTGAGAGATGGAAAGGAGGGTTATAAGGGGAGGAGGAGTGATGTAAATATCAGACTTCCCCAAATATCTCCAAGTGATAAAGCCAAACTTTTAGTGGCTTCCTACATCCCATCTGCCTCATGAATTACTTTACTTCACCACCAAACCCCTCCCAAATCCTCATGGTAGCTCTCTTCTCAAGGATAGAGAATTTAGGATGTGAAGTAGCCTAGGTGATAGAAATCCAGTAAGCTGACATCCAAAGAGGTGGTGGCAAAGGGAATTCCCCTGAACAGAGAAACCAACATAGCAATTATTGAATCTGACTGTCTGAAATCAGCATTAATTTTTGAAGGTGTTTGTTTTCCTTCTGCATCATCCAAGAACAACAATTAAAACATGTTACTGTTTTAAATCTTTGCTTACATGAACCAGATTAAAATACTGTTGGACTACAGTGTTCCTCTAAACTTAAATGGAAGAAAGTGTTCAATTTGCAAATTATAAACCATGGGCATATTAAAGGGTTTGCTAAAATTGAATTAAGTTGCAGAGATTTATGTTTTCTGAATATAGAATGTAAATGAAGCCCTAGTATTTTAACTGGATTTCTACAAAAGTTTCAGTCTGCAGGGATTTTAGAAGATTTTCAGTAACACACAAGGACGAAGAATCTCCTTTCTCTGTTTTAGAAAGGGACAATAACAAGGATGTTCTCCTTCTAAATTATGCTATGGAGCAGAGGAGAATATAAAATGTTTGATTCTACTTATACCGCAAACATTCATCTTGTTATGCCAATAACTTAGTTTGATAGTGTGGGTAGCTAATGTTCAGAGTAGAGCAGGACACTGATGAAAACACCCTTGCAGCTTTGAGGAATAACCAATCCATAGGGCAATGAGGACAGAACTGGCACATAATTAGACACAAAGCCATCACCTTACACATGCAGGTGTTCTAGATAAGTTACAAGCTTAAGATTTGATTTTAAAATTCAGTGCAATCAAAGAATGAATAGGAGGCAAATATGCATCAGACAACACACCTTTGTCCCTGCAAACTGAAAATACTATGATATATATTCCATATTGGAAGGACAGAGTTTCCTCAATTCCTTTGACGAGAAGATAAACATCCATTTACGTAATTTCTTTTATAGGATTATGTTTTCAGCTGCAATTTCTCTTCAATTTTGTGTAACATATATTTAAGAATCCAGTAATTAAAAAAAATAAAGTTCAAGATAAGAGAAAAATGTATTGAAAATTTACAGCAGAGTTTTGAAAAAAAATTATTTAAAAATAAATTCTGTCAAAAACCATCTTGAAAACAAGACAAGAGGCCATTCTTAAGCTCACATATCTCAAATTACTGTTGTATCCACCTCACTAAAGTTTTTCCGATAGAGATACCCATCCCATGGATACTGGACTGGTTTTGTTTGGTTGGTTTTTATTTTCCTCTTCTACACTCTGCCCAGCTGAATTTAAAGATGACAAAGATGAGATACAAAAACATTAGTTTGGTACTTAGAGCAGACAGAACAAATGTTAAACTTAAAAGGCTTCAAGAAAAGCTCCAGCATTGAGAATGTAACTGGAAATAGGACATCAGTGAAATGAGAATATCTTCTGTCGTAGCAAAATATTTTAAGAAAAACCACAATTATTCAAATACTGTATTACAGAAAACTAGTAATCAAAGAAAGAAAAGCCCAACATTTATCTCTATCATAATATTGTATCCCATTTCTTCTCCAGTTTTTATTTCTAAAGCACATCTTACAATGTACAGATCCATCTTTTATAACCAGATATAAAATGTTTCCTGCATTTCTGAAGCTTTTTCAAAGACACTGTGAAACTAACAAATCAATACAGCAGCTTTTCCCATTTTTAAAGAAAATATTTCATTCCTAATCTTTAGATGATTCCCACCTTGAAAGCACCTGCTGGAATTCAAACTACTGATGTTGAAGACCACATAAAAAACACCCTCAGTAGTTGCTCCCTGAAGAGCTCAAACTCGCTAACAACAAATTCACCTTGGACCTGGGAAACTCATCTCATCTTCATGCCTGCTTTCAATCTCAATGTAAATAAACATCCTTCAATTTTAAACTCTGACCTTGAATTTAAATTTCTCCCCATAGGAAAAGGAAGACAGAAATTCAAAGGAGTATCATTAGCACAATTGATCAGTGCAATTAGGAATTCACAAGTGACAAAATATGCATTGGTGACAGCAGCTGGATGAACCCATCTGACCTATACTGGTTTCAAGTATTGATAAAAAAATACCTTGCATAACATGTCTTTCATAATCTCCTTCAGCCTAGGTCTACCTAGGAAACCTGTTTCTGGAGACCCTCTGTAATCTTCATCCTGTTTCTGAGATCTACTAGTCTGTCTTTCTATTACTCCATGGATTAAAAAAAAAAAAAAAAATCTCATTTCAAAAATGGTGGAAATCTTATTTGTAATTTCCCTGTAATTTGTAGCAGTAAGTGTGCCCAAACACCCCAGACCCCAAATGTCCTTTGCTAGCACCACTGAGCTTGGAGCACCTTTGACACACAAACAGAAACTCAAGTGTTAATGAGCATGTGCTCAACACACCACTCTGGCTTGACTGTGATACAGAATAACTACATGGTTCATAAAGATCAAGTTTTGTAGGCAGTGAAAAGGGCTAGAAAAAGAACAGTCCCACGTACTCATCACCTGCAAACCTGTACTTATGTCTAAATACGTAAAGACAAAATTAGAAGGCTTATTCCATCTAGGAATCATGTGAGAATCATTAGCTACAACTGCCTGTTTGCTGTATTTCAAACAAAAGCTGTGGATACAGAGCCTTCTTTCCAACACTCTGTTCATGTTTGCCAAGTGCTGGCAGCTCAATCCAAGCACCCCAAAGCCACTGCCTGTGCAGATTCCTGGGAGCACACCTTGCCCAGAGAGGTTGCGTAAGAGACATGGCCAAGCTTTAACACTGATTGTGAATGTTCACTTGCAAAAAACACAGCTCAAGTACTTTCAATCTGTTCTAAAAGTAAATTTGAATAGGAGAAGGCAGAAAACAACTTGTAAATCAGATTAAACCCAACAATGTTATTAGAATTGTTAGATGCTCCAAAAGCAATACCGAGGTACTGCCACTTGAGAACACTTTTTGAAATGCATCCCCAAATAACAAATTGTTAAAGCAGTTCCACAGAAGAAACTTCTTCTGAAACCCAGAGGTATCAGATAGGTGCTTGTAAATGCAAACACATTTATAATTTACTTAGCATGAGTAAACCAGGGCAAAATGTGCTCAATCCCAATGTTTAAATTGCTTTTGAGACATAGAAAATGGTGTCACAAAAGTATTCTTTTGCAACCAGGTTCAAGGGTTATTAGTCATGCTTGTGCAATGTACTTTCCAACATTGGGCTCTGAAAGGAAAATGGAACCTGGGGAAATGACAAGTTCTGGGATCACTCACTCCAAAACTGTTTCATAATAGAGCAAGATAAAGCTGTAGCTATGAAGAGCAAGACAGTTTTTGGTGGGTGTATGATCTAAACCCTTTTAATTTAAATGCTCTGTAGTTCTGCTGCAGTGTAATCTTACTTCTGTTCCTTTAAAAACAAAAATAGAATCAACTTTTTGGGGTTATTATGAGATCATAGACTGATTATTGTAACTCATTACAGTTCTGTTAAATAAAAAGAAACTGTTTTCTAGCAAGCTGGGGGTTGGACTCGATCTGTAGAGGTCTCTTCCAACCCTAACTATTCACTGAAATAGAAATAAGTTAACTATACAGGCTAAGAAATTCACCTTTCATAACTCTGAACATAAAAATAAGACCCTGCATATACCACAAAATTCTCAGCCATGCATTTCAAATCTACTGCTCTCTCTTGAAGAGCACACATTCAAAACTAGCCCTGGTTCTGTATTATCACACATCTTTTTCAGTGCAGTTTTCCAAGTTCTCTTGGAAAGGGTGAGAAACAAGTTCTCAACTTGGTACAATAAAAGCCAAGAAGTTTTTCTTTGCTGTCAGTTTGACATCCAAATAAGGCTAGGGAATCTCTTGTTTAATACAAATCAGCCTAATGAATGATACGCTTTCTATTTCAACATACATTTAGGTTGCTCACCTCTCTCCCCCTTGTCTTTGCCCAGTTCTCATTCTCCTCTCTCAGGAGCCTTTCATTTACAGCTCTTAAGAACAGTAGGAGGATAAGGAGGAAAAAAGCCCTGTTAGGGCAGTGCTAAAAACAATACCCTTCTGGGGCAGGCAAGAAGCCTACAATGAGTATAACTGAGTTTGATATTCAAACAAAATAAAGGTTTGTTTGAAAGCTGATTATCTTAAATTTATCTTCTCAAGTAATAATATCATTAGAATTCTTTTGTCACTCTGTGCTTTAGGTGCTCAATGAGATGGTCACGACAGAGACAGTTATGATAAATTACTAAGATAACTACATATTATTAAAAGCATCAATGTCAACTGCTTTTAGAAAATGTGAATCATAACTTTAAAAAACAGATGCAAAGAGCTTTTACAGATGATTCAAAGTTCTGTGGACATTAAATAAACCCCTACAACCGTCTTCTACACACTAAATCAATTCTAAGTCCTTCCAAAGAATCCGTATTGACAGCTCCACTGCATAGAAGCACTTAAACAGTGTGCCAGCAAACTGCACACAGAGACTTCCAGGCTGCACCAGAGCCAACAGAGCAGCCTTCTGTCTTAAATGGAAATTCCACAACTAACCACAATCCAAGCAGGGAAAAGAAACTACATTAAATACAATGAGGACCCCTCCCCCGCAGTTTTGTATATTGCATAAGAAAAAGCATCACTGAAACTCCCATTCCAGTTTATGCTGAAAGCATCCTGTTTCACATGTTTCATGTCAAAACAAACTCCAAAGCCTGGCTCTACATTTGGAGCTCTGTGATGCTATATATGTTAAAAGCTCCCATGGCAACAAAGCTCCAGGTGCTGACAAATGAAGGGATAACAGTGGTGTAACTTCCTTGGGTCAGCTCAACCGGGGTCAAGAGCTCCTGTTGTATCAACCATGAACAGTGCCAAAGAAAAATTCAATCCTGAGATGAAGTTGTTCAACAAGGAACGAATAAACAAATGCCATGTGCTCCACTCCTCCAATTTTGCTGTTGAAAAGAAAGTAAAGTAATTCTTAATGTACAAGCCCCTTTGGCAAAAATTAACACGAAGCAACAACAATTTTTTTCCCAGGAGATAAATTAGCATTTGTCAGCAGCATGTGAGAGATCTTGGCAAAATATGGGAAACTGATTTTCCCCCTCAGAAAAGGACACTGTTTGGGAACTACATTTAAAACATTCAGGTATCACTGTTGAACATTTCTGGTTACCAATTACCAAGTAAGACAGACTTAGCTCCTAAACCCACCTCCATGGATTCAGAACACAAGTGTCAATTAACTTGCTATGTCTCTATAAACTGTTTTTTCAGAAGTGCATCTGGTACTGAAAGAATCTCTTCCATATCTGAAGTCTCTCACAATGCTTCATTTCCTTCAAATTTTGCATCTTTTTCATCTAAACTGATCACAGTAAAACCAGCTCTTCTCATAAGCAGAGCACTTCACACACACAGAACTATTGTCATCCTGCACCTTAAGGTTCTTAGAGAATCCTTTCATTGACTACAGGAGCACTAAATATTTTCACAACACAGAGCTCAGAGAATGGTTTTCTTAAGGGGTTATTTACCAAAATGTACCATTAAAATTTTCCTTTCATACATTGCTAGTGCATCTGAGGATGCAACATTCTGAAGGAAAACAGAAATTCAGATGATAAAATGAAGTTGACAGACAAAACTAAAAGGTACAAAACCAAAATGCAACTGCAGGCACAAAAGCAGTACATTTTAGGCATCATCAGTTGCAGGATAATTATGGTCTACTTTAAACAAAAATCTTTCAACAAAACGCATTTGGCACAGTGCAATGAAAGGCTGAAAAACCCCCCAAAGGTTAGGCACTATGTTATCCTGTTTAAACATAATTAAGTGGTAATAATGAGCTATCATTTCCTACAAGGAAAGTGATAATTACTACCACATGTCATACAAGTAGTTAACATACATGAAATAGTTCCATTACTGGGTAGGGGGGAGAACAGAGAAGACTCTCTTAGGATTATTAGTTGGATGAGTGGATTTTAAATATGAGAAAGAACTGAGTTCAGGTCTCTAAAAGACTTTCAGAGAACTTTAACAAACTCAGCCCATACTTGGCCAAAAAGCAAGCAAGTGTGCATAGTAGGAGTGAATGCAAATTTCTTAAATTAGAGAAGAGAAAGGGCAGCAGCTAAGAAACCAAATGGTGACTGAAAAATAGAGGACTGAGCTGGTTAAATGCTACCTAGAGAAAGGAAGAGTTGTACTGTATTTACTTATGTGGTCACCATAGGCAGGATGATCAAGTTTGATTTCAAAAAGCTGTTTTTATTCTCATTTATAACTCTCATAAATGCAGGCCACAACAAAGTTCTGTGCCTTAACTATGCAAAATCAATGACTGATCAAACTTTTACATTCTCAGATACCAAAGGATGATCTATCAATCTCCGCTATCCAACTGAACCAATCATCGTTAAATAGCAATTATGACACCAATTTCCTACAGAAATGAATTAATGGACTGTATAATCAGCACAATATCCTGTGCTAATCATTTCTGACTCACTACTTTAAAAACATATGTCATTAATCTTTAAATTAACGAGAAAATAGCAGGTTTTTGTGTCCAAAATATGGTTCACATTCATCTCATCCTAAAAAAATTGGTCCTTTTCAGATTGTCCCATTGAAATCGTTCAATTTCTTTAAAAATACAACATTTTCCTAGTAATTTAAGTGACAATTAATAAAACTCTCCATATATTTTCAAGTATTTATCAGGATTCTAGACAACATCTATGATTTCCTCTAAAGACAGTACAAGCAGATCTTATAAAAATCCTCTGCTGGCTGGCAGATAACAACAGCGCAGGATTAATCATTTTTGCTATAGCAACCACTGCACTGCAATTACCATAGTGACATGAGAAGAATAGAAAAAGTAATAATGAAGAGCTCTTACTTGTTTGGAGCAATGTGGTAGCTAAATAAGTGCAGAATTCTCTAGTGCCCAACTCTGCTCACCTTAATCAATTGAAATGCCATTGTAATAAATGTCAAAAAGCATTTCTGATTTATTTTTAAAAGGGCAATACAAATTTGTCAATTGTTCCCTGTCCTTTGGTCAGATTAATGTACAAATCACTGCTATCATGTAACAGAGGGGTGCGCTACTTATTACAGAGGGTCCAACTTAGACATAAAGTGTAAGGTCTACTTACTGCATTACCAGAAATGTATTGATATAGACACATATGCTTCTATGTAACTTTCCATTAAAATATACACAAATATATAAATATATGTATATATAAACACAGTGGATTTTCAGATACTTACAAACATATATTTGTGTATCTTTTTAATGAAAAAAAATATTTTTTCAGTACTTCAGGAACACTTGGTACTAAGATTATACGAACATCTGTGACAGGTCCTCATGAGTCACCTAATTGCTGTTTTTTCCAACTCCACTTATCCAAATAATTTATAGTTTATAGCTGTTGTTCAACCTGCTTAGTTTAAGAAAGGAAATCTTACCCCAAATTAGTTCTCAGTCAGAATCTTATACAAAGCTCCCCCCTCTTTTTCAAATGACAGGTAAATACTCATGGCTGAGAAGAGTACTTCAAATAAAATTTTCAGCAGCAGGAAAGAATGTTAGACAAAGTGACCTTTTGAAACACTGCTTATTTTGCTAAGTTGCAGGTGTGGTCAGCAAACCAGACTCTTACACTGCAGGAGTGCAACAGGGTGCAAGTAGAAGGGTGGGTGTAAGAGGGAAGGCAGCAGCCCAAGTGGCAGCCCCAAACACGTCTGGACCTGACACCGGTGCAGAGTCCAACATGCACAAGGTTAAGTACACGAGAAGTGGCAGAGTGAAAACACAGACATTACAGAACCCTTTGAGACCTTTAGCAAATGGCAAAGCTGGCACATCAGCTGTGAGGTACAGAAAATGTCAAGGAAGGGGAAGAAAAATAGAGGCAGGCAACACAAAAGTAAGAATGTCAGAGGCTCGTGACTGTATGTTGAACATTTGTAGTGCCAGTGGCTGTGTCCCAGTGCTAAGAGGAGGATGCCTGTGGCAGAGCAGAATGTGAGTGTGCAGCCCATTCTGCATCACACAGAGCTAGGCTAAACCTGCCCAGGCAGAAGGCAGCAAGCACAATCTTCTAACACATCTCATTTTCCATTTCATTGTCGTATTTTGATTTGTTGTGCAATCAATCAGGCCCCACTACAGATAACCAAATTATTCCAAACTGCAAACCATCATACCTTCCTTTGACTTACAACAATCATTATTCTGTCAGTTTTGAAATGACAAAATGAAAACAGGAGAGGTTCAAGTCTGACAAACCATTTCTAGTAATGCATTGTCTTTAACTCCAGCTCAGTACAAGCAGCTGTATGCTCAAAGCCAGCCTTCTGAAGTATCTAAACATAATAGACATAGCAGTGGGGAAATAAATGCAGTTGCTGTGATAGAGCATTATACTCTAATGTGAGATTTTGCCCCTCCGTTGTTGGACTGGTGCAGAAAAAAAATATCAGAATGAAAATTAAAAGCCTTTTTTCCTCCTACCATTTACTATATAGCCATTCTTACACCCAACTATTGCAGTCTAAGTACAATTTTTGGATGGTGGGATATTATTCAGCTTCCTTCAGACTGCATTTCATAAAGAACATGGAATTTCAGATTACTTCCCTTCATTACTCATATGCTGTTTTAGTACCATATTCACTTCAACATTCTCTAAAACTCTGTTCAGTGAGAAAGTAAAGTATTTGTTGTATTGAGTATCTTAAATTGACGCTAGAAAGATGGAAGGAAAAAAATTATGCTTTGCTTCATTTCATACCCTGCTCTGAAATCATAGTCATAAGTATTTCCATAGTTGTCAGGATGAACTTTGTTCTTTTATCAAAGCACACAGATACATTTATAGCAACCTCTTCACTCGCTTAGGAAATTTCATGAGCAGAAACACCACGAAACCTTTCCCATTCTTCCCCCTGGATAAAGTGGATCTTGAACAAAGATGATGTATGCAGTTGTCAGGAAGAGAAAGCAGGACCCTCACATGGCAAGATCTGAGTGTTCTCTCCCAGAGGTGAAGGGGCTGAGACCATTCAGAGAAACCAGGTTGGTTGGTGTCTCCTCCCATGGTGACACTGAGAGTCCCTGGCCTCCCTCTGCTCTGTCACATCTGCTGTTCTACATTGATTTTTACAGGCAGGCATTTTTACAGGCCCTGCACACACTTTCTCCCATGATATTCATCCTCACCAGACATTGCTCCACTGCTGCCTCACAGCAGTGCTCTGCCTATGAATTTGATGAGAATTAGCAGAGCAGGACACTAAACAAGTGGTGGTGAACTCCAGCCCAGCAGCCCCTGGGCCACTGCCCTCCCTCCCAACCTCTGCTGTACCAATCCACTGCCCTGCTCTAGCACTGCACACCCCATTTAGCCACAAGTTCAAAGTTTCAACTTTATAATTTGAACAGTTCCACTTCTCTTTACAAAGATATCCCAGGGTTTATTAAAATTCCATTAATTACTATAAATTTCTAAAATTATGATGTATCATTTAGGCTCATTAGCCACCTAACACAGAGATAAAATTATCCTACATTAAGATTGCTTTTCACATTGCCCTTGTTAAAAAAAATGATAAAAATTTCTATTTAGCACCTATTAAGACACATTATTCAGAACATCAGCTTGGAAAATGATTACAAAAGACCCAGCACACTTTATTCTTTTTTAACTGCAAAAACTGTATTATTCTATTCTTTCCTTCCTATATGATACAGACAAGTATTCAAATTTGAAGATAAATAGTAAAATATTTTAATAAAACTGTGCCAAGGATTTTAGAAAATGGGGTAAACATTTCACAGAAGAGCCTGGAGCATAGTTCAGGTTCTACCTTACTTCATTCCCTGTAGATCTGATCTAAGGACCATTACCCACCCAGCAGAGGTGTCTTGCATTCACATCTCATCCTCAAAACACTTGTAAGTGGCAGCACAGAGCAAGTGAGTCACACTCTGGGGGGTCTAGAAGTTTAAAAATTGTCACTTTCTTTAAAATAAAATTTTAAAGAAAATGTTGAAACAAGGCTACCATTTGACAACATTTAAAAACAGGCTCAGTCTCACTGTTAGTATGTGTGTGGTATAAATACAGTAAATTACATTTTTAAGAAGTTATTTGCAGTCAATTATGTCAGCAGAATCAGGCCTGCAGCACTTTCCTTTGGGTTGGAAAACTGTTGTTTTAGTGGACAGAAAAATAGTATTTTTTGCACTACAAAACCAACATGCCCCATTCTCTGTAACATGACACACACACTGATAAGCCACAATTGACTGGAAAGGTACATTCTAATAGAAAAATATAGGCTTTCACTAACCCTTGCAAAAATAGATTTACATATAAATTAAAAATTTCTCCTGTCCAAAAGCCTTCCAGAATTTTCAATTACAACCATTAAGATTTTACCATGTTCCAGCAATCTATTGACGTAATTTTATTTCATTTATATTTTGTCTTTATTAGTTCACAGAAGTGAAGAATTTAGAAAAATTTAATCAGATAATGTCTCCTGAACAAGATTAGAGAAAAAATAAAATCATGGCAAAATAAGCGTCTGAAAAAATTAACTTTAGTGTTGTACCACACCTCAAAGCAACAAAAACTAGATACATGTGAGGCAGAATGTGCTGGGATAACCAAAGCTGTATTTGTTAATAATTATTCCCAGCCATTTCAAGATGTACAGATGGACATAACACATTAAAGAGAAAAAGCAGAGTAACATAGAAACCCCATCCCCCTGTAGAGTACCTAACCAAAACATGAGAAAGAAACACTCAGGACAGTGCAAAAAAAGAAAACTCACCAAAATCTGCAAACACAGATTGTCCAACAACTTTGGCACCACTGGGCATTTCCTTACTTTTTCCAACTTTAGAGAAGTTCCCATCCTAGCAAAGAGGACAAAGATGATGGAAAGACTGAACTGCAGAGTAAGTGATAAAAACTGACTTTTCAATCAAAGAAAATACAGATCACTAATAAAGGATTCTAGTAGATAAGAGAGAGAAATCTCAGCTATGGAAAAAAACTGCACTCTTCAAAATTGGGACTAAGTTCTTGCATTTCTAATCCTTCCTGGATTCTTATGGAAATCCAGCAATAGTAATATTCAGATACAATTTCCATATATTTTGCTGTGCTATGAGGAAGACATTGGTTATTTCAGCAGCATTATCTAAACGAAAATTAAGTGATTATGAATACTAAATGTGCATTTTTGCATACTGACATGTGATTTTATAGACATATGTAATATATAACAACACACCTGCACGCCTGTTAAAAACAGGGTCCTGATTTGCCTTCTAATTAGGAAATAAATTGATTTTATATTAGGTCTGGCTTGGAACTCGTTTTACTTATCTGTTATTAAAATCTAGGCCTACAGAAAACAATAGTCCATTATACCATCAGAAAGACAGAAAGTGCTGGATTCTTGTTTATCACAGGATTGGATCACAACTGGAACAGACCCATTTTGAAGTGTTGAGTTTTCACAGCCATGTCAGATGACCCAAGGCCCATGTTCCCAGTCAGTGCCATCAGCTCCTGCATAGCGCTCTGCACACACATGCCCAGCAAGGCACGGAGCCAAAGGCTTGGGAATGGAGCAGTTATCCACATCCAACATGACTCGTGTCATATTTGGTTTGTAGACTTCAGTGCAACTCTGGACACAGTTAGTACTGTTTGTACTGCATGTCTGACTGCATATCTTTACCTTGACATATAATTTACAATGATTCTGATGAGAAAAATGAAAATTGATGCATTTCCATGCAGTAAAATAGAAGAGGCCCTGCTCTTAGCTGGCCCCAAAAGCATATCTTGCATAGGCAAATATTTAAAAAGCATTTTATAGTGCATCAATGAAGGCAATTACTTTGTTCTACAAAGCACAATTTAACAACTTTTAATGGATCAATTAAGATATTTTTAGTTTCATACACATGTACATACATGTTATATGTATGAACTATTGTACTGGGTTGATTGATCCCAACAAATAGAATTCTTTGTTTCTAAAGATAAGCAAGTCTATCCATACAAAATATATCACGCAGGATAATATTTAGAACGAGAGCACACAATTTGTAAGAAAATGAAAAAAGCCTTACAGGAGACAGGACAAACACCTTGTGTACTTACTAACACTCAATAGTCAATGTTTTTGAAAGTCTACCTAAAGCTGGAAATACAGGGTTCATGACTCACTGCTTTCATTACTCTTGCCTGGTTGAAGACAGCCACATTATCACTCTGTTCTACAGTGACTCACTGTGATAGGATGGATACATTTTCAGGTAAACTCTCAAAAACTCCATCAGCTGATAAGAAGCACTTTAAGTACTTTATATTATCATAAAAAAGTGAACTTTTAGCTATAGTCCTTTTGGATAACAAGATACAAAGGATGCCCCTGGCTAGGTTAGGCAATACAAAAGCAGAACCTAAATAAATAAACAAATCAATAAATATTAATCCACTAATCTATTACTCTTCAACCCTGAATTTAAGTTATGATATTTAGCTAACACAGGACTTGGGATTTCCTCAAATGCAACTTGCACATGTATTGTAATAGTCAGAACTGACATTTGGAATCTCTGTCCCAGAAAATCTTACCCAAGACCTGGAGTCATGTATCTAACAAAGCTTACTTAAAAAAAACAAGTCTTTCAGACAGCACAAATAAAACCAAACTGATCTGTCTTTTATCTAAAAATCACCATAAATGTCAGAAGATGATTCTTTGGAGTTTATAATTTGTCTGTATTTCAACAGAATGGTTATGTGTGTTTTCTCTCTTACCTTATTTACCCACGTCTCAAACTGAATGGTTTTGGAATTTGGTGATGTAGTAAGGAACAAATCTGCAAGGAAAATACAAGAGAAATAAAATATTTAACAGTAGACTCCACACACAAATATTTGATCACTTAGAAAATATATATAATTTTTAAAATACCTATATTTTAGAAGTTACAAATATATTACATTCCAATGATGTTTGGAAATATATATATTAAGTAAGAAAGATTAAAAACCCACCCCATAAAACTATTTTCATGTCTTTACTCTTCTGTATAAATAAATATCAATACATATCAAGTAGCCTTTTATTTGGGATAATATGTTGAATTAAACAACATATACACTGTTGACAGGAGAAAAAAAAGTAGTTGGAGAAATATTTCTGGCTTCCTGTACACTAAAATTGAAACATCAAAACAGTGCAAAATAGAGCTTCAAAGGATTTAATTGGCAAGGCCTAAAAAGGAGCTCATTCATCACCTTTAGAAAAGTCCCCAAATTTGGAAATTGGGAAGAAAAAACTTTTACTAAAAAAAAAAAAAAGTGGAGGAATAAAAAATAATAAAAAATTTAAGTCCAGTGTTCAGAAATCCAGATTTAAGAAAACCACTCTTCTAGATTTAAACAGTTGTTTTCTTTTTGTCTCCTTCCCCCCTGCAATTTCAACTGCCATTCTTTGAGCTAGAACACAATGGTTACTTTGCAGGGAAAAAAAAAAAAAAGAAAAGAATATTAATGCTTTACCCTGAGGTGTTTTACTGAATAAGCAGCTAAATGGCTGTACAGGGAATTTCAAATGGTACAATAAGGGATATTGTCTTCCAGGGAAAAAAACCCAGCAACAAACAACAAACACAGAACTCCAAACTTCCCCACACCTAACAAACAAAACCCAAATGGAAACCCCACATTACCCAAAAAACAACAAAGATTTTGTTTATAGATTTCTCTCCCCCCCACAGCTTAAAGGCTCTACCATTTTATTTTATTCCTCTGAATATCTGAAATGGCCATTTCCTTTACAGCTTACACATGAAAAGCATGATAGTGCACTTCATTGGAATGAATTACAGTGATACCTAAGGACTTCTTGAAGGCGAGACAAAAGTAATGAAAATAATTTGAAGACAGCATAAATGTAAGTTAGAAAACTTATATATACTTTCAAATATTAACTTTGCATCTAGAAGGAAGCTTGCGCAATACTGTTGATTACTATCGGATAGAAACCAGAAAAAATATTAAAAAATCCAATTCATTCACAGGGGGAAAAAGAGAAACATGGAATAACAGAAGCCTTAACTCATTTGCCTACAGGCCAAAATGCCACTGTATCTTAGAAAAATAGTTTTGAGGTTTAAATAGTTATTTCAACTAGGGTTGTCCTCGCTGTACTTGGTGCTGAAATTTGCAACAAGCTGTGGGCTCTGCTGCATACAGGTAATGCCACCACAGGCTCTTGAAGTGTTGTACTGAAATACCCAGCAAAGGAGGAGCATTTGATCCCCAGCTGGAGCAGGCTGGGTGAGCCTCACAGACATTGGCTGCACTGTACCCTCTGCCCAGCACCTCTCTGACTCTGCTTCACACACTGCAGAGCTGAGCTTCCACCTTCACTGCTCAGTCAATGCTCCCTGCTGAGTCCTCTGTGCAAGGGAAGATCTTGGGGAGCAGCATCTCAGCATTCCCACTGGCAGTGCTATGTTTATACATATTTTGGGACTCAATCCCAGAATGAGACAAAATGGCACAGCTGCCAACACCAGGCATAACTCACCCAGTGTCACCATGCTAGAAATTCAGCTCTCAAGGCTTGAGGCTGAATGTGCCCAGCTCCCTCAGCATTTCATCAGAGAGCTGCTGCAGTCCCTTCATCAGCTTTGTCACCCTCCTCTGGCCCTGCTCCAGGAGCTCCATGTCTCTCCTGTCCTGAGGATCCCAGACTGGGCACAGCACTCCAGGTGATGCTCACTGGGGCTGAGGAGAGGGGCAGGATCAGCTCCCTGACCTGCTCCAGTGCTCTTCCTAAAGCCCCCCAGGATCCCATTGGGCCTTCTGGTCTCAAGGGCACACTGCTGGCTCATGGACAGTATGTTGTCCACCAGGACCCCCTGGCCCTTCTCAGAGCTGCTCCAGCAGGTTCCCACAGCCTGTGCTGGTGCTGGGCTTGTTCCTGCCAGGTGCAGGACCCTGCACTGCCTCTCTCCAGCAGCTTAAAGACACTTTTATTCAGCAAAGTTCCTGTTTTGAACTGAACTCCCTCCCCCAAACCAGATTCTCTTTAAAGTCAGTAAATTACTTTTGCACTCTGTTCCTTTCCGTGTACTCCTCCATCTCCTTTTCCCTAAATCCAGGCACACAGCACTATACAGAACAAATGGAACCAACACAGCAGAGCAGTTCCAAGGCTGCTGTAATATCACACTGCACTGGCAAAACGCAAAGGCAGGCAAAGAGAGCAGATAATCTTCTAAAAATAGTGTAGAGGAGCTGCCATGCTGCTCCTACATTAAAGGAACAAACTGTGATTTCCCACAGGACAGCTTAATACAGGTACAGCAACCCCACCTCTACTTCTAGAATAGTTCTGAACCCATTCCACTGGTACCGTATTGCCAGTTGTCCTCCTTTTTAGCCTTAAGCCTTCTTAGAAGCTACACGTTTGAAATACTCATGCATGATTCTGGGATTAAACTTTATTGCACTGAAACCAAATCAAATCCTTAATATTTACAAGTAATTTTCCATTTTGATCAAGAATGTCAGAGATTTCAAAACAAGCAAAACAAGAGCATTTCTTTGAAACAGCAGTATAAAAAGCTAATGCAATTTAGACACTCCAAATAACTATTCACAAATTTGTATAGCTCGAAACAAGTGTTTTCTCCCAGGTTTGTGAAAGAAATGTAGAAGGAAAAACAAGTCCTGTATGGAACTGTGTTCTAGACCAGTTAATTCCCAAATGTAACTTTCAACGTATCTTACTTTATGATTCCTTCTGGTTTGATTATGTAAGTTTTTGACTCTAAGACCATCTCAGAGAAGAAACAAGTAAGAATCTGTGCAATTTATAAATATCTAACAGCCATAGCAAGAATCCTTGCAAGCATTTCCTTTCCAAAGAAATGGTGTCCATGACAGTTATCACCCACTTCACTGCTACTGCTTTCTGTGTCTATTATTACTAAATTCTTATCTATTTAAGAGCTGCAGGAGAACAGATGGAGCCAACAAATGCATTAATATCTGCATGATCAGTACTGGGGTTACACAACAATGAAGACATACACAGCTCTTTTCTACAGTTTTTGTATTACAGTACACTAACCATGTCGAAAACTGCAATATTTCTGTTTTGCTTCTGGCTATATCAAGAAAACTCAACCTCTTTTTCCTACAAGGAATGCCTATCATATTATATATGCTCAGAAAAAGTCACTTGTCTAAAGATATGCTGCACACTGCCTTTGGAAGGCAGTTCAGGATGGAATTTCAGCTGTAAGAAACAAAATCTATTCCATAAAGACCTCTAAGTTTAAAAAGCACAAAGTATTGAGGGCTGTTCAAATTCTTATGAACCTAACAGCAGCACAGTGAGAGATATTTCCAAGCTGAGGTTATTAAATCAACTAATCTGGAGCTCAACAAGCAATTATTAATAGAATACAAAGGTGATAGTTTTACTAGACAACAGGTACATGAAGGGATGCTAAAAACAACAGGCAAGGGGGTACCTTTAACAGCCCTATGGTAATAGTAGATTCTGTAAATATACAAATGGAAACAGGAAAAAAAAAATTCAGCTTGGCCACTTTCCTGCTGCTGCCAGAGAAAGAATATTGAGCTAGCTGGATGGACCACTAGGGCCTGCAGAGCCCTTCTTGCATCCCTAATTTCTGACATGATGTAGCAAAGATATGGAAAATACTCGGTAGTTGCGATGGGGGAAGATCTCTATGTCAGATTCAGCAGCATTTCTTGAGATGTAGCACCTACAGCCTAAGTGAATGGGTAGAAGTAGAAAACCAGTACTGCCTGAGAGGAAACCTTTCTCTTAAACATATGCAAAGCAAAGTGTGTTCACATTTAAATACACTTTCCTATTTTGGATTTAACAGCCAGTGATTAACATAAAAACAACATAAGTAATAGGAATATTCATCAACAAAATTCAACAGCCTGGGAATATGATAAGGAAGCATGGAGATTACCCAGCATTTTAGATCTACAATACAGAAAATCAACCTAAATATACACCAAACACTTAATACAGAAAGTATCTGATAATGCTGCAACACAAAACCACTGTGTATTAGCATTTACTCACAACCTTCCCTAAAAAGTAAGTTGGTGAGTGAATTTGGCTATAATTTAACTGGCTTAGTAATAAGATGCTGCTATCCAAGCTCTGCTACATCTGATCACCAGTTTATATATATATATGGAAAAACACTGAATTCAGCACTCATTCTTTCAAAACAAGGAAAGAGATTATTAGAATATATGTTTCTGCCTGTAAAAGGGAAGCTATTCAAGTACTGTATTCCAAGCTCCAGTAACCTAAAGCTTGTTATAGAGGAACCATAGAACCTCCATCCATCTTTATTTGATGGGATCAGGGAATTGTGACATTGGATCAACCTATGGCCCACTGAAGACTGAAAAATTTTCCCTGAAAGCTACATAAAACTTGACTGGCTAGACTGCATTGAGTTTATTTAGTGCCTTTAGATCTTTCTTGTATCAATGTCCAAGTCATCCCAGATACAGCCTGAAACACTAAAATTGTAATCTGAACACTGCACATCCCATCTTGGGCTACCTACATTTCTGGCAATGTTTATGCAATACATCTAAAGGAGCTTTACCTAACTACTAATTTCTACAGTGGTCCATCTCAGGCACCAAGAGTTTCCAACCAACCAGCTCTACACCCAGCAGTAGGTTGAGCTCTGATCCATATCCCATAGTATTCCTCACACAGACAATCCTAGACTCTTCTCAACCCAGTCTTATGAAGCTATGCTTCCCTTATTCCACACACCATTAGGTCAGTCGTCCTCTAAGAACTTCAAGTCCATCTGAAATGAACATCCTCTTCTTGCAGAAATTCATTCAGTGTTTGCTCCTCACCATCTCCATCTAAATTCCCTACCTTTAGTCTGGATTTCTTCCCTATCTCCTTTCTCCTCTCCCTTCCTGTGCACCCATTTCTGCCATTTGCCCCCTGTTCTCAGTTGAGCACCCAAACACTGGCTGTGGTCCAGAGGCCCAACAGAAGGGAATGATTCCATAAACCCTGGCTATGCTATGGCCACTATTGGTGCCTGGTTGGGAAAGGCAGCAAGAGCCAGTGAGAAAAACAGTGACAACAGCACCCCACTTGGTATTTCTGAAACCTGTTTCAAACTGGCTAGTTTCAATGAATCTTTTAATTAAAACAGTAAATAAAACAGATACTATTAAACTCACCCTACTTACACTGATACTTACTAGAACTAGAAATTGCAATAAAACCTATCTATACAGAACCTGCTCCAAGTTCACTTCTGATTATCCTTGTTATTTTCTGTCACTTTTGAGTGTTATAAAAAATGATACTATTTTTAGATGGAGCATTCATTTCACTAATGACTGATCTGACCTTTCTGTTTAATGTCAGAGGGCTTTATTTCAGAACAAAAACCCTCAGCATCTTACTGTCTAGAGAAGCCACTAGGGTATGAGCAACATTAAGTTACTGCTTGATTTCACATTTACTTCAGAAGTTAAGGGAGGGGAAAGAAAGTGCCCTTATTATAAACACTATCACTGTGTACAAGGCAGTACCCAATCTTAACATATACGTGCAAACTCCAAATATGCCTAAAAATGTTTTCATTAATGTGGAAGAACAGGTGTGTCTGTGCATATTCTCTAATCAAAAGTTACTTCCGGAGATAACTGTGCCAGCTTGTATCTACATGGAAATAATGTGCTGAATTAAAAATCTCTGCTTTGCAGCATGTTGACATAATAGTAATGTAACAACTGTGTTAAAATCATCAAATGCCACTAAACCTACAGCAAAGTAAGAGATAACTTTCCTCTATTTACATTACAGACTGAACACTGGTAGGGAAAAAGTATTTAAAATCAAAATTAAAAACACTATTTACAATTTTTTTAGTTATAATGACACACTTTCAGTTGTAGAATACTTCTAGTATGCAAAAACCTAATTTTATACAAAAAAGTTAGATACAGTCAGTTTTATTTCTTTACTACACAGAAATAGGAAACAAAATCTTGCATGTTTCATGCTTCAGTTCGTAAGTTTTCCATTCAGGTAGAGAAACCCTCTACATGTGGTATTCCAATTTGTCATGTTGGCATTAGTACTGTCCTAGAGCAAATGGAATCATCTACTGCCTGGCTACATGATTGAGCTTTTACAACTCAGATATGAGTATCAATGCTAAGGAGCTTGCAGTTCACTTGTCATGAATTTTTGGTGTTAGTTACAAGAAACAGTAACTTCCTCCTCTGAAAACCTTTAGCAAAACACAAGGACTTCCTATGTTCCAAACAAGCTAATTTGTCTTGGTAAATTTTCAAGAAATGTGCTTATAATAAGAGATTGTGAAATTATTCTGTTCAAATGGGTCTTTCAAAATTTATTAAGTATTTACTGGAACTATTTAGTAAAACAGGTGATAAACAATGATAACCAACGTAAGTAAGCACTAAAATCCCTTTCATTATTACAAATTACTACAGAAGGAATTAATATATATTAAAAGCTTTGCTTAACAGAATTTTAAATTAAATTTATGCTTTAGATTTCTGCTTCTGAATACACAGAGCAGGTGGGACTATCCTTTTGGTTTTTAGCTCTTCAAACATCAGCTTTCAGACAGAAAACACTATTTTCAGAATGAGGGCAACAACATTGTCTCAAGGAACAGAAAATGATGGCACTCAAGAGTGCTTTCAGAACCCATTTTCACATTCACATTTTCTCAACAAAATGCTATTTGGGGCAGAACCAATTTACTTCTCACATGTATTGACTCCCATAAAGACATAATATTATAACTCCCTGGTGTATATAATTATATAAATATATAATTAAAAATTGCAAAGGAATAGCTTTTGAGACACTTCATAATGGCAATTTCAAAATTAAAACTGCTAAGCAGATAGAGATTATGGGCTCCTTTAGAAAGATTAGGAAAAGGAAGTTAAACCTAAAGCTCTTTCTTTTTTCTAAAGATCTCTATCCATCCTTAGATTCTCTTTGTGAGGAAAGCCATGACTAAGAGAAGCCATTGGCAAAAGCAGCCCAGTCCCAGCAGCAGCAGGAGATGCAGCCAATTCCAACTCTGGTTTGATTTTATGACCAGGAACTTTCTGTGGTATTGAACACTGTGAAGGAACAAGTGGAGGAATTGGGGTGACAGGAGATCATATCACCCAGAGAATTTTTAATTAGAGATATCAAACATGTAAAGAGTAGAAGTAATGAAAAACAAACAAAACTTTACAGACAAAAGTACTCTGAAATATATCTGCCTATCTTAAGATACATTTTTTTCCCTCCAGTATTTGCTGTAAACTCAGAGGTAAGCTCTGCTGTCAGACCTAAAACAGTTAAGAAATTTTTAAAAATGTACCTGTTCAATGAATGACACAGTGACATGGCTTTACTGAGTATTTGCTCTGGCAGAAATGTAAGGGAGGGGGCAAAACCAGAGAGGACAATTGGACTTCAAACATATACACACAGCCCCCACACCCCACCCAAGTTTTAAAATGATACTAAATACTTTGCTTGCCAGATATTTTAATAGAGAATAAATGTAGATCTACTGCAGAAAATAAGCTTTGCTGGTAATATGAACTGCAGGGATGCTACCAGCTTCCATGAAGAGGAAATTCACTGAAAATACGACCAGAGAATCTCACATCAAGCATTACAGTACCTTCAAAATTCAGGTTTAAATGTCTACAACAGAAACATCACCTGTGATTTGAGTGATTGGTTTTCAAGAAGAAAACTATCTACATTTACACATTTAAACTCAGAAGTGGGAATCAAAAAGGAAACACATTGTAAACGTTCTGGTACATTAGGTTTCTAAATTCCCAAAGCAAAACAACATAAGAAAATTAACCACCAGAAATCAGTAAAGAGAGTAGCAATTAGCTTAGAGCAAGCTGTTTCTGACTAATGATTTTTCCACTTTAGTTTTCCCAAAACCAAATTTATGATTTTTCCTTCATTTTATATAAACAGCTCCAGAAATATCCCCAATTATACACACCATGTGCTGGTGTTCAACACAAGATCAGTTGTAAAACCAGCATTTCCAAGCTGTGGAATCACATAACCAAGTGACACGCAGAGTATTTAATACATCAGCTATTTTTCACAGCATTCAAGGATACATCGACAGATGTACAGTATGAAGTTACAGTGTGATTCACAGTCCAAGACAGCTTGTCTCATGCATTTGAGCACTTTGAAAGTATTTTTAGGGCCTGATTTCTTGGTAGAAGACTTGTAACTCTGAATGCAAACAAACGTAGGGTTTAATAATCCTGGGTTTTCCCCCCAGGTAATTAGGAACTATACTTTTGGCTTAGAAAGACAGTATTAGCCCTAAGCGAACATCTGACGTTTTAGGACGTTTACAATAAAAGTAATGAAGTTGGTTAACTAGAAAAAAGATGCAGCAAAATAATCACTATCCTAAAAATTTCAACTGTGACATTTGAAAGACAGGCCTGCTTTGGAGGAGGATCCTGCTTTGGAAATGCTCACCTGGACTGTTTGCTTTACAAAATATACCTGATGTTAATCTGTTCAGACAAGCCAATTATTATTAGACTCAAGATTATTTTCCTAAATCAGCTGTTAAAAAGAACTAATGACAAGTGTGAGTATGAATTACTCACACCCAGTCACCCTGTTTAACAAAGGCCACCACATTTGCTCCTCATCTTGCAGCCTATCTCAGTGCATGTACCAGCAGTGACAGTGCTGGGAGGCTACTTGGCCAGACCATTTGCAGACATCCCTTCCCAACTCAGCCACTCTGTGCACCAGATATTCCTCCCTCGAGCAACTCATGTTTAATATGCATGCAGAAGACACTTGAAGTTTTGTATTTAGATTATCTATAAAGCACATACAGACACTTTGGTAAAGGTTTTATACTGCAAATTTTTGCATGTTTTTTATGAAATTCCTGATCTAACTGAGAATTACTTACTGAGTTAATAATTATAGGGAGCTGAGACTCCTCCGTGAGGATGCTTTCTTTAAAAACAGCAGCAGCATTACTCTCTGAAACAGCCCAGTTTATCTCTCACCAAGAAAGATTAGTATTATCTTTGTTGTGGTTAGAGGATTTTTGGATTATAAAATCCTTACACTGTTAGCCTTTCATGAAGCACTGTTAGGGATTAAACACATCTTTATGAGCAAGTTCTCATATAATGAAATCATAACAATTCAACTTCATTTCACCCAGAGCATGAGAAGTGTGGCAATTAAAAGCTCCGTTCTGAGTGTTTAATATCAGCAGGTTGAAAACGGGTTAGGCAATAAACTAGCAAAAAGCTTCTCAGCCCAGAGAGAGTATTTTTTTTTTATGTCAAGCACACTTTAAATCTCCTAAGCTGTTTATAATGATAGAGTTGCCAAAAATAGGCCAGCTAAAAATCATCAAATTGGCTGCATCTGTTACAGAATACAAAGACCCCCAAAATACTGCAGAATATTAGAAAAACCATTAAAAAAACCTGTGAAAAACCCACCAAGTACAAGTAAACTGCCATGTCCTGGTCATTTATTTGCAAACAAAATTCACTGCATCCATTTTAGGTGCAACTGTATCTTTATATTCATGAATAGTAGCACTGCCTGGGAGTAAACAGCCTGAATTTTTCAGTCCAAAAGTCCCACAGCAGCATCAAATTCCATGATTATTAAGTGTTTTGGACCACATGATTTCAGCAGGCAGATATTACCCTGCACCTTGTCAATGCCTCCCTTTTAATTAATACAATGCTAATGTGCACCAGGCCCTGTTCTTAATGAGGCTTTGTTCCAGCTCAAGAATGGCTGTGTGGGTGAATCCTGAGTCACAGGAATGCTCTCCTCCTCCCCAGCTCTCTGTGAGCCAAGCAGTTCCAGGCTCCATGGAGAAAGACCCTGCTCGTGGGCACACTGGTAACCCAGCACTGCCTCTGCTGCCTGGCTCAGTGCATTTCCCATCACAGTCCCACCAGCACTGCACACACACTTACACGTTTTGTTGTTTTGCCCTTTTTTCCCTTAATTTCTATCACCAGACTACTTTGATGACTACCTATGAGTCACTTGCCCAGCTCTGTACAGACACACAAATTAGAGCAGACACAGTGAGAACACTGCATAGGTATTTTTTGGAAGAGGCACAGTGAGACTCAAGGTACAATTTCATGCTTGGTTAAAGGCAGGCTACAACTGCTGCTACTAAAAGAGGAGTCAACCTTTTCTCTGTGCTTACATTGGCTCTGACAATCCTGCATGGCGAGTTGGATCAACTTAACTGCAGTGAAAATGAACTGTGCTCCTCGGCAGCCCCAGTGCCAAGTGGTGACTAGAGCTGGTGTCAGGGAACTGCCATAAATGTGCAGGCAGGACCACAGGATTGGTGACTTTTCATTTTGGCAGGAAGCACTCTGGGAAAAACACATCAGTCATGAAATATCAGATATACTGATACTATTTTTCAGCCACATATGTCTTATTCCCAGTTAGTCCAATCTTCACAGGGACAGTAAAAGTAATTTATCATTTTCATCTCAGAAATAAAACATGACTTTAAAAAATAATAATCCTGTAATATTTTCTCCAGTTTTCTTGTCAGAATGAATTATTTTCCTTACAATTTTCCCCAGGTTCCTGTAACGTAACACTTCCCACAGCACTATACATAACATTGTAACATAGTACCTCAGCCTGAGGTGTCACAGCCTTGCTGCTACAAGTAACTAAAAGTCAGGATCTTTATGGGAAGAGCTCCACAGAAGCTTCTACTCACATCTTGATATATAAAAATAGATATGAATCTATAAAAGCTCCCAGCAAGACCCACAGAAAGATACTGACTCTCATTTCTATTTAATGGAGGAGCTTCTTCATATCAGTGGCACTAACCAGAACTCTTGGAACATTTTTTAGTCTGGCAGCTCTCAAAAACCTCAAAAAATTGATCAGTCTGTAGCTGATCAATGTAAGACACTTAGACTTTGTACCCTTACTCACCTTTGAGTTTAGATTTTAATGTACTCAACTTAAAATGCTACCTGGAATGCTCATCTATGCCACTAAAACAAAATTCCAAAAGGCTTCTAGAACTAAGTGTGTTAGAACTGGTTATTACATGACACTCATTATGGTAAGCAACCATATATTTAATTTTCCAGTTGGAATTTCCACTTGACAGCTTCACATAGCAATATGCCAGAACTGAATATTAAGGTTTGACTGCATGCTAAAGCAATTAACTTAATCCCCAACATTTATAAGCATCTTAATTAATTTTATGGACTCATTCCTCTCTCATTCCCATGCAACTAAACAGGAAAAAGATAAGCTCTCTTCCCAAAAATTACCATATATGAATTGATGTACATTGCACATCTAGCAGAAGATAAAGCATTTCAGAATTAATTTAGCGTGTGAAGAAATTAAATTCAGCACAATATTTAAATGTGCCTGGAAGTATAAGCCAGGTATGTAAGTGATAAATAGATTCATCATGGTAACTGAATTGCATTGACAAAATACCCCAAACAAATAAAGGAAGAATACAGTTAGTTCTACCAGTGCTAGAACTAACTACAACAAAATAGCATGAAGTCATAATGAAACCTTGAAAAAAATTTTAAGTCCAGTCTTAAAAACATTCTGCTGAATCAAGCCATCGAACTATTTTCAGACTGAAGATGAAGAAACTGCAGCCCTGATGCAGTTGCCAGCTGAATACTAGAGTACAGCATTGTGAAAAGCAGGAAACAACACTTTAATGGTGAACGCAACATCATTCAGAACAAGCATTAGTTACAATTATCAGCAAGAAGTAGAAAATGCTATTAGGGTATTTATTTTGAAAGTTATTTTTTAAAACCTAGAATTTTCCAACTGTAGATATTAAAATTAAGTAATTAAATATCCAAATCAGAAGTAGCAAAATCATACAATTACCGAAGGAAGTTGCAACACATTACATTGTATACTTAGTGATAATTATTTTTAGGATGGTATTTAACACTTCTATGACTTACCAGCAGTGAAGTCATTATTTAAATCTATAAAGGCATGGGAGTGTGGTATATACATTTTACTTTGAGTTTCCAACGCAGGATGCCATGACAAGTTCCTACAGACAGGAATAAAAAGCAATACATTTCATCAATGTGTAGGGACTGTTAATCATGATAATATAGCTGGAAAAAACTGTGAAACTTTAAATAAAATTGGCCAGAAAGCATGTTCTCCTAATGCTAAGATAAAATTACTACTTAGCTTACTTAGTAACTCAAGTAATTGCTTGAAAGGGTCTGTGAAAGATGATTCATAGCACAGGGGCTTCAGTTCCATTTTATTAACTTTGCTAAAGCAATGTTTTGGGGTTTTTTTGCACGAAGAAGTATCACTACCAACAAAGTTATAGTTAGTACCAAGGCTTTAAATGCACTGCAGATCCTAAGATACTGATCCCTGCCCTTCTCAGTTTCCTCAAACAGCTATACTTCTGGAATCTACTTTTTGATTAATAAACAAGAGCAGAAGTGAGCACATGCTGTTAGTGCAGCCCATGCCTGCTGCATATAAACATACTTTATTTCAGCTCACTTAAAAATCAACACATGAATTAAACTCTCACATTATGATGGACTACTAGCTAATTATGTAATTTCTCAAGCAGGTGATATTTTTATTTATTTATAAATATACATGCCCTGCTGGTTTCTGTTCTAAAAATGGCTGAACTTCCAGCAAACCTCCCTATTAGCACTGAAGTGCAACAAATCCTTCAAAAGTCACAGTGGCTGAATCATCAGATATGTGTCTTTTAGAACCCTAAGCTAAAACACTCAGGAAAATCTCAATATGCACTATACAACAACAGGCACAAATATTACTACTACTAGTCTGGAATTACTTCATTTATTCCAGTGACATTACATACATATTACTGAAGTCCTTATCTTCCATGACTATCTTTGAAGTAAGAAAAGAAATATTCTGATTACTTCCCAGAGATCATAACTAAGTCTTAGAAATGTTAAAATACATCAACTAATTTTAAAGAAATAATTAAATATTTTCTCTAGGTTTTTCTACGTATTGTCTAGAAGATTGCTAGTGAAGTTAGTCATATAGCTTTCTTAAAACATTTTAGATTAAAATAGGAAAGTGTTTTTCTAAGCAGATGACAAAGCTGTTTTCCATGTACAAAACATGGCTTATGCTGTTACCTATAGCACTCAGTCTTTTATTGAGCTATGAGTAACTTCATTTATATCTTGATGCTCCTGAAAGAATTTCAACAAAATGAAACAAATCTTTCCCCCTTTTCCATATCTTCAAAAGCTGATACAATTTTTTAATATATAATCATTGCAAAGTGTTCAGAAACTTCCTTGTGAAGCTGAAATTGGTTTCATATGCCAGAAGTATGGTGATAAAATTCAAATTGGGATTAAAGAACAAAACCACATTGCCAAAAAGGGCATAGTTTCCACTGACACATTAAAATGTTATTTACCCTAGGAGAGGAAAAGAGCCAGTTAGAACAGATATAGGTGTTTTTATTTTCAAATGACAGACTTAAAGTTCTTTGATATGCTGCCCAATTTTAGAGACATTGCTAGTCTATATTTTTTTTTGTTACAGATTGTCTCTTCTGAGCCCGTAGAGAAAGAACCTTTTGTTATGCTTTGATTTCAGCATTCATATCTGAAACAGTGAAAAATAATCCTTTGCATAGTCCTTGTTAAGGGTGCCTTTATTTTTATTCCAGTATTTGATAACTGGTCCCATTCTAGACATTTCAGACCTAGCAGAAATTTCAATAATGAAACTTAGTCCCCTTTGCTGTAATCTCATCTCATAAGACTTCAGTAAACTTCTATCTGCCCAAGAGTGGCCTGAGGCACCCCTTAACACAAAGGATGTGATACACAGAACATCACTTGCATGCACACTTATGTTGCTACTTAGTCACCTCTGCTTTATGCCACTTCATAAATCTCTTCCTCTATATTTTCCTTAATATATATAGTTTAATACCATTACATCCTGCACTTCCTGTACTTTTGATTTCCTATAGTGTCCAACCTTCCCATTATAAATAATTTCCCAGCTAATGAGAGCTTTATTTTTTAAGTTAACCCCAAACACTTGCATATTTTTCTTTTGCCATCCCTTTATTTATAAGATCTGTTTCAGTAGTTCTTGCATCATCTATTTGTCACTTCATCTATTAGACTGAAAGCAGCTTTTGTACAGCACAAGTTCCATAACACAGATTATAATACTAAATATTAAAATTACTAAACAAATGAGACTATAACCTCTTAGAACTAATTGTTCCAAGAAACAATTTTCCTATTTCTGAAGTCAAATATCAGGGGTTCTGTTTTCTCAGCTCTCACAGAATGTCTGCTTCCCCTATAAAATAACACTTTAAAGATCAGATGCAGAATGCCACTGCATGTTTGAAGATACATGGAAATAAAGATTCCCATTTGCACAGATGAATTAAACAGGAATCTGACACTTTACTGAGAAGTGGATGCACAATGCCCAAGTTCCCAAAGCCATGCTGCCCCCGGAGCCCTCAGCTTACCCGCCGATCAGGATCTGCGGCTTACTCGAATCACTCGTGACACCAAACACATCAGGAATCAGGTCTCCATTAAAGCTGAAAATGGAAAACAATGCCAGCACCACCTCAGTCACTACAGGAGTTCAAACTACCTGTTCTAAACTAATCTCTACTTGGTTAGCATTTTCCCACTGAGCCACAAAGAACTCTCAGCTGTGAGTCCACTCTGAATTCTGGCTCTCATCTGAGTTGCTGGCAGCAGGAAAAGGTCTATCAGTATTTCACACTCTGCCTGGGCTTTGACTTTCCAGATCTACTCTCCCCCCACTTTTTTGTTCAGCATTTCACACAGAGGCAAGCACATTGCGAAAGGGATATTTGCTCATTCTGGTAAGCCAGTAAGGTTTTTGCTTTACAAAATCCACTGAAAAATGAATATCTTCTTTTCTGAATAACTCAGAATACTGAAATTAAAGAAATTAAAAGATCATGTAGTTACTATTGCCAGGATAATATCATACACAAGACTTGTAAAAGTAACTATTTTGGTTCATCATCTTTTGTTAGATCAGTTGACATTACACAAGCCACCCTGTTCTTAAAAGATAAAGAGCACGTGTTTCAAATTCCAGCACTAAAATATATTTAAGTTGTTCTTAGTCACCACTACAAATGTGGTTTCCTAAAAATGTAGGTCATACTTACTCCATTACTAGAGGCTCATCATGAAAAGTCTTATTTAACATAGTTTTATGGTTAAGATCTGAAAACAAAAAACATTAACTTGATTCAGTTACCAATATAGTCTGATATTTGCATTTTCAACTAAGACATAATTCTTCCATTCATTTAAAACCATCAGTTTTATGATAAAAAAGCACCATTTAACATAAACAACTAAATGCCTTCCTGAAATTTTGCAGGGAAGGTGAATTACAGTTAAAATACTGAAGGCTTTTTCCCTTTCCACTAAACTCCTCAACAAATTATTCTAAGTAGATCTTAGTGAAACCTCTTTCTGTGTATGACTGCAATCACACAGATACAGGAAATCTGAAACAGGTGGGATGAGGACAGGCTAAAATTTCACACTGCATGTTAGACTTCTCTTTGATGTTTTGCCACTGTGCAAAACACTCTTAATTATATACACTGAGTATATGAAATAAGCATTAATGGTAGACTTTCTAAGTGGGCAGTGAGGACTAAGTCCCAATCAGGTTATCACCTTAGACTTCACCTCTACTTGTAATCCAAACTCCTTGCCAGATTATTCCCATTTCCCTCCTCTCTCCATAATGTTTCTCTTCACAATTTCCACATTTTTTACAACAATCCCCTCCTACTGATTAGTCTGTCACACTTCTATTATCCAAAGAGGCACCCCATACCTTCCCAGTAGGCTCACTACATACCAACCACTGCCCGAATTTTTAACCTCTGACTCCTCTTCCAGGCCCCAATGCTCATTTGTGCGTCCCCTAATACCTGCTTTTTTCAGAAACAAGACAGCATAACTTAATCCTTCATATTCTTCCCAGTACTACAGATGCCTGCTATTCTTTTACTATCTGATTCATTGCACTTTTCCAGGTTGCTTGTTTCAGCTCTGATTAAAGCCAGAAGCAATGGTGTCTAAGGCTGACCTGCCTCATCTGTAACTATCTCATGACACAGCTGTTTCCAATAGTGATTACTCTTCATTAGTTTCTGTGGACTTAAAGGGTATCTCCTTGTGCTCATCTGTCCTTGTTCAAACCCTAAATTCTTCCCAAACCCCTTTCCTAGCAGAGTCAACAGAAAACGGAAGAGACTTCAAGAGTTCACACAGTCCATTACTCTACCCAAAGAGAGAATCTTTGGAACATGCTAAGAGACTCCTGAAAACTTCATTCTGATGTTCTTGAAAACTTCCAGCAATATTGACTCTAGAAACCTCTCTTCCAACACCTACATTAGTGTGTCAGTGTCTAGAAAGATTTTGGTTTACCATACAGAAGTGTTATATTACTGTTGGCAGGTTTAGGTATGCTGTTTTGAAACTTGATGCACTAAAGCTCACACCAGGTTCTCTATGCATTTTAAATTGAAGATAAATCTTCTGAGATAATCTTTGTGAAGCTGACATGCATGATGGGGGAGCCATGAGAAGCAGCTCTTCAGTTAATAGGTTACTGCCAAATTAGAATAATGCTTAGTTACCTCTGTTGCATAATATAGTGCAAGCATTTTAGCATTGTTCTCTTTCATTCATTATTGAACACAGTCTAACAGCAAGATAATATATGGGTATGAAGCAGAATAGCTGCTAATCCCTATTTAATGTAAAAACAATCACTACACTGTAAAAGGGAATTGTAATTTCCTGACATTACTTTGAATTATTAAGAAGTCTAACAATCTTATTAATAAGCAGTCTCAGCAACTCACCTAATGTTTGATTGTGTCCCCAGAAAATAAACACTGAAAGTTCATCTTTGCCATGACTTGGTGCCTGGGTAGTGAGGAGGACATCCATTTGGGAATCTCCATCATAATCTCCAGGAACTACACTGGTTATGGTGACACCGAGAGATCTGCAATTAAAAACAAAAGCCCCCACATGCAAATAATTGTAAAAAGGTGTGCATGAGAAAAGAGCTTGTGTGGCCAAAGGCTTGCCCAATTATTATTAGTTGGTCCAATACAATATTACCCTGCAACAACGTTGCTTATGATAAAGTCTTTATCTCTTGCAAAAGTATCTTGAAGTCAGGCACTTGACAGGCTGTCTTTGTCTAAGGAAAATGACATTTTAACTCTAAACTTCAGCTATCAGGCATTCTTGTTTGTTAATTCTATCAACACTTCATGAAATCCTTGCATTTGTTGTAAAACCAGTCCTCTGAAACGTGTTTCAGTGAGCAGGATCTTTTGGGTGCAATCCAAGAGCAAGAGCATAAAGCAACAGGATCTGTTTAAACACCAGGAGTCAGGCATAGGTAAATTTTTTTAAAAGACAGAGCCATTTCCTTCTATCCTTTGCCAGGTCTCACCACTCCTCCCTACATTTGTTTGTTCTTCCTGTCTTTTTTTATTTGGTTACCTACTCAGACTCTGCTTTACACACACAGATAATTGTTAAGGATTAAAAGCAGATGATTTCTAATGCATTAAACAAATTAGCTCATTCGAAGACAGAAGGGAACAAGGAAAACAAAATATGTAGAATACAGAAGATGAAGCTGAGCTATAAAAGCAATTTAACTTTTCATAAACATAATACTATTGGTAAACATTATTCATAAGCAAAAACCATAATAGTATTAGAGGATATTAAAGCTAGACATATATATGCACATAAACAGATTGGTTTACATTTATTAAAAATTGATGTTTTTTAAAAGGCCACATGTAAACCTGAGAATGGAACAGATGTCTACATTGAAATACCAGAACACCATTCTTCATGTCTCTTCTAAAGCAGATGATATTGGCTGCATTCCATTAGTAACTACAGCAACTGGATGAATTTCCCTGAAAACATGTCTTGGGACTGAGACTAAATCTACCCACCACAAAGACCTGTGTATGATATCAATGACAGTTTGCTTCATAGGAAATAAAATCCTGAAGATCCAAATCAACTGCACAAGTATTCCAACATATGGGTATTTTAAATACTAATTTGAGGACAAAACACAAACCAAAGACATTTCATAAGGGGTGGGAAGTCACACTTATTAGTTAACAACATGAGTGACAAAAACTCATCTCCACAAATGCTGTCATCTGACCAATAATATCAAAACAAAACAAAAAAATGTATCAATTAATTAATCAGGAAACTGGTCAAAGAACTAGAGCTCTAAGGCCAAGTTGAACAACAAGTCAAAGAGGTAACACAGACAATTCCAGTCACATTCTCACTGAGCACAGAGAGGCACTTTCAAGGAAAGCAGCCTTGCATTGCTTCAGCATTGAATATCCATACTTACTTCATTGGTAGCTTAACACGGGGCTTAAAGTAGGGTTCCTTCTGGTCAGCCAAAAAGATAACCAACTCATTTCCTGCCAAAGCAAGTGACACCATGAGCAACAGAGGAAGACTGGAAATGGCTCACATACAAACCCAACATTTAAACAACTGTGCCACAAATAACCATTCCCCACAGCAGCACAAACTTTGAAAGATGTCCCACACCACTACTTCCTCCTCATTCAAAAGGAGCACTTTTCAGCACAATTTAAAGCCAGTTGCATCTCAAAGGAATGTTAATATCAAGAATCTTCTTTGGGGGTTTTAGTGTTAGAACTTTCTCTCTGTAATTTTTATCACATCGCTTAAAATAAAACTTTCTGTAATGAATTAAGAATCATTACACGTGGAAAAGTAATAGGCACCAGTTCCACAAAACTAATTAAAGCTTAAAACCTAACTCAAATTAGTTCTTTTAATACTGTCTCTGACATACAGGAGCTGATACTGTTTTCCCACGTCAGCTGCCAAAAGGACTTTAAAGGAAACTCAGTAGTTACTTGGTTCCCTGCAGCCTTTCTTCATTTAGAGGCAATAATACATGCAAGTATCATTTCATTATTTCAGGACCATCTGAATAAAAGCTATTATTTTATTATGCAGAAATAACTGAAATTCAGGGAAGAAAAGAAGAATTTTAACCTCAATGATGAAATAAAATTTTCAGTCAGTAAACCACAATACACATGCACTTACTTCTGCAAGTAAGACAATAGCCCACAGTGAAACAATTGTATTTTTTCTTTCTGTCCTTCATTCTCCCATAAATCCACCTGTAGCATCACAAACCCGTTACCTACAAAATATAATCCTAAGGCTCCAAACTTGAGCCACCACAGTACTTTTTAAGAACATTGTTCTCTGGCAAAGTTCACAGCTGTGAAGTAGCAGAACACAAGGCTCCTTACCATGAAACGAAAGACACCTGCTACAAACCTTTTTAGAAGAAAGAGAATACACCACCAAATGAGGAAATGAAAAGGAACCCTTTCAGAGAGGCCAGGGGAGACCAGCACAGTCCCACCTGGCAGGCAAATGCTGCCCAACTGCAGCACAGGTTCAGGAGTGAGGGAAGGGCTTGGCACACAGCAAGGGGCAGGAGGCTGCTGGCTGCCTTAGCTCTAGGTAACACACCTGGGGACTGACTGCTGCAACTTGGAACTCCCACTTCACACCACAGCCTCTCACCTGCCTTTTTATTGGCTATTTGATAAAGTAATTATGAGGATGAAGAAGTAAATGTGTTTTTACACATACCAGGTTCCAAGTTACAACAGTTGCAAGTTCCAAGTTGCAACACTGAGCAATGAGATCTTTTGGTCATTAAAGATAGATATATAAAAATTTCAGTTCACTGCTCATCAATAGTCAAAACAAATTAACTACTAAAAATTATAACAGGAACAGACAACAGAATTACTTATGGCACAACATCAATCCTAAATGCTGTATGCAGTTCTGTACCCTTTTTGAGATGAGAGGACAGTAAGTAAGAGAAAAAGTGCCTTGAAGGGTGTGAAAACACAGAACAGTTTCCAAACAAACAACAATGATGTAGATTAGAGGTCTTCAGACTGAGTATCTGTGTGATATGTACCAGCTATGTATCACACCCACACATATATACTTATGAGATAAATACCAGACAAGTTTCCAAAATTCCCCAATGAAATGCAGCAGGTGACTAGGGGAATGATCACTCACTGCTCTGTACTAGCAGCAGAGGCATCAGGCATAAGCAGAAGGTGATAGATTGAATAAACCAACCAGCATGAGCCATTAGCTCCCCCACTTACCTGTTACACACATAGACTCACAAAACAGGTAAGTGTATGCACAATTCCATTTACTTGTATATTTTGAGTTTCAAAAAGTGACTAACCCCAGAGTCCACTGGTACTTTTGAATTGGTCTTGCAAGAAGACACTTCTGGATATAGATTATCCCTTATATTCAGCGAATTTACCATTTCTTTCAAAGGTATGAGCACAAGCTGATTTTCTTTTATGCACCTGAGCATATGGAACATTACTCTTGCTCAACTGAAGTGATTCAAGATCAGAACAATAATATATACCCAGCAAAAGGCCCAAGACATCATCCCCATTTCCTTAGCAAGAGTCAGGATTATCAGGACTGGGCTGCTTTACAGACCACTCTTCCTCAAAGTCTAATATCATCTCCAGTGCTCATTTCCCTCACACTGTTTGCAATTGGCTGCCATTTACCCTACCACTTAAAACCCCACTATTTTGAACCATCAATTACCTTTTGTTTTGAGGACATTCTGTAGTTACTTTTTGTTAAGACTAAAGTTATGAAAAATAATGTTTTCAACTAGGTTATTTTAAGCTGATTTTTACAGTAAGTATCACATAGGAAAGTGCTTTATCAAGTGCTGCTATGGAGACACAAAGATATCATGAATCTCATTTCTGAAACTTATAACTATTCACATTTTTAAATGCACTCATCTGAAAGATAAGAAAGTAAAAATTAAATCTCTTATCATGGACATTCATTTCAAATCTAACTGTTCTCTCAGTAGATGAGCCAGTGGAGCATTTCCAGGGAGCCATGCATTTCAATAACTCCACTAGATGGGAAAGTCACTCATGCTTTACCAAAGCTACTTAGAGACACATTTCTGAGATTGAAGGAATAAAAAGGTGAATCTGAGAATAAATTTATCATTTTAACATGTAGCTTCAAGAAAGTAAAATAATCCAAGATTAATGTTTGCCAATAACACTGACCACTGAAAATGAGTTGTGATTTGAGATCTCCCCATATCTGAAGCCTAAAGAGAAACTTGTGGCAGCTGACAACTGCGTGCAACAAATTTCTCTACCCTGACACTTTAACATAATGTTCAAGGTAGGATAATGTGCAATTTAGCTTCCTCATATCTGTGAAATGTTCATCTCTGTTTCCCAAAATATTGTGAAAGCCAGAGCAGAAAAATAATTTGTGAGCATTCAAGTTACAGGATGAAGTCTCTAAATTATTTCACAACCAAAAATGCAACCTATGTGAACCCTTATTCTAGTGCAAATTGAATACATCGTATTCCACACAGGAAATACCTGGGGAGCAAAACAAGTGTCAGTGTCATGCTGCAAACAATGTTGTGCTCACCGCGCCGGCCCTCGGCCACCCAGCCCGTGCTCGGGGACAGAGCGAGCAGCCGGTGACCCACGGCTCCGCGGGATGGTAAGGAGCAGCGAGCCCATCTCCTCTCCTCGCTGGGCAGCTCGCACCAGCGCCGTCCCGCAGCCCCAGAGCGGCGGCCGCCGCTGTCACACCGCACCCGCCGCCTCCCCGCCGGGCTGCCGGGGCGGAGGGGCGGCGGCACCCGGGCTGTCCAACCCCGCGGGCCTCGGCGGCGCTGCCAGGGGTCAAGCAGCCCCCCTCGCAGCGGCTGTGCCCCCAGAGCCCCGGGCCCGCCGCCGGCCCGGCCGCGCACTCACCGCCGCGCAGCACGAACAGGTCCGTCTGCTTGTCCGAGTTGAAGTCGCCGAAGGCCGCGAGGGTCCCGCGGGCCTCGGGCCCGAAGAGCTGAGCCGTGACATTCTGCAGGGCGCTGGCGGGCCCCGGCAGGGCCAGCAGGACCAGGGCCAGCAGCGGCGCCAGCGGCGGGCACGGCCCACGGGCCCCCATCGCGCACGGCCTCGCCCCGCCCGCGCTCTGACGGCAGCGCGGGGCGGGCCCGGCCCGGCTGCTCCGGCCCGCGGTTTGCGGCAGCGGCGGCCGAGCCTGCGCGAGCCGCTTTACGGCGGGAGCCAGCAGGGCCCGGCGGCACCCCGACCCAGCGCGGGGCTCTCCGGGACCGCTCCGCCATGGCGGCGACTCACATGGCTGACGTGAGCTGGAAGATGCTGGAGCTGCGCGCTCGCTCCAAACGCTCAGGTCTGACCTGTTGGCTTGCCCGGGAGGAGCTCCGGGGATCTCTGTGCCCCCCGTCGCTCACCGCCCCGCTCTCGCAGCCCTTGCCCCGCTGCCGGCCCGGCCCGCAGCTGTTGCCTTGTCCCCGCGGTGTGTCCGGCCGGTGGCGGTGCCGTGAGGGACAGCCGGGGGAACAGCCCCGTGTCCTTGGCGGCACAGCCCTGCAGCCCAGTGCCCCTCAGGGTGTGAGGGCTCGGCGAGTCTCAGTACCGCCCTTGTGTAAAGCCTTGCAGTTGTGGAACAGATGACATGTTTAGAGGAAAGTACGGGCTTTTGCCAGGCTTCTGTGAGGTAAAGGTAACCTCTTTACAGCGTGGGAGTTTCTCGTTCTGAACATGGGTTGTGTGGCAGCTACAGTTCTGGCCTAAAGCAAAGGGTGATGTTTGCCCAGTTAGCCCGAATTTCTCAACTTCAAAAAACCCGGAATTATTTTTTAAGGTAGAATACAGTTTTGGTAGGGCTTTAATTGTTGTAATGGAAACAGTTTTCCAGAAGATCCCTCTGTGATTATTGATGTGCCACACATGCTTGTTTAAATTCGGTTTTTAGCATGTTTGGCTGGTTTTGTGTGCTAGTGACTGATCAGACAGTGCGAGGGAAACGGGGCTTTATGAGAGCTCTTAGAAGTGATTGTTTAAAGACTGGTCTGATTAATTGGGCTTTCAAAGTTCAATTTATGTACAGATTGATTGGCAAAGCCCAGGATTAGGAGTGCCCTGCAGGAGTTGTTACTTGTGGCCGGTTATGATTACAGCGTGCTGCGATCTGCAGGCTGATTGACAAACCTAGCCTTAGAGCTCCGCAAACCAAGTGTGGCAGCTGCACCTTGCAGGGTGTGAATCCCAACTCAGCACAGCACACAACTCTGGGGATCCCCTGCAGGGGCAGGCTCTGTGTCTGCAGAAGGCATTCGGATGGATTTAACACTTGACTTTTTCTTAACTGCTGCTGCCTGGGGCTTTTTTGTAAAATGTATAAAAAATTGTGTTCGGTGCAATGACAGATTGTTATTGTAGTTCACTCCCTTCTTTCCTAGTTCATACAGATTTTGTCCAGAGATTGTCTAGAGATTTGTTCATGGCATTTTATATGATAACTGAAGAAATTTGGTCAAGAAATAGGCATTATTTTAGCTGAAAATATTTTCTGATGTTAGAGTTGATTTTAAAATCAACTTTTACGTATTATCTTTCAGGTAACATTAGTATCTAAAAATAAAAATCATATTCTTATTTTTCAAGTTTACTGCTGCATCTTTATGTTGAAATTTGTATGGCTTCAGGGCGTTTTTACTTCCTTCCTGGCCCTCTCAGGAGACAGGGCTGGGATTATCATAGAAAGTGACTGAAACTCCCCCGCACGTTTCTGGTTTGGCTGAGACATGTGCTGGAGGCTCACAAACAGTGCTGTTTTGTTTGGTTTTGGTTTTTTTCCTAGTGTGCTGCTTGGAGTAAGATGTAGTAAGCATGGAGTATTGATACACGTGCCTGAAATGCACGAGTGACTCATGTTTTATAGCCAGCAGCAATGTATCGTGTAAGACTCAATCCTGTAGGAGGTAATTTGTATCCTCATGTTTATGTGTATTCAATTGCAAATTACTATGTTTTCCAGCAGAAACAAATTTAATTCAGAAATTTCATTTCCCTTCCTGAAACAATAAGATACTGTTTCACTTGTTGCCACTCTGATTAGGAGCAGATTATAAAGATTACTCAGTAGTGGACTAGTCTGAAGCTGCTAAAATTTTGGTTACTTTAAAAAAGATAAACTTGAAAGATTTGGAAAAACTTGTCATCATAATTACAAACGCTTTTTTCCTTTTTGTATATTGCAAAGTAGAATATATCCTACCTCAAATAACAGATATTCAGTGCCATAAGTTATATGTATGACTGCAAAAAAACATCCTGGTGTAGATTTCACGTGGGATAAAAGCAGCCCTATGCATAAGCAGAGTTTCAGCTCCTTGCCATTAATTTTACGTAACACTTTTGTATGCACTAATTAAATCAGTATTTTTATTTTATCTTGAAATATATCAGATTGTATTCATCACCTTTTGGTGATTGTAGCAAATTTCCTATTGAATAACAAAGCTCATGTCAAATATCCAAAAGATGGATTTTTTGTAAACTGTGTCCTTTTACTCAGATAAGTTTTATGGAAGTAAAAGCAAAATAGAACCAAGAGGTCAGTGTAGAAGAAGGAAACATAAGATGTAATAAAAGTTTGTACTGTGCAGTCTGTCATATTAATAACTCCACTAACATTGCTTTCACTTAATTTAAAGCTGATTGCCTTTAACATTTACTAAACAGTTTTGAAAATTACTGTAGCTTAGCCTGAGACGTTTGTGATTAGCTGCACCAATTTGAAATGGCCAATTTGGATGATGACAGAGCCTCCTCTGCGCTTGCTTTTTTAAAATTTGGTAAGTGTGCAGTTCTGTGTTTTGTTTTGTTTGTGGCTATTTAATTCAGAAAAAAATAATTGTGTGTTCTATTTCATGCGGTGTTTTGTGCTAGTAGATTTTTAGCACTGTACAGTAGAACTGAAAAATTTGAACACTTTCAGTGAAAATTTCTGAGAATTGTAATCTACTTAGATTGAAATCTACTGTCAGATCTTCCTGTTTTGTTTGTTTTGTGCTCTTGTCAGTATCCCGCAGTTTAACCATCTCTGAACTCAAATTTCGCTTTTAAGATGACAGTCATGTGAAAGATGCTCTAAGAATGGTGTTTGCAATTGACTCCTAAAAAACCCCAATGTGACTGATTTAGAGATAAGAAATAAAATTTCCAATCAGTCAGTCATTAAAAAGCTTAACTTTTGAAAATTAAGTGGAAGCAAAGTAAAGCCCCCTGCCACAGCTTCTCCTCAGGTGCAACAGAAGCCAGAATATGTGAAGTTGTAAAGGCCATTAGTGTGTATCTTGAAAGGAGTTTGACAGGGAACAGATGTATCCAAGTGAAACTATGGCATTGGGGAAGACTCTTGTGTAGTCCTTGTTGAAACACAGGAGCAGCTCAAGTGCTGCTGAGAGTAACCAGGTGAGGGGACATAACTGAGTGTCTTGGACTCCTCTGCCCTGGCTGTGGCTTTTCAATTTTGCCTCTGTTGTCATCAAAGAACATGTGATGTGTTGACAATGTGGGAAAAAAAAATCAACAAAACTCTTTCCAAATTATTGTATAGGTAATTTATATTTTTCTTGTTATGATACAAAATAAACATTTTAGGAGTTTTAACACCTATTGTTTTGAATCCTCAGAAATGGCAATGCTGCCTTGAATATCCTGAATGGTTTCCTGCCTTGCTTGTAGCATTTACAAGGCTTATGTGGTAGACTTTGGCATTTTGGTTATGTGAAGCACCTGTGTACTGGCACGATGGTCAGTATTTTATTTCTGGTGTTCAGTAGCTTTTGTGTGTTGTTTGGTAGTGTAAATCCTGAAATCAGTAGTTTCTATTAAGTATTATATTCTATACAGAGAACTAACTTCAGATGATTAGGAAATAGAGAAGGGACAAAACGAATTGGTGCATGTTTTTTTCTTTTTCCTCTCTGGTGACAGTGACAGGACCTGAGGAAATGGCTGGAGCTGTGTCAGGGGAGGTTCTTCACCCAGAGGGTGTTGGGCACTGAACAGACTCTCCAGGGAAGTGGTCACAGCACCAGCCTGACAGAGCTCAGGAAGTGTTTGGACAATGCTCTCAGGCACAGGGGGGGATTCTGGGCTTGTTCTGGACTTTGACAATCCTTGAGGGTTCCTTCCAGCTCAGGGTGTTCTGTGAAATACTACTTGAATTATTTGCACAGTCTAACACATGATTTTTCTTGATAAGTCATAGTTTAAAATCTTTGTCACTTCAATGCTATTTAAATGAAACTATTACAAGATTTTACTCATTTTTACCTGTGTTGTTATCATCACTCAACCTGATAACAATTCATAACTTTTGTTTACTTTTGCTGTGTATTCAAGTAGAGGAATATTGTAATACCTTTTGCATCTTCCTCTCCAAGCCCCTTTCTGGTGTTCCCTTAGCCTGTTTTCATTGAGTTGTAGAACAGTTCAGTCTGGAAGGCTTGTCAGGATGTCGCCTTCTCCAGCCTCTTGCTCAAAGCAGGGTCAACCACGAGATCATAGTTTCCTCCTGTATGTAGTGATTAAAAATCCCCATGTGATATAATTTCTTAAACTTTGCTGTGAGTAGAAATAAAGTCCTCTTTGGTCCCAATGACTTGTGTGATGTGAAGATGTCATTGCCCTTACTAATGCTGGGTAATGAAAGTTACAGTGATCTGAGATCCAGAGCTTGTTCCTGTCTGAAGTGTTTGATTACACCCAGAACTAGTGTCATGTTAAAGGCTGTGGTCAGTTTTCATTCTTATCAAATCTAGAAAGAAGTCTTAGAGCTATTTGTTTTTTCTTTTGGACTGTCCTGATTTAATTATGCAAATCAACATTTTCTTTTGTGCTTCTGGCATGTGAAATGTTGGAAATCAAGGTTTTGCCATGTTGCTTCCATTTGTGATTAAACTTCAGGGAAGTGTTTCTTAATATTAATTCTGTACTTTGAAAAATTTGAATAAACCATCCCTGTTGAAATATGGAAATCCTTATCCATAGGCTTGGTACAGAATTGTGCTCTAATCCCTATTTTTCTTTTATATCCACAATTACTACAATCTTCATGGATGTGTGTGTCAAACCTTCCTTCAAATATATACAAATTTGGGAGCAGAGTTGTTTTAAAGCCATTTCGGCCATAACTTCTGTATCTAAACATCTGGACAGTTTATAGCTCTTCCCTGAGGAGCAGTTAATGCTAATCTCGGGTATAACTGGAATTAAAATGAGGTGGATAGGAAAGTACTTTAACATCAGGATGACAATATTTTCAGTCTCCAGAGGTTGTATTTACATAGGATTGAGATTTCTTCATCTTCCCTAATACTTTGAAAGGAATGTCTATAATTTTTAGTAATTATTCAACTTGAAGAGTGGTGCAGTAGTACTCTGGAACCTGTAAATGATAGGCAATTAAAGAGGATTAGTTTTCCTTCAGATCATTAATATAGGGCATTTAGTCAGTGCAATGTCTGAAGACAACAGGGTTTTAATTGGTCTTGGGATCAAGGCTTTGAGTGTTCTCTTATCAGATATTAATTATATTAATGCATGAAGGGATACTTTGATTTTCTATCAGTTTTTTAGATTTTGAAGTAGGTACTGCCTGCAGCAATGCACTTGTGGTGTAAGAAAGTAATGGGCACACTTCATTCTTTGTGGAAGAAAAGCTGAACTCCCATATATCCTATTTAAATGTTGGATGGGGTTGTTATACCACTAGACAGCAGAAGAAATAGTAAATCAACAAAATAGGTTTTTATGTTCTTACTACCATACCTACTTATTTACCTAAAATACAACTCACACTGTATGGTTATAATAAAGTGATGTATTTATGGAAAACAGTATTTAAAATTAATGTCCTCATTCTGTTTCTTCTGAATGCGAACGTACAAACTGAGACCTCCAGGGTACTATTTGCATGTCATTCTATTGTGTTTAGAGTGCTGCAGTCTTGATGTTGTCATTTAAAAAAAAATTTTAGTTTGAAAACCTATTTTAAGTATGTAATTCAAAATAGCTTTCTATGATAAAACGAGCTTTCTTGCTGAAATGAACTCTTAAATAGATTTTGGATGAGACTGTAGACAGGCTTTTTTTTTTTTTTTTTGCCATCCTAAAAATAGCTTCCTCTGTGTTATGGGCTCACTCCAAAAGCACAAGGAAGGAGCAGCTTCGTGTTTGTCCTGACTGTTCCTTGCTTTGATTAGGTTGTGATAGTAATGGAACATAATTTACCACATGATTCCTCCAGGAAAATGCTGTAGACACCTTAGCAAAACATAAACTATATAGATGCTAAAGAAGAATTAATGAAGAATATGTGGAAAACTTTGATTTAAACAAATTCTCCTCCTTGTAGTGGGAGTAACTGTGGAGAATACTTTGAAAGCAAAAAACTTTTTGTCAGTTATTCAAACTTTGAATTAATTTCACCTTTCTGTTCCATCAACAGGCTACTCTGTTATACTATATTTCTATTGAAGTTTCAAATATCTAAAATATCACTTGTAGATGGTGGTGTTTGACCTTTTCATGCTCTGTATTCTGTTTAGTCTTCTTTCTGTACCAAGTTGAAATCATTGAATGCTCTGAAATAGAAGGATATGCTTTTTGTTCTTGATAACTTTGTTTTGTTTCTCTGTTGGCCACAGAGGGTCACAGATTGTCGGGTAAGTGTTTAAATGAGAACAATTTTAGTTCAGGAACTTTTGACTTGTGTGAATGTGTGTGTGTGCCTGTGAATACTCAGCTGTGTGTCCTGGTGCCACGCTGGGGTTAACAGCACCCTGCAAGAACTGGACATTCTGAACCTGTTCCACACACAGAGGATGATGGATATGCATATGATAGTCAATTAGCTAGTCTAAGAATTAGAATTTTTATTTTGCCTTTGAAAATCTAGTAAGTGAATTTCTCATAAATTTGCTGCTCTTTATGCACTGACTTCCTGAAGACTTTTTTCCTTTGTATATTCTGTCCTTTGACTACAACACTGTACAAAATAACAGTTACTGCAGCTCACTGTATTGTGTGCTTTTGCAAGATAACTGAATTAATTGTATAACAGTATAAATTATGAATCATCTCATGGATGGGGATTTGTAGACAAAGAGAAGTAGAAAAACAAAATTGCTTTGAAAAATGGATTTAAATTGGTTCAGAATGTTCATTATTTAATTATTTTAATAGAAGATACAAAAGCAGGTTACAAATAGGTTACAAATTTTTCTTTTCCATTACAGAACAATTTCATTTCTTTTTACTTTGTTTTTTTAGGCAGCTCTGGGCTCTCTGTGCTTCCCTTTCAGGCCCTTTCCCACATACAGGTGTTGTTTCTAATTTAACCTCTCCCAGTGAGGAAAGGAAAGGCTGTAGGGGAAGCTCAGATGGGTTGGGAAGCATCCCCAGGGCTCCATGCAGAGCAGACACCCAGGGGTCTGCTTGGGGAAGAGTGGATTTTGTTTCTGTGATTGCAATCACTCCTGTGATTGCAGAGCAAAAGTTTGCAATCTAACTTGGGGCGAGGTTTGAATTTGTGAAGGGTAAAAGACATTTTCTTGTCTCCCCACAAAAGGACTTGATTTATAAAGCTTCTGTCACCATTCCACACACATTCCAGTTAGGTTGGAAAAGACCTCTGAGATCCTTAAGTCCTACATTTGACCAAACACCACCTTGGCAACTGGACAGGACACTGAGTGCCACATCCCATTGTTTCTCGAACACTTTTCTTTTTCTTTGTTTTGTTTTCTTTATTTCATGTGGATGAGAGTCCTGTATATGGACAATCTCCTGTCTGATGCTTGGGAATGTGCTGGGATTGCCAAAGAAGCACCATGAAAAGGAGCACTTGCTGTGTCCTGCCAGATCTGCTTGGCTGGCTGGGCTTCCCTGGCAAGGCATTCCCTGAGCTTTTCAGAAGGGCAGCATGTGGTCCAGAAAGGGAAAATTCTCATTCTTCCTGTGAGCACATGGCTCTCTTGGAGGTCTTGCCATCCAGAACACTGAATAAAGCCCAAGTGATTTATGGAGGACAGCAGCATGTGACTCTGAAATTAGAAGTTGGAAATGGTTCATCCCCAGTAATTTTTAAAAGGTAGCTCATTTCAGCTCTCAGTAAAACTGACTTTCAGGTGGAGATAGGGAAGCAGTGAAACAGTGAGAATGAAAGATGGGGATTTGATAGCACTGTATTTCTCTGGAATGCTGTCATTTGGGGGCTTTATCTGCTGAATAGCTTGTTTAAGCTTTAGTAGCATGTGGGAACAAGCCAACCCTTATTCAAGACACGAGATCAGCTGGGCTGACTCTGGTGATGGGTGCAAATGAGGTTAGGGTAGGTGAAACACCAATAGTTTTGGCCATCTTCACCATTTTAGAAGGCAGAGAGGGCAGTTATAGTTAAATATGGTCTACTTTTGGCCCTCTTGTTCTGTTTTTCTACATACCTTTCAGAATGTCCTTCGTAGCGTACTTAAGTTCTAAGAAAATGTTCCTAGAAAATTCTTAACATTTAATAGTTGTCTTCAGTAGTTAGCAATACATTTATATAGCATTTGCTGTAGTTGGGTATCTACAAGGTGTTGGAAATGCAGGTGGATGTCTGGCTTGTGTAGAGAGGCACTGTAGAAAAAAATGTGTATAGAAATCTCTTCTCTGTAGAGATAATATTTTGTGTTTCAATTGAAGTTTGATAAATTGTGCTTTTGTATAAAAATAATGAAAAAATACCTTATTGCAATAATTTTTAGCAATACTAGAATTACAAAACTGATTCTGATCTTCGTTTTCTTTTTTCTTCTTATTTTAGGTTCAATTTATGAGCCACTTAAATGTATTAACCTTCCCAAGCCAGAGGGGGAAAGTCTGTGGGATAAGTTAAATCATTACTATAGAATTGGTAAGTTAATAATGCTTGAACTAACCCGGATGTGAGTTAGAATTGATATTTGCATGATAAATATCAGTGCTACATTATTTCTACTTAAGGATAGTTTGCTAAACTTCCGCTGGAAGTTTGAAAGATACAAAGAGGAGAGCTGAGTTACACTTCTTGCTGGAAATCAAAATGTCTGTTGAAAATCCAGTCCAGCTCTAAGACTGAATTTAGAATTATTTTGGATAAAGGGGTAGCTTAGTATGGTAGCATTGACCAGAAACAGCTGAGGAAAAAATTTAAGTGGAAAAAAGCTTTCTTGTAGTACTTGGAACAGTTTGGCAGGTGATCAGTGAGAAGTTCTTTTTTGTTATTAATTGTGCCATAATGTATATTTCTGCTGAAATTTTATTAGCTAACTTACTTTAAGTCAACTTCAGTGTTTTTCTTTTCATTATGAGGTTATTTTAAGCCAAAGCCATTAGAGAAGCAATTATTTGTTTTGATTGTTTTGGGTTTTAGGAGGTTTGCGTTATAGCAAATTCTTGCCTGTATTCTAAAATCGGTCTTTTTTAATGGCTGTGCAATTGACTGTTTAAAATTTAAGGTTTATTCAGGCAGGGATATAAAATAGTGAACAATTTTCCCACCACTCTAAAAAGTGGGATGAGACTCCATTCAAATAGCTTTTTGAAGTGAAATCTGTGTTGTACCTGGTCTATCTGTTGCTTTCTTTAAGTGCATTGCTCTTGGCTTTCTTCCAGAAGAGATGTCTCTTCAATTTGCTTTTTTAACACTTGGTAGCAACAGATCTGTGGTAGTACTTGCAATTTATCTCAGGCAATTATGGTGCTGCCATAGTAAAAATCTACTCTTGAATTTATAATTAATTTAGAATAATCTATATTGATTTTTTCAGGTAATATTTTATCAAAGTTTTTGTTATAGGGTATCAAGACACTGAAGAATGTAATGCAAAAAGCTGTAAAACCTTGTAATTTTCATTTAGAATACTTAGTTTCTAAGTATTCTGCATGGACAACAAAGAGGCCTTCTTGAAATTGATGCTTGATAACAATCTGTGAAAAAAACCTGCTTTCCTGTCTTATGTGGAACAGATTATTGTTAGAAAGGTCATGTTTGAGAGCATTAAGCCCAGTTTCAATCTTGTTGCATTCTGGTTCTTATACAACCTCAGGAAAAACAATTCCCAAAATGTAAAAAATATTGAAGTACAAAAAGAATTGAAGTAATATTTAGTATTTTTTCTAACTCTGTTTTGTCAGACTGGAAATTCCTGTCTTATTCTATTTTTATGTCAAGATACTGAGTTAAATAATTGTTGTTGTCCTTTCTCCTTACTTACTCCTTTCTACTTTTATAAATATTGATACAGTCGTCTGGCCTGAGTTAAAAATGTAATTTTTATGAATGTAGGGTTCAGGAGGGCTTAAGCATTTCAATAACTAGGGAGCAGTTGACATACTGTGGTCACTTTTTTCTTCTGTTTTCACAGAAAGGAAATTACTGTGTTGCTTTGTAGAACTTCTGTACAAAGTGGGTTGTGCTAGAACAGACTCATAGAAATAGGTTTGAATGTGGCTGGATTTTTTGTGTAAAAAGGTCTAATTTGACTGAAAAAACAATGTAATGAATTTTGTGTGTGTTTCTCCTTACCTTTCTTTCTCTTATTTTATCTTGTGCCTGCTCTAACAGGTTGTTCACACCTTGATCTATTCCTGAAAATCTATTCAGAAACTGGAAGAAATATAAGTGTTATTAAAACCCTCTTTTATTTTTCCTTCTGCCAGTTAAATCAACACTGCTGCTCCATCAAAGCCCCACCACAGGTCTGTTCCCTACCAAGACTTATGGGAATAAGCAAACGGCCAAAGTCCACGACAGCCTTTACTGTGCTGCCTGTGCCTGGGCATTGGCCCTTGCTTACAGGTGAATAACCTCTACATTCATGTCTCTGCCAGCTTACATTCCCTCTGTTATTCAGTTCCCTGGGAAAGTTTAAAAGGTGAAGCTTTATCAAAAATAGATTTGTAAAGCCATAGAGAATGGTTTCCACATATGAATAAAAATATTTATGAAGGTATTAAGTTAAAAATGTCACTCTACTTTTGGTAAGTAAATGTATTTTCATATAATGCAATTGATACCAGTATTTATTACAGAGGAATTAATGCATGCAATTAAAAATAGAGGTCCTTGTGGCAAATTGTACTCAAGGGATACTTTTAAATCTAGTAGGAGAGTTCAGGGCATTGGAAGGCTTGTTGCTGATGCTAAGAATCATTTACTTGCAAGACACTGGATGTTAGAGTATCAGGAAAGATTTTTGTTTTTACTTTTGAATTTTGAAATAGCAGTGCTTGTGTAAGTTGCAAGACAAAACCACATTTATGATTATTATTTTTAATAAGAAAGGATGACTAGGGCTGTAAATATGTTGATATGACTGAGGGCACCAGTATGCAACAGTGTTAGTTAAATACTTAATATTCCAAAGCATTAATGCCTCCTTTTTTCTTCCCCCCTAATGCATTTGCAATTTGTTTTACGAGTTATCTCTCTCACCCAGGCGTATTGATGATGACAAGGGAAGGACTCATGAGCTGGAGCATTCTGCTATAAAGTGCATGAGAGGAATTCTCTACTGCTACATGCGGCAGGCCGATAAGGTACAGCACTGCGCTGCAGACACGAGCACTCGCCTGCTTCCGAGGGATTAATTAAACTGGGAAAACGAGCTCCTAAATACAGATCAAATTCACAGGGTTACTGTGTGCTCCAGCTCACAACAGCTGCTTTGTTGTTGTCAGGCTGCAGCATCTTTTAGGGAGTAGAAGACATGAGCATTTTGGGAAGGAAAGTGCAGGGTACACTTGAAATGTCTTTGTGTTTATTTTCAGTTACTTGTCCCATTTAAATATTACACCATTAGTGCTTTTGGGGGGTTTTATGTCTTTTTTGTGATTTAGTAGAAAGATGTAGATCTACTTTTTGTTAAGGCTGGAGAGTTTTCTTTGCACTGTTATCTTGGTTATTGTGTTTGCAGTTGTTCTCCTTACCTAGGTGATCGCTTTGATTGTTTAGCTTGGTTTCTTCAGCAGACATTCTCCAGCACTATTTTACTTAGTGGTATAAGTTCAGAGGGGGACATGTTTCCAAAATGCGTTAGGAAACAGAGTCATTGACTTACGTTGCAACACGGTTGATTTATTCAGCCCATAATTATCTTGTGAGTCTGTATTCAGGCCTTTTCCTTATCAAAATTTGGTGTGGTGGATAAATTTTGCATAGTGGTTAGCAGCAGATCTAGAAGTAGTTAAATATATATGTATTCCATAGGGTTGTTTTAAATTTCAGGTCACTGACTTTTAACTGTATTAGTAGAAATAGTTTTCATGTAAACCCATAGCTTCCATCACACTGAGCACACAAACTGAAATGTGAAGTCCACAGGCATGTAGTATCACTGACAATAATAATAAGCAAGTATTGTATTGCCAGATGTATTTATGCTGACATACATTTTCTGGGGCTTTGGTTTGTTTCTTGAGAGTCTCATATCTTTAAATAATTTTGACCTAAATTGATCTTGTTACATTTGAGCAGTTGTTTTTCTCTTTGGCGTGCAGTTGTTTGTTTTGAGGATGATGAGTGCAGATATGAATAATGAGCATTAAATTAACAGAGGTGTCACACTGCTGGCACCCTGCTTGTCTGGTTTTGCCTTGTTTACTGCAGATGCTTTTCTCTTCCTACAATGTAGTAATAAACAGTTTCTGGTACCTAACAGACAGAAATCAAGATGGATTTTATTTGGAGAGACTGTGTATGGCCTCATGTAAAAGGAAGCTGTTTTTTAATAGTATGAATTATATATTCCCAAGATATTACCTGAGCAGATGCTGCGGCTTGTAACAAAAATTGCAGATGTTGTATTCTATTGCCAATGAAGATATGAGTTATGACCTGAAGTGTATTTAATGTATTTGTGGAGTTGACATGACAATTCCACAATATGGTATTTGTTTGCTTGTTCTGAGCCACGTGCTGTGTGTTTTGTTGGTAGAGCAGAATGTCTCATGAAGGTAACATCAGTGTTGAAAACATTGTGAAATGTGGGTGAGTTACAGGCAATGATGGTTGGAAAATTCTGAAATTTGTTGGAGGCAAAACATGACTTCAAGAGTTATGAAGTTATCTTGGTTTTATTCAGTTACCAGCTATAAATTAATTTTTATAAAAAGACACTCTTGATTATAAGGTTTACATGGTGGTCATATCAAGAACTTTTTTAGTTTGATAATAATAATAATAATAATAATTTAAATAAGCTATGTGGTGAATTTGTCATTGCCAAACATACTGAAATTGTTGATTTTGCATTTATGTTTTGCCTTTCATTCACCTTTAGGTTCAGAAATTTAAACAAGACCCCAAACCATCTGCATGTCTGCATTCTGTGTTCTGTGCATACACTGGAGATGAGGTCTTCTCCCATGAGGAGTATGGTCACCTTCAGGTAACATATGCCTGTAGATGTAAATCAAAGTTTGGCTGATTTTTTAATGTTATTGTTGTCTCCATTCTTCCATATTGCAGCTGTCTCAGTTTGGTTAGGTTTGTGTCAAATGTGCTGTATGGGGTAAAGCTGAGTTGCCTTTTGCATCTTCTACTAAAAAAAAAGTATTTTGAAACTTGACTCAGTGGTATGTTTTGGTCAGAAGGTACTGAAATAATTGGGGCATTGTAGAGGTAAATGGTTGGTTGTTTACAAAGTTGCTTCTTCTTGAGACCAACAGATGGCTGTCAATAAATAATCCTTGCAAAAAAATGTTGTAGTCAGTAAAGTGAAAGATTTAGCATAATCTTATGGTGAATATTAACATTCCCAGCTTAATTTTCCATAATTTTGAGCAATTTTCATTCATTTAATGTACACTGACAACAGCTTTGCCTAGTTAGGAATTGTTCACTGCTTTGTGTCGTGGTTCCTAGTCAGATTCATTGCATAACTGATTGTTTTATTGTCTCTTATTTTCCAAAATTTTAATCTACTCTTTTTATTTCTGCTTCTCTTTACTTTCAGACCCACCTTTGCTTTCATGACCTTGTTATTTTGCATTCCATAAGTCTGCATGCTCCTTTTAGCTCAGAAATTGCTAGTGAAACTGTTCAGAACTGAGACAGTAGGTCAATGATTATTTCATTTCATGGTGACAGCATTACTTAAAGAATTTGTACAGTAAATGTGTTGGATTCACAAAACGTGTGTTCAGGGAAAAGTGCTTTATGGAGTTATCTTAAGTTAGCATTTTGGACTTCTATGTGAAGTTTCCTAACAGGCATGTTTTACCTACAGGAGGAGACAATCTGGGGACCTGGGGAGCACTGTATGACAGTTCTAAGTCTGTTTTTTGTGGAGCTCAACCCTTCCCATAAACATGAATGCACATTCCCAGCTGTCATCAGCATACCTCAAGAACTAGGGGTTTTCAGCTCTGGGGGGACAGCAAAGTACAGAGTAACTGGCGGGGCACAGTTGGGAAAAATTGAATATATTATGTAGCCCTTATTGCTGTACTTGATGCTTTTCAGTTTGTATTAAGACACTGGTGTCAGTGGTCTTTAAATATTTTTGGAATTTTTGAATTTGGATCTAAATTTTAATCTGCTATGTTCCAGATAAGGATCAATTTTTTTGTTCTAGGTGGTTTCTCTGAATTTCATATAATGAGATTATGGTTTTGTACCTCATATTGTGATAAACTTATTTTCTCTATTGGAGTTATACAAATTCTCAATTATAGTAGAATTCTGTAATAAAAAACCAAACCAGTAGTTTCCTTAGATTCCTCAATGAGCTGACGTTATGATGCTCATCTGTACAGCTGCTGAAGGTAATTACTGTTAATAATAAATGCTGTGTACTGCTAAAAAAAAAAAAAAAAGTTTTTCACATATCTGATCTTATCTGGATGTTGTAATTATCCTCCTGTCAGTAGATAACACCAAAATTCCCACCAGGGGTGAAGTGATTTGCTTTTTTAGGTGTACTGTGTGCTGTTCAATATATTACTTGTCTTTCTGGTAACCTACTTGCTAGCAAATTGTCATATATGTAAACATGAAAACAGCTTGTGACTAAAGTGATTACCTAGGGGTCAAAGCAGTGTGCCTAAGGAAAAACATTTTGCTACCACAATTAGAAATTAAAAAATCGTAAAGCATCAGAAGTTTGAGGACAATGCTTGTTTGTGCCGTTTTTTTTTCCTATTGATTGTTTCCACATCATTAGATCGAGGATTTTTGAAGAAGCAAAAGTGTGTCTTAGTGGGACCATCTTTGTTAGTGACTTATACCACATTTAGTTTGTTTACGTGACTCCAATAAACATAGAGTTAATTGTAGTTTCCTTTCTGTGTTTAATTACTTCAGATCAATGCTGTGTCATTATTTCTTCTCTATTTGGTTGAGATGATCTCTTCGGGGCTGCAGATTATCTACAATACAGATGAGGTACAAATCAATATCCCTTCCTAAAACATTCTTCAAGTTGTGCTTTTTCTTGGTTTTGTTTCATTACCTACTGTAAAGTAATTGTTCTGAAAATACACTGCAGGTATATGTGCTTCAGGTGGAAGTCAGAAAAAGTAATGGAATGAATGGACAGTGAAATAGCTAAAAAAAGTGTCAGATGTGCAAGGAGTAAATGTAACGTGACATTTACAGGTTTATAGTTTTCTGCTATTTCTGAAAGCTACAAGGTCAAGAATTAAAAGTCTGTTAGGATGATTAACTTCTGCTTATGTTGTTCTCACTTTTCACATTATTTCAAACTCAGTGAGTGCATCCTGTCCAGTGAAAATTCAATATAATAAATAATGGGGTTAATTTTCAGGGAAGCCTGAAGGACTTTCTTCAAATACATATGAACCTATGTGTATTAAGAAGTTTTGCTGTATCTTGAATTGAAAATTAAACAATTTTATACCATGGTAAGAGATGTTTGTAGAGAGTGTTAACTCTTCTGTAAATAAGATAATAATAGCCTTGGCTTGAGTACAAGTCATGTCAGGACAACCTGCTGGCCTGCTCTAAAATGAGGCTATGTTTTGGAACTGGAATGGAAAGCACAGATGTATATACTTTTTAATTGTTTTTTTCTCCAATTTTCTTAATCTGGATTTGTTTAAATTTACTCTGTTCTCTTTAATAGTTTGCTGCTGTATTGCCTTAAAAAGCTTAAATACGCTTGCAGTACTACCAATAACAAAAAGGGAGATTTCCCCAGTAATGGTGAATTTGCATTATTTTTCTAAAATATATATCTTCAGTAATTTATTTTTTTACATAATTAGAAAGCTAAATGTTGTAACATGTCTTCTTTCTTTCTTAGTTAGATCATGTGATAGGTCTGCATTATTTTCTCTAAATTGCCTTTATATCTGTGAGGAGGCAAATGTATATAATTAAGTATTTAATTAGCTTGATATATAATTTATGTTATCCTCCAGATGTTTGCATTTAATTACAGATTCTGCAGAAAAAGTGCATGTTTATAGACTCTCCAGTCAGTGCATATTCTCCACTTTCTTGCCTATCAACTGTCCCCTCTAAATCTCTGGACTATGCAGATCCATACAAAGATTTTTTTAGCACAAACCTGCACGTTCTGTTGGTCTCCATATGGCTTCCACAATTGTCAGATCCTGTTAACGCCACATAACCACGACATGTCCAAGTTCTGCTGTGTGCCCAGAGGATGTTCAGCCCAGTGGCACTGTGGATGTGGCAATGTGCTGCCCTGACACACAGCTGGATGTCCCTCCCCAGTGCCACCACGGCCGGCTGTGTTCCGACCCTTCCCGCGCACAGAGCAGCGGCGCTGGCAGTGCGAGGTGCTGCAGATGCTGCTGTTTGCCAGGCTGGCTGTGGGGATGTGTTTGTGCACAGAGCTCGTGGCTTTAGAGGCAATGCTGCCTCTCCATGTCAGGCGTGGCAGCTGTCACTGAGTTACCCTGTGCTTCCAGCCCTTGGCAGTGGACGCATTAATTGAGTTGCATCTTTGCATCCCTGTCAAAGATCAGTGTATGATTGTGTGAGTATATGAATGAGAGCTACACATTAAGCAGGACCATGGGTATTTGCAGTCATCCATGCTGTGTGTGTGCTCTTTATTACACTTCCATCTCCACATGCTCACCTTTGGATAAATACGCTTAACACACAGCCCATAATTTCTGTAAGTGCCATAGCACTGATTTGGTTATAGTATTTACATGCCTGTGGTCTGAATGACTTGTTCTCTGGAGGTTTTGGTTTGCAGCAAGCTATTTGATGGCTTTTTTGCTGTAACTCTGCTGTTTGGAAACTCAAGTTAGTGTCATAAAATGTCTGTAACTGACCATTTTTTCTCATGTTCCAAACATCATCATTGGTAAAAAGTAATCAGTAAGGTTATATATTTCTATTTGGTGCTATTTGCTTCTTCATATAAGCTTCAGTTATTGATAAATGTGGGAAAAGTCACACACTTAATCCCTGGGTATTCTGGCTTCATTCAGAGAAAGTTCATTTTAATACAGCCAGATGCTGAATTGCAGGGATGAAGATACTGGGCATAGCTAAAGAGTGAGACAGGGTTTTCTGGAAAGTAGTAGCTGTGAAAAGTTTTAGTGTACAGATAATTGTACATGTGCACCCCATGGTGAAATTTTTTCAGAGGCATATAATAGAGAGAGAGAGAGAGAGAGAGAGAGACGAGAGTGTCTAGAATTATAATATTGCTGCTGGATTGGTATTAGCATAAAGAGTGTATCTGAAATGGTAAATTTTTAAAATATAAAGAAAAATGGAGAAAAACACAAAACAGATATATACAGGTAACTTGAAATAGAAGCAAATACCTTTCAGTATAGTCATTTAAAAAAATCACTTGATGAGTCCTTCTCTGCAGTTCTCCCATATGGTTGTGTTTGTAGCCATTGCAATATTTTCTTTTCCACAGAGTCCCCTAGAATAATTTGGATGGGAGAGGATGAAATCCCTGCTTTGGTGATGAACCAGTGTAAATCTGATGCTTGTGGTTAAATTTTCTCTAAGCTCTAACCTGTTGACTCTTTAAAGTGAACTATAAAACTTATGTTCAATTTCATTTTTATACAGTCAAGCAACTCAAAATGTATTTTTCAGTAGTATAAATCAGGAAAAATTATCTGCTTAAGTAAGTCCCCAGCTGTAGTTGAATACACCTTAAATATCTTAAAAAACTCTTCAGTACTTTGGTATTCAGTTGAAATGTATTGGTCCAGGAAGAGACTTTAATTATAATAAATTGGTTTAGAGTTGAATTTCTGTTTATAAAGGATTGTGTTTGAATCTGCATAAAGATGTATTATCTGGAGGTAATTTAATAAAACTTTAGCATATCAATTCTCTTAAATGGAATTATGAAAAAGCACCAAGATTTCTGTGTTCTAATAATTTTGACTTGGTTTCTGACGTTGTTAGGATAAATTTTTTTAAAAGGTCAAAATACCACGTTTTTGGAGCTCTTCAAATATGTGTCTTGAATATGAAATCTTTTTATCCCTGCCTTTGTTGGAACTTCTGCATAAATTCACATTGTCACTTCATTTGGGACAGCTCTTAACATACTGTTATTAAGAACTGGCTTTAAAGGGAATATTTGAACTTGGGAACATCATTCTCTGGGTTCAGACAGGAAAGGATGGAAAGAACAGCTTTGAGGAATAGCAACTTTCTCTTTCAGAAAAAAGCAGAAAAGCTATGCTTTAATTTTCCTTCAATCACTTTTCTTTCCTCTAGGTGTCCTTTATCCAAAACCTTGTGTTTTGTGTGGAGAGAGCCTATCGTGTACCAGATTTTGGTGTCTGGGAAAGAGGCAGTAAATACAACAATGGCAGTCCAGAGCTGCATTCAAGGTAGGTGAGCAAATGTAGCTCTTTTGGTCAAAGCAAGTAAATGAATAAAAAGAATTCATGGGGTGAGCTAAAAATAATAATGCATGAAAATACTGTTTGAACTAAATTAAGGTTCTCTAAAGATTGAGAGATGTATTTTGGGAAAATGTGAAGATAATTTCATCATGATATGCATGCTGAAATAACCACATGGATGCTTAGCTATTTGAGTATTCATATTCCAATAATTATGTGCAGCTGCATGTAAATAATTCTGAATATTGTGTTCAGAACAGCTCAGGGTCTTGAGGCATGTGCAGTGGGATTGGAATCGGATTCACAGAACTGGTTAGGAATATCTGCTTTCAAAAGGTGTAGAATTATGAGTTTAGATTTTTCTCATCTCCACTACAATGGGAAGATGCTGAACACTGGAAAACAGCCTAATGCTGAGCTCTTTTCCGGGTTCTTCTGAGGCTGCCAGTTCTGAGCCCTGTCCCCAGGGACAGGTAGCAATGCTGTTAGCATTTTAATGCCAGAGTGGTCCTGCTCACCTCAGTGTGATTGCTTATGTGCTGTCTGTCTTGAAGGATCAGATCTGTAATCTGACAACTTGATTTTTCTAGTGTTACTATTGTTGTCTCACTTTTTGATTTCTGAGGTTTTATTAATCATAAAAATGGCTGTAGCTTGGATATCTGAGGAGTTTTAAAACATTGTTGATCACCTGAACTATCAAGAGCATGCAAAGAATATACATTTCTTTCAGTCTTCAGTATTGCCAAATGAATCTGTCCTCTCATTTGAGAATGAGTTATTCTTTTTCTTAGTCCACATGCAGGCATGTGTATTTTAACTTGTGGACACAGTAATGTCATTGCAGCAAAACTCTGAATTAGGGTTTTTTCAGGACTATTATAGAACCTTTTTATCAATATGAGAACTAAAAAATCCAGGTTGTTATATCATTTGCTTTATTACTTTGCTGGTTTTCTTTTGCCCTACTGTGTCTGTAAAATTGTCGAATGCCAGACTACGCAAGCATTCACATAGAGAATCGAATGCTTATTTCCACATCTCACCTTGTAGAAATGTGCAAAAGGAAGAGCGAAACCCCTGTGTCTCCTGTTGTTTGCAGCATTCCGATTATTCTGTATGTGAATTTCCTCCAGGGAAAACTGAGCATCTTTTAAACAGATGGAAATGGGCATGTGGTTTTGTCTTAATCTAGACTGACATTTATAGGTTGGTTTTTCTAAGGGTAAAGTTTTGTGAGATGGACTGGGCCAATCTAACAGATCATTGAGCTAGCACAAAGGCAAGCACAGAGCTTGGTCCTAATTTAAGAAGTAGACTTTGGTCATCAGAAACAAGTATTGCCTTTATTTATCTTTCTTTGTGTACGTGTGGATACTCTGCTTCAGTGTAGAAAGCTGGCAGGCAATTTCCCTTGTTCTCATAAATCAGAAAAAATGGAAGGGGAGCATGCATCAAAAGATATATTTAGATGTTATTGAGGAAAGGCCTGGGTACACTGAAATATTCTTTATACTTTATGTTCCGTTTGTATCTACCAAAGAGAGCTATAAAAACATTTTTATTTTAAATTGATGAAGCAATTATGCGTGTCAGGTCTACTCACAAATGATATATGTGTGTCTTCAGTGATTATGGAGCCCAAAGTGGTCTCTTCAGGGTCAGTGTTATGGATGGTGCACTTCTGACCCTTAAAGACTCAGCTGGAAATCTGCATAGAGCATGTGTTTGCTTTCAGAATGAGTAGGTAATTCTTGTCTTTTATTGAAAGAGGCTTTCTTTTCAAAGAGAATATTATATACTAGGACGTCTGTGAATAATAGCTGCAAATTATGGCCCGTGTTAAAAGATGCAGATATTTTAAGCCTTCACAGTCTTGGTATTCTCTCTTAGTACAGCTCCAAACACTTCTAATAAATGACAAATAGCAGAACACTCTGTGGAGCAGGTCTTCACTGATGTATGCAAATTGATGTCTTTTATTGGTTCAAAGGCAAGATTTGTAACAGCTTTTATTGTAGTGTGATCCCTTCCCATACAGCTGAACTTCACAAAAATTAATTTGTCCTGTAAGCGTTTGATCAAGCTGCTCTCAGGCATCTGCTGAGTACCTCTGCAAACTGTCTCTGACGTCTACCATATGCACTGGGAGAATAATGAAACTGCCAAAGTGCAGCATCCTCATATTCTAAATCCATGACTGCAGAGCCTCCCCTTGCTCTGCTCTGGAGTGTAGGTTGTACATTGCTATAGTGCTGTCCTTCCTTGTTCTGTTTGGGGTTATATAGTTACAAAATTATTATTAATGTAGGAAGTTTTCTCGTTTGCTTGTTTTTCACATCCTCTGTGGTGTTTGATGTTCCAGTTGAAATGCACAGCGTTTGCCCTCAGGTATTTTACTGAGGGGGTGAATTAACAATTAACAGTTAGTGGGAATTATGAATGTTGTTTAAGTATGTTTACGACACCTTTCTTAGCAAGCTGGAAGTAGTTTCTCTTGGCTAGTCTCATCTTCCCCTGCCCTAAATATGACTCATGGTCAAATGTTACCTGTAGCATTATGATTGCAAGACTACTCTTGATAATCCTTGACACATTAAAATAATTGGCAGCTCCAGCAGGATGCAAGGATTGCACCTGCTGAGGTTCAATAGGGACATTAAGAAGAAACCTTTTCATTTGGAGCACAGAGAACGAAAGAACAGGATACTCAAAACAGAATCTCCATCCTTGGAGGCTTTTGAGACTTGTCTAGTTAAGGCTGGGGTTTACTTATATTGGTCTTGGTTTTTATATGTAACTTCAAGTGAAGTTTTGTGTTGGGCTGGATGAGTTCCATATGTCCCTTCCAGCCAATGACTTAATGATCCTGTGAAATTGTCAGAGTAATATTTCAAGAGGGCTTGGGTTGGTTTGGTTTGGTTTTGGGCCCATCTCCAAGTAAGCACCTTTTTCTCTGGGCAGAGTCCCACACATTAGTACAGTCTGTTCATAGTGGCTTAATGAGTGGAGGATGGAACATATTTATTAAAATACATTTTGCCATTAATTCATTCTGTTAAGACACTCCATTTTTTTTGTTACTAAATTGTAGAGTATGAGGAATACATTTTCTATACAAAGACATGAGCATAATGTTTATTATAAAACCTCTTTAGTAATTTGCCCAACAGGAAGGCATTAATCATTAGGAATGAAATGAGTGTGAAGTGTGATCACAGTCCTGAAGTGCTCTGTGCTGTGTGATTGTTCACTCTTAAAGACATACTTGATACAAAGGCTGTTCACAGGCTACTTGTTTTCTTTTAAAATAACTTCCTCCTCTCATTTACCCAAAAAAATTCTGCTAATCTAGGTAGTACTATTGTGTGTGGTGAAGGGAATGACTAACAATGTTGACTTTTGTATGGTCACTTGCAAGTAATATTTATGAGAGTAGCGAAGACTCCAGGGGCTTTCAATAACTAGGGGTAGAAAAATGCTGCTCAAATACAGTAAATTAATAAATTATTCTTATTGTAGAATAATGACTGAGTCTGTAAAATAGAGATGATTTCAAGGAAGCAATAGGTATTTGCCTTGAATTTCTTTCAAGCAGTATGGTCCTATTTTGTAGACAGATTGAGTAGTCTTATGTTATCTGAATACCTGTTGAACATTATTACTTCTCTACCTTTTATCAGTAACTTTTTTCTCTCTCTGAAAATATATAATGTTGATATTAGGACTTTACTTGAAAGGGAAATATGAGATTTTAACATGTGATACAGCCTTCAGTGTGCAGGATTTCTCTGATTTTCATCTTCTGTATATGCCATTTGATAAAAATACTTAATTCCTCTGAAAAGTTCTGTTGTGAGTCATCATGCCAATTTGTTTGATCAATTGCTAGGTGATAATTAGAATGGAGCAATTTTTAGAACAATTACCTTTTTTATTTAGGTATTTGAAACAAATCCAGAAAAATAATTGCATTCACAGCACTTCTGATTTTAGTTTATTTCTTCATCACATTCTCCAGCTCTAAAAGCTTTCAGCATCAGAAAACACCAAACTGAGGCAGCTGCTCAGAGCAGGCTGTGGTTAAGCTGGTCAGCTTTCTCTTGTTGAACCAATTAGAACTGAAATTCAGGAGCATTCTTGCTGGCAGTGTTTCAGAAAGGAAGATGGAGGTTTATAAATGATAAAGTGTGAAATCAGTCAAAAGTGTTTCTAATGTTAGAACCAATACAGGTAAAGTAATACTTAAAAAAAACAAATTCTGTTACTGCATTGAATTTTTTTTTCATTATTTGCAATGTTTTCTATGTAATCATAATTACACCCCATATATGAAATACGAATTAATTATTAATCATTTGAAATTTCATATTTTACATAATGGATAATACAAATCAGTTTATTTACAGTAAGGTAAAATGTTTGCTTTCATCCCAGAGTGCCGCATGGAGTATAGAAAAATAAATATTGAAGCACTCTCCCTGTCTGCAGATTTCTGATAATTTGATTGTAGTAAATTTTTTGGGGGTGTGGGGGGACTGGGTGTTGTTGTTTGTCAATAAAATCGCAAGTTCTCTTACACAGAAGTTGGGAATTGTTAGTGCTTATTATCTTAATATTTATTATGACTCAGTGTTTTATTAATTACTTTTATAAACAAAATAAACTGAGCTGTGTTTTGCTGGATTCTCTGAATCCCTTTTACCAGACTGCCTAAGAGAATGTAAAAGATGTTTAATTAGCTGCACCTCTGGGGTATTTCCAGGTCCTACACTTGGCTGTCAGCACCGAGTGAGCAGAGCAAAGGCCTTTCCCTACCTGCAGCGTTTGTATTGGATAGAACTTCCAGAAATCTGGGAGTGTTACACTTTGTTTTTACACTCTGGCACTGTTGGGAAATAGCTCATGTAACGTTTTACTTTCAGATGCCCTGTGACCTTAATGTCTGCAAGTTTGGAATCAACATGCAAAAATATGGTGTTTATGTGTATGTTAATGCTTTAGTTCCTTACTGCAGTTGAATGGACCTAAGTCAAGTTGGCCTGTCTATAACTGTATATGCTTTAAAACTGCAGAAAAGGTAGCAATGAAACTGAGAAAAGGAGAAGTATGATTCTTTGCTTTTTTTTTAAATACTCACAAAGAAAGTATAAAACGATACTTTCTTAATGAAAAGGCTTTATTAAAACGAAAATTTTTATTCGTACTGTAGAATTTACATAATTGTTAATAAATAATTTTAATGTATAATTTGGGTTTTAAATTATATCATTATTAGTGATCTTAGTGCATAATGTCTTTAAACATGAGTGCTAACTTGAAGTCTTGTTAGTAGAATTTCTGGATCCTGTTTTCTTTGCGATGGATACAAATTGTGGAGTAAGAGAAATAAAAGATGTGTCACTATATGGTTGACATCAGAAAATCCTTCTGTTGTGAATCTAGATTGATTAGTTCTTTTATTATATTGAAAGCTAGAAATCAGTCTTTTTAATGTTTGAGAGCTGGTTTGAAAAATTGTGCTGAAGTAAATCCTCTGTCTCCATACTATTAGCAAGACCTTGAAATACATAATGCCAGATGTCTGATAGCAAGGTGAGAACAGAATTGCTTTTTCCAGATGGTCTCTGACATTTGAAGACAAATAAAAATGCCGAGTAGTATTTCAGCAAAAAGAAAAAGCAACCTACCACTAAAAAAACCCCAAATTTGCTGCATCATCATTTTACTGACATAAAGGTTAAGCACGAAATTCAAATCAAGAAAAGATCATGGCACTGAAAGCTGTCAAGCATGTGAAGTTTTAGCCTGGGCTTGAATTGTGATACCTTTGGGTTTTTGTTTTGTTTTCTCCTTAGTTCCGTGGGGCTGGCAAAAGCAGCTTTAGAAGCAATTAACGGTTTCAATCTCTTTGGAAATCAGGTAATAAAAGTGTTTGTTTTCCCTCCTTTTTTGTTAGCAATAATTATTTATAGGGTGGATCAGAGGATATTTAGAAATATCTAGCACAGTTTGTTGGATTCCAGACTTAGAAAAAGTTAGTTTGCAAACTCCTTGCTGCTATTTCGGGTACAGAATGTGTCTGATAAAAATTTTCAGCAGGATGCACCAACCTTCTTCCCTTTCCCTTAAACAAATGCAATGTTGTACTTGCAGGGCTGCTCTTGGTCTGTTATATTTGTGGATTTTGATGCCCATAACCGGAACAGACAGACCTTGTGTTCACTGCTGCCCCGGGAGTCAAGGTCTCATGTAAGTTATTAAAAGAAATTCACCTCAACTAATTGTGGAGAAAATAAGTGGATTTAAATTCTCACTTGTGTGGTGGACCTTCTGATCTGCTTGATGAAGATGAAATTTTCTGGGAAGGTGTTAAATCTTTGCTTCCTAAGTGTCACTGTAATGTAGTTGTTTTTCTGGAGAGGAATTACAGTGGTGTCCCTTATTTTCTTCATACTTACTTAAAATGGTAGCCACTTGGTAGCTTTCTAAACAATTTTAAAATAAAATTTGAAATAAGTGAGATTTGGAGCCTTGGTGATTTGTTTTTCTTTTGGCCTAGTTTCCACTATACACTGTGTCTGCATTTTTGAAACCCTTTGTTTTAGCTTTAATTCTTTCTTTTGTCTAGGAAAAAGGCCTTTCAGGTTGGCTTATCATATATTGCTGAATATGAACGATTTCTTGTTGCTATAAGCCACCGTTACAAATATATTTCCTTAGAGTGTAAATCTAAGTGACATAAGTCTAGATTAGTTAAAAAAACATCTATTTCAGTGCTAACATCAAAGGTAAATTTGGTGTTAGAGAATCAGTAATTTAAAATAAGTGATAATAGAGGTTTACTTTTTTATTCATTCTGGAATATAATAGCAGATTTGTTCATGAAACAGGCTATTAGTTTTAAACATTAATAGTTTACTTATTGTGTAGAAGAATTATAGCAGAGCTGTAATGCTGTATAATTAAAATAAAAGGCACTGTCAGCTACTTTTTTATAGTCAAATGGTCTTTTAGAACTCTTGCCATTTCTTTTGTTGCTGGAGACTTGAGATACTCCAACAGAAGCTGGTTTTATAACTTACCCCATAGAAATCTTTGTGTCCTTGTCTTCCTTTTATGGGCTTATGTCAGTCATATTGGCAAAAATGTTATTTTAAACAGTTGAATATCTTGACTATATCAGCAGAAAAGAATGTTTTTGTATGTGTTTCTGGAAGCTTACCTGTAGAGGTGATGCACTAGTTAGTAATTTTTCTTGTCTTTTTAATTCATAATAGATCCATGTGGTTCTTGAGAAGGTTGCTCATATTTTTTTCTGGAATTATTCTGTTATCTTCTTAATTGTAAAACAAATAGGCTTGTTTGTTCCACCACTCTAAGAATATTTCTGAAAAAGCTGTTCAGAAAAAGCTGTTCAGAAATGATGATTTAATCATAGGTACTTCTCAGCATTGCACCTTCATAAAATATTTGTGCTTCTTTTTGAGCATATGATACCCAACTGTTTCCTGCAGGAATGATCTGTTTAAAAAACAAAAAAACTCATGAACCACCAAGTTTTAGAATGTTTTCAATTATGCCTGCACATTATCTATTGTAAAACAGGTGACATTCTGAGTCAAATTAGTTATCTTTTAAATTACATATCTGCAGATTTGGTTTGTAGTTTATCTTGACACTTCCTAAGAAGTCTTATTTTCCACACTATTTTCCTATATTAGCACTATGATTTTGATAAGATAATGTTCCAAATGTATATTTCACTTCGTAAGTTAAACAGTCTTTGTTTGTGCATCAAACAATTGTCAGGGATCTAATTAAATTTGTAATGTCCTGTTTCTCCTTCTCCTCCTACAGAATACTGATGCAGCTCTTCTGCCCACTCTTAGTTATCCTGCCTTTGCTTTGGATGATGAGGTTTTGTTTGGTCAAACACTAGATAAAATTATTAGGAAGTTGAAAGGAAAATACGGGTTCAAAAGATTTCTGAGAGATGGCTACAGAACAGCGCTGGAGGACAGAACGCGCCGTTATTACAAACCAGCAGAAATTAAGGTAAAATTCCTGCCCCAGGTACCTGACATCCCTCAGTCACTGGAGCTGGAATTGCACAGTGATTCCTAAAGGCTCCAAGGCAAGGAGATGCCTTCTGCAATTTGCATGTGCAGTTTTCAGAGGTTGCCAAGTCAGCACGCGAGTCATTGGTTTGTTTTGTAATGAATGTGCTTTCATTTACATTTAGGGTACAGTTGATTTCACATAACAAATAAGGAAATTATTTATCATTTCATTTAATTTCACAGCTGACTACAGTCTGAGTGTGTGGTAAACAATTTTGCTTCTGATCACAGTATTTATCAGTAAGGGTTATCTAAATGAAAATTTATTTCTTTTTTTCCCCCATACTTTCTCTGTGAAAAATGAAAAGTAGATTATTTAAATATTCTGTTTGAGAATGAGCCACAGCAGATGTAAAGGCAGAGTTAAAGTGCCCATAGAGTTAAGAAGCGATAACCTAAATGTACTAAAATGTTTTTGCATTCATATTTGTCTTTTGTTGCTTAGAAATTATTTAACAGGATTATTCAGATACATTTCCTTCAGTGAAAATGATGAAATGGCTGATGAATTTTTCTTCTTTTCAGCTTTTTGATGGCATTGAGTGTGAATTCCCTCTGTTTTTTATTTTCATGATAATCGATGGTAAGTACAACTTTACATTCCTGTTCCTTAAAGGCATGAGAAAGATGAGCTTTTAGAGGAAAGATACAAAATTATTTTCCTGTCCTGCCAAAATAAACCATAATGCAGTGACACTAAATATCTCATTGAGAGTTCTTCCTCCTGGCTTAACCCCCCCCCTCCAAGCATCTCAACCCCCTTTATTTCAGCATTTCTAATGTGAGCTGTTTTTAGAATATAACTCATTGAGGGTTTGTTAAAAACTTCAATCTGTGACTATGTCCTGCATTGCCTTTTAGGCCTAAAAAACTTTCAGATGTATCAGAACTTCTCAGCAGCACGGGAGAGAAAAGGGAGGGAGAACACACTGACACACTCAATGTGCACCAGGTCTTTTCAAGTTGAGCATTGTGTGGCAATTGAAACAGAATTCAGAAGAGAAGAAAGGGAACCAGGAAGGGTCTCGTTTCCTCCTGGCCATTCTTTTTCATGTAGTCAGTCTGATTGAATAATAAAACAAATAAAAAAATCACAACAGCAGCAACAAAAACAACACTACCTAGCCCTTGACTTGAGGACAGGAGACACACTGGAGAAGTTCAAGGGATGATTTCAGGATGAAAGCTAAAACTTGCATAGGACAGAAGTCTGAATAAGAAAACAGGTAGGGTTACAACTGTCAAAAAGGTTTTTAAATGGATTAAAATCTGTCCATCATTTCTTTCTCTTGTAGTATGTTGGATACTTTTCAGATAATGACAGTGAGGCACAGAAATCTGCTATCAGCCTCAACTCCTCTCTGGCTACCCACAGATTAAAATACTGTGTTTGAAGATATAATAAGGTTTCACAATTGGTATTTCTAAAGAAATGCTTGACATTTTTCATAGAGTGAGGGCCAAAACTGAGGAGAAAGGCAGTGACATTTAATGCTGCCCACTTGCAGTTTTGAGAACAAAAAATAGTCATCTTCAACTGAAGTTAGCAAAAGAATGAAAAAACCCATTATACTCTTCTCGTATACAAAAACCCTAAAAAATGCGTGCTTTGCTCATACTCTTCCTGTTCTTTTTGCCTGGACCACAGTTTTACAAAGTAGAACAATTCTGTGAGTAGATTTTTTGCAAATGTCTCCGAATCCAGAAGCTTCCTTGATGTAAAACTTGAAGTGTATACACAGCAGTGGCAAAGAGACAATGAAGTGGGAGGAGCAGATACTCTTATGTCATGACTATCTTCAAGTGTTTTGAAATAGCTCAGTGTGTCATGTAAACACAGCTTTTTGTGTGCAAACTTTGGTTGCATGTGTGTCTCTTGGCAACTGTATATATTCCTGTATATATATTCAGGAATATTTGAAAATATAGTGAACAGTACTTGTTAAGCTTTAGGTTTGGATGGAGTGTTGAAGAGCCATGGAAAGAAAAAAAAATGTTGGTGGTTGAAAAAGAAAATATTAGGATAAGATTTACAATGCAGAGTTTTTATCTAGCTCGTTCCCCTTTAAATGTTAAAAAATATTCTATTTTAAAAGATCACCTTGCTTGTCAAATAGATCAGATTCATGATCCTTGTGAGATGGAGCAGTGAGGACCTACAGCTCAGTCTTTGAATTTGCATGAGCTATTTAGTGTGTAGGCACTAAATACTTAGTTTTGAAAAGTAAACACTGGATTTGTTTTTTCTTCCTTTTTTATGAACTTTGAGGCCATGGAATAATTAATCCTTCCATTAAATCAATTATTATTTGGTTATTTTTAGGCATTTTTAAAGGAAATCCTGCTCAAGTAAAGGAATATCAGGATCTTCTGGACCCTTTGCTACAACACACACCTGAAGGTATTATCTGGAAAATGTTCTTCTGAAACACTTGTAGCTTTTTATTGATCTGAAGGTATAAAAATACTCACTTAGCTATTAATGTATATTGTGGTCAGAACAAAGGAGAAGTAAGAATATCAATATATTTCTCAGTGGCAAAATACTAATTCTAAAGCGACCTCCTTTATGTAGATACATTGCATTATGAAGTGTGATAATAAAATTAACATTATCTGGAAAAATGCTGCTGATGCTAATGTAAGATTTACACTGTGCCCACTCATTGCTCCCCTCCTTCACTTGTGCTTCATTGTTTACAAAGTTCACTTTGGCTTTCCAGGCAAACATTAACTACCAACAGTTAGATTGTTTCCATGTCCCACCTGGATGCAGTTGAGAATTGCTCTCATCATTCATTGTCACTTAATTTTGCAAGATGTAAAAAATAATTTGGTATATGCATATGAAATTGTTTCTAGCTTAGAGCTGGGAAAGTGACAACATAATAATTTTAATGTAAATGTTCTCTTATTTAAATTGTGCGCTTCAGAATTTTTGTGGCACTGCAGACAGGGCTAGTGGTGGCCTACAGGCACATCCATCCAAAATCCAGTTAAAAAAAAGAAAAAGACCATAAGTTGGAGTGGGAGGAAAAGAAATGGCCCCAGAACAGAACAATCCAATTTTAAAACTCAGCATTTTAGTCACCTGTTCTTACATCTGTGGTACAGTTACACAAATAGGTGCAGAATACGACTTGTTCTTTAAACTTTTTGAAGTGAACTAATTTCTATTAGACAATCAAACATTCCCTTCCCAAATTTGCATTATGTGGCAGTTTTCTTGCTGATTGTTGCTTTTTTCTTGTTATAAATGCTTTTGTGAAGTTTCATGGACACTAAATTAATCTTGTGGTTTCCTTTTGTTGAAAATCATCACAAATGTCACAGCTTAAAATTTCTAGGTGTGTTTTGATGCCTCGGTCATTGGATAATTCTATCTCTAATAACTCTCACTTTTCCAGTTTTTCTCTGCTTCTTGCCAGTAATTTTTTTTTCTAAGCAAATAGTAAAACACTCCAACTTTATTCTGTTTATCACCTGTTCTTTATCCAAATTAGTTCAAGAGTAGAGCAATATTAAAGTGCAATTTAATTATGCAGGAAGCATATTAATTTGCTGTCAATTTCATATGATTAGGTCAATAATTTGTAATTCTCGTCTCTAAATTCCTGATGCATGTCCACTAAAAAAGTGTTGAAATAAAGTTTACTGATCTACAATTATCAGCAATACCTGTGGCATAATTCTAGATACAAGATATGTATCTTCCAGTGGAGAATTTGGGTCATTTTTTTTCATAATGTTTCACAATTCAAGAGCTGGTTTTAAATATTAATTAACAAAAGTATGCAAAACCAAGTTGATGTTTTTGAGCAGGAATTCTAGTTGGAAAAAGTTGCCTGATACTGAGCCTGGGTCAACTAGGGGCACAACACCCCGAGTGTTTCACTGTGACCCACCTTTCATTGCTGTTGGTTAAGGCTTCTTAACTGAACTCCATTTTGCTCCAGGTGACTTCTTCATTTTTAGTTTGCACAGAAGGTGCTGCACAGGCAACATACCTGTTCTGGGGAGAAATTCTGAGGAAATGTCTCCTGAAATACGAAGTAGTTTAATATTGCCCTGGGATTCCTCCACTGCAAAGATAACAGTGAATGACAATCTCTGTTCAATCAAATTGTTATGGGGTGCAATTTTTCCGGTTTGGGATCCACTTCAGCTTTATTAGGGGACTCAAATAACTAATGAGGGAAGTGCTTTTTACTCACTGACTGTGCTTACTGTCCAATTGCTCAGGGTGCCCTGTTGTCCCCAAGTATTACTATGTGCCTGCTGACTTTGTGGAGATGGAGAAGAGGAGCCCTGGCAGCCAGAGGAGGTTCCCCAGTAACAGCGGGCGTGATGGGAAGCTGTTCCTGTGGGGTCAGGCTGTGTACATCATTGCCAAGCTGCTGGGTAAGAGCTGAGCACCTGCCAGCAGCTTTGCACTCTGCACTGTGTTGCTCTTGAATCTGAGCTCATTGCCTTGGGTTTGGAATGGACCTTGAGTGGCTCACGTGTTCTCTGCTCTGGTACATCTGACAGACAAAAATTGCTTTGTAGTCTCTTTATTTTTATGCTGCATACTGTAAAGCATAGTGGAATATTTCATAGAGTACTGAGAATCTAAAGATGATGCTAGGGGTTTTTTTTTTTCTTTTGCTGGTTCTCCCTCTTACTTACTTTTCTTCATGACAGAATATATTAATGTGATGCTTTCTGGGTTAGCTGTATCAGCTGCACCTGTATAGTGATGTTTGTGAGTGATTTATAGCATTTAACTCAAATTATTCTCTGCTTTCAGCAAGACAAGTTGAAACGTTGAATACTTGCAGTCTCAGAGAAAGTTAATGATTTATTCAGACTGTGTTATTTTCACCCTTTTAAAAAGAAGAAGCTGTATGAGTAATTGGAAGTGCATATCCAAGCTTGACCACTGAAGGTTGTTTTGGTGAATTTCAATCACAAACTCAGTCTCATTTGAAATTATTTTATTATAGGCTAATGCAAAAAAAGTGGTTAATCCAGAAAAATCTTCACAGTTGGTTTTTCTCTTTAGTATTTCTTTTAGGAGAAAGATATACTGCTTTATTTTAACAGGATCAGCAGTTACCTGGCAATCAGTAGATGGAGTTCTAGAAACTATTTTTCTGTTAACACAGAAGGGAAACAGGCTGTTGGTAATAAAAATGAGAAAAATTCAAGGGGAGTTTAAAAATTCAACACTTGGCAAGAACAGTAGATATATCTTTAGGTATGGAGGGACAGAGTCTGTCTGGTGCTACACCTGTTTGGTTTTGCTGTATTCCTTGCAAAATTCCTCTTTTAGCCAATGCTTTAAAGTAAATGCAGGCAATCTCACTGTTAATTAAAAAGAAATAATTTGTCTTCTAAGAGTATTACCAAACTAATCCTCAAGTGGGTATGTGTAGGTTTACTGTAGTAGTTCTGCTAGTGTTGATCTTGAACTAATGTTTATGTATTTCTGTACCTGCAGAAGGCTGGTTAAATAAAATGTATTTATAATTTGCTAACTGTGTAACATAACATTCCTGTGTTTCAGTTCTTTGCTAAGCATTCTTAAACACTGTTTTTTTATTTCATTAATTTTCTTAATTGCTTTTTTCAAAACATTCAAAACAATTTTTTCCCTTTTCTCTCATGGTCCTTGCAAACAGGGTCTGGAGATCTTATAGCAAAGTCTGTTCACCAGTGATTGTTATATCAGGAACTCCATTTATTTATACTAATTTAGAATTGGTGCATTCAATTTTGCTCCTTATTGGTGAAAACCTACCTGAATAACAATCTCGTCCTTGGTGAAAGTGTTTGTATATGTTACTTTGCTTGTTGCTGGTTGCTAATTAAGTGGAAGCCTGGCTCCAAGTACTTTGATATCTGGGAAGGTATTGGTTTCCCATTTCATTATCCATTCAGAAATCATTGTGTTGCCTCTAGGGTATCAATTAATTTGTGTTTGTTCAGCCTCCTCACTCCTGCTGTGTAGGCAGCACACGGCATCACCTCTGTAGCTCCTGCTGCTGGCTCTGGGCCTGGGGTCTGCCTCTGGAGGTCCAAATGTTTCTAAATGTAGCAACGTGAGCCTGAGTCAATTCTTACCCTCCCACAGAGGGTCAAACAGAAATGGGGAAGTCAAAATTTTGATCCTGCTTACAAACACTCTGAATGACAGAGGCAGTGAAAGTGTCTGCATGTCACTGTTGGAGGACACTACAAGTTTAGGCAACTGAAAATCTTGTTTATGAAGAAAAAAAGTGTGTGTTTTGCAGCTGGTGATGCTGTTTTTCATACAATTTCCTTCTTGCTTTGGATGAGGAGGTTTGTAAAACTTTTGTGTTAAGGTCCCCCATTTTGGAGTAAGGGAAAAGAACTCCAGGTTCTGCTGTTTCAAGCAATTGAAAATTCACTTGGTCTTCTGTTTAGTAGCTCTCTTTCCTTTGTTTTTCCTTAGAATTTTATGTCTTTTTCTGTGGATTCGGTGCTGCCTAGAATTAAGTTTTAGCAATATTTTTTATTGGCCAAATGGATTAAATGTTGTCAGCTGCTGCTGATGGCAGATAGTGAGCTAACTAAGGAATCTGCTTTTGCAGTCCAATACGCTTGTATTTGTGATAACGGTGATGAATATTAATTAGGAGTTAGAGTAAGTTTTATATTAGTCTGTTGATGCAGTTCTTCTAAATATGAAATTATTCTGACCATATATTTCAGTTACTGAGCAATGTAAGTCGGTGTTAAAACCAGTGGGAACAGAACACATATTCTGGAAACCTCATTTTTAAGAACTATGAGGCAGAGCCCATTGATCTTGAAATAATTTGGTTAATTCATTTTATTGCATCAGCAGTACTTCACATAATTCAAGTAACTCCCATTCCTTTAACCAGCATAAGAATTCTGTGTGGACTGGAGCTTAGATGAGTGGCTTGCTCAGATATGACTTGGTAACTCATGTGTCAGTACATGAATCAATTATCCATAGTGCTCTTTTATCACTAGCTTTGGTTGTGTTTGTGTCCATGGCTGGTGACCCTGCAGGAGCAGTGCAGAGCCTTTCCTGGCTGCAGTCCAGCTGCACTGTCCCAGCAGAAGGCTGAGGGCAGGACAGCAGCCAGGGGCTGGCAGAGCTCCAGCAGCAGAAGGTTCCTGCAGGGCTCCCCTGTGAACTGCCCAGCCAGGGCCCTTCACTGCTGCCCCTTCTGCTCTGTTCTGTCCCAGCACTGGCAAGCTCCAGGCAGGGCATAGCTGGAGTTTTAGGCTGCTGCCTTCATTTACTGCATGATGCAGTGTTCAGAAACATCCTTATCAAGGCAGCTCTGGTTTTCCCTTGGAGCTGAGTGGAGCCATGAGTCGCTTCTGGTTTAGATTAATGCTTATTCCCTCGTGTTGGGGCTTTTAAGAATAGGTACCAAATTGTTGACTTTGAGATAGAAGAAATGAAAATGTATTGTGACTTACTCTGCAGCAGAAATTAGATAAAGTTTGGACAGCTTCCTGTCAAAATACAATTTTGGTAGGAGAATGCTTATTTTAAGGGTATAATAGCTCAGACTAGATTATGAACCTATATTCAGTGAATTTGGTGGAACTTTTTAATAGTATATTTTTATTGGAGTGCTTAATTTTTTTTTCAGGAGAAGGTTAAAGTACTGGGTTTTTAGATTTGGTGGGGTTTTCCACCCCCATGTGAAAAACTTCATGTAGAAATTGCTAGATTTCAAATATTTTTGATAAGGTTTTTTTTACAATTTCTTCTTGAGTTACCTCTAAATATGGTATCTTTGATATCTCTTGTCCTTTCCAGGATTCAAGTCATATGATTACCTTGACATAGAAGCTGTCTACTTTTCTTCAAAGCTAAACAATTTTTGGTGGTCACTCAGTTTATAGTTAAAGCTCTAGAATAATTCCAGGGTTGTGGATTAAGTGCTTTTTATGTGAGTTGTGTTGTGGAGTGTGTTGTCTGCCAATAATCTATTAACATACCTTCGTGAGCACATAAAGGCTTGGTTTTACATACCACAGTATTGTAATTAGCTGCAGCAAGAACAATGCTTGAGTCATTAGTTTTAAAATTAATACAACTCTGAATTTTTCACTATGTGCTTTTAGAAGTCATTGATCTAAAACAAAGCAGCACCAAGTACAACACATAAGTTGACATGGCTTCTTCACAAAAGCTGCAGAAACTACTCAAGTTGTTCTGTATTTTTATTCTCATTTCCTTTCAGTTGACAAATTAGTGAGTCCTAAAGATCTTGACCCCATTGGCCGATATGTACCCCCCGAGGACCAGCGGAACGTTAGCATGAGATTTTCAAATCAGGTAAGCATTAGCTTAGTATTGCAATATTTTTTACTGAAAAATTGTCATCTAAGTGCTATACGTGGTCCTCCAGCATTGCAGTTAAAGTGCAAGGAGAATATTCAATATGTGTATGTTTTCTGAATTGATGGAGGATTGCTTTGGAAAGGAAGATTATAACGTCTGCAGTTTTAGGGAAGTGATGCACATTTGCCTTCAAATTAAGTGATGCAGTCAAAATGATAGATAAAGTGGAGGTTTAAATAGCTGCTAATAAATAGGTGTGTGTCTTTGAGTTATAAGTTATGTCAGGAAGGCAAGAATGAGCCTGCTTTTCTTATTCCTTCAAAGTCATTCCAACTACAACGTACTAATATTTCTTGTATTTAGAGCTCCTAAGAGCTACAAGGATGAGGTTTTTTCTTTGGTGTGGTTTAGATACTATCCCTAGAGGTGGTTAAAAGATGTGCCGATGTGGCATTTAGGGGCAGGGTTCAGTGGTGGGTTTAGGAGTTTAGGTGGGAGGAGTTAGGTGGGTTTAGGGCTGCTGGGTCAATGGTTGGATTCAATGATTGTAAAGGTCCTTTCCAGCCTTAATGATTCTGTGATTCTGTGTGCTCCTGTATTGGGACTAAATGCATGGCAGGAATAGGTGACCAGGGATGGGGAATGCTTGAAACAGGATAATTCAAATTGTAGTGGATATGGATAGCAAGATAGGAACATGTCTGTATGTAGGGGACTTCTGTTATTAAACAGGTAAGAACTCTATGTATGGAAATGTGTAGCTAAAAGATGTCTCAGCCTTTTTGTTTCTTGGTATAAAGAATCTGTATTTAAGAAGTTCCTCATTCAGCATTATGAATTTGTTATTGAAGCATAAAAGATGAATTATTTATCTTAAGATTCACTCCAAGTTCAGAACTGAACAATGTTTTTCTTGTTCTATCTAAATGCCGCTTTTACCCTCAGTTTCCTCCTATTTCCTGTTACCAAGGTAATCCACATGCCTGGCTGTTGGTTCATTCATAATGAGACTTTCATTGTTCACAGTGCAGCACTTGTGCCATGTTCATGTGAGATAATGAAAGCTCAGTGATGTCATTTGTTCCTGGGTCCTTCGTTTGTTCTTACATCATGGGATTGAGTGTGACAGGACCTGTGAGCTGCTGGTGCCACAGACCCTTTCAGGAGTGCCTCAGGAGAAGCCTGCATTGAGTCAGGGTTGCTGCAGCCCCTCCAATTCTTCTTTCTCTGATTCCTCAAACCAGTCACTTTTAATATGCTGCAGATGAACACTTTGAAGAAGATGAGGCTTTCTTCTAAAGGCACTCTATGACTCATCAGGAAATGTCTTAGTAGAAAAGCATTTTCACTATTATTTGGGGTACCCAATATGTGATAGGCAATTTCCAGATCTTCAGAGAGAAATAGCCTCTGCCCTGAGAGCTTCCCAAAAGTGATGATGAATAATACAATGGTAATTTATTTTCTCATAACTTACTCATTTGTTTTCTCATAACATACTCACTTAGCAAGTCAATAAAGGACTTAGTAAAATGCAGCTACCCAGTGAAATTCAGCAATATAATAGGGACTTTAAAAGTCAACAGTGTTGAATGCATTGAAAATAACTTAAACAGCTGCATTTTGATATTTTGCTTCATCTGCAAACAATGCATGAAAAAGGAAGGAAAGTCTGGGTGTGCCTAGGTCTTATAGCTTTGTTCTTCCCAGTGGTGATACTCCTTTGCCATAGGTAACCATGCACACGTTTCTTTGATATGTAAATGGCAAAACTATCCAGAATGTTCTTCCTGTGCTTAGAAGGAAGTGATGTCCTGAAAAAGTGGGCAATGGAGACTGTGGCATCAGGCCTTTGGCATTGTGGCCTCTGAGGAGCAGTGTAGAAATGGTGACCAGAATGGTTCATGTCCCGTAAGGCCAGCCAGGTGGTTGTGGAGTTTCTTTGAGTTTGTACTGAGACAACTGTTGCAGTATTTTGGGTGGTTTTACTTCAACAGCAGCAAGATGTTCTTTCATGCAGATGTCAAATGGGTCATTATTAAGAGGAGGTTAAAGGTGCCGAGATGTCCTGACATGACTCAGGTGAGCTGTATCAGCAAAGGTCTTAAAGTTCCAGGCAGGAGTCTTGAGTTTGGCTTTTTTTAATCCACATTTTAGGTTTGTTTAACCAGTTTGTCTGAATATTTGATTATGCCATTTTATCTAATTGAGCTAATTTATGCGAAATCAGTATCTAGTATTTGCCTTAAAGTGCAGGGAAAATGACTAAGAATACCATATAAAATGAGGACACAGCACATCTTAATGATGTCTTCAGAAACCAAAAGTAGTTTTTTCTCTTTAATGATGTCTTCTCTTTTCCATATAGCTAAAGAATTATTCAATTAAATTGAACAGAAAAGTATTTTCACTTGTATTAAATTTTATTCCTGTAAGCAATAAACAAAGATATGTAAAAATTTCAGATGCCTGTGTATATAAATTTTGTTGTGATACAGTGTTTTGGAAGGAGATGTACCCAAAAGGAGGCATTTTAATTTTTATTTGAAGCTCTGTGCTGAGTAAATATTTCTTCAAGAAATGTGTTTTCCATGTAGGCATATTTTCATTTTGTGGTTTGACTATAAACTCTAAACACTTGCCACTGAAAAATGTGATTAATTTAATATATTTGTGGCTTTGGTGCCACTACAAAAATATGTCTTATACCCACATAATAGTGTAGATTTAAGCAAGCAATGGAAAATATTTAAAATAGTCCAACCTTACCTTTACAGCTTGGAAGCACTAATGAAGAATTAGTTAAAGGAAAGTAAGGTAATATCGACCTACAAAGGCAAAAGTGCTATGAAAACTGTATATATAACTATGCATTATTACAGCCTTGAGTGCATGAGAAAATCAGATCAGAGGACAATCTCACTGCTTGTAGAAAACTGAGGGATCAGATGAGCAGTACAGTAGAAATGTAATGGCCACTAACACGAATTTTGTGTGTTTATAGTTTGAAGGAAATGTTTTTTCTCCTAATTCAATGCCAAAAGCCATTATTTTCCACTTTCAGGAGGCTGTGTCCATATGCTCCTCCTGGGGCAAGTGCCAGTGTGGTGCTGGAGCAGGGCTGCCTTTGCTGGGTTTAGTCTGTGTTCCAAAACATAATGAAGGCCAACAGCAGTCAGAGAGGTTCTTTCTCTTCTGCTTTGCAGTGCTAATGGTCAGGTTAGAGCCCATTCAGGAGTTCGAAAAGATGGAATTATCCCTACTCTGTTTACTTTGAAAGAAGATAATGCAGAGAATTGTGGTTCAGGGTGACTCTTTAGAACTCGATTCCTTAGAAGAGCTTCTTTTGTTACTCCTCTTTACTGTCTCCACACTCAGGAGAGGTTATAACTCAGTTTGGGTTGTTGCATTCTGTTTTGGGAGGATGTAGTGTAGAAGAGGGCCTGGATGGTTTGAGAAATGAGGGAGGGTGGGGGTTTTTGGAATTGTTTTGTGTTTTACTGGCACATGTGAAAGCTGATTTATTGGTGTCTTATGTTTAATTTCATCTTTAACAAAAAATCATAATCTGACTCAATTGCCAGAGCAGGACTAATTTATCTTCTGGGTTAAGTTGAAATATGTGTTTAGGGTTACAATAAATTAACTGAATTCTCTGCATGTGATGACTGTATTCTTTTAATGTTTTGTTGGGTAGAGTTAGCAATTCTTTATAAGGATTTCATTTCAGTTACTGGGAATTAAGATTAATGCCTATTGATGAAGAGAATTGGGAATAGTCAAAATAATAGACTGCTTTTATTTTTTTCAGGGAAATAGATAATGTGTAAAGAAGGAAATAAAATTATTAATTGTAGATAGACTGAGATATTTTATTATTTTTATGTTTAGGATTAGAGCATGTCCAATTTGGATGGAACCATATTGCACGATTTGTTTTGACATGTTAATTTAATACAATTGTCTACCACAGTTAACACAATTCTAAGCCTGCCAAATGCTGTTTTGGAATTTGAGGCACATACCTGTGCTGTGCTTGATTGAAGGGGTCTGGAGTGTCAGTGACAATGAGCTCAGGGAGGTCAGCAGCTGAGTGCTGCCAGAAGCAGCTCTGTGACAATTGGGCTGTGTTCAGCAGCAGCTGGGTGGGTCATGGGGTGCAGTGCAATCTCTTCTGTTGTGTGCTATTTCTGGTTGCCTCTCTGCGCTCTGAGTGCTCAGGAAGCCCCATTTCCATCGGGGCTCTTCCTTACTGTGCCCCTTTTCTCATGTGCTCACAATGAATGGGGTTTTTTCAGAGTTCTGAGGTTTCCTGGCAATGGAAGCAGAAAGGCATATAGTGATAACATCTGTGCAGTGAGAGTGCAGCAAAAGACTGATACTGAGCTGCTTTCTCTGCTTGTGCCAGGAATGGAGTTAGGGATCTTTCTCTTTATCCTACCTCCAACAGTTTATAACCTTGTTAAAAACTAGGATTTTTAATTTTTTTTTTCTCCTTTTTGGAGAGGAAGAACAACTAATCAGTCTTTCATCTTGTTCTTCTGAGGTATATTTATCATCTGCACAGCATGCAGAATACAGTTGAAACCAACCCTTCTGCCGAGGATCCAAGCTGGAAACACAAGGCAGGAGGGGGAGCCTGGGCAGGGGGGCTGTTGTGGTGTCTTGGGGAGACAGTGATTGATGTTGTGGGGAGCAATACCTGAGCTAGCCTTAATTAGACAGATGAGAAAGCCAAGACAATGAGATTTATTTAGTGAAATATTTAGCAGTTTAATGCTTTTCTGTATCTCCTTTTTAAAGAACATACAGCAAATGCAATATAGCACAATCATTGTTTGAAAAGGTGACTTACTTTTTTGAGTGTTTTATCTATTATTTTGATCTGTGTTTCTCTAGGCCACTACTTGTGATCCTCCAGTCTGTGACATGTCAAATGACAATAAAAGTAAATTTCTTTTTAATGTTGCAGCAATCCTGTAGTTGTACTGCAATTATAGTTATATTTTTTCCACAATACTTTGAAATATCTAGTAGTTTTTCACACAGATTTTGTGTTGTGCCAGTTGTGCTGTAGATGCATTTGTGTAGTTTCAGGCCCGTGTTAGAATCACCATTTATTGCTGTGAATGAATCATGTCCTTGGCTGTGTGTGAGGCAGAACACATGGACTATGTGCAATTTACAGGCTATGGTTCCACTGTCCTGCTAAGCTCTTTATTGAGAGGGTAAGAATTGAGTCTGAACTTGAAGACCACTGCCCAAGTTAGATCACAGGCTGTCTACAAATCAGTAGTCTTGGAAGGGACTCTCGTTTTCAGCTGGGGGGGACTTGTGCTTTTTGTTTTGTACACAATGACTATGGCTGAGAGTTGGGTCAAGTTTTCCTACTGTTTGTATAAATGCAAGTGATAGCACAATGATCTTATTCTGAGCAGGAATATCTTTTAATGTCACTTGAATTTCTGACTTCTTCATCTGGTCTCTTCATGCACACACTTTAATCACAAACTTATTCCATGTGGCAAAAAGTCCAAAATTTTTAGTACAAATATAGTGCTGACAGACTTCGGGGAAAATCTTACCAAGAATTTCTTCTGCAAATCCCTAAGATCTTTATTGATATCAAGGCTCACAGCTGCCTGAGCAAGCAAGCATTGCCTCGGAACTCCTTGTTCTAAATCAATGTCTATTCCTTTATCATCACAAAAAATGCTGCCTTTTTATACAATCGATAGAAGATGTGTTTAACTTCTGTCATTCATGTTCTGGTAGTTTCTAGACAAAAGCAGACAAAAAGCATTTTAGCAAAGAAAATGTGATCTTCTCTTAGTTTTATTATTTTACAGTTGCTGAATGCCAGAGAAGTGAGCAAGGAGCTGGGCTGTTGTTCATAGCTCATTCTGCCAGTGACAGGAAAGGTGAATTGCCAGTTCAAGACCCAGGGAGTCAAGTCAATGATTTCACCCAACACCTTGAATTCACTCCTGTTTCCATGGTTTCCTGATGTAAAATACTATTTATTTCAAACATCAAGTATCTGTATAATAAACAATGCAAGGAAATGAAGTTGTCTCTTGTAAAGTATATGTCTTTCATGTCACTAAAGAGTAGCTGTCTGATAACAGTTTCTCAAAGGTTTGAAATCATCAAGTCATTTTTTCTAAGTGAATTTTATTGTTTACCCAAAAAGCTACCCAATTACCCAATAATTTCACTTGTTACAAAAATATGTATCAAAACGTTAGGTCATATTAAGCATATAGGTGATATATTGATTGGATAACTCCTAAATTTTTGTATGAAAAAAAATGTTTCCCTTTGTAATTCTTCTTAATTAAAGAAACCCCCAAATGAATCCAAACAGTGGAATGATTACCAGAAATCTATTTTTTACTAATTCTCAAAAATGTGTCTTGCAGAGTATTTTTGGTAGGACAGGCTTCCTATAGTCTTGAGATGTACAAGTCTTTCAATTTGCTCACACCATAAGAAAAAGCAATGCAGACATTGATGGCTGTCATAGCTGTGAATTGTTTAAATAGCCATTGTCTCTGGTCATGCTGTATTGAATAAAATCTTTAGTTAGCAATGCTAGTAATAATTTTGTCATTATTTTCCAGGGTCCGTTAGAAAATGATTTGGTGGTACATGTGGCCCTGATAGCAGAAAGCCAGCGGTATGTATTTACTTTTGTTAAGCACCTATATGTTGAGGAAGGGTTGAACAATACTTATGAGATGGTGTAGAATAAAATACTGCTACTTGTGTATATCTGCTGCCAAGATAATTGTTAAAACTATTCTGTGATTTGTCATTAAATTTATCCGTATTTCTTTTGCAGCCTACAAGTTTTTCTGAACACATATGGAATCCAAACTCAGACCCCCCAGCAGGTTGAACCAATTCAGATATGGGCTCAGAAAGAACTTGTCAAAGTAAGGGATTCCGCATTTAAAATTATTTATCCTTCTGAATATTTCTTTTGTCAAAATAAGAACTTATATCAAGTTATTAGCCTTGTATCTCCCTAAGCTGTTACCTACATTTTTGTGTTCTAATGCAGTTGCAAGTTGTGCTGGCACTGGAAGTTACAGATGCCTGGAGCTTTTAGGGAGATGTGGAGCCCACATGTTCTATATTATCTGATTAAGCTTATTACCTGAGCCACTTTCAAAGTATAATGAATGAATAATAAAATTTTAATAATATCAGTAGCTTGGTAAACGAAATGAATCTTGATGGAGAAACAAGCAAATGAGCAATAGTCAAAGAAATGGGTTAAGGCAGTAGACATAAACAGACAGAATTTCTTAGTGCAGCCCGTGTCACAAGCATTACCCAGAGCTCTGTCACTGTTTGCACTTGGATTGACTATATCCAGGAAGTTTTGGTTTTGAAATCCTTTTCAGTGTAACCCTTTAGCTGAGCAGATTTAAAAACCCAGTCAGAAATTACTGGGATGAAGGATCATCTCCAGAATCCCCTTCTTCCTCCCTGAAGGCTGTTTTCTACAAGGGCAAGAAGTCTCTTAAGGGACGCCACATCCTTACAGTCCTAGGCTGGCCCTCCTAGTCCTGGTTGTAGATCAGGTGCACAAAGCTCCTGTGTAACCTTGAGTTGTGCAGATGGTCTCAAACATGAGTGATCAATGGCTGGGGGAAGTGCAGGGACCATATTGTGTTCATCAGCTCTGAGGTCCCAGCTGCAGAACAGATCACTGGGTGGGACTCTCCATTGGAAATCAGGTCACATGGCCAATGTCATTATCAGTATCAGGAGTCTGTAGGACATGGGGAAAAAAAAGTAAACTCAAAAATAGAGAATATAGCAATATATTTCAGATTTCCTAAGTTTGTGAGGATAATGGATGCTCTAAACGTGGCTGTGGCTCATTCAGAAAAATGCTTACCCCAAATAACAGCTCCCACTAATACCTGAGAAGTACTAAATGAGAGAGAAGAGAAATAGCTGTGTTTCCATTCATCCTGGTTCGTTTCTGAACTCAGTTTTGCTCACTACCTTTTATGATAATATATTCCAAAATATGTTCTCTTTGTCTGTATCTGTCCTGAAATTCTGTACCTGAAACTTTGGTTTAACAAATGAATACTCCATAACTTTACTATAGAAGTATATTTTGTCTCTCTGTCATCCATCACTTCTTTGGTTTCCCTGACAAAAAGATGAGACCTTCATTAAGTTTTATTATTATCAATTAAATTCCTATCTATGGAAACGTCTGTGTTAGGATTTATTTTTCTAAAGCTGTTGAGACATCTGGCAATTCTTCCTTTATCTTCATGATGGGTGGGTACATCTGCCTCATCAAAATTTACTTTTAAAAGGAATGCCATGAAAATATTAATTCAAATACAAAATCTTTTCCTAATGGGCTTCTAATAAAGACTGTGCAAGAGCTGTGAAGTAAAGAGAGTGTTTGGGGTATTATGAGAACTGGGTTTGATCTCTGGGCTTATGCCATTAATCTATATGAACCAAAAAGCAAACAAAGAAAAACTCCTGGCAATATTTGTCATCCTTTGTGGGGAGAGGAAGCCAGAGTTGGAGCAGTCATTGTGTTTTGGGGAATAGAAAGTTGATCCATGGAAAATATGGATCTCAGTATTTCCTACTCTGATGCTGTCAGTTCTAAGGAGTTTTTAATTTAATTAGAAACTTTTTGTCCTAGGTTGCAATATTGATGTAGTTAAGTATTCTATTACCACCAGCTGTGGGCCATTAGCTGCTATCACCCACTCCGGATGACAGGCAATGGGCCATCCGTTAGCTATTATCACTTGCTAACGACCCACCCCGCATGACAGGCAATGGGCCATCAGGGACCCACCGTGTGACTCATGGACTTATCTCATCCCATTGTGAGATGCTCTGCCGAGGAGGGAGGAGCCAGGTGTTCCCACCTGGATATAACCTGGCCCTGGAACTGCCTGAGCTAGCCCTGTCTACTGGGTTCCCAGAGGACCAGAGCTACCACTGGATCTTCAGCTGGAGACTAGACCTTCACAGGATCACCGCTTCAACTGGACTACTTCAGTTGGACTGCTACTACCACCCTAACAGGGTGTTAGGTTGTATCTGACTTTGCCAGTGCTTTTCCTTGTATTATTTCACTTATTTTTAATTTCAATCTTGACTTGTGATCTCCCACTGGTTTGTTTTCAAACCAAGACATATTTTGGCGCCCAACGTGGGGCTCGACCTGGGGAAACTCAGAACATCTTATCACCATGATGCTCAGCCTGTCTATGTGGGTAATGTATCTTACCCTCTATATCTTCCCTCAAATGGGAAGCTATCTACCCGTCATATTGCTCCTGTTGCGACCAGGGAATGGCATGAGAATTGCTGTATTGGTTTATTATGCCTATTGCATGGTAACCTGTGAGGCAATGAATACCATCCGGAATATATACTCGACTTTGTCTGCCTGGCCTAACCTGAGCTGCTACGTCTGGGACCTCCTTGGCAATCACACCCACCCTCTGGGGCTAGGAGGAGAGAGCGGTTTCTTCCAGCCTTTCAGGTCAGGCACAGCTGTTTTTGAGGATATTGAGTTCTCTCTGGATGCTAGGGATGGCATAATCTTTTTGTTAGTTCTGTTTTCTTTGACCAGCACTGTGTACCTCATGCTGAAGATCAGAACAATATCTTGTCTTCCTGAGGAGGAGAAACAAAGCAAATCAGCAGGAAAGAGGAAGAGAACCAAAAGGGCAGTGGACGTCTCAACACAGACCATTACCAAATCAGAACAGCCGAAGCCTGTAGCAGTTGCCCCCGTCCAGAAAAAGAAATCCAAGAGCAAATCAGTCCGCACAGCGACTGATGAGGATGCGGCAGGACCATCTCACCAAGCAGAAGAGACAGAGCCGGAGATCATCACTCGCTCTCTATCCCTGGGGGAGCTGCGTGACCTACGGAGGGAATTCACCCGGCAGGCAAATGAGTCCATCTTAACCTGGCTGCTCCGCATCTGGGATGCCGCCGCTAATGACACTATTCTGGACGGAAGTGAGGCCAGGCAACTGGGATCCCTGTCTCAGGATGTGGTCATTGACCAGGGGATTGGGAAAACCCAGGAAACTCTCAGCCTCTGGCGGCGATTGCTGCTGAGTGTACGGGACAGATACCTGTGCAAAGAAGACCTCCAGATGCACCAAAGGAAATGGAACACAATAGAACAAGGTATCCGATGCCTGAGGGAATTGGCCGTGCTAGAGATCGTTTTCTCAGACAACGAGAGATTCCCCAAGAGCCCAGATAATGTCCGGTGCACTTCACAAATGTGGCTAAGATTCGCGCGGCTCGGACCAGAGATATACTCTCGTTACCTGGCAACATTGCAGTGGAGGGAAGGCGAAGACCAGGTGGGCGTGTTAACAAACAAACTGAGAATTTATGAGGACACTGTCACCGCCCCACTACGCACCCAGGTCTCATCGGTAGAAACAAACCTGGCCGAGCAAGTCCGGAGCTTGATTGAAGAGAGCCTCCAGAAACTAAGGAAAGAGTTCAAAGAAGGATTTTTCCATGTCACACCGAAACCAACCAGAGTCTCTGCCATCAGGAGCAGACGTCCCCCAGCCAGGGAAAGAAAACAAACTCCACGACGTGACCTCTGGTTTTTCCTTCAAGAGCATGGGGAAGACATGAGGAAGTGGGATAGGAAACCCACCTCCACCTTAGCAGCCCAGGTACGTGAATTGAAAACAGAAACATCCACTTCAGGAGGCTCATCTAGGTACAACACTGCCCCAGTCTCTTGTGGACAGAACCCCCGACAGAATGGAAAGGATAATATGACTGATCCTCTTGAAGGAACCTCAGGAACACATTTACGGGAGAAGAACATCGTGCACCAAAAACAGGATTAGAGGAGCCCTGCCTCTAGCCAGGTAGAGGAAAGGGACAATCGGATCTATTGGACTGTGTGGATCCGATGGCCTGGCACGTCTGACCCACAAAGATACACGGCTTTGGTTGACACCGGCGCTCAGTGCACCCTGATGCCATCCAGGTATGTGTGGACCGAATCCATTTCTATTTCTGGGGTGACAGGAGGATCCCAGCAGCTGACTGTACTGGAAGCTGAAGTGAGTTTAACTGGGAATGAGTGGCAGAAACACCCCATTGTGACTGGTCCAGACGCCCCATGCATCCTCGGCATAGATTATCTCAGGAGTGGATATTTCAAGGACCCGAAGGGACATCGTTGGGCTTTTGGGATAGCAGCCGTAGAGACAGAAGACATAAGACAACTGAATAGCCTGCCTGGTCTCTCAGATAACCCATCTGCTGTAGGACTACTGAGAATTGAAGAACAGCGGGTACCAATTGCTACAGCAACAGTGCATCGCCGGCAATACCGCACTGACAGAGACTCTGTGGCCCCATCCATAAGATGATTCGGGATCTGGAGAGCCAAGGGGTGGTCAGCAAGGCTCACTCACCCTTTAACAGCCCTATATGGCCGGTGCGTAAGTCCAGTGAAGAATGGAGACTGACGGTGGATTACCGTGGCCTGAATGAAGTCACACCACCACTGAGTGCTGCAGTACCGGACATGTTGGAACTTCAGTACGAGCTGGAATCCAAGGCAGCAAAGTGGTATGCGACCATTGATATTGCCAATGCCTTTTTCTCCATTCCTCTGGCAGCAGAGTGCAGGCCTCAGTTTGCTTTCACCTGGAGAGGTGTGCAGTACACGTGGAACCGACTGCCACAGGGGTGGAAGCACAGTCCCACCATCTGCCATGGACTGATCCAGGCTGCACTGGAAAAGGGTGAGGCTCCAGAACATCTGCAGTATATTGATGACATCATTGTGGGGGGGGACACAGCAACGGAAGTATTTGGGAAAGGAGAGAAAATCATCAGAATTCTCCTGGAAGCCGGTTTTGCCATCAAGAAGAGTAAAGTCAAGGGACCTGCCCGAGAGATCCAGTTCCTGGGAGTAAAGTGGCAAGACGGACGGCGTCAGATTCCTTCTGAGGTCATCAATAAGATCATCGCGATGTCTCCACCAACCAACAAGAAGGAGACGCAAGCTTTCCTAAGCGCCATAGGCTTTTGGAGAATGCACATCCCTGAGTACAGCCAGATCGTGAGTCCTCTCTACCTCATAACCCGCAAGAAGAACGATTTCCGCTGGGGCCCTGAACAGCAGCAAGCCTTCACCCAGATCAAACAGGAGATCGCTCATGCGGTAGCCCTGGGACCAGTCAGGACAGGACCAGAGGTAAAGAATGTGCTCTACTCTGCAGCCGGGAGCCATGGTCTGTCCTGGAGCCTTTGGCAGAAGGTGCCTGGTGAGACCCGAGGTCGACCACTAGGATTCTGGAGTCGAAGTTACAGAGGGTCTGAAGTCAACTACACTCCCACCGAGAAAGAAATCTTGGCAGCTTACGAAGGAGTCCAAGCCGCCTCAGAGGTGATCGGCACAGAAACACAACTTCTCCTTGCACCCCGACTGCCAGTGCTGGGGTGGATGTTCAAGGGAAGGGTTCCCTCTACCCACCATGCCACTGATGCCACATAAAGCAAATGGATTGCCCTCATCACGCAGCGCGCCCGTATTGGAAACCCGAATCGCCCTGGGATTCTAGAAATTATAACAAACTAGCCTGAAGGTAAGACTTTTAAATTATCTTCAGAAGAAGCAGAGGAGCAAGTAGCACGTGCCGAAGAAGCACCCCCGTATAACGAGCTGCCGGAGAGTGAAAGACGCTATGCCCTCTTCACCGATGGTTCCTGCCGAATTGTAGGTGCAGATCGAAAATAGAAAGCTGCAGTGTGGAGCCCCACACGACAAGCGGTACTGGCTACTGAGGGACAAGGTGAATCGAGTCAAGTCGCAGAGCTTAAAGCCATCCAACTGGCTTTGGATATTGCCGAACGAGAAAAATGACCAAGGCTCTATCTCTACACTGACTCCTGGATGGTAGCCAACGCGCTATGGGGATGGTTAGATCGCTGAAAAAAGGCTAACTGGCAGCGCAGAGGAAAACCCATCTGGGCCGCTGAGATTTGGCAGGACATCGCCGCCCGGGCAAAAAAGCTGACCGTGAAAGTTCGACACGTGGATACACATGTACCCAAGAGTCGAGCTAATAAAGAGCATCGTAACAACGAGCAGGTGGACCGAGCTGCCCAGGTAGAAGTGTCACAGGTGGATCTAGACTGGCAGCACAAAAAAAAATTATTTCTAGCTCGTTAGGCCCATGATGCCTCTAGTCATCAAGGGAGAGATGCGACATACAGGTGGGCTCGTAACCGAGGGGTGGACTTGACCATGGACAACATCTCACAGGTCATCCACAGCTGTGAGACTTGCGCTGCAATCAAACAGGCCAAGCGGGTGAAGCCTCTGTAGTACGGTAGACGATGGTCAAAGTACAAGTATGGGGAAGTATGGCAAGTTGACTACATCACACTTCCCCAAACCCGCCAAAGAAAGCGCTACGTGTTGACCATAGTGAAAGCAATCACGAGATGGTTAGAGACCTACCCTGTGCCTCATGCTACTGCCCGAAACACCATCTTGAGTCTAGAAAAGCAAGTCCTGTAGAGACATGATACCCCTGAAAAAATCGAGTCTGACAATAGAACCCATTTCAAGAATGGCCTCATAAGCACCTGGGCTAGAGAACACAAAATTAAATGAATATACCACATCCCCTATCATGCACCAGATGCCGGGAAAGTTGAACGGTGTAACGGACTACTTAAGACAACTTTGAAAGCACTTGGCGGGAAAACCTTCAAAAATTGAAAACTAAACTTAGCAAAAGCCACCTAAATGATTAACACAAGAAGTTCTATCAATCGAGCCGGTCCTGCCGAGTCCGAACCTTTGCACACAGTAGATAGAGACAAAGTCCCTGTAGTACACATAAGAAGTTTTTTAAGAAAGACTATTTGGATTAGTCCCACCTCAGGCAAAAACAAGCCCATCCGTGGGGTTGTTTTTGCCCAAAGACCTGGTTATACTTGGTGGGTGATGCAGGCAGATGAAGAAACCCGTTGTGTCCCACAAAGAAACCTTATCTTAAGTGAAAACTGTGTAGATAATAATAGAATAAGGAGTAAATAATGTCCTAAGTTGCAATATTGATGTAGTTAAGTATTCTATTACCACCAGCTGTGGGCCATTAGCTGCTATCACCCACTCCGGATGACAGGCAATGGGCCATCCGTTAGCTATTATCACTTGCTAACGACCCACCCCGCATGACAGGCAATGGGCCATCAGGGACCCACCGTGTGACTCATGGACTTATCTCATCCCATTGTGAGATGCTCTGCCGAGGAGGGAGGAGCCAGGTGTTCCCACCTGGATATAACCTGGCCCTGGAACTGCCTGAGCTAGCCCTGTCTACTGGGTTCCCAGAGGACCAGAGCTACCACTGGATCTTCAGCTGGAGACTAGACCTTCACAAGATCACCGCTTCAACTGGACTACTTCAGTTGGACTGCTACTACCACCCTAACAGGGTGTTAGGTTGTATCTGACTTTGCCAGTGCTTTTCCTTGTATTATTTCACTTATTTTTAATTTCAATCTTGACTTGTGATCTCCCACTGGTTTGTTTTCAAACCAAGACACTTTTTAACTGCTCTAGTAGCATGTGGTAAGTTTAAATCCCTAGATTTATTAACAGGCATGTGTCCGAAAAAGTGCTGTAAAATAAATGGATGGGGATTGAAAGTAGAACTTGAAGTCATGTAAACATATCCACAAAGTGGGGCAGCAGGGGGATGAGAAGAGAAAGAAGAGATAAACAATAAAATTGGACAAGATACATGTAATACACAGGGAAAAAGTACATCTGGAGTGGAAGTATAGCAGAGGGGAGGAGCAGAATAGCCCTTGGGCATGGACTGAGAGGAGAAAAGGGAGCACAGAAACAGATGCTGTGCAAGACCACTGCAGTCTGATTCATGCTCATAAATCAACCCAACAGCCCAGTCTTGCTTTCACAGCCATTTCTTGCTATTAGCAGATCTAGCAGTCCAGAATTGAAGGGCATTTTAATAAAAAAACAAAGGTCCTTGAAGCAGCTGGACTTGATTGAAACTGTGCATTGTTCAGTGTCTGGTGTTGCATCTAAACTTTAATTGCAACAGATCAGGATGGAGAGTTATCACTAGCAGAGCAAACTGCTTTAGTAGCTTTTGTGCCAACATGAGGCCTCAAGCTGAAGAGTCTTCAAGGAGAGACCATGTTACAGTGCTAATAGAGTTGATTTTGTTAAGAAAGCATTTTATGTTTTGCATTCCAGCAAAATGAAGGTCCCTTTAGAGTTAAATTGCCCTGTCTACTGCCATTCTTCCAGTCTCCGTTATTTAACACAAAAAGAGGTTCAACGTTGCTTGGCTTTGTTATGCAAAGATGAGTTATTGAAATCTGTTAGTATTCTGATGCCTCCATTCCTTTCCCACTTGAGTACAGTTCCTTACTCTGGATGAGCAGGTCATGTAGGTAATTTTGTTTATTTTCTTTTTCAAATAGTTATTGGTGTTAATGCAGAAACATGAGCAGGATCAGCAAGGCCCCAAGCAGACAGTAATAAAAAGCTATTGAGTGTAATGTTTATTCAAGTGTTTGCATTCATTTGCTTCTGAATTATCTTCCTATAACATAAAGAAAGATTGAACTTCAGAAAATGTTCAGAATTATGAATATTCTGTAGTAATGGTGGGTTCCTTACCTAAAATAGGCCAAATAAAGAAAAATTACATCGTTCAGTCAGGTTTAACTGATACATTTCTAATGTATTGCTCACAGATTAGTTGTTTTCTTATAGCTTTTTTCTCATACACTGTAATAAATGAAGATTATTTTTGCAAAATTGTATCAGTTGAAGTAATGCTAGGCATACATAACTCTAATAAGAATCAAGCTATGAATAATGAGATAATTCCCTCTTGCTTGTGTTGCTGATGTGTTAATTTTCCAGATTTGTACTGAAATTAGAATAAAGATGTTTAAAGGGTTCCTATATTACTCTTATATTTTTGTATCCACACTGGAAAAGCATTAGAGAAGACAAAATTGGCCAGACAATAAATGCAAATGATCCTTAAAAAAATTATTGCAACAAGCAATTTGGAAAATCAATAAATGTTTTACTTGTAGAGATTAGAAAAGTAATAAGAGCAAGAAGTTAAAAAGAAGACCTAAACAAGAAGTGTTTTTTAAAAAACCCAACCCTGAATAGAAATAACAGCCACATTTTCTGAATCATTTTCTAATCAAAGCAGACTGCACACAGCCTGCTTTGTGAGATGTGGCAGGAGCATGAGAAAGGCTGTGGTATCTAGGTTTTTATCAGTTTTCATGATTCTTTCTCACAGGCTTACTTCCATTTGGGAGTCAATGAGAAATTGGGATTATCTGGAAGACCGGACAGACCTATAGGATGCCTTGGAACATCAAAGGTTGTTGCAAGAAAAGTTTATATTATTTTTATTGATAAATATTTTAGATAAACGTAGTCTCTGTATGGTTTTAACTAGAATTGAAATGTAATGTTATTTTATGCGTAGATCTGACTTTCGAGTCCTTGGTTTTGGCTCTTATGAATGTTTTAAAGAAAAGATTAATGGAAGTTTTCTCTCTCAACAGATTTATCGAATACTAGGGAAGACTGTAGTTTGCTACTCGATCATTTTTGATCTCAGTGATTTCTACATGTCTCAGGATGTTATGATGTTGATTGATGACATTAAGGTATTTGTAACTTCTCCTTTGAGTAACTGACAAAAATAGCCTGTAGAAGAATAAACTGTGCAGTCTGATAAAACAGAAGACTGAAGGGGGAGCACAGTGCAGTGTGGATTATTATAGTACAAAAATTAACTTGCAGCTAGAAAGACAAATATCCTGTCAGCCCACTATGAGTTCTAGTGAGTCACCTTCATGTGACAAAAAAACTGCCCCAAGAGTGATTTGGAATGCTGTAGGGCAGAAAGCAAATTCTCATTTGTTTTTTTGGGAGAGCAAATGTACACTTAGGAAACAGCAGGGCTTGGAAGCAGCTTGTACCTGTTGCAGAAGTCTGGTGCTTTAGTTGCTAAGGTGTTTCTAACCTGTTGGGGTTTCCAGTGCTGTAGGTCTTCTAGCATCTTGTACTGTGTGTTCTGGTAGGTTGTGCTCCTGTTGTGTTGTTTGGGGTTTTTTTTGTGACTGGCATTCTTTCTTGCCCAGAATGCCCTGCAGTTCATTAAGCAGTACTGGAAAATGCACGGCAGGCCCCTGTTTGTGGTGCTGATCCGTGAAGACAACATCAGGTAGGGAGAGAAAAAAGCAGGATTTGCACTGTGGGATTCACCTAATTGTGAGATTAATGGAGTTCTCTTTCAAATTTCAGAGGGAGCAGATTCAGTCCAATATTAGATATGCTGGCAGCCTTTAGAAAGGGAATGGTTGGTGGAGTGAAAGTTCACGTTGACAGAGTACAGGTAAGATGTTCTTACTGACTGTTGTCAGGGTTCTTACCTCCTGATACTGGTACATGTATTCTTACTACTTTTGGGCTTTCTGTGACTTCTAAGGACTTTAGTTTCATAAAAGTAAGGAGTCAAGACTCAAGACATTTGGTACTGTTTGTTTTGTCTCAAAAGAAACATGGGTTTATTTCAATTCCTTTTGATGAGTCTTTTGAAACTCATAATCTTCACAGAGGATTTTCAGAAGGGAAAAGGGTGTTTTTTGTTAGGCAATCTTGTGATATTACTACCAAAGGATAAAGCCATGGTGTCAAGCACTGAGGGATTTCTTTTGATTAGGTAATCATGGAGGGGGAAAAAAGGTGCTTCGCATATATTAAAATTCTTACAAGAACTAAGTTCTAGTTTTAACATCTTCACTGTTTGAATGAATCTTAAAGCAGGAACATTTCTTCATTAAAATGTGAAAATTACTGAGACAGGTGCTGATTTTACATACTCCAATGTGCTAGTTAATCTTAGTTTACACCTTTTGAACTATCCTTTCTTTGTCAAAGAGAAGACCAAAGACAGAGTTATGACTTATTGTTCCCTAGAAAATCATTGACTTGTAGGAGAGCTGGGCTATTTGTAAAGGAGATGCTCCTAGCTATGATGGTTTAAGATATCCTTGTAATCTTTAAGTATTTATGTATTTCTCTTGATTACACATAGGTCATGTAGTCTCTTCTGGTACCACTGATTCTTCCTAAAGCAAATGCCATTTACTGTCCGTGGAAAACCTTTTATTTGGCTACAGAACTGTTGTTGTCATATGATTTGTTTGTTGTTCTTTTTTTTAAATTTGACTGCAATGACTCTCTTGCCTTGCATTGATTCAACTGGTGTATTATCAGGCAAGAAATTTCTCCATCTACCTTATTTTAAGCACTACACTGGACAGCCATCAGAGAGTAAACTTTTCCTTCCATACTCATTGACCTTCTGGAAAGATCCTTTTTTAATATAAAAAGTAAGGAGTAGTTTTAAAGGGTTTAAGGTGTTGACAGCTACTGGTCTTTGCTTCATTTGTTAACCATTAAAAAGAGCACATTGGAAAACTACAAAAAAATGTTTGTTTGGCTTGAAGGCCAATAGAGATGGTGATGGGTGCCTTTCCTGCTGGGATACAATGTGCTTTCTCCAGCAGCTGAACTGGAATCTCTGTCTCACTGCACCGTTGTCACATTTTATTAACAGTCTTGTTTCATTATAGGGGAGGATTTGGGGAAAAGAACAAGGGACATATCTAATTCATGGTGTCTTCTTGAATAATTCATTTATTCCCACAAAATATATATTGATCTTTGTGAGTTGTATTCAGCTGCTTCATTTGGGTGCACATGTTACACATGCCTAGAGAGAATGTGTGTCTCTAATTGGGTGAATGCTCTTTTTTTCCTGTAAGATATACCAAATCTGATTTAATATAAGATTCTGTATGCTCAGAAGATTTGTAGCTCTTTTGTGATTTTTACCTTCATTGTCATCATGTGTTCAAGCAGATGTGCAAGACATAGAATGAATGGCACCAGTAATAAAAGCAAAGCAGGATTTTTATATTCTGTCATTGCACAGCGTAACAGATCAATGTTTTACTGCAACTCATGTACAATGAAAATGGAATATAAAAGTTCACAAAATATACTCAGTTTTATTTAGCTAATGAGAGCCATCAAAAGCAGCCTTAAAAATGCTGTAATACAATACTTTTCCTCTGGCATTGGATAAACAGGGAATTCATATAAATTCAGAGTGATTGAATTGTAATGACTACATCAGATAAAAGCAACACTGAGTTACAGGTATGTAATCTTTTGAGATGGAAGTATTTGTAAGCTGCATTTGATGTGCAAACTTAGGGCAGGCAGGCTTGGATTAAGGAAAGAGTACAGGGTGGGAATGCTCTTGTGTAGTGTTGCCTGAAACAGCAGTGAGTGACAGGAAATCTGCCTGTCCTTCAGCCACCCTGGAATAATGAGCATTGTGATCCAGGACATGGGCATAGGACAGGACTCTGAGGAGTGCAAATCCTCCAGCTCAAGTGGTTTCATCAGACCTGGCTTTTGGGGGGTGGACATTGCTTGGTGAAGCCGGACAGGGCAAAAGAACAGTAGAACACAAGCAAAAAAGGAGACAGCAGCCCCAAGAGACTTGTGCTGTCTTAAGCTGTCTTTTTCCTCATGAAAGAGGAAAAATACTCTGAAAGTGTAAAAATGTTTGGAACGGTAAATAAACAAACTGCTTTCTCAGTGTAAACTGCCAGCAACCTACTGAGATGAAAAGACAGCTACATAGTTAAGAACATATTTTTAAATATGTTTTCAATTTTTCATTTCAGACATTAATATCTGGAGCAGTTGTTGAACAACTTGACTTCCTACGAATCACTGAAACAGAAGAGTAAGGCTATGTGTAAATAGTAGTGATTACTTACTTGATAATTAAAATATTTTCTGAGCTATGAGAAATTAAATACTTATTTTTCAGGGCTCCTGTATTTAAGAGTTTGGAGGAGTTGGATCTTCCAAAACATTCAAAAGTCAAGAGACAGTCTAGTACTCCCAATGCTTCTGAACTCGAGCAGCAACCAGACGTAAATATTAATGACTGGAAAAACAAGTCAACATATGAGATCCTGCAGAAGCTTAATGTAAGAAAACCTGATAAAAATACAGTGTAACTTCATTTTCATGAAATAAGAAGTTCTGGGCTGATACTCTTTTTACCAGCAGCCTACTTAGACCAGCATGATCAGTGTTGTGGTGCAGCTAATAACATAAAAAGTCTGATGTTCCTCTCCATACTCAGGGAATCTTCCTCTTTATCTTATCCCAGAACTTCCTGGCCCTTCACATGTAACTGTTGGCTCCCAATTCTCCCAGCTGCCCCAATCATCTTTGATGCTGAATGACCATCTAGGAAGGGATCCATTTGTCATGTGTCTTGTGAATAGATATTTTATTGACAAACTGCAATTCAAAAGACTTGGGCAGTAGGTATTCACTTGGATGGACTGGGAATTTCTTAATGGCATCAAGGGATAGTTCCATTCTGCCATTTTTTTCCTGTATCTAGAGGAAAACTACCAGTAACTGTTCTAGATCTAGTGTTTGATACAAAAGCACACAGTATTCTGCTTGGTTCCCTATTTCATTACAAGCATTTCTGCTGTAAATGAAAGGATCTGAGAGCAAAAAATTAGGAAACTTTTCCAAGGTCAAATTATTACAACTTAATATGATCCACAGAGAAGCCTCTGCAAGCAGCAGTGACAAGAATACAGCATACATAGGGTATGGAATAGTTATGAAATCCCCTTGAAAAGAAAATATGTAGACTTTTTCTTAAATTGAAAAGAAAAAAGACCCTTTGGTTACACCTGGAATTTTTAATAGCTGTTCTGGTTTTGCTTCAGTGAAAATCTGAAGGCTATTTGTGGTTCTGTTGTTGCTGTTTTTTATTTAAGGACTGCAATTGCCTGGCAAGTCAAGCGTTACTCTCGAGTATATTGCTTAAAAGGGAAGGGCCGAATTTTATCACCAAGGAAGGTAAGAGCTGCTTTCATTTGACTGCTCTGAGCATGTGAGGAAGCAGCTGTATGTTTAGTTGCAATGAACATGAATAATAGCTGTGCATGCCAGCAGTTATGTAGCTGTTTTCTCTGCCATTTAAAGCAATTTCTGCCTTAAATAGGACATGCAAATTGATAGTATGGTGGGGACTGAGCTACTGAATATGTGAACTCTTTTAGACTGTTTGTAGGCCAGTGCTGGATCTGGTTGTAATTTTGAATGCATAGATTAAAAAAGAAAAAAAAGTGAAGTATTTGACCTTACAAAGAAAACCAAAACAAAAGACAAGTCTGTATGTCTGTAACAGTCTGAAATATATGAGGCTTTATACTAAATTTTTATTCTGCTGTGATGTAATCTGACTTCAATTCAGTGTATCTGTGAAACTCTGATTTTGCACTATGCCTTTGTATTAGAGCACAGAATCTAAATTCCTGTAATGTAATTCTGAAAAGGCTATTGAGGCTTTTGGATTTTGTGCTGCAAAGTTTGGAGTTCTGTTTTTTTCCCAAAGAAACTTTGCTTATTAGCTGTCTTTGTATATATGAATACTCCTCAGAAAAAGAGGGTTATTCAGATCAAATAATATATTCGTAGTTGTTAATCAAGCAGTGGGACTTGCCACCTCATGTTACAGAGCCCTGCTTCTTAATTTTGGTGTCAGACAGCTGGTTCATGTGGTGGATAGTTGTCATACATTATATCTGTATTGCTGTATTTAAGTGTCATAGAATCATAAAATATCCTGAGTTGGAAGGAACCCACAAGGTTCGAGTCCAGCTCCTGGTCCCTCACAGCACACCCCAACAATCCCCCCCTGTGCCTGAGAGCATTGTCCAAACACTTCCTGAGCTCTGTCAGGTGTGCTGCTGTGCCCACTGCCCTGGGGAGCCTGTTCATTGCCCAACACCCTCTGGGTGAAGAACCTTTTCCTGCTGTCCCAACTAAGCCTCCCCTGACTCAGCTCCAGCTGTTTCCCTGAGTTGTGTCACTGGTCATGAGAGTGAGGAGATCTGTCCCTGCCCCTCCACTGCCCCTCCTGAGGGTGTTGCAGACCCCAGTGAGGTCTCCCCTCAGTCTCCTCTTTTCTGGGCTCAACAGGCTAACTGATCTCAGCCATTCCTCAGGTGGCTTCCCTGCTAGATCCTGCACCATCTTCCTATCCCTCCTTTGGATACTTTCTAATGTCTTTATCTTTCTTATATTGTGGTGGCCAAAACTGCACACAGGACTAGTAAGCCACATCAAGTGGAATAAAATCCATTGGCTGGTAACCCAGTGCATTGTTGCTAGGCATGGTTGGAATCTGCACATTAGGCCCATGTAGCCTCTGAAGTGGCCTTTTCCACCAGTTAGCTGTAGTGTTGAGAGGCTTTGGGAGCATCAGGAGTTTTCTTTAGTCCTTTGTAGGTTGGGTTCTTTGCTCTAGAAACACTTCGAGGCAGATTTCCTGACCTCTGTAAGTGACCAGCATTCCACTTACAACTGCTGGATCATGATGATGAACTTAAAAACTCTGTTGAAATTAATTAGGTCAAAAAAAAGTGCAGTTGTGCCTCTGAGTGTTCAGAGCTAACTTGTACAGACCTTTTGGTGCCATCCTGTATGAAATAGTGGGTGATGATAACCTTTTTAATATGCACCTTGTGTTAAATGGTCTGAGTCACTGACTAAAAGTTCCCTGCATCCTACGATTGGAGACTACTGAGACTGACATTAAATAATTACACAATCAATAAAACATAAATCTAAAACCAGGAGCTGCAGAACCTTGGGTTCTGCAGTTTGAGGAGGTACCTTATGGTGGGGTGTACCTTCATAGGCTAAATCTAGATGTAGATTAATATCCCCCAATATGTTGTAAGATAGGTGATATTACAGGTGTCTCTATAGCATGAGCAGCAAATTCAGCTGAAATCTGCTTTGGCTTCTTTCATAACAACATGCACTGGGACACAGGGGACTTGATTGCATCTGAATTTTAGATGTTGAGCATAATAGATAAATGCTTTACTAAAGCAGATTCAGAATTAACTGGTCTCATCAAATTTACCTTATTACTGTTAAATGGAAACCAGTGCATCTTTTTTTTGCTTGTGTTTTTTTTTCTATTTTTCGTTAAATGCTTTTAGGTACTGTTGCTGAGCATATCGAAAGAATCTACAGACGAGCTGGCAGCAGAAAGCTCTGGTTTGTATATGAATACATCTTCCTTCTGTTTTATACCAATTTTGTTTTCCTAATGTGTTTATAGAAAGTAAAGCTCAATTCTCACACAGTTAAAAGTGGGGGAAATGACAGCTTTACTGACAATTGTATTGGTGCGTGGCAGCTGAAGGTCTGGTTTAACAGGCTTTAAAAAATTAAGAAGTAGTTTCTTACTGTTATTGTTGAAAATACAAAGGCAATAGGCTGGTTTTGCACTGAGTGCTATTGCCAATACACAGGCCTCATTAAATTGAAATCATGTGAGAAGAATGTTAATATTCTTATTTCTTACAGGGCATGATAAAATATTGTCAATACCTTTATGTAGGAAGGCTGGTGATCAGATATAAATCATTTAAGCTGATGCACTAAGTCAGATTTATTGCCCTGAAGTAATTTGCTTTGAGCCTGACTTTGACACAATAACTTTAAAAGGTTTCTGCAAGTAGGTTGATATTTACATGTTGTTTATTAATTTCTTTGCCCCGAAGCTTGGTAGAAGTTTAATTTCTTTTTATCAAAGTCGAGCCAGTCCTGAACTCTGTTCTCTCACTCTGTAACTATTCGTAACAGGTCAGTAAATATAAAAGCTGTTTTTCATTTTTGTCTCTTCATACAGTTAAATGGGCCTTTGCCAATAATGAGGTAGAACCAAGATACCTTGGTGGTATTTTTTGTAAATAATAAAATCAGAAGTATTTTTAGAAACAAAATATGTGAACTGTTTTTCATTTCTCTTCCATGATTGCCATGTGACACACATATAGGTTGGTGTTGCGCTACAGTGCTGCATTTGCACAGAAATTTTCTTCTTCTATAACCCCACATGTTACTACTTTACTGGTACATGGGAAACAGGTAAAGTGCCCAGAAATCTGAAGTGCAGCTCTGTGAGATTTTTTTTTTTGCTTATTTGCATTTTGATAGTATCAGCTAATGCATTTTTGAAATGCTTTGCTCTTGATCTTAAGAAGTGTGTAGCAGTTTTCACAGGAATCAACATCAACTGTTTGAGTTTTTACTAACACCATAGAATATTGCAGCTTGTTCCTTATCTCTGTGGAGAAATCATTCTTAGTAGCCTCAAAATCTGTGCCAGAAAAGCTCAATTACAGGTCTGTTAGGTTTGTATTTTGTCAGGAAATTATTATTAAATGTATTCAGATCTTTAACCATCAGCTGCATATACGGAAAAATGTGTTTCCTAGAAGTTACAGCTTGTTTTTAACCTTGCAGGTGACACAAGTCTCTTCTTTTCATGCTACATATGCAAAATATTACCTCAGCATAGAACACACAGCAAAGTCTTGGTGTTATGCGTTGCACTTTCTCTTGCAAAGTCTTTCTGACTCTTACTTAAATAGATTTTAAAATTATCAAAGTTATCTTGCAAAATGATGAAAATGTCATAAAAGAGGAGCTGGCATTTCTTACCTCTCTTTGTTCAAGATGATGAGAAGAGAAAAAGAAGCTTTTTATGGAACTGGTAGTTTAATGAGTTCTAACTAAATATATTTTTGATCCATTAACCTATATCTAAACTAAAACATGAAAAACTACAGAAGATTGCATAAAATCTTATCCAAATTCCACTTTATAAATAATGTATGTATTCACTGAGTTAATTTTGAGATCTCTGCTGTGGCAGACTTCAAATTTATATCTGAATTCATTAAACTAGCATGTGATATGTAGTGGGATTGCTCTGTTTTCTGCCCTCAGGTCTGTTGTGCGCTTCGCAGCAAGTCTTTTAGGTAAACTAGTGGACAGCCTTGCACCATCTATTACTAATGTTTTAGTTCAGGGCAAGCAGGTAAGTCTTTGCTCCTCAGAAATGTATTAAGGAATGATAACAGAAACTAAACAAATGGCTTGTTCATTTTGAAGACCTCTGATGCTTCTTTTAAAAGTACCCAATGGCTCAAAAAAAAGCCTTACCAAAGAGGAAAAATCCAGAGAAAATAAAGATTTGTTTAGTAATTGTATTTGGAATTGAGTAGTACTTTTAAGAATAAGACTGAAAAGACAGTTTTGCATCTAAGGAAGAGGAGAAGAGGCATGATTTATGTAACTCCTGAAGTTAAAGGTATCCATGAAGACCTTGGAACCTCTTCCAATGCCTAAAGGGGCTCCAGTAGAGCTGGAGAGGGACTTTGACAAGGGCAAATAGAGACAGGGCAATGAGGAATTGCTGTAAAATGAGATAGGGCAGGTTTAGATCAGGTCTTAGGAAGAAATTCTTTACTGTGAGGGTGATGAGGGCCTGGCACAGGTTGTCCAGAGAAGCTGTGGCTGCCCCATCCCTGAAGTGTTCAAGGCCAGGTTGGATGGGGCTTGGAGCAGGAGCATTGCAATGAGATGATCCTTCCCACCCAAACCTTTCCATGATAATTTCTATATGCCCTCTTACTTCACAAAAGTAGATGGAGTGAAGTAATAAGGCATCTTTTGAAAGACTTCTTTAATGAAGATATAACCACTCTGTGACTGAACATAAGACAACACGTGGGTGGCAGCTGAGCAAAAGGTCTTTCTCGGTTTTAGTTTTCTGTTTCAAAGCAAGTTGAATCATCAGTGTTTCTTCCTTTCCAAAGGAGGATGTTATTTTTCTTTCCCAGCACAATAATTTTAACTAAGTTCATGAATGACTGCTTCCAAATAGTACTAATTTAATATTTCTGTATTTTTGTATTAAATATATGTATGTGTATATTTGCTTGTATGCAATGTTGTCATTGTCTCACTCCAGACTGAGGTCTGGGTTTGTACTTCTGTCACTACTCAGCTGTAGAGGAAACTACACCTCCATACAGCATGATTTGAGCCTATTTTGGACTTTTTAACTTAACTTTCCTTCCTTGATAACTTTATGATACTGATCTTTATTACAGCAGAAAAATTAGTTTTTCTGTCTCACTGAAAGTAGATTAAAAACAAAACAGAATTTTAGCAAAATTCCTTTTTTGTGGTTAAACAATATAGTACCAGCAATATATTTTCTTAAAATTAGGGCTGTAACTTTTAGCATGCTAGTAGAATAAGAAAACAAAACTGTAAATATAATTCTGAATTTTAGTTGAGCTCCACAGCTGAAATGTATGAAATTATATAACTGTCTAAAGCTAATCTATAGTCGTCATTATAACCAAGGCAGTGGTCTTGTATTTTTATTTTAATTTGGAAAAATATATTCCATATTTATTGTGGTTGTTAGTGAAGTTTATTACTTCAGTAGCATCCAATTAACAGTATTAACAAGCATCAGCCATTGATGTAAAATTACCCTTGTATTGTGAAATTTGTAACAAGCAAAGCACAGCTGATGCAGTTTAGTGTCTGAATTGCTTTGCAGTGCTTTTATTCCTGTCCCTATCCTCTGAATTGTTTTCACTCTACCACAGGTGACGCTTGGACCTTTTGGCCAAGAGGAAGCAGTTATTTCTAACCCCTTATCACCAGCAGTGATTAAGAACATGATTTATGAAAAATGCCAATTACAAGATGAAAGAGAAGCTGTGGTGCAGCAGGAACTTGTCATCCATATTGGCTGGATCATCTCCAATTCCCCAGAACTGTTCCGTGGAATGCTGAAGATTCGCATTGGGTCAGTAAAGTACCTACTGTTCTTTATTCCTACTGCTATTGCACGGGGGTGTACAGACTTAGAGAACCACAAACTTGAATCAAGGTTAAAACCTCATTTACCTCCCACCTGTTCTATTTAGTTCTGTGACAAGGTGACCTACAAATAGGCTGTGCTGGAGTGTTGTCACATTCCACGGTATCTGCATTTACTTTGCTACCCACAGAAGTTAATTAATTTCTTCACATTTAGGAAGAGACATGCATTTGAATAAGCACTTCTTTGAAGAGGCCAGGTGCTACTGACTGAGATTTACAGAACCAGTGAGCATGCTTTAGAATCAGAACTTAAGTGTTTCATTTTCCTTTTTTTTTTTTCCATAGAGAAAAATACAGCATTTCAGCACTGGAGGTAGATACCAACTGCCTTTTTTCTAGCACACAAGATTAATATTTCTTCTTTAACAGTACATTCCAGTCATCATAAAACCAAAAATTGCCTGTATTACATTTAACTGGAAGTACATCTATCCTTTTGCACTTAAATGCTTTTCTGTCCCCTCTACAGATCCTCTTTCCTCCCATTCCTTATTCTCTGTAGCTAATCCTTTTTGCAATTTTTTTTTCTTTCTCCCAAGGTTAATGCTAGAGATTCAATTTCCTTTATTTCAGTGTTATCACCCACTCCAGTGAGCAAAATTAACCTTCTCACAGAAATGCCGTTCCAGTTTGATAATGATTTGATTTAGTGTCTTGTTATTGATTTGTTTTCAGGGTTTCATGTTGAAATAGATCAAGTTTCTGACAGCCCTATTACTGTAAAAACTCCCAGCCAACTGACTGGAATTCACCTCTTATCAGTGAAGAGCTCAGCAGAAGGTCCACTCTTGACTTTGGTGTGGCTTGTAGGCCACTGCAAAGAGAAAATATCAGTGAGGGACTCACACACCGACACATTTGAGTCATGAGAGGGGAAAGAATTCCTGAGCCAGTTGTGTTGTTTGCTGTAGTAACAAGAGAAGGACACTGTTCACTTGCTACCATAAATGAAAGTAGTATGTTCTGCATAATGTAATGGGTCCGTGTTCCCTAGAATTCCCTGGCGCCTTGCACCTCCATTCATGGTCCTTGAAACCTCAGATGTAAAGCAACTTTGAATCAGCTGGCCAGACATCTCCAAATCCTGTGTAGTTACTAATAATTCCTTAAAAAAAGAAAATTAATTGACTTATATAAGCAAAAACATTCTGCACCTTATTGGCCAAATAATTAAGTGACCCCAGCATGTGGCTATAGAGATGACAGCCTAAATCTCTTAAGAATACTCTGCATTTTGGATAAACACAGGCTCTGATGTAACCAAGCCTTGATCAGGTGTTATGGACTATTTGGAGAACAACTAGTTAAGTTTCCTTTTGTTAGTAATGCCTACTTGAACTGAACCAGTGTAGATGGTAAGAGACTGAGCTCTGTTCTTTTCTGGTTTCAGATGTATCTGTACCTTATTTCATCTTTGATATTGCATCAGAGGCTGGAGGCACTGGTTTTACATAATGTGCACAATAAAACTCGGCGTTTTCCTTCAATACTTTGCCAAGTTCTGTCTCTCTGACACCTAAGGCTAAAAATCTTCACTGTTGCCATGTTTTTATTGAATCAAATTTTTTTCAAAAAGGAGTAGAAAAAGAAAGCTAAGTGTGATAGACTGCAAAAAGGAATTTCAAAGGCTAAAACTAGAAATAAGCCCTGAAGTCTTTGTAAATGTAAAATATTGTAAATTTTATGGCTTTTTAAAACTCATCAGCAAAATGCATGTATAGTCAGATCATCATTCTGAGTAGGAATTTTAAGATCAAAAGGCGAGTAAATGTTTGTCTTAATGAACTTGGGATATAGGGAATGTAGTCTAATCAATCTTCTCTATGGAAAACACACTTCACAACACTTAAAATCTGTGCATTATCCCTTTCAACTTCTATCATGTTTCAATCAAACAGGAAGAGTAGGACAGTATTTGTCTGATACTTTATGCACATCCTGACAGCCAAATAGCAGGACTGTGTGGAATTGTTTTGAGCAATTTTATTAGACTAATTTTTCCTATTTGGAAACTTTATATTTAACAAATAAATATATTCCTCCCCGTATGTAGATGGATTATCCATGCTATGAAGTATGAGCTGCAAATCCGTGCTGGGGATATGCCAGCCAAGGACTTGTACCAGATGTCCCCCAGTGAGGTGAAGCAGCTTCTGCTTGACATTCTTCAGCCCCAGCAGCCAGGCAGGTAAGGTGTGGGGCTGGGACTCCTGTTCTCATTCAGCAGCCACTGTTCAAGTACATTTCATTCCTGAACTACTTGGTGTGCACCTGAAATCACCAGGCATCTGTAATCAGTTATGTAATTATTTCAGGGATGGTAGCAAAAATGAACTTTTGCATTCTTTCACATGAGCCCAGGTTCTAGAATAGTTTCTTTTCTATTGCATATTCCCTTTTCAGCTTTATCTTTGTGGAAGTCTCTTTGTTGCCACAGAAAAGAGATCTGTCTGCTATAATGTGAACCATTACACTCTTTGATGTGAGGAAAGGAGCCAAAAATTACCCAATACCTCTACTTAAGTAACTTGTAAGAACAGTGTGTCTGCCGTTCAGTGCCCTCTCTCTTCTAGGTTATTATATGAGTAAGAACAGATGTTCCCTAGGATTCTTAAAAGATAGTGGTACTGCCTGAAACTTGGAATCTTTTCTCCAAGCTGTAACCAGCTGCCAAAAAGAACATTCATTGTGATATAAAGTATGCAAGACAAAAGTTAAAATTGCAATATTTCCACTTAACTATATTAATTAGAGTGAAGTCAAAACTCTTCCTCTTAGTTTTTACTTCCAGTTAAGTTAAACTTTGGCATATAATATTGCTGATAATTTCCATAGTCCTTGACTGAATGGATGATGTGCCTTTTCTCTCAGCAGAGGAATTACACCACACATCCTGCTGCTTAGGTTCCTGCTTCATTCAAAACACACCTGTGTTTTTCCCCACTCTATAACCCTGAGAAACAAGCCCCTTAAATTGGTGCCTCATCCCTCAGTGCCACTGGCTCTGTTCTGTATCTCCCATGTGCTTTTCAGATTCTTGGCTGTGCTTATCTCATTTAAGTGCTGTCTCTGCCTGTGTTGATGCTGACATTGTCCTGTAAAACTGTTGCAGAACAACCCTTTTGCAGCATTTGCCATTAGATATTAATGCTGTTTAGGAAACAATTTGGTTGATCTCAGTAAGCAATTCAAGCACCATTCTTCATCAGAGATCTTACCTGAGTTGCCACGGCAGCTACTGCTTTTGATTCCTGTAACACATGAAGGGTAGGTCACTGAAGAGCACTTGGGTTGATTTGCTGAGGATGAGGATTCTTTTTTGGGCTATCTGAGTACAAAAGCTCGCCAGCATATCCTTCAAAACTTTCAATCTTCTAACTTCCTTTCTAACTTCTTCCTGTACAACATTACTAACTCGTTTTTCCTTGCTCATTACTGATTTGTTCTTCCTGTCAGGAAATACAGAATACTCTTTTTATTTCCTCCTTTTCTTTTTCTTTTTTTCTTTTTGGTGACAGCTTTTCCTACTCTTGTGATTTTTCTTTTTTTTTTTTTTTTTTTTTTTTGGAAAAACCTCTCTGCTGCTGTGATACCATATCTCACTGCCAATTAATGTCATACAGGAAGGGCTAATGGTCTATTTACCTCCCTAACAGTCTCTGCACAACTAACGTCTCTCCAGGTTTTCACACAGGGTAAAATTTTTGCAAGTACAGACTCCACAGATTACACTTTTTAATCTATTTGTGGAGGTCACAAGATTGCAAGGAACCCTTTTTAAATGGAGCATTGTTCTTTTAATGGTCCAAACAGTTATAAAACTTACTTTGCTTATTCAGTTTCCAGGACTCTCTTCCTTGCCCTATTAATGTAGGTGGGCCAAAACATTTTTGACATCTTCAAATACTTCTTTTTTGTGTATTAAGAAAACAACTTGTTATTTTTACCACCACTGTTCTTTTTGCTTTTATGGAAGTTTTCTTGTCCTAATCCAAGGACAGAGCTGGATAGAGAATAAGATGAAACTGTCGTAGACATGACTTTTTGGTAGTTTAGAGTTTAATTGAGAAGTGATTTATGAGACATTTTTTCTTAACCTGTCATGTTTATCCAATACACTTATACAGGGAAAAACCCCATATTGTGTGTTGGGTCAACCCTGGCTTTATAGGATTAACTTTAAACATCTCCTTTGTTCTCATAAAGGGTATCCCAATTACCTTGAGCTCAAACCTGTTCAGAAAATGCAACACTTAGTAATATTTTTTTTTCCCAAAAAACCCAAAACCAAACAGAAGAAAGCAAACCAACACACTGTTTGCATGGTCTTCTGGTGTAGCTGGGAGTGAGCCACACTAAAACTTAATTGTAAAACCATGCCTGGAGTTGTCAGAATTAGTGTTCTCTTTACTGGTTGTATCCCAGAAGGAATTCTCACCATTTCTCCAGTATTTAAGAGTAAGGGTTTTTAATGCAAAATATTTTGGTAATTTCTTTAACTCCCTGGTGTCTGTAGGAACAGATGATTTTATGGGCAAGTAATTTTATTCCAAATGTGTCATGTTAATATACCAATACAAATGGAGCAAAAACTAAAACCCCAAACTTATTAGTGCTGAATTAATTTGAGCTAGGCTACAAAAGTTCTGCAAAACAATATTGTTAGAATTGACCAGGGAATTTCCCTTTTTTCTCCTTTTCCTTTCAAGCAGCCCACCAGAACCAGGTCTTAGAAATACAGAAAGGCATGTTGAAAAGCAGTAATTTAGTTGTAGTATTTCTAAAAAATAATGTGTGTGTTGATTTTTCTACTTAAAATTCAAAAAGCAACTAAGGACTAAGTAACTTGAGGAAGTCTCTGCTGTCAAGTACCTGCAGGACTGCCATACAAGACTGAAATCTGTCTTGTGAATCCACCAATTATATCATACCCATGGATGCCACTTTTTCAAGTTCCATTGGTGGTGTCTCAAACATTTTGACTAAAGCCCCTTTCCTGTAGTAACACTGAGAAGGAAAAATAGGAAAATAGAATTCCTGACTTGATGGTTTTAAGTAAGAAAGAAAAAAGTTGGTGACAGTATGCTTCTGAAGGCAAAGAGTATTTGTGATTTATGAAGAATATAACTCAGTTTGTTGAAAGCCTTAGTTAAACGAAGCCATTCTGTTGAATTTTCTAAATTTACAGGCCACTTGTTTTCTACAGACCATCAGGAAAAACCCTGCCTTCAACTATTCTGCTGAAATGCATTTTTCTAATATGATTAGACCAGATTAATTTGATCTGCTGCACAGATTTGGACTGCACAGGATAGATTTCACAGTTCCTACTTTCTCTGCAGTTGCATAAAGCACAAACACACCCAGGGGTGCCATTCTGACCTGTGCATGCTGAGCCCCTGTGTTTGCTTTGGGGTGCAGCTTTGCAGCGAGCACAGCCTGTGCTGTGTGTGTCAGAAGATGGCTTTGGGGTCACTGCTCCCCTTCCTGGCTCTCCCCATGCTCCAGGACTTGGCTGTGCACCTGTGCCAGGTTTTGCTGCAGCTGTGCCTTGTGTGCCCACAGGAGCTGGCTGAACAGGAGGCAGCTGGATGGTTCCCTGAACAGAACTCCTGCAGGGTTCTACGATCGGGTGTGGCAGATCCTGGAGAGAACCCCCAATGGCTTAATAGTGGCAGGGAAATTCTTGCCTCAGGTAAACCAGCAGAGGCTCAGGTATTGCTGTTCCACCTGACTGTTAATGGTGAAATGTTTTATCATTAATGCTTATTTTATGCCATAATGTTTTACTTGCAATAACTTGTTAATTGGGGGGAAAAAAAGTATTTTCATGTTTTCTTTTTTGTTTGGAGTAAAATACAATTAGAATAGAATGAAAGCAGATTACCTCTATTAAAACACATTTATAAAACCCTAAGTGTAGAAGATTCTTTCCAAGTCATGGACTCTGAAATCTGATCCCTTTTTGATCCTGCAGTGGTTATTATTTCTTAGTTGAGTATTATTTATTCAACAAGCAAATAGGCTCTGCCTGGGGTAGGGTTTGATTTAATGCATGTGGTCTTTGAATAAAAGTATTATTTGTTTTTCAGCAACCAACCTTATCGGATATGACGATGTATGAAATGAATTTCTCCCTCTTAGTTGAAGATATGCTGCAAAATATTGACCAACCACAATACAGACAAATCATTGTAGAGGTCTGTGGCCAACAATTAATGACATTTTATAATGTGCATTAGTATGTTACAGCCTAAAACAAAAAAATAACCTAGACTCAAATATTTGAAGAAATAGCGTTTTCCATAAAAACTCTTGCTTCAGTTGTTTCTCCATGGATTGTTAATGATTAAACAGGTTTCTGTTACATTTTCAGAATAGAGCATGTTCTGCATGTTCTTCCCCTTCAGCAAATATTAATGACAGTACCAATACAATTAGGTTAGAGAAGGTAAAAATCCAATGATTCTAATGTAGCTTTCCTTCAAGTCCTTGTCCCATGCCTTTTCCTAACAATTTTCCAGATCCAAGGAAAACTGCTCTAAAATCAGTTTGCCCTCTGAAGGATCCTTCTTTCCCCTTTTGTTGAGGCTGTCTAGTAAGTAGCTTTATACTACTGAGGCAGCCAACTTGCCCTTTCCCTATGTTCCTGATGCTGACAGTAAAGCAAGAAGCTGTTTAACCTCCTTCCCCACCACTGCACATCATGTTTTCCTTTAGAACAGAGCAGGAGCATCTGTACCAATGGTACCTGGCATCTGTGCTGTCAGCAGCATTCACTGTTAGTCCCCAGGTCCATGTCCCTGGTGCTTGTGAGTGCTCCTCCACAGGATCATCCAACCCCTCCCAGTTCTGGCTAGCAGCTCATGGTCAGGCTGGCTGCTGGAACATCCCCAACTTTTGCTGAAAGAGAACATTACCAAACTCAAGATGGCCAGTGCAGACTCCACTGCCTGCTTGGAGATATTACAACAGGACACTCATCGTGTTCATCTTGCTATTTTAAACCTCTTTCAGAGATAAGTAATGTAAATTCTGATGAACTGAGACTTCACTGATAACTATTTTTGTCTTTGGTTTTTATAAATTTTGTCATAACAGAATTTTGCCCTCTGTGATTATGCCTCAGAATACTGAATGCTCAGGTTCCATGTTTGCTGCTTTTTGCTCTCTCCACTGAGCACCAGCATTTGTGCAGCCACACAGTGAACTGAATAAAATGGAAAATAACTTCCCTGGCTCCCAGCCAAGTTAGATGTTAATGTCAATCATTTACACAGTGCCCTTACCTAGGCAGTCACCAGCAATTGTAACCCTTCATAAAAGCCTGCTTTTCCAGTGATTCTTTTATCAAAGCCAGAATTCTATTATCTGTGCACTATTACCTGTGCCATTATTAAATGGCTTCCTGCTTGAAAGAGGCATATGCAATAACTAGTGGTGCTATTATGTAACCTGAATTTTAAAAAATGAAATTTAAAGTCTTACAATCTTTTTCTGTGTTGTAGTTGCTGATGGTTATATCTGTTATTTTGGAGAGAAATCCTGAGCTAGAGTTCCAGGACAAAGTGGACTTGGACAAAGTGGTGCAAGAAGCATTTCATGACTTTCAGAAAGATCACGGCAGTCCAAAGGGAGCTGAAAATCAAGTGAGTAAAATATTGCTGTCTTACAGAATTTACCATTCTTATTGAAGTTAGTTCTAAATGTTAATTCCTTGCAGTTCAGAGTAAAAAGCAATTGATAGAAGTTCAAGACAGAACACAAATAAGAAATTAATATGCCCAAGTGCTGCCTAGGTCTGCCTCTAAGCAGAGATGAAAGAGGTGCACTTTATTGCTGAGTTGTAAATTCAAAATGTTATGGTAAGGAGAATACTCAGTGTTCCATGGCTCTGAAATAAGAGTCTCAGTAAAGGTGGAAGGGTTACTCAAAGGGAAAAGAATTCATTAGGAGGGACACCAGAACAGAAAAGAGTTACAAATAACAAAATAAAAGAAAAAAAAAATAAAGCTCAGCAAGGAAATGTGAATTTAGGATCTTATGTACACATAGACTAAGAAAACTTTAATAACCAAAGAAGTCATATTAACAGTAATAAAATAAGAACATGAAATACAGATCTGTTCTTAGTTACTGATTTTTCTGCTAGAGTTGCATTCATGAACTGGCAAACTTTTGGTTAAAATTCAAATAAGGGAATAAATGCTTTCAATATGTACTTCACTAGGATTGTAGGTTTTACACCTTAAAGATCTCAAAATATTCTCACTACAAGTTTTGGTGCCTCAAAGCTCTGCAGTTCTGTAACGAAGCCAGGTTTATTGGCCTGGTTGAGGGAGGAGATAGAAGTTACGCAGTGGGACAAGTCCCAGAGCTACTGCGGATGATCTTCCTCACTCCAGCTGGCATTTTATTGTGCACAATATATTCAAAGTTATCTGCGCTAGCTCTGAAGACTCTATTGATTCATAATATTGACATGCAACAGCCCTTCCTCGTGCTGAATTTAGCTCCTGTAAAAGATGAGGAAGGATATGCTGCTTGAGAAGTCTTTCAAATGTTTCAATGTTAAACTTTTTTGCCACTGATTTTTTTTGTACTAAGATTTGAAAGCAAGCCAGGTACCTAGCCTCAGCAAAGTGTCAATTTGCACATAACCTTTGTTTATAAAAGAGCACAATTCCTGTGAAATTATGATTCTTTTGGTCCATGTTGGAGGGCAGTGACACTGTGGCTACAGCAAAACCACCCATCATCCACACAAATGGCTTTTAAGTGCCAGCTCCACACAGCATCTTGAATTTGCTACTGTCTTCTGAGACAAGCTGCAAATCCCCAATGGCTACAAACACAATGGAAAATTCCATGCAAACCCCAATTTTTACTGGAGCTGCCCAAGCCTCTATTGTAGTAATGAATTTTTTTTTTCTCCAAGCCCAGACCTACTTAGAATAATGCACTTTTGTATCTTAGAAAGAGCCCCCAATTTAGAGTTGGAAATAGTCACTTTAAGATTGTTGTTGGCAATTCAGCTCTTTGCATCAAAATTTTCTGGCACCTGACTCTCCCATATTCCCAGGTGGAGGCCTGCTGGCAGTGAACTGTAACCCTGTCTGGGATTCTTCTTAGGGTGTTCTGTCTCAAGGTTTCCTAACACTGCTGAAACCTCCTGATTTGTCTAAACTATGATCTTCCATTAAGCTGACTTGCAAATCTTTTGAACTTTGTTAATTCCCTGCTAACGTGTAAGAAATGTAAAAAGTATTTATTCTAGTAAGTTCAGCCATACCCGAAAACTACAGAAGTCTTAATATTTTCTCCACACAATCTCTGCCCTTGATTTAATAAAAGTAACCAATTTCCTGAATTAAAGCATTGAACCTTTTTTAGAGGAGCTAATACATAATTTGAGAATAAGCAGGTGTTTTAATGTCACTATCTGTGAAAAACAGGTGTTCAGTGAAGGACACCTATTTTGGTGATCTGATTAATGAATTAGTTCATGTGCTACCTGTGGTTCGGATCTTGGATTTTTTTCCTTCTGAATAAATCTTCAGTCAATTTACACCTCATGTACACCCAAGGCCCTGGCTCACAATTCTACCACACAGGCATCACCCAGCTGCATGTTTTAGGAGAGCAGTTGTTCTCTGACAGCTATGACATTTTAAAAAATGTTAAGAAGGTGGTATCTGTGCAGTCCTGGAAAACTCAGTGAGGAAGTAGAAGCAGGTAAGTATATATGGGAGATTTCTTAAAATTGCACAGAATTATTCTATAGTTTTGGAGTCCAAAAAACACATTAGCATTTTCAGCATAGCTGATGTTGTTCTTGTTTCCCTGTGTTTGGCTGCTTTCCACAGGCAGCACTAATGGCAGCCTCTTTTCCCTCTGTGCAGAATGACATGACTGCATTCTACAACACCCACCCACTTGGAAAAAAGGGAACGTGCAGCTACTTGAGCAAGGCTGTGCTCACTTTGCTGCTGGAAGGGGAAATGAAAGCAAGCAACGATGATCCTTGTACCATTAGCTAAAGCTTGGCACGCCACACGGGAATTGCTGCTTTAGTTAGTGTTCTGTGTATTTTTCAAGCATATTTTAAGGTACTGTTCTGAAGGGTAACCCTGGCTAGTGACACAATGCATCCTACCCTTTGCTGAAAGAAGTGCCATTAAAGATACCAAGTGCCACCAGATTTTTTCCTTTCTCAACTATGCAGCATGAAACTGAGCACATGAGGTTAGTCCTATGGTATTTGATTACGTTGAATGGGAATGTATTTATGATCTTAAATTATGCAGATACTGTAGCTGGTAAATTCAAGGGAATGGCAGTATGAGATTTTGTCTTTATACTTCTATTTATTTATAATTGCAAAGTTTAGTGTAAATTCTAAATGAAATTCAGAGGATAAATTAATATGCATACCAATCAGTGTGGAAATACAAAAATTGGATTATTTTCTTATTCTACAAACAAACTGGAGGTGAAGGTGAAGTGTTTGTTATTCTCTTAAGGTTTTCTTTATCAGTTCAAGTGACAGCATTCATTTAATGTGTTGGGTTTTTTTTAATTTACTGGTTGGTAACTTGATATACAGGTTTCATCCTAATAGAGCAACTTTTTATCTCTAGCAATACACATCACTGCAGTTTCCCTGTTGTTATTTAAACATCTATAAGTTAAGAAGGGAAATGTATGGTAACACAATAAGTTTGTTTTTAAAAAAGGGCAAACAAGCGGTATTTAAAATTCAAATCAATGAAGAAATAACATTGTATTACATATGTTATCGTGGCATTAAAGAATTCAAGATACACTTATTTATCTTCTAAATGTTTGAAAACACTGTATGCTATATGCTTTATTTTGGTGAAAATAATAAAAAGCAAATGCTTGTAAAAAAACCCTGTCAAATAAAAATACTTCAGGTGATATGCAAAGAGACTCCTGCTGACTTCAGTGGCAACCTTTGACCTGCTACTGGAACCACCTTGAATCACTGAAGTGCCTCTTTTAGCAGCACAAAGCATACTAAAGCTCTAGACCAAGTGCTCCAACATTTCAGTATTTAACCTGATCCTGAGGAGCTCGGGCTCAGCTGTGACTCAGTTGTTGCCACATGGATGTCAAAGGTAGGAGCTTTAACTTAGAGGGCAAAGCCAGTGGTCCTGCTGCTCCCCCTGCTGTAACTCATTTATCTTTCCAAGCAGAGTGGGGAGGTGGCAGGGGGGACAGGGAAGAAGAGCCAGAGGACACCCCCAGTCCCTCAGGAATGGCTGCAGCCCTGGCAGTGTCCATGGAGCACTGCCTGACTCCAGCCAGGTGGTGACAGTTCAACAGCACCCTCAGTTGGCAGCAGTGCTGAACACTGACTGAGCCACTCCTTCCAACAATACCACCTGTCCTTGGATTTTTTACTTCATTACTGCCCCAGGAGTTATCAACTGCAATAGATTCCACTTGCATTTTTGTTGAGTGTTGCCTGCAGCCCTGCAGCTGCCCATGGCTCAGTGATTACATGGGTAGCAACATCTCTGTTTCTTCTCTTTTGCTCTTACTCCATTATCACCTCAGTTATTAGTAAGCCTCAGGTTTGCTGACCTTGGTCTGAACTTTGGAACTAAAAATGAATGAAAATGCCAGTGACCACTTACCCTTATACCAACCTGGAGTGGAAATCCATGCAAACTGTCCCGGTTCTCCTTTAGAGCCTTGAACACATGGTTTATGAAATTATGATTGGGACAATTTTTCAGCTGTTTGGGATTAGTGTGATAATACCATTCTGCTTCTGTAATTTAGGTCTTATATTTTTTGTTTTCACTGCTATTTAAAATACTTCCTTAAGCCTTATACATTGAGTTCATGCCGTGAAAATAAATTCATTAAGAAACAGTCATCATTCACAATCAGTGTTATTTTATGCTTATATACCTTCTGCTGTTTTCAAGTAAGTCTACCTGCTTGGCCAATGGCATTTTTAAGACTGAAACTTATCCTTCTGTAAAAATTCTTTTCAGCTATATTGGTGTTACAATACTAATATCACTGGAAGACATTTAATAAAAGCAAAAATTAATGCAGTCAGAGCAAATACCTAGAAGAGACTCTGTATGTAGTTTATAAGAGGGAAAAATAAATGTACCAAAGGAAGTGGGAGTGGTGGGGCAATCTGATACTTAAAACATAAATTAAAAAAATACTAGGATGCAATTAATTCCGCTGAAGCCTGTATGTCTCATCCCAAAAATCAATCAAAAAATGGCTTGATTGAATTTTCAGATAATTACTATCCACAAAACCCCTGCCAAACATATTCTGTTCTCCAGAAGCGTGACAATCTTTTAAGCTAATGAACTAAGCCTTGCAGCAGGGGAAGAGGAAATTAAATGAGCGAGAAAGTCTTTGCTATAAACACAAAATGCAATAGTGTTGGAAAACACTGCTGAGAGCCCAAAGGAAATGTGCAGGATTATATCCACTGTCCATACCTACCTCTGCTCCTTTCACACTCAATTCAAGTCATGGGTTGTGTGTGTGAATGTGGGGAGAAGGAAACTCAGCTGGGGTCTTAACTGGAGAGAACTTAAAGGATTTCGCCTGGGGATTTGTTTTGTGGGAGTGGAAAAAGGAAGATGTATTCTTTTCAATTACCCATGTAGCACTCTGACATTAGGAACTATAAATGGTATTTTCTCCACCTGAACATGCTTTTCCTTTTGCACATTAGCAGGAGCTGCAACAAAAACAAATGTGGAAAAGCCAGATGTAAGGAACATGAAAGACTACATGTGGTGGGTCTTTCGTGAATCCTAAAAGGCTTGCGGGGGTTTCTTCTGCAACCTTCCATAACAGTGCATGTTTCTGACAAGGTAAGGGGAAAGAGGAATTAAACAACTTCTCTTCACCTAAATACGTACAAGATAATTGCTATTTTTTTTCAGATCAGGCCAAAGTTTAAGTCTCTTGTTTCCTAAAATCACAACTTTCTGAGACAAAAGAGATCCTCTTTGGAACAGTGGGTCCTGCTAGCACCAGACAGTAAGGATTGATTTCACCTGAGACTTGTCCTTATGGGCAAGTGGCAAGAAGCTCAGTAAAACCTTTCAGAATGCAGTAGCTGATGTTTCTAAGGAATTTGAGGCCTGACAGAGGGAGGAAAAGGGTGACATCATGCGTAAGAAAAAGAAGGTATGTAGGGACCATTTCTTACTTAACTTTCACATTAGTGAAACAATCCAAAGAGGGCTGGAGGCTCTGTGCTTCAGCACATCAGGAAATCCACTCAGGTGCAGGGGCCTGTAGGAAGAAAGGGCATAATTTTGGTTTACATCTGTACATACCTAAAACATCTTTACATACCTAAACCTTGCATATCACTCCATTCTGGTAGGAAACACAATTTACTGAAAAGTAACTTGCAAGGAAATAATACCACCTCCTAAGCCCACTTTCTACCCCATCACTGAAGAATAATATATGGATATTCCTCTGCGTTATGTTCCAAAAACTAAAACATATAATCTAATTCCTCTTTGAACAGGACTGGGATTATTTATTCAAGTGTCTATTATTTTACATTGTTGCCCAAGCTGCCTGTAAGCATTCCAGGTTCCTGGTTTGCTTACTGAAGGCTCCTGTACCAGTAAGTGGTCCCTGCACCAGGGCTGTCAGCAGTGCCAGAAAACCTGAAATTACTGGTACTGCTCGTGGCTGAGTCATCTGGCTGCTCTTCAGACCCTCACAGGAGATGACTAATCTGAGTCGTGGGCAAGCAAACCCAACAGTTTTCTGGGTTCCAGTGACAGGCTACATGCATTTAGTGAGGTGTACTGCACAGTTGAACTTGCATTGCCTGAAGATAAATTATGCTGCAATATTTAATGAAGGAAACATTAACATGGTACTTAGAGAAAATTGTAGCACATTCTGTTAACCTGCAGTGTTTGTGCATCCGCTCTATAGTTGATGAAAAGTAATAAAAACAAGCCAGAAAGAAAATGTTAGCAGAGATTCTCACATACTTGGAAGGTGTTTAACAGTGCTGGCTAGGACATAAAAGCTTTGCAAGAGAAAAGAAAACTGCCTTTAAGAATGCAAAAATGAATCCCAAAAGTTTCATGCCATGTCTTCAGACTGAGCTAGCTAACTAAATCCAAAATGCTGTTCTTTGTGAACAAATGTGCTTTCCAACTGTGTTGTTTTTTTCTGCAGTAGTAGGGACCTCAGAGGTTTAAATACAAGTGAAATTATTTAAGTACTTCCTGTGCTTCTGTTTTACTTTTGGTGATTCCCCCTTCTCAAAGGATGTAGGAGACCCAAGTGTAAAACTGGAGAAAAGAGATGGATAGAGAGAGCCAGGCAAAGGAACTCAGGAGAGGTGTTTTGTCATGTGGCCAAGCATGGCTGCTGCAAACCCTGTAAGCACCAGGCACAGGTAAATCAATTTTAAAACCTTCCTGGTCTCCTTACCATCTCAGAAATTCTCTGGAAGATATGATGGTGAAAATATCAATGAACAGTCCCACCTCAGCCTTACCTGTGTGTGCTCCCACCACTGTTACCAGCCAGAACTGCACTGGAGGCCTTGGGCTGACAATCCATGTGCCCCATTGATGCTTTCTGTTGGTTGGGAGGCCAAAATATTTAGGGCAGGATCAGAGGATATTTTGTAAGCCACTCCTGTACATGCAGACAGCAGAGGCTACCATTAACCAGCCTCATTCTGGCCTTGCTCCTGTGCCTGATTTTACTCCAGCCAAGGCAGGAACATCAAAAATACTCCCACAAGACTGTACACACATCACTGGTGCTGCTGGAAAGGGTAAGTTATTGTATTCACAAGAATCCTTCAAAATGGCAAGTCTAGGTTTGCAGTCTGATTTTTTGATCTCTGCCGGAGACAACTTGATGCATGGTTAGAAGTGTTTCTTCTCTAGGCCAACTGACAAGTAACTGCCCCCAGAGCACCCAGTCAAATATGTTGTATTTCTAGCTGCAATAAATGTTCTCTCTCTTCAAAGCACAGGTGTTTTACAGAAAAGATGCAAGAGACTTTTGCTCCAGAACCCTGGCAGGTTGCTGTGCCTCTCCTTGGTGAGTAGGAAGGCATCTGTTGAACCACCATGCTTGAGGAGGCTACAATCCCTCCTCCTGTATATTTTTTGCTAAAACCTTTTATGCCACATATAAACAAAAACCACTGGAATAATTTAATACATATTTTTAAAATGCAAATACATTGTGACACCTTAGCCTTGAACGTTATTTTTGTTAGATGTATTAAAATTTTATAGTGAGGTATAAGAACATGAAAAAAGTGAAAGTATTTGGATTTCATTTATCTTTGAAGTCGTTTCTGAAGTACTCTTATCATGCAAATATAGTAATGTCCTTCCTGTCCTTTGAGGCATTGGCCAAGGCAAAAAGCTCACTAACTTCTCAAATTAAGCTTTCTTCACAATGTAGGTTTTCAGATTCAGTCCTGTCAGCCTCTGTTTCAGTTCCCTGATTCACACAACCTTTGGATCAAGCCTCAAGTGACAAAATGAATTTACAGCTTCTGGATATTTTTTTTTTACCTTAACACTATCTGCCTCCCAATACCAGAGTATTCATTACCTTAGATCAGGTTAATAGTGTGCTTATGAGAACTCATTTGTATCTTGAAGCCTTTATATTAAATATCTCATTACCTCAATTGTCTAAAAAATTCTTTACCCGATTACAATATCAAGTCTTGTATTGGAACTGACTCTGGTATGCTTTAAATGCTTTTATTTCAGAACACTTTACTTGTCACGCAAAAACACATTGTACATTTCAGGATATAATAATAGAGGTTAAGAGACAGTTGGAGTGGATGTTCCGTGGTCAATTGACACCTTCCCTCTCATACAGATTGCAATGGCACTGCCCTAACACCACTGCAATTTGCATATAGAAAAGGATAAACCTTCAAAGACAGCAACAGTTCATTAATTTTAATATAACCCTCCCAAAAATGCATAAAACAGAGGTAAAATTTTTGTCTATGGGATGTCAGCTAGTCCATCATGATACATTATTATTTCCTCTGTATCTAAATGACCTGTCAGACTGGAACACTGTTCTGAACCAAGCTTCAGTTACCAAAATTATTGCTTAGAAAAATATTTTGCAGTTCCTTGCAAAGCAAGGATCCAAGATGGAAGATGTTACGTAAGAGAGAAGATGGAGGACAAGGACAGATAAAGAATTGGTTACCTCTCTTTATTATTGCACAGGCAATAGTGGTTCATTCTTTCAAACCATTTTAAGATTTTTGTTGTCATTGCTTTGAAATAGAATCACCTATGCCTTAACTGACAACTGAACAATCACTAAGTGATTGAAATCAATACCAAGAGACTAAAAAGCAGCCTCAAAAGACTTACATTTCATTGATTCAAAAAACCCAGGAAACACCTGTTCTGCAATCCTGCATGCCCTTAAGCAGAGTTTTAGTTCTACACATACAGTTTTTGGGCTTGCAAATTCCATACATAAAATTTTTACATGCAAATACTTAAATCTGATATAAAAACATTTAGCTTCCTACAAAGACAGGAACAGACACAGTCTAAATGCCTCTGTGGCATTTTCTGTTAGTGGCACCCCTGTTTACATGACCAAAGTCAATAATTCTCACCTGAGCTGGCACAAACCTTTGTGCAGCTCACCCTCAAAGCTGTACCTTTATTATACTCTGTTTTTTCACCAAATTGTTACATGGCATTACAGACTAGAGCTGCTAGTTTCAACATTAATGCTTTGTAATGACTGATGATGCTCTCATAGAAGATGGAATGACATCTCCGTGAAGAAAGAAATACCACTTTGGCGCAATGTAAGAATTTTTTCCCTTTTCACTGCACTCATAGGCAAGTTATGCTGTAGATACACCACAGGGGAGACTTAGCCTGTGCTGTAAACCATGTTGTAGGCTTCAACCCAAAGCCAGAACTCCATGCCCAACCTTCTGAGAAGAGCTTTTGCAGGGGGTATTGTATCAGTACAAAGGCCTCCACTGAAAATAGGCTCAGTGTAAGACAGGGAACCAAAAACCCCCACAAAGGTATCATTCCAGGCCTTGAGTCTTATTCCATTTGTTGTTCAAAACTGGCACAGTTAATGTGTAGGAAATTGTATCTTACTCATATAGAACTTTCATAGTTACAGATCAGAACTTCAAATTCTACTGGACTTTTAGAAAAACAGTTCCTGTGTTGATTTCACTGACAAGATGTGGAACATTTAATTTGCATCTCAGTCAGGGATCTGTTAAAGCAGTAAGATTAATTTACTCAGAACTTCCTACCAGATGAACTTTAATCAATTTTAGATTGCTGAAAAACAGGTCTTGTACGGAAAGGTGACTCCAATACAATCTCACTGGCAAATCACTTCCAATGTAAAATTCCAATAAAAAACACTTCAGTATTCACAGCTTCCTCTGAAATCTACAATAGTTTTGATCAGAGTCAAGTGAAAACTGATACAAGCCTCACAAAATTGGCCACCAGAACCAACATAGTTTTGGGATAGAAAAAGGTGAAAGCAGTAGAGAGAGCCTTATTTTAGATCTTCCCTTGGAGGAGCCCTGGTAACAGACTCAGTTAGGACAGCTCATGGGTAAAGCCATGCCTGCATTAAAGAACTAACTAGACTCAGACTTTCCTAGAACAACTGCTCTGTAATGCAAGAATCTACTACAGACTCTTCATGGTAATATTTTAAAATATAACATTTTACTTCTTTCTAGTAAAAAAAACTTCTGCCATGAAAATACACAAGCTTTACTGCAGCGTTACTAAACTACCTTTATTAAAAATGCACCCTGGCACCATGCCAGCAAGTGAGGCTATTTTTGCACAGGTTTTTGAAATGCGTTCAGTTGAACTGTGGGACACTGCTCTCTGCTATCCCAATAGTAAAGTTTCCATCAGTGAGTGAATAATGAACAATTTCCCAAGTGTTACCCATATTTTTCCCCCCAAGGCTGCCACTGACTTCTCCTGTGACTGAAGTCACTCCTCTCTACTCCTTGCTTTATCCAGCATTATGTGTTTGAGGCTGTCAGCTCAAATTTTTAATTTGTTAAATAACAGTCTACAGGGGGATATGAAGCAAAAAATTACTTTAGAAGATTCACCATGTCTTTTACATAATCTTACAGAAAATCTCCAATATCCAAGCCTGCAGACTGGGAACTGGCCTATGAAGTTTTGTACTGACAAACCTCAATAACATTTTAGAAGAGAGCTCAGCAGCTGGCTGGCATTAGCCCTCCAGTTTCCATGGATACAACAATTAGATCAGAACAAGCAAAGCAGCTGAAATTTTCAAACGAATAGTATTTTAAATCACCCTCACACAAAAATCCTGGTGACAATAGACAAGTTAGAAATACTGAAATTTCTTGATTAAAAGCTCACCCACAGAGGCAACACTGCAAAAATAAAGGTTGCACAAGAGAAGAACATAAATCCAACATTTTACCTTTTCATTTTAGATAAGGAAGACTACATGGAGAAGGAAAAACTATTAATAATATTTACTGGAAAATTATTTCCAGTAACATACTTTGTTTTGCAATACCATCAAAAATTAGAAAGAAGCTCATCTTTTTTGTGGTGGGGAAAAATATCAAACCAAACCAACAACACCAACAGAGAAGGTATATGTGCTTTTAGGAGAACTGCAACAGGTGCTTTGTAAATATATCCAACTTCACTTGTTTGTGGTGATCCCAAAATATGATACTCAGAGACACAAATTCTGAATCAAGCTAAAAATATTTATTAAACTCACTGGACATATTTAATACACCAAAGCAAGTAGTAGGAATATGCAATGACTGCAAGCAGGTATCTTGTGAAGATAGAAGGCTGAAAGAAAAATCTCAAAACAAGAATAATCTTGGGTAATCAAGACATAATTTGCCACAAACTTTGTTACCTTTTATTTGCTTTGGTGTGTCTAAGAAGTCTCATTTTAAACATCCACTGTGCTTTCTGAATCGCTCTGTAAGCTAATCCAATGCCTTCTGTTTCTAGTGAGGAAACAAGGTAAAAAATTGAACCTTCTCAAAGGTGGAGGAAAACATGACTAACTGCAAGGAAGGAAAGTTTAGATTTGCTTTTCATCAGGCACTATTTTTACAGACAGAAATAAATACACAAGGCTTGCCAGGAGAGATTTCTCTGTTGATTTCTTCTATAATTTATTTTGAACCACAAACAACTTCCTCTTACAGATTTGATATCAATTATTAAAGTCTCTGAGAAGAGCTGTTATGGTAAGATCCTTTATGGGTGTTACTGATTCTTTCATGATTTAAAAACATTTGGAACTCAGAAATTCAAAGCCTGTATCCATTAACTAGCCAAAGCCAAAGTTCTGATGAACTCTTTAAATTGAAAGTGTAATATATTGTGACTATTAATTACATTTTATTACATTTAATTATTATCACATTAAATAACTTTTTTTTAATGCCAGTAGTTTCAGATTTCTCTGAGTTTTCCCAATTGAAGAGCTAGCAATGCTTAAACTAACCATCCTTTTCTGCATGTTTTACCCTTAGACACTTTGTACAAATTCCACAAAACACTCTCTTGGTTCTTTGATGGCCAACAGACAGCATATACTACACCAGAGGGCACACAATACTGTGAATATGCCAGAACTGAGTTTTAAGTGATTCTCACAGCATGCAAATTTAAAGACTGAATGTCTCATACTAAATTAAGAGACAAATTAGATTTATAAGTTATGCTAGACTCAGATAGCATAGAGAGGTAACTGAATATTGATGCAAACCAAGCCTTTCTAATTGTTAGTCTGAGTCACCAGACAGAGCATGACAGGACTGGCACAGTTCAAAATGGTTCAAACATGATTTGTTTTTAGACAATAAGGACTGTTCAGGTTCCCCTCCAAAACAGCTTTCCCTATATTCACTATTAAAGAGAGTCAGCAAGGACCAGCAGAAGAAAACAGGCACAGAGGACTCTGGGACACTGGAAAAAGGAAAAATTCACCAGAGAATGGCATGGATTCACTAGCACAGCTGTATTTTCTTTTCCTGTTTCTGCAGTTTAACCAGGAGAGTTTACATTCTACTTTTCTGTTTGAAAGGGAGGAGAGAGCTAGACCATACGAACAGGACCAATCTATATTATGTGCTATGAAAGTTAGCCAAGTAATAGATTACTTAATTTTCAAGGCTTTCTTTACAGACTACTGCACGTATTTTGGTGTCTAACTACATAATCAGAAGTAAGGGGATACATATACATATTCATCAAAAGTCTACATTGCAAGGTTTAAAAAAACCCAAGACATTAATATGGAGACTGTCAACAATTCAAGACAGGAACTCTTTAAATTAAATGATTTAAAGACTGAAATAGCATCAGCTATTCTGGGGAAGCAGAATTTATTTCTGCAACACAGTTAGCTTTCCCTGTATAATCCTGCCACATACTATGTTCCTAGGTTGCTGTCACTATAAAGCTTGCTATTATGGATTGCTGGGGATACCTAGAAGCACATAAGGATCATTTGTCTGTCATGGAATGCTGTATCAGTAAATATCCAGGCTATATCAGTTAGATAAATGGGGGATTCAAAGCTTAAGTCATGAAAATTTTGATTGTTTACTATCTCTTCCAGTGAGCTTTTTAATGCTGTGTATCATAAAATGTTATAGGAAGAAGAGGAAAGCTGGGCAGCAACTGCACTTCTGCCAGGAAATGTAACCCAGAAGTGAAGAGGGTTTCCACTACTTCCAAAAAATTAGTTTGATGGCATGTGTTGCATCTGCTCATTTTTCCAGTGGCTAAACAGGCAAGAATCGTTTTCAAATCTTGCAAGTCATATTAGCTGTTTTGTGGTTTCCATAGGAAGTATGAACTTTTTTGACACTAAAAATTGTAAGTGAAAAGAGGCCAAGTTTAACCTGCATTATGAAATCATCTCTGTTAGTCAAAAGAAACCCAGTATTTTAGATTCATTGCTGATCAATGGCACCCCACTCTCATATAGACATTTGCAAGACACAGCAAAAGGAAAGCCTTTCAAATTAAACAACAAAGTTTAATTAATCTACATCTTGACCTGATATCCAGGTTTTATTTAAATCTTATTTCCAGAAACCATCTCTCAGACCCTGCAGAAACAGGAAAATGTTAATGCTGAGGAGGTTGATGTTCTAAAGCATGAAGTGCAAAAGTACATCCTCCACCTCGGGCTTCAGTTAATCCCCCTGTGCTGTGCTCCGCACATGTGTGTGTTTATCTGTATATATCTGTACATAGATTTATGTGTGCACAGGGTTAAACAGGCCTCTACCTTTAGCCATTTCCACATCACAGCCTCTGCTGTAGTATCTCTGTCTGCTTTTTGGTCTGCAGGACCAATTTGGCTGAAGGCAAACTGCACAATATGAATTTTGTGTGTTTAAATACTGTACCCAGCTTTCTGAGTAATTCTGTAAAGCTGTGCTCAATCCACTTCCCTTCTCTCTGACTCTGTTTAGGCCTCTGGAAAATGCAGGAAACAGGTTATGTTTCCCTAGTGTGGAATACTCAGAAAGTGCTACAAAGTAATTAAAGAAGCTTCCATCAAAAACCAACCAGAAAGGCACAGTAATTTCTTCTTCACTCACAGTGAGTCAGCAGAAGTCAAACCTCTTTCCCAAACACAACTGGCCTCTCCAGGATGTAGTTACCCTTTTATTTCCTAAGCTGAGGCAATCACAGCATTTTCTGCTTCAGCAAAATATACTCTGCAGAACAACAAATCTCTCCTCAGCCTCAAATTTGGCACATTCTATATCTAAAAATACCTTGGCTACCCTTGGAGATTTCCATTTGTCCTTATACAGAATAATTAACTCATGGATTTTGTCATTCCCTGATAACGGGAACAAGTTTAGGGTAATTAGTAAGGCATTAAGGTTCTTTTTTTTTTTTTAATTACTCATTGCTTTCTTTACAATATATGAGACCAAATTTTATCCCTGCTATACGACTTTGGTGACTAATGTTTTATGAAGATCACATTAAATACTCTTGTGCGTGAGAAAAGATGAGGAGCAATTATCCTGAAAAGATTATCCTGATCCAATATACTTAAGGAATTTGAGTCCATTTAGTACCAAAGCCTGCCTTTAGTAGGATCTTCCCTTTATGTCAAAATGTTGCTCTGAGATGTACATTAAAACAATCATTTTCAGAGACATGCACTTCCAAAAGCTTTATTGTACTCTGTTCCTAAAGCACAAACTTTGGAAACTTGCTGGCAAACCTTCAAGATTTCACAAGGGAAAATATGACATTGATACAAAAATCATATGACAACCTTAATGGTCTTCTGCCCTTTAGCAACAATGGCAAACCCTCAAGTCCACTATGTCCTGGAACACAAAATCCATTAAAGCTGGAAAATGAATTTCTCAGACTAACTCAACAGAATATAATGTTCAATGAAAATGCACTAATCTGAGGTCATGTCCATCTTAGTTATCCTTTTCCATTACATTACAATAATTTCTCTTGAATTGGGATGCTAAGGCCCTTAATGCATTACTGCAGATTCTTTGGGCAAGCATTAGATATGTGATCTATGGAGTTTTGCAAGATAACGTTTACATTTAGTTCTTTTTATTCCTCTTCTCAAATTTGTCTTGCAATATTCCTACAATCCAATTATTTTTGTGTGGGAAAAAAAAGTTAATTTCATGTGTATTTTCAGAGAATTCCACTGAGAATTGATGTTGTGATGTTTCTATGAAAATATCATTAGTTGTGTTTGTTGCTTTCAGTGGAAACACAGCCAGGTATCCAATAAAAGCATCTAGAAAAATCTGCTAGGAAATTCTAGGCCAGCATATTTCATAAGCAGATTAAAAGGGAGTTTTGGGGGCAAAAAAAAAAAGGGGGTGCACTTTAAATAGTTTTTATATATGAAAGGTATCTGGTGACAAAAACCTAGAGTATAAATTAATTATATTTCTTTTCATACAGAGCCAAAAGAGGCTGTACTAATGTCTATCTTTAACCAATGTCCATTAACAATGCAAATATTATGTATCTTGAATGAGGTGTTTGGTTGTTTATTGATTTATCCATTTTTCTCTGTGGGCTGGTAAATTACTGAAAATTAAGAGATGTGAAACACCAAGAATGGAAACGCATCAGGGTTTGGGTCATTACAGAAGAAGTAGTAACTAAGAATTAAATAGGTATTACTACAAAATATGGAGACATAGAAGTATTTTTTAGTAGTAACTGGGCATAGCAATGAGTGAAAAGGTGCGTACTGTAAGAAAATACATAAGGAAAAACCTGTCGCAGCAAACCAAACAAACTTCAGAGACAAACCTCCATTAAAAAGGTCTGTAATTCACTCTGTGAAATTACTGTTAGCCTTAAATTAAAAAAAACCACAACCAACAGACCAAAACAAAACAGAAACTTCTTTCCATTATTAAATTTTTGTTTTCTTTGTGTTATTTCTTATATACAGTTGATAAAATCAGGTGATGACTGGAGACCAGAGTAAGAGGTTAATTCTCCAAAATGGAAAAATAGGGTGAGAAGGGGGACACATCATGCAATACCAAAAGGAAAAAGCACAAGTGATGCAGTGCATGCAGACAGCTCACCCTGTATCTTTGTTCTATAGCCAATTTGCTATTCTCATTTACACAGACACCTTTAATGGTTTGGTAGGGTGGCAGAAAATTCCTGGAGACTGACACAGATAATGTTAAAAACAACCACCATAGGAGAACAGTAAGGATTCCAGCCTGTAAATATGGGAGTTTAATATCTCAAAGACCAAATATTGTCAAAAACTTGTTCAGCATGTAGTGGAAGAGCAGCTGGAAGCAGCAGTTTGAGCATTACAACATGGATTAAAGCAAACTGCAGCACACATAACTAACACACTGCAGCAGGAACTGTCTCAGCCTCCAGAGCTGCCCACGCCTGAGCAAGAGATTGAAAATGGCCCAAACTGTAGCACCTGTTCTGCTGCACATTAAATCACAACTGTCAAGCCATGATTTTTAAACACAGAAAAAACACATTTCCAGCAGCAATCCACTTCTATGGTGTGCAGTTTGCAGTAGTCACCACTATCCAGCTCTGCAAAAAAACCCAGCTCACACTGAGCTGATGTCTGTGCTAAAGGTGTTATTGACACAATGGACAGCAGCAGCGCCAGTGCTAAAGTGTTTAATGCTCAAGGAAAGGGAAAAGGCAGGAAAAGAGCTGCCATGATCACCCTTCACAGGTCTGTGTCCTTATTTGCCATGTGACCAAATCTTGAAGCGCAGCACAGGCTCAGAATATTCCTTGCAATTGCACTCCTGCCTTCCTTCTGAGACTAATTAGGGCATCACTGAAGCTGCTTTGTGCCCCAAACTGCTCTGCCTGTCTCTCTTACTAAGTCTAGAATTAACCCTGAAAGGAGATTGCTGTTGTTCCTCAAGGAAAGAATTCCCAATACAGGAGAATCAGAGAGATCAATTAAAAGATCAAAGATTCAGAGGCAAGAGAAAGGAGGAAACTCCTGAAAATGTCATCCAGAAGTACAGGACAAAATGTACAATGTTCCTTGTAGAATATTCTGGGTCACGTCATCCAGTGAAAGGACCCAGCATTGATCAGAAAAGCAGCTGCACCAAATGAGAATTTCCCAGTCTGCCAAGGAATTGCTTTAGTTCATTGCATATCATCATAAGGCCAACCCCAGTTCAAAAATAAGGTTTAATGGAGCCTGTTCCTCATTGCACTTAATACTGTGTTTTTCTAGACTATGTGCAATATCTACAATATCTACAGGAGTGATTCTGTAAAAAGAAAAAAAAGTGTCTCAATAGATTTACAATTGAGAACACAAATACAGAATAATACAATAAGATTTTAGAGGTTTATGTTAAAATATTAACATTCCAAAAATTTGTATTGGACAAAAAATAGGAAATTGGTATTTGACATGCTGTAGGTTCTGAACCTATGCAGAAACAAAAAAGAGATTAGATATTAAAGGACAAAGAGCAAAATGAGCCATGAAATTGTTTCTACAGCTGCATTTGCTAGTGCAAAACTACCTCAGAAAGAGTATTCAAGAAGAAAAACAGGCTAGGAGATTTATCTAATAACAATTTTTGGGGTTTTTTTGTTCTGAACTAAGAAGAGTTAAAATATATTTATGGGAAGGACTGCTTTAAAGACAAAAATAAGAGGCAAAACAAAACTCTCTCATTAGCACCACTGGAGCAGAATTATTTGCATTGAGCAGTACTTAGTGTACAGAGCAGAAAACCAGTTCCAAGACATCAGCAGAGTTATTTCTGCTTAAGAGCCCTCTCCGTGTCAAGAAGAGTACCAAAATGCTTCATGAGAATTTGCATTCATTCTATTCCAGGTTTGAGGAAACTAGATTTTATTTCCCATCCACAGCATACTGTCAGTTTTTATCACTCATCTCCTGTTATGTAACAGAGTGGGGCTGACACAATCCATCCTGACTAAACAGAACCTGGGCCGTCATCTGTAAAATCTGAAAAAGCACTTCTCTAATGCTGCAGTGACATGAAACATATTTTATTTTTAACATCAGCTTATTTTTTAATACCTGAGGCGAAAAACACTATCAAATAAAATACTTCATTGACACCTGCATTCTCTGAACAGTGCAACTGCATTACCATCATGGCCATTCTCCTGCACAGGGGCACATAAATTCCATACCGGTTTAGCTGACATTTTTGTGCTATGTGTTAGTTCATGCATAATCCAGGGCCAAGTCTCTATGAGTACACATCAACAACAGCATCAATCACACATGGAAAGCTCAGTTAGAAACAGATATCCACCCTTTTTACTCTATTGTGACCAAGTACTTACATATCATCAACATCATACTGAACAGAATTTTTAAGTTCATTAAAGCGAAACAAATCAATATTTGCTCCCAAGGCTTGTATATCTGCATTTGTAGTTAATGTGATGACAGTCATAAAACTCATCTGTATGAAACTAAAACCATAAAATACAAAGTGTGCACGCAGCATTTTGACACACATTTCAGTCTGTACAGAGTGCCAGAGCGCCCTTAATCTGTCAGCTACTGCTCTTGGTGACGGTGAAGTTAATAATGTCAGTCAAGTGACATGAACCACTGTTGGTATTGGACACAGCGCTACATGACCCCATTGTAAGGAAAAAAAAACCAACCAAAAAAAAAGATTCAGCAAGACACTTCTTCATGGGCTCATTATATTTCTCTAAGATTCTCAGAAGGAAATTTAACGAGCCAAATTGGCTCCTAATTACAGCTGTTAATGTCAATCCACAGGAGAGCTGGTTCTGCTCTCCCTGGTAGCAAACCACTACATCAGTTCAGACAATTTTTGGTGCTTCACCCAAAAGCAGGAGGTTGCAGAAGTGTCAGTAAGGAGCATAACAGCTTCTGAGCCCCAAAGTGGCACTGTTCTACTCTGCTCTTCTGTTCCTCATTTTTGTCTGGTATTGATTCACAGCACTCTCAACTCTCCACACAATTTAATGCAACAGCCCAGCAAAAAAAATCTGTAGCTACTGACCCTGGGAAGGCTCCAGGGTCAAACGTTCTCCAGCAGGTGAGACCAAGTGAGCAGAGGAGCCCACTGCTCCCTGCCCTTCTTGTAGCAAGAGCCCATCCTGATGCCGATGCAGAAGTGCCACCTTGGCTGTCCCCTCAGGCTGCTGCCTGACTGAATCCTCTGCCTCGCTGCATGCACATCTCTGCCAGCACAGCTGATAAAACATAGCAGGGAAGGGAAAAGAAAGATGTTTCTGGATGGCAACAGAGTCTTATAAAACTACTGCTTTAAAAGTAGACTGGTATGAAAATCAATCACTCGAGATAATCTTAAAGAAAAATTAAGAGAAAAGCAGAAAAAAGATAAGAGCAGCACTAAATAGAAACAACGTGGTAGAAAATAAATAATGTACAGACACTTGGATATCACAAAATTGAAAAAAAAAAGGAGAAACTGAAGTGGAAAGTAACGTTTCAAAACTGAAGTTATTTGCAGACCTGCTATTTTTTTAAAAAAGTAGCAAGTGAGTGTCTTTCTCAGCAATTCTCAGATACGTTGATGTAAATCCATTTTATTTAAAAATATGTTGGACATTCTGAATGTATCAATGCAAATGCATATTGTAGGACTCACAGAGAGAAGCAAAATGAAAAACAATACTACTTTTAACTTCACACACATGATAAAAGTTCTATGGCCCGTATTTTTTCCAGTACAGCTCACTGAGAGGTCTTGGTACGTTTCATTTCAAAGCACTCAGACCAGACAACAGCTTTTCATGTTTAGTTTCTGCCATGTTTTTCCTCTTGATGACATGAACCCTAAACCCCTGTCTAGCTTCTATCTCATGACATCAAAAAGTAATCTTTGATCTTATTCCCATGGGTCCCTATTGCTACTGAAATATTTGATGTTAACTTTTTTTTTTAATATGGCAGTGTTCTCCAAAAATCCCCTGAACACACAAAAGCATGAAACAAGTTGAGTGTTTTGGTAGAATGTTTTGCTAGAGGACTTGAAAATTGTTAAATAAACTCAGATCTGCTAAAGATGGATGTTACAGTACTTGGTTTGCAAAGATGTTTTGATATCATCACCTAAAGTGCAGTTACCCAGGGATCTATTGTCAGATCACTGTTTACATAGACAGGGAAATGTTGCTGGCATCCTCATTCACTTGTGCAGCTGTTCCTGGCAAACTGCTTCCATGTGTGGCCACAAGTTATTTGCTACCTAGGACCTGAAATCAAAATCTGTGAGGTTAGCTTGCTCTAATCTTACTTTTGGTTTCATCACAATGCTTCAGTAAACTGCATAAAGCAACCAAACAGAAAGATTTGTGTGGTAATGGCAATGCAAAGGAGGAAAACTCCAAGCCAACAAGCCCAATCCCCAGATGTAAATCAGCCTTCAGTTCTAAACCAGCAAAGAACAGCTGGGATGACAGAGTACTATTTTCAAAACTTTGAAAGTTAGCTAGGAAAAAATCCAATAGTGATTATGCATAGAAGCACCATCTCCAACAGCAGTGCAGACTTCTCTTGCCCTGTTCCTTAGATACATCTCCCCCATGGAGGGGTTTTGAAAGTTTGATGTGTTATCACATTCTGCTTCCCCTGAAACCATGCTGCTGACAGAGGGTGCAAACACATGGCAAGAAAGCACTGGTTAGTGAAGAGTGGCATTAGCCTCTCTCTAATCTAAAGAAATCAGATCCTTGCCTCGTGTGGCAAACAAACCGATCTGAATTGAGAGTATTTGATTTTGTTATACAGGTAAGACTTATACTACATTAGGATACTTACTGATATCTTGCTATGTCACTTCAGCTTCTCTCTACTACATTAGCATGAAATGTGACATATATTATATACATAATAGGTCTATCAGCAAACTTTGGAGTTAATGGAAGGGCTTTTCCTGACCAAAATTTCAAAATTGTCTTTGAGTTGCACCCACTACTTCTTAGGAGGTGTTGTAGATGTATAATGTCTGAATGTAGAGTTCTTGGAGGGGCTTGCTGAAGATGATAAATTTCTCCTGCAACCTTCTCACAATATAAAACCTTTTTAAAATGCTGCTTTATTTCCTCCCTTATTTTTGGTAACTAAAAAGGTAAAACAGGCAGACAATTAACCTAGTAGATGAATGGAAATACCCTGGCTGGAATCCAAAACAGTAGCAGTAATGTCCCTTAGGTTGAAAGAACATAATTCTCAAGGATTAATTTGATCTTCATTTTACTGCACCACACTGGCTCTTCCTTTTGCAAAGTTCTTAAATCAGGGTGTTTATCACCAAGTAATATCCTTAAGACAACTAATTTTCCTTTCTATGCACAGGTGTGTTCAAAGGAAAATGGACATTTTCTGCCCACACTGTGGAAGCTATGGATTTTATTTTAAATAAGAAAGAGGCTCCTAAAGTTAGTAGAGAAATCTCAGTCCATCTGAAGGGAAAGATACTACCTTTAATATATTTCTAGTCAGCCAAACATACACACACACACACATATGTATATATAGTAGCTTTATTCCCTTGTACAAAGCTTAAATTACTTAAAGCAAATATGTTATAGTTCCAGGGTTTTTGTTGGGTTGGTTTTGGAAGGACAATGCATAAGATGTAGCATTATGTATAATGCTTAGCAAACTGCTTAACAGCTTATTGATTGCCAATAGTTCATACAGTGACATTTCTGCTATAGCAATTTTCAGAAAATTTAATGCTTCATGGATTGTGTACATGAAGAAGAGTTCAAAAGCAAAATAGGTAGATTTTGAAAGCTTTATCTAGAATACAAAGGAGGCAAAAGTCTTAGACAAAAAGACTGGGAAGGGCTATCACTGAGACTTGCACATAGTTTTCCTTAAAAACAGGCAGCTCATTATTAGCCATTAGGCTCTTGTAAGTCTGATATCACATAGCCAGAGGAGACACAAGTTTAAAAATTGCTTCTCATGCAGTTCTCTGGCTAACAACTGTTCCAACTGAGACAGGGCAGAAACATTATTTTTATTTCTGGGGTAGAAAAAAATTTAGGCTACATCAACATCAGAAGGGCAACTCCAGCCTAAAGGCATTGTAACTGCAGGTAAGAGGATATAGAGTCTGAACAAATATGTATCACTTGTGTCTCAGCTTGGAGTACAAACAAAACAGTGAGTGACAGCATGCAGAGAAACAGGGCTTAGAAATGCAGAATTCCAAAAATCACTGCAGTCGTTTTGCCATATATTTAGACCCGGTAAATTGAAAAGGAAGAGGAAGTTATCCTGTTAGAAAATCCTTCAACTGTTTGACTTCCCAACAGCAAAGATGCTGTAAAACTGTGTACTGACATTTACAGCTCACACAAGATTAATTAAAGCGTCAGGAAATAAAACTCCATAATTAGTCCTGGAAAAGCCGCAGGTGCCAAACTGCTATTTACAGACTGAGGGGATGTAATATTTTAAAATTAAAAATTGTTATGCATCAACTACAAGGAGAGAGAAGGAGAAATGCACAGCTAACTCAAAGAAAATAACACTTAAACATCAGCATAAAAGATAACTAAAACTTAGATGATGATAGTTTTGTTAAATTTTTCCTGCTATTTTGATAGAGAGAACCTACCACTTCTAGAAGCCACCAAATCTAGAGGGCTTAAAACTTCTCTGAAGTTATGACATCCTCCCTCCCACCTTATTTCCTTAATTTTGTCTGCAAACATTACCCCTAGCCATTTCTTGAATATCTGTGCAGTGTTTTTAATAATATCTCCACCTCTACCAGTCAAAGGGATGGAAGAAATGTCAGCATGCTGTGCGGCTTGTTTGTTTGCCTTCTGCCAAGGGAACACCTGCAGCATATTTATTTTGTGTCTTTCCCCTCTCTGCACTTGATGCAATCTTACATAAGCCAAAAATTCTATTAAAATTTAAATATTTGGTATTTTTGTGGCTTTTGGGGTTTGACTTTTTTGTTTGTTTTCATTTGGTTGGTTGGTTTTGGGTTTTTTTGATTGTTTATTTTAATTTGGAAACTAGGACTTGGAGCAATCTGAGTCATCAAACACAGAAATTCATCTGATAGTGGAGGTCTGATCTTTTTGCCCTCTACACAATTTAGCATGTTTTATTCTTTGAATAAGAATGCTTCTGGGTTTTGTGCACCAACCAATCCTGCTGGCACAACTTCAGTGTGCTTTTCCAAACTTACTGATCATGTATGTTGGATTTAGGCAGAAAAATGGCCACTTTGGGCATATTTATCAGGCTTAGGACTGAGATAAGCAGCAAATGATCCTTACTGCCAAGCACAGCTCTACAGATGCACAGAAGCAGAGCTTTGAGCTGTATATCAAGCTTCATACCTACTTCTAAATTTCAGTGCTTTAATTCTGTCTAAAATTCACTTTATACCTGCATTTATTCTTTGTATCTCAAAGTCAGCTGTAAAAACATGCTCATCACAGAAATATAGATAAGAATAATGGAATTAAGGGAAATGAGAGAAGCATTCTGTCTTGGAGAAAGAACAATATGGAATGAGTGCTGCAGACGGATTTGAAAGAAAATTACAGTGATTTTAAAAATTGTATTAACATTCTGTGTTCCACATAATGGTTCTACTGTCATTACTACTTTGTTAAGAGCTTAATTTTCCTCCTTTCTATCCATGTTACATTATTTGTGCTATTTACACAACCTATGTCAGCCATTCTGATACAGATAAACATCTTGACTAACAAGATGTCAAAGGAGGCTAGGAGAACAGAATATCTCTATGAAGTAAAATTCTTCAAGGTGTCAGCAAGGACAACAATAATTTATTTAGGACAAAGTCCACATTCTTGAAAAAATCTTCTTACTTTCTTTTCAGGTCAAACTGAACTTCCATGACTAATTCCTAAAGCCAGTTGCTCTATTAACATTGATTAAGATTAAAAATAAACTGTTTACAAGGAAGTAAAACTCCCTCACACTTCAGTTGGTTCACAGGTGGGTTCCAGTGGGCTCACTTTGCAGGAGTACTTTTCATTGGCACACTTACCTCATTCCTTGTTTGTGTGTTATAGAGAATGCTCATATTTATCTTTAAAAATTTCAGTTCCAACTGCTATATTACACATTTGTACATCTGACTACAAATATGAAATCTGACAGTTAGGAAAGCCTAGACATTTCAGTCAGTCTCTTCAAAACACCTTTTTAGAATTTCATACATATGAGCTCTTCCACGTCTATTTCGTGAACATTGTCAAATAATACTAAAATTAATTATTTTTTCTTTAACTTTTCTCAAATTCTTGATGTTAGAATTGTGTGGACTTTAGAGGCTGAAATAACTTCTACAACTTCGAATTACTAATTATTTAAATGGAATTGTCTGGAACAGGTTGGTTTCATTATCTTGAAACATGGATCACAGTCTTTGAGTAGTAGGTCTTGAATTCAAAACCTTTCAAAGTGAAGAGTTCCTCTGCTGTAATCTAAAGCACAGCCGGTACACTTTTTATCCAAATTACTTGAATCATCATGGGAAAATTTAATGAGGGTTTGTCACATGAATTAGATATTTTAAATTAGCAAATCCAGAACATTCATACCTTGATTTGCCTGCTTTGAGAGCCAGTAGCATTCTCCACTATGACAACTGCTCACCTAAGCAAAAACCAGGTTCTCTCTCAAAACTCTTTTGAACTCATTCAGTTCCTCTCTGGGCAAAAGTAGCAATCTAATAAATGTCGGGGGGAAAAAAAGTATGCCTTTTTAAAATACAAGATTCCATTAAAAAAAAAAATTCCTAAATACCTCTGAAACCCAAAAGTACAGAAGATAAGGAGTCCAGAACAGCAACTTGGTAATAATAAACCAAATTGCAAGGACAATGTAAGCACCTGCCAATGGAAGAGAGAGAAGACACTCTGGGCTTTTTTGCCTGAAAGTATGCTGGACAAAGAAATAAATTGCTAATACTGAAGAAGAAAAATCTATTTACTTTGAAGAATGTTGTTTTTCAAGGTTTCTGTCTTTTTAGCAATTAATCAAGATGTCTGCTTACTTATAGCATTTCTATAGCCCACACATATTTCTGATGAATTAAAGAGAGTGGCTGAAGCAAAGTCCATTCTATTCTTACATAGTGTCTACATCTATGATTTTGTCAGGGAAGAATTTTTGCTCAACATATAGAAAAGGGGAAAAGCCAAGATTTTTAACAGAACCACTGGCCGAACTAAATGAGGCAGAAGCTATTGCAGTGCAAACAAACCCCAAACCAAACCCAAAAAACTAACCAACCAACCTCAGATATCTTTATTCCCTTCTACTAGCTGCAATAATGTTCATTCTACTGCACATAAAATGTAGCTACCAACATCTAGAACTTTCTATACTTCACCTAATGCAAACTATCTACTGAGATTTACATATTTATACATCTAAAAAACCAACTGGCTTGCCAGGACTGTAAAAAAACATGTATATAGACAATAACAACAATACAAGAACTGTACGTAGGACATTTCCTCAACGCTGCTCTTCCCACAGCCATAGGAAAAGCTCCAGCTGGGCAGGCAGGAGCGTCATTCCCTGTGGGGTGGAGGAGAGCGAGCTGCACTCCTGCCCAGAGTCACTTTGTCACACACAGCTGACACCACCGGGCACGGGCAAAGGCCCCCCACACCTTCTGCAGGGCTTGTTTCCCAAGAGATTAGATGGTAAAATGGGACTCTGACAGGAAGGGGCCGCTAAGGGAGCTGGTTTGTGTCTCCCTCAGCACCCCCAGGAGCCTGCCCGGCACGGGGAAGGTATGACGAGGCGCTGGGGCTCCGTGTCGGGGAGCCCGAGGGAAGGAGCCGTGTGGAGGGGCGGCAACCCGGTGCCGCCCAATGCGACATCCCATTGACTGAGGTCAATGTGGCGGAGGCCGGAGCCGCCGAGGATGTGATTTCTTGGGGCTCAGTCGAGGATGAGCCTTGAGCCGCCCTCCCTCCTCCCACAACAAAGTTTTGTGTTACTTTATAGGTTAAAAGTTTGCTGTACCCCTCCCCTCTCCGCCCCTGTTGCCTCCCTGCTTCTAGCTTGTTCTGTTGCTGTGCTCCCCTGATTGGTTCTAGGTATTCCCCTCCCTTGTTGTTTCTAATTTGCTTCCCCTGCTGCCTATAATGTTTCCCCGGGCCTGATTGGCCCTGCCCCTGCATTTCCGCCCCAGGAAACCCCGGGGCTCCCTTTAACACCTCGGTGCCATCTTGCCCTCGTGGTCAGAGGCTTCGCACCCCAGACCTTGCTGGACCTCTGCCCGAGGGCGACAACAGTTCCTCCCCCGCTTGCACTCCATAAATAAAGGACTGTTGCTGCTCCTCCACGCCTGGGACTGGTCTCATTTCGTGGGGATCGCCGCCTCATCCTCCTGCCCGCCTGGACTGTTCCCCTACCCTGCAAAGGGTCCCCCCAAATCCAATCGGGGCACCCTGGGATTGGGTAAGCCGCCGTCGGGTGGCCGCAGCGAGGGTCGAGCCGCCGACCCTGGGGGAGAAAACCGCTTGCTAGCCGGGTTCCCCTGCCCCGAGGAGCCGGACCACCGCAGCGTCCGAGGGCCATCGTCCTTAACGAGGGCGACCTCGGGAAAACCAAACAACCGCAGAGCCGGAAGGGGGAATTTCCTTCGGCTGGAGTTGGGCTGTGCTGGGCCTCCCGACACCTCTCTGGGAAAGCCCCTGAGCCGGGAGGGAAGAGCCGGACCTGCTGTGCTCGCCCCGGGTGTGGGGTGAGCTGAGGGCTGAGCTGGGGGATGAGCTGGAGGATGAGCTGAGGCTGAGCTCCCGCCCGAGGGCACAGGCACGGCCGCCCCTCCGCTGCGCACACCTGAGGGCAGGGATGGTGCCCGGGAAGAGGTGCGGACAGCTCCCGCTTCCCGAGGCTGCCCCCTTGTGTCGGCTGCCATGGATTCACGCTTTTCTTCGGGGCTGTGGTCACTTCTTTAGTGATGCTTTGGGAAAAGCTTGAGGGAACGTCCTTGCCCGAGGGACTGTGTGGTGAGGGAGCAGAGCGGCCCCGCCGTGGGGCCTTACAGCAGCCTTCTCCTTGAGAACCGCTGGTCTAGAGAGGATGAGCAATCCCTGAAGGTGTCAGGAGGAATTCCTGCTTTCCCCCCTCAGCTGATGAAGCACCTTGAGGAAAGCCAGAGGATGGAGGTGAGGAAGGAGGTTCCCAGCAGTGCTGGGAGGAAGGAAAAGCACCGCAGGGCTGTGAGGCCCCGCAAGCCTTTCTCAGGAGCGTGGGAATTGGGGAAACTACACATTGCAAAAAATACATGCATATGGTTTATGTTGAGAAAAATAAGTAGAACAAAATGCAGGAGCACTGATGCTTTGAGACAGATGCTCTAAAATGCTGTGATTTCCAAAAAAAGTTAATGTTTGTGTTTTCTACTTTGTAGACTTCAGGAAAGAAAAGCGCTTAGCATTTAAAGGATATAAATGTATAACTGAGATTATTTGAATTATTTAACTTAAATATCAGTTTCAGTGATATTCATCAGCATAACTTTTTTTTTCAAAATGGGTTATTACACCTTCAAACTGTATTATCAGACTGTAATTGCCAAAGCTTTTTGTGAATGCCTACAACAGATTGTACTGAACCAAAAATGTTTATACAGTTCTTTAATATCAGCTGAATGTGTATAACATTCATGGTTGCAAGAGATATACTAATGTAGAGATTAAAGAGCTGCAAAGGAGTAGAACTGAGCAAATTGGAAACAATGACCAAAAAATGACATCAGATTATTTGGGTTTGGATTCAAACCATAGTAAGGGTGACTCTGATATGTAATTTTGGATCAAGAATGGGCTAGCTTGGTCTCTTTAATAGTCTTAATGATCTATAGAAGTCTATAATTTCAACCATTTAAATTAATTTGAGTGTGTTATCATTCAACAGCAGAGAAATTGTGCTAGTAAGATTGTTGTTATATTAAAAATGGTGCTAATTTGAGGCTTTAAGAATGCAGATGTATGGCTCAGATGTTGTGTTCTTGTTAGCCATGCAGTAGAACATGACATAAAGTGGGTATTTTGTCATTGTTAGAAACAAAATGGCTCTAGTGAGCAATAGCTGGCATATCTTTTCATGAGGGGAGGGGCCATACTTATCAGCAAAACAGAATGACTCAGTAAACATTATTGGATAAAAGTAATAAGGGAAAGCTCTTGTCTATGGAAGGAAAAGTGGGAAATGTGACTCTCAGCTGTGTTGGTATTTGCTGGAAACAAAAACTGTAAAGTTACTTCCCGTATTAAAAAAAAATCTGATTTTAATGGGTTGCTTCCACTAGTGCAGAAATAATGCAAGTAAAACTATCTGTCATGTCAAGGATGGACTGATTGATTTCCAACTTTAAAAAAAAGAAAGTTGTGTCTGAAGGCATTTGAAGGAAACTGCAGCCAGTCTGTAGTGATAAAGGTCCTGGAGATCTGCTTCAGAAATCAGCAGTTTGAAGGCACAACCACAGTTGTTTACTGATACCTGGAAAATAGCTTATTCTTTCAGGGGTCATTTAAAAATGTATTTTGCTTTGTGGGGAATATTTTAATATCAAGAAATGAGCCAGAAACTAATATTCATTTTGTACTCATCACTATTCTAGCAGAACCTTTCATGAATCTGCTTTAATTTATAATGCAATGGAACAGTTTGAGAAAAGTGTATGCACTAAATATTTTCACAAAATTGTAACCATGCTAGGGCAGTTCTGCTTTAGTTCTGTTCCAGGCTGTTGATATTAGTGCTTCTCCTTGGATAAGTGACCTGCTTTAATGAACTCTCACTGCAGTACAATTTGCATTGTTTTCCAAGAATGAGTAGAAGGGTGTGCTCGTGTAGCCACCACATCCTGTCCTCAGCTGTCCCATCTCTGGGGAAGCTGAGGATCAGTGTATCCCACACAGATCACTTGGAGTGTCAGGATTTAACATTTGTCACTTTTAACACTGAATAGTTGTATTGGCTTTGAGGAAATAAGGAAAAGTATCCCTCAATCATGGATGAGTTATATAATGAGGTATCATTAGCATTTTGATACGCTTGCTTCAATAAAACTTTTTTCCTCATGATGAAGTTTCATATGCACAAATACCACTACTATAATCATGGGATGAACATGCTGCATCCCCAGGGGTGTATTACATTGATCAATTTGTGCTGAGAATGTCTAATAGCCACTGGGCATGAACATAGTGCAAAAGCTCAAGGGTCAGTAAACCCACAATTACTCTTTATTGATTTATCACAAATAGTTTTGCATTATCGGGAAATCCTGTTTGGCCTTCACTAAAGAAAAAGGTTTTAGACTGTAATCCCAAGTTATGTTGAGATGTGAGAGTTTTGGCTCCAGAAAAGGTTTTTTTACAGCAAGATTTCCAGAGGAGATTTTTATTTTGCATAACAAAAATTAGATCTGGGCATCCTGTTTTGCCATGGGACCTGGGAATAATTCAAGCAATTACCCAACTGATAAACAATTTTCTGTCTGATGGATGAGCTGTCTTTAGGTAGTGGGACTGTGAGATTCCATTCTTTCGCACTCCATGCTGCAGTTCAGCAAAATTTAAAGATGCTGGCTTGTGGATTTTTTGCACAGAAATTCTGTTAAGTGAATGAATTCCCTGATTCTTTACCTGTTTGAAGTAATAGTCTTACTTTTTGAATTTATCATAACTTGTGCCAGTTTCATATTTACCAGTTTAATCAATAAAGCCATGCAGCACTTTGATGTAAACAAGATGACTTCACTATTCCATAGTGTATTTTCCCTGCCTTTTGACAAATGAAAGACATATTTATATTGATTTTCTCTTTATGTAAGCATATTCTTTCCTACTATATCCTTTTAGCTCCAGGCATTCAACACCTTAACCAGACATTCAGAACTGTAAAACCAAGGCTTGAACCTGCCGTTTCTAACCTTACCTGGCTTTTCTCTGCTTTATTTTCCATACTTCAATGTGAGGAATTCTCTCAGATAACTTCAATCCTGATCCAAGTTATTTTTCTTAACTCCCTTTAACCGATGCGATGAAACAATGCAAACAAATGAGGGAAACCATGAGGAGTTTCAGTCCTTTTTTTTTAATGTCAAAATACTTTTTCTGCCTAAACATTTAATGGGTATTGCATAGACCTGAGAATCTTCTGACTTTTTTCCCCACAAGTTTTTCATTTGTTTTCTGAAAAAAAAGTGTCTAATTAATATTTCACAAGTAGATAAATACAATGGAACACTTCACCTTGACTAAAACCTATTGCTAGCTTCAGTCTTCAGTGGATTTAAATATATTTGGAAAAATCTAGGTGTAATCAAGCTGCGTGAAAAATGTCAGTTCTTCCTGGAAAAAATCCCTGTTATTGTTATCAGATCTCTTAAAATTGTTTCACTCAAAGTAGCAATGTCTCCCTTGAAGAAGTCTAAGGACACTGCTCAGTCCTCAGCAGTGAGTGGGGTACCAGATAAGAAGGAGAAATATGAGCATGAGATGCAACAGTAGAAATGGAGTCATAGCAAACATCTGCATGAAATCAGAATTTAAATCTGTTGTTAGTACAGAAGGCTATTTTGGATACTGTGAATGGAAAAACAATTCACTGATAAGCAACTCTTAAGTGTCACAGGAGCCACCACTGATTGATATCAAGTCCATTTCAAAATGTGAGGTCTCCAAACTAGATTGTTCTCAGTCCCTGTTGAATCCTGTGATGCTGCTTCAGTCTTCAGATTGTGGGTAATTTGACAGGCTCTGAAAGCAGTGGCATCTAGGGTGGATAGAATGAATTGGAAATATCAACCCTAAATAGGAATTTTCTTGCTTTTGTGAATATTGTTTTCATTTAAAGTGATCACTGCTACTCTTACATCTGTAATGATAACTATTGATTAGAGATGTAAGAACTGAGGAAAAGGACATTAAACACAATTTGTAATTGTCTTATTCAAGTTCTTTTTTGAAGGGATTTTGTCAGAACAGCTAGAAAGCTGAACAAAGAATGCATCTGAGCTGAATTGATGTAGTGCACGTTGATTACAATTAGAAAACTTTGTGGCTAGCATATATTAGTTGGAGCTTCTGCTGAAAATGATTTAATGTGAATCATTTGTCAGTAATAGTGTATTTGAATTCTGTTGAACAATTTTCTTGATGTAAAAAGATTGGCATCCTTAATGTTTTAGCCATATGGAGCACATTATCCTGAGAGAATGATGTGCTTTTCGTATGTTAGTGTTGTTAGTATGTTTTTTTTTTCAAGTTGTTTCTTCTTTGCCTTTTTTTTCCCCTGTGGTTGGATTTTTTAAAATTTGCTTTGTTGGGTTTTTTTGTGGAAGTAGACCACCTTATCGCTTTGTTGAAAATACTTTTACATTCACAGCATTTATTGTTGGAGAACTTGCACAGGGAGTTAATGAAATAGCATATTTAATGCCTGGCAGGAAAGCCAAAGTCAGAATTGTCAAAGATGAAGCTTTAAATATCAGGGTGACTGCCAAAACAGGATTGCTGAGAAGCTGGATGGTCTGGCTTGGTGTCTAAAGCAAACACAACTATGGCATCTGAGGGGTAATTTGTGCCTAACATAACTGTGCTGACAAAAGCTGCTTGCTCTACACTACCAAAAATAGGGTTGTGATGATGCTGCTAATTACATCCCTCTTGTATTTGTGATAAGAGATCCTCATACAGATCAAGACAAGACATGACAATGTGAGCAAGGCCCAAGACTTTGAATACCAGAAATCATGGTTTCAAAGGTCTGATATTAATAGCTTTGAAATGTGTTCTTGGGGTTTTTTTATACATAACCCACATATACCTAAATATTCCTACTATTTTATGTGTTATAATGCTGTTAAAACAATAAAAAGGGCAGAATAAAATTGTAGATGGGCCCAGCTTGCCTCTGTTTTGGTTTGATGTCCATCACTGACAGTGACACAAGTTCTGTGCAACTGCTGTAATGCTCTGTAAAGCCACTCAGATGATGTGATGATTCCCATTCTGTCTTCCATTCCAGCTGCTTATACTGCCAGTTCTGGAGAACGTAAGATCCTGGTTCTTGCCATATTGTTATGCCTGAGCCTTTGGGATTCCACAGTGAGGAGGAGACATGCATAATTTATTGTTGTTTATTACCCACATCCTCTCACCTCCATGACAGTGAGAGAGTAATAATAAAAAGCCGTCTTATTGAGTTTTCATATTTCACAATTGTCTTTATAATCTCTGAAATGTTATATTTTACAGAAAATTACATTGTTTCTTAAAAACAAGGAAAAAATGTCAGCAGCTCAAAACAGGCTTTTCTGTGGTATTAAGAGTGATAATGTTGTTGTTTTCCATCCTATTAGATATTCTAATGTGGCTAGAAATGCAGTTGGAAAAAAAATGCCCCAAATGCTATTGAACCCTAGAACTCAGAATCTGTCTGAAAATATAGAAGAGAAGTTGGTAAAACTAGAAGAGAACATAAGAGAGGGGAAGAAAGCGTTACAAGCTATTTAATGAGAGAATATTTGGAATAAAGACAATAATAGAAAAAAGTTCCTTTTATCAGTAGCTGTGTTCTAAAACTCTAATTGCACTGCTTAGCTGGGGAGTGAAGGAAATGAACTGCATTCATTGTCTTAATGATACACTTAGCAGATGGGCAAAATGAATACATAATAAATTGTGCTTCATTTCTTACACAGACAGCAGTTTCATGAAATATAACAATGTTCTGCATTTTCTCCATCTGTTTCTACAAAAATGAATTTATTTCTTCTGTTTTCCTTGCTCCCCCTTCAAAACATTATTTTATTTGAATATCATCTAAACTTGAGGGAAATGATCCTTGCCATAAGAGGTCTCAATCAAAGCCTTGTCATTAAAGGAAAGATGTGCCACTGTGGAATTGTACCCCAGGACTCTATACAGATGTAGATGCGGAATTTGGGATTTTTAAAAATATGCCTGGAAGAACTGGAAAATTTTGTAATATTCGGCTGGTGTTTAGCCATGCAGATAATTCATTTAATGCAAAACCTTTCACAGCACCTCTTAACCTTTATATAAGTGCTCTATACTCTGTTCTACTGGATTTGGAACTTTTTTTGCATCAGTTTCATACCAGTTATAGAAAACCAAAATCATTCCTGCTAGTTCTGTGACTCTGAATGTTTCTTATCATTTTATGGACAGGATTGTGTTCAATAACTACTACAGTGGTCTTTCCCCCTCACTGCCCAGCCCTCCTTTTTTTTTCTTCTTTAATATAACAAGATTTACGATGAAATCTAGAAACAGATGTTTGCTTCTGATGCTCTGCAGTAAAATGCAGAGTTATTTCAGATATGGCCCCATCTGTGAACAGTTAAGCACCACGAGTTCAGAGTTTCTCTGAGGGGTTTTTTCATACATATTGGGGACTGCTGTCAGCATTGGGAAAGATCTCTGAACAATATTGGTGTTTAGAAAAAATGACCATAAAGGCCAGGTTCACAAATACCTTCTTTTGTATCTAAGTGATGTTTTATTGGGTGTTGTTAAAAGAAAAGGTTTTACAATTATATGTACAGTTTCTGGTGTTTAAAAAATAAAAAAGGCATTTAGTCAATAGAACTTGCTGCTTTTCACAGACAGGTTGTACAGTTAATCATCCTAATTTCTTGCTGTGCTTGCTAAATCTAGGTCCATTTTTTTTTCCTTTTTATTTTTAATTTATTGTGAACAAGAGTAATGCAATCCAGTAATCAAAACCAGGTGGCGGCTGGGGTGAGTGAAGGAGTATGTGAGGGCAAGCGAGAGCCAGTGAGGGCAGATGGGCCAAAAGGCAGGCTGGAGCCACGGCAAAACAGGCCAGGGCAAAACAGGCCAGGGCAGGGCAAGGAGAGAGTGAATCAGCGAGCTAGTGAGTGAGCGAGGGTCAGTGAGCGAGCCCCCCATGAGTGAGCCAGGGAGCAAGCCAGTGAGGGAGCCCCATCACGCAGCGAGCCCCCCACTCAAAAAGCCTCAAAGCAAAAAGCACGGTCTTAAAAAAACCCCAAACTCGTAACACAGTTGCTTTTTATACCCCCTGTCCCCTCCCAAGGTCTGCCCGCGCAGAAGGTCATTGGCTCAGCCCAACGTTCCTCTGCAGTCCTTTGGTGGACACCTTTTGCCATCCGTTTGGAGACTGTCTCTGGGGAGTGCAGTGTCTCCTGCTGCCTGCCTATCCCATGTGAGGTGTTGCCAGGCAGTCACCCCAGAGACATGGCTTTCCTGCAAGCGGCACATATGCAACCCTTCCCCCACCCTGCCTCTGACAATCAGTGTTGAAACAAAATCAAAATTAAAATGGCCCCTCACACTGTGTAAAAGTGATTCTGAATGAGTTTTTTGCTTAACTACATCACGCTTTAAATGGAGAATCCTAAATACCATATATTTAGCCTTGCAATTTAAGAGGTTCACAAAAATGTACACAAAGGAACAAAGACATTGTATTAAATGGAGTGGTCTCCTTTGTTGCTATGCTAATGAAAAATAAGTCTTCCTGAAATTTTAGTTCTTTGTCCTTTTTATTTGTGTTAATTCATCTTTAAAATGAATGTTTCTATTCATGTGTGGAATTTGAAGACAGTGAAAATTGCTAATAACCATATCCATTAGACTATATGCAAAGTATTTAACTTCTTGTCAGTAACAATGCTTTACAGCCTTCAACCATGTGACTTTTCAAGTGAACTTGGGTAATATTTGTGTTCTAGAAGTGGCACTCCTATGGCCTGTATTTGTTCCCTAAGGGCCTCTATTCAGGTGAATAGTACCCCTGCATGAAAGGAAATACCATTATCTATATTTTATGGAGACCAAAGTAGATAATAATTTACCCAAGGTTATTCAGGGATGCTTTCACAAGGCTTAGAATTGTGCTTTTTATACCAGGTTATTTTGATAATTATTTAATCACACAGGAGTGAGGTTGCTCAAATTACATGAAGTGTTTTGCTGCTGAATGTGAGATTCAGTAGCATCTGTCAACTGGGAGAAAATACCATATTTCTCCAAATGTGTCTGTAAAGTGGGGTCTGTTAAACTAAGACACACCAGCAATTTCAGTAGGACTTGGCAATTAGGCATCTGAACTGGTCATCTGCAGGTTACCTAAAGCAGCCTAAAAAAGCTTCCATGTTTTCCAGGCTTAGCATAGGCTGTGTGGCACTCAGGGGGCTGGATGTATGAATGAACAAGGCTCTCACATGGTTTCACTGTTATGCATCACTGAATTGCACAGTTCAGATGTGGAACGAAATGGTTTGGTAGGGACAGGTGAAAAACTGTATGAGGAAGGAAATAAAAGATCATGAGAGAAACAACATGCACAGTAGTAACAGATTTAGTGTTTGGTGTTATCAAGGGATCAAGTTTAAAAAGTGGGAAAACTATGGTTTAGAGAGGTAGGTTTTGTACTACAGACAGAGGGAAGAGCCTTATTGAAGAGTGCAGTGACAGCTGATTCGCTCCCTCTTTAGACTCTCTTTGCTGTGCACTGCTGGTTGCTGTGGAAAGATTTAACTGCCAGAGTCATTGCAACATCTATAACTTTCCACTTTAGTGAGAGATTCCACAATGTTTATACTGCAAGTTTAATTTGTAGGGATTTAATTCATTGGAACCTAGTTCAAGGAAAAACTCTTTTGGAAAGAAAAAAAGCCTTAAAAGATCACTTGACAAAAGTTTTGTGTTTAAAGACATTGAAGAGTGAAGAATTTCAACTTGGAAAGAAATGGAGATGTATAAAGAATCTATTTGTAACAGAAAAACAGTTGTTTGGTTTTTTTCCAGAATGAAAAATGAAAATTTGCTTGTTGTCTTTCTCCAGTTTTTCTATTCACTTGAATGAATTTGTACTGGGGTCAGAGTTTGGCTGGTGCTTTATTAAGCACATTACGTGGTCCTGCAAATGGAATTCAAGAACTGTAAAAAATTCATATACTAAGTCTATTAAATATTTTAGTAATATGGCCATAAGGAACCCAGAACTAAAATCAGACCTTACATTTTGATTAATTGTGTGGTAAATCAAAGGAGAAAGTGAAAAATGACCTTCACTGACTGTGCTTTTCTTCCTCTGTGGGAAAGAGAGAAATCAAATGATGATTAATTTTTTCCTCTCCCTCTAAGTGGAAAGAAGAACATTCATGCAGGGAAGAGTTTTTTTGTAGTATCTGAGAAGTAATTTTGTTTTCTTGTCGAAATATACTTTAGATTGGAATGGTTTATATTAGACAAGAGGTTTTTTGTTCCAGATTGAGCAGTTTTGGATGAGGATCCTAACAACTGGGGAACCAGTTTGGTTGCTCTACCTGAGTACTCAGAAATGGTCCTTGTGTCTTCACTGCTCATGTCGAGAAGGAAGTGGGGAAGGAACAAGGAAAGGGTAAGAACAGAACTATGATATTCATACTTCGGTTAATTTTTGTCATTGTTCTGGGAAACAAGCCTGGCTGTTCTTGTGATGATCACACACCATAATTGCTTATTCAGTAACTCCATATTCAGCTTGAACTGATTCATACATTGATAACCTGAAAAATTAATAAGTTTACTTGACTCTATGCAGTTATGGCCCTTAAAATTCATCTTTGGTACAACTGTATTTATAAGAATTATGCATGTAACCTACAAAGCAAGGAAATGGTGCTGTCAAAGTAACCATCATGATTATAGACACAGACTGCTGTGGTCAGTTACTGTCCAAGTCAGAAAGAATCGTGTAATAGGGAAAAACATATTCCATAAAAGAGCAAGGCTAGTTATGGTCCCACTTCTCACTATTTCATGTAGTATTACTCAAGTTCCATAAGTCTTACTGCAGGATTTTGATGATCCAAACAAGAGCCTGCCTGTGGGACTACAGAGGTTCTTAGGACTTCAACAAAAAGTGGAGCATCAGTGAGGAGGATTTGGCACTGGAACCTAATTTCCTTTGGTTTTATTTGATTTCCAGTATCTTTGATGTAACTGTGTAGCTCAGTTTTCAGCTGAACATTGCTTGTCATGTGGTCCTAAAGGGAGCAGCTGTGAGCCAGGCTGTCTGCTAGGGATAGTCCTCTGGGAAGTGTGCTTAGAAAGGCACCTCCATTGAACTGTTCTCAAACACCATTTTTGAAGTTTCGTAGGCCTGGGATTGGGACACAGGCACTGCTGGCTGTGCATACACAAGTGAAGACAAAGCTTTGAAATGGTAATTGCTATCTTAAAAAGTCCCTGTCCACTGCTTTATCCGCAAGATGGAACTTTGTTATTCCAAATGAGAAATTTATGATGCCAAATAATAAAAGCTTACAGAAAAAAAAGTCAAATATCCTAAAGACATTATTTCCTTTAGAAGAAGTACAATGGAAGTGTATATTATGTCTCTTGCTTTGAAAAATTTTACAGAAGTAATGAAATTTGAAACTAATAATTTCAAAGGGCAAATTAAATTTTTCTAATCTGCTCTACTAGTGAATAATTGCTTAATGTTGCCATGTATTGTCTATTGATCTGATGTTTATTAAGAAATCGTGCTTGCAGCATTACTCTCTAGAAAGCCTCTGTATAAATTGGCATGAATCAGGTTATTAGAAATACCTTGATTCATTCCAGCTGCATCAACTTTTTTGTTCTGAGAAGTACTAGGCATCTTATTGGAAAAATATGAATAAAGATGAACTCCTAAGTACTAGCTAGTTCCAGAGAAGCTAATAAAAATGAAATTAGCTTCTCATCAGAAAACAAGGTTTCCTTTTACCAGAAAGGAAATAGTGCATATATGTGTGTTGAGTGCAAGAGAAATGTTATACAATTATTTTTTCAGAGATAACCAGTGGAATCCTTTTCCATACCTATGCAGAAAGAAACATGATCAGGTATCCCAGAACACTATTAACGAGTGTGTTGAGAAAGTATTTATGTGTCCTTATGGGTTCGATTTGAATGTGTTTGTAGGTACCTGACCTATTTCAAGAAATGCTCAAGCTGTACTTGGTAAATGAAACACCTTCTTATATTTTACGCAATTTCCTGAGTCAAAAAGGCAGTGTTTTAATGTGCAAAGAATTAACCTTATCATGCATAGAATATCTCTCACTGAACACTTCCAAAGACATATTTTGTTCTACATTTTTGATGTAGAAAATGAACATTTTCATTTTGGTGCACATGACTATCAGAAATGATGATGTTACTCACTGGGTACTTGCTTTTTCAAACTTTTTTTTCACACATCCTGTGTAGTATTATTTCAATAAAAAATTCAAGATGCCATGGCACAAGACAAATGCCACTTGTGCAGCTGATGTCAGATGTTGGAGGTAACTGAAACAAATTCCTTTAAGCTTCATTGCAACTCGCCTTGTCTTTCCAAAAGAGCAAAGTGTACTGTAAGAGTCAGGTTTTGTTGCTTCAATCTCTCTTGATAATGATTCTAATTAGTGTTGTGATAATTAGATACAGATGGTTTGCAGGTGGGGAATGCCAGGCTTCATCTTTTCTAAATTGCTCAATGTGTCACCTGTTTGACAAAATAAAGAAGCTGTGGGGCCTGTTGATATAGCTGAAAGACTCCACATAAATTCCACTGGTTTTTGGTCTTAATGGCTACTTTGCAGAGCAACTTGTGTAGTAGTGGATAATCAGAACTGTGTGAAAACATCATCTTCAGGAGAAATGTCTTTCTAGACAAGTTAGTTTATGTAATCTTGCTCTGGTTGTACCATTTCTCTTCTGCCCCTCAGTCCTGGGGAAAGCCCTTCCTCCTGTTCATCCTCATCTTTCACAAGCTGATAAACCACTTGGTCCAAAATGCATGAGGGATACATGAAAATCCTGTTCAGCTGAGATACTCATGGAAATAGTTTTGCACCCTATGTATCTTTTAGGTACTTAAATCAGTGGCTTTCTTATACTAATTGGGATATTTTTGTTACAATGACAGAATTCCAGTGAGATTTCCACTGTCCCTGGAGGTGGGGGGAGGAGGAAGACTGAAAACTGTTGTATCTAAGTCCTCACTTTATTTCCCAAGACAAAACAGTTTCCATTTGAGCTGTGTTTCATGCAAAGGAGATGTGTTTAGATACTCTGTTTATCAGATGTGAATTTATAAACAAGGTAAAGTGGGAGAAAGGAATTGCTATCTGGGGTTGGCTGCATTTCTTGAAAGGATATCAATGATCTAGAAAATTTAAACCCAGCTCTTGTGTATGTCCAAGAATCTATTCAGTGCACTTCTTGGATATACCAGGTAAGTTTCCTGTTGTAAAATGGCATTTAAAAAGTTAATTTCATTTTCTAAACAGTAACTTGATTAAGCTTTGCAATATTGATTTATGTTGTTTGTTTTGTAATCTTTTTTGTACCCAAAATTGCCACTGCCTGGAAGACCACACTTTGCAGAATTCATTGATGTATGATTCAGCGTGGCCTTTAAACCTCAGCATGGCATTGTTCCCTGCTAGTGTGTGCTGGCTGGCAGGATCCAGCTCTTTGGCAGTGAAATGACTGCTTGGTACCAGCAAACAACACTTAAAAAGGAGAACAAAATATCTTTAAATGACTGCTAAATACCTATGACATGATTATTAAGTGCTTGCAGTATCCTATAAACACAGACATGGAATATTGAAGGTCTGTCACCTGCATTTTGCCCTTAGGAACTGAGCCATCTACATCCATCCTTACCAGTACCTGAAAGCTAAAATGCAACTCAAGAAATGTATTTCAGTACCCTACAGCTGCTGTATACATATACCTATCTCTATATTTGCACACTGAGATTTGTTGAGTAGTATTTATCTCTGCTAAGCTCTTTGTTTATCCATATTCTAAGATAAATTTCTCTGAACTGAAACTGTGATGCTTTGGACCTTTTATATTGCAAAGCCTTTTTCCTTGTTTGTTGTTTTATATAGGAGATAATAATTCTGCCTTGATTACCCACTTGATATGGCAAAATATTCTTGTCACAGGGTAGTCAGATCCAAGGAGGCTCTTGACCCAAGATAGTATTTCTACCACAAGGTAGTATTTTAACACATGGACTTCTCATTAGATATTCATGTCACATCCACCAGGACTGTCACCTTTAGATCAAGAATGAAATTCAGTTCTGGCTGCAGATAATTACTTCCTTACCAGGCAGAACTGAGAGATCAAAGATCAGAAGTCAGAACTTGTCGAACACTTTTCCTTCTGTATTTTCCCTTCTCCCCTCTTGGCAAATACCAAGAAATTATGCAGATTAAGCTGCATGTATACAACTTTATATAAATCAAATATATTAAAAATTTCAGAAGGTTAGAGAATGCCAAGTATTATCACAATCTAAATAACAGTGTTAGCATTAGGAAACCTTTATCTTGTTCCTTGCCTTACCAAGAACTTTACTTCACTGGTATGAGACTTCCCCTTTTCGTTCATCCTGTCATAATATAAATTCTTCATGCCACGACTCTCTTACCTGGATGTCTGTGATGGTGACATTGCTGTGGCATCGTGTGATGTAGCTCTGCCTAGGCCAGACTGCTTGTGGGTGTGTGTATCCTGTGTGTCTGTCCATCTGTCTGTCACACTGGGAGTATTGCAGCCAGAAACTCACTGTTGAGCTCTTTGAGTATTTATTCAGCACCTTGAGAGATTTTGCACTGAGGTGACTGATCCTGGAGCTACTTTGCTGCTGGTGCCTCAGCAGCCCAATTAAAGCTAACTGCACAATTTCATTTCACAAAGCTCTCAACTTATCAATGTATGAAGTCCAGACCTTGCTTATTGTTGTGTTCTTAATAAATAGGAGTTATATCCCAGGCTTAGGTGGATTGAAAGTTTGGGCTTTTATTGCAGATTCAGTAGTCCCTCTTGCAGAGTAAATGTCAAGTCACATTGTGGATTTCTCTGCAACAGCTATGAAACCACAGCTTCTTCAGTCCTTGAAACACACAAAACTAATATAAGTCCCGACTTGGGGATGTGTTTATTATATGAAATACTAATATGGTTTGTTTTTCTATGCATTTTATGAATAGGGTTTTATGAAGGGTTTTTTTTTAATGCCTATTTATATTATCACAAATACTTTTCCATTTATTCTCCCTCTACAATACTGAGAATGTCTTATTCCTCCAACACGGAGGTTTTTCAAGGTTAAAAAAAAAGTTTAAAATGACTGTCTTTAAAGCATTCTCCATTATGTTGCAAGGTGGTCCAGGAAGACACCATTATCCTTGGAAAATGTACAAGCTTAAAAATAAGCATTGATTTGGCAGGAGTTATAACCTAATTTATTTTATCCTGTACTAAATTTCATTGTGCAGCTGGCTGATCAGCTGTGGCCTGATGATGCCTGAGAGGCACAGTGCTGTGCGATGGACCATATTTCCATCTTTTCCTTGACTCTCCTCATTCTCTTTTAGAATTCTGTTTTAGCTCCTGAGGGACAGAGAAATGGCTATTCTTTTGTTTTGGAATGAATGTGCCTCTCCTCGGACTCCCACACAAGAGCTAGACATTAGAGGATCTAACAGTGATGTCAAAAAACCTGTAAACCTCCTAATTAGACATGTCTTAAGTGTGAAACAATCAAACTTGGGGTTCTGCCCACCTCCCGGGAGCAGGCAGAGAGAGAAGCTGCTGTTTCACCACTTCATTATCACCCAGTGCACTGAATAGGAAAGCTCTGATGTCACCCAGTTGCTATAGCAACACCATCCTTGCTTATCTCTGTTTCTCTGGCAACAATCCCTTACTTTCTGCTATATTCACACTCTCTTTGTTACTATAAAATTCCTTCATCGTGGTTTATATATTCACTGACATCAGGTCATCCCTTAGACTGAGACTGTGGCTTTCTTATACAGAGGATTACTGGACTTTTATCACTTCTCATTAATTTTGGTAGATTTAGAAACTGGAAAGGAAAACCAAGCCATAGCCTATAGAGAGGTGTGGTAAATTCAATTTCATTTTATAGTCTGTAGCATTCATTTCAGGCTGTAGGGTCTGTGTTTCATTTGGGAATTACCCTGGTTTGAAGTTAGAGACCTGGGAGTCCTTGGGAGAGTTTAATGTCTGTGTTCCAATTGACTGTTCTCCCTCAGAAGTGGATAAAATGCATAATCTGAAATCACAAGGTACTTGAGGAAAGCAGCCAGAAGTGATACTTATGGGCTGGGATTCTGTGAAGGGTTCCAATGTGTGTAGAATCAATTACGAGATAAGAATCTTTATACCGCAGTCTGGATGTATAACATTTTAAGTTAGAAGGGACCTCCAGAGTTCCCCATCTGTTCTAACCACTTGCTCAAAGCAGAACAAATTAGATCAGGCTGCTCAGGAAAATTTTTCAGCTCAATTTTGAACACCTTAAAGGATAGAGATTTCATAAACTCTTGATGTGACTGTCCTATTATTTGACCACTCTTATTTTTAAAAAAATTTGGAAAAAAGGAATTTCCACTGTTTCAACTTGTCAGTTGCTTTGCAACTCTTGTGCTACTATTTGTTGTGCACCTCCAAGAAGCATCTGCATTGTCTTTGCATTCTTCTACCAGGTCCTTGTCTCCCTGACCATCACAGTGACCCTCCACTGAACACACTCCAGTATGTCTGGACCTGAAAAACCCAGAGCTGCACACACATCTCCAGATAAGGCTCACAAGTACCAAATAGGGAGGGAGGGGAAACCTTCCCTGGACCTGCCAGCTACCCTCTTACAAACAGCCTGGGGTGCAGGAGGCTTGTTTTCTTCTGCCAGGGTGTGTTCCTTGCTCATGTTCACCTTTGCATCCACCAGGAGTTCCAGCTTTCTTCTGCAGAGCTGCTTCCCACTTGGTGCCCAGCTCTATATTTCATGCTTTACTGCATTCCATGTGGGCCATTCTTCACTGCGAGGGCAAGTGAGGCACTGGAACATATTGTCCAGTGAAGTTGTGGATGCTTCAACCCTGGAAGTGTTCAAGGCCAGCTTGGATGGACCTTTGAGCTGGTCTAGTGGAAAGTGTCCCTGCCCATGGCAGGTGGTTGGAACTACAAACAACAACAAAGCTGGATTTTGCAGGTCCCTTTCAACCCAACCCGTTCCATGGTTTTATGAAAAATTGCACTTGATTTTGTTGAACCTTAAGGTTCTTGTCACCACATTTTTGCATTCTCCCCGGGTTGCCCTCAGAGGCAGCCCTGCTATCCAGGGTACTGACCACAGTGTGGTCATCCATGCACATGCTGAGAATGCTTTCTGTACAGTCATCCAGGTTGTTAATGAAGATGTTCAGCAGATGCCTGGGGATCTGTTGCTGTTTGTGACTGGCTGCCAGCTGGACTTTGTGCCTGACACTCAGACCAGACAATTTTCAATGCACGTTGCTGTCCACTTTCCCAGCTGGCAAGTCATTAATTGGTGATAAGGAGTCTGTCAGACCTTGATAAAGTGGAGATGCACAGCATCGCTGCCCTTGTTCACAGCTCCTGTCATCCCATCATCCTCAGCAATGAGATTGAGCAGGCATGCTTCATATGCTGAAAGGCTGTAGCTACTCTAGCTACTAGGACAAACAACATGACTCAGAATCAGAAGATGACAAAACTAGGAAAAGTTTACTTATTTCTCTCCCCCTCTCTATTTTCTTTTTAGTTACAGTGGAGGATCTTGTTCAAGCAATGAGGAGAACCAGAGAGGAGGAAAGAAGGACGGAAAAAAAATTAATACAACCAAGAATTTTCTGAATGAGTTAAATATTTTCCTTTCTACGGCTAATAGGTTGCTAACAGTGTTCCATAACTGAGTGTTAATATTCATGATAATTAACTGATTGGTAGCTGAAGTGAAGGTAAAGAATCTTGATATTTTTTGTAGCATCAGCTTTGGTCATCCATTCCCAAAGATTCACCTGAACAGAGTTATAGAAAAAATACCTTTGCCAACATTCTTGTGAGTCTTTCATGTAAGTATCCCTGTTCATTTCAGTGAAAAATTATCTGTCGGTGTTCTACAAGTAGACTTACAACTTGCATTGCATTGTGTTTCCATGGAGACAGACATGTTTATATTCATGTAATACATGGCCATATTAATCATTGGAGACATAAAACAACTATTTCTAAAGTTCTTATTTTCAGCTTTTACATTAGCACTTTTCAGATTTATGGATTGATGGATACTGCATATTTATGTTGTGTCAGCACTGGAGCAGTTTATCATTTAGCACTTTTCTCATTGAAGAGTAATTTGCTTTCTCCATATTAGGTAATTTTTGAAACACTTGTATATAATAAAATGCATTCACTATAAATTTATACAGACAAATTTGAAAGAGCTTCAAAACTGATTACTTCTTTTTAGGCAGAGTAACCACTTTGTCATTTCTATTATTATTGCTCTCTGATGTTTCAGTGTTCTGTCATGGTCTGTACAATCACTGTACCCTCCTGATGGTGTAAAGGAGATACAGAATCACAGAGTCATTTAACCCAGCAGTGCCAAGGCCACAACTCTTCATATCCCTAAGTGCCACATCTATGTGTCTGTTAAGTACCTCTGGGGATGGTGGTTTCACCACTTCCCTGGGCAGCCTGTTCCAATGCTTGACAACCCTTTCAGAAGAATTTTTCCCTAATATCCAACCTAAACCTCTCCTGGTGCAACCTGAGGGCATTTCCTCTTGTCCTGTTGCTTGTTACCTGGGAGAAGAGGCCAAGCCCCTCATCTCCAAAACCTCCTGTCAGGGAATTTTAGAGAGCAATAAAGCCCCCCTGAGCCTCCTTTTCTCCAGACTTAACACCCCCAGCTCCCTCAGCTGTTCCTCATCAGGTTTGTTCTCCAGAGCCTTCCCCAGCTTTATTGCCCTTCTCTGGATGTGTTCTAGCTCCTCAGTGCCTTTCGTGCAGTGAGGGGCCCAAAAGTGACCCCAGTGTTCGAGGTGTGGCCTCACCAGTACCTAGCTCAGGGGGACAATCGCTGCCCTGGTCCTGATGGACACACCATTGCTGATACAAGAATCAATGAAACACGGTTTCATTTCTGTAACAGAATAGATACTTGCTCTCAGTGTATTTCTAAGGGAATTGTACCAGGGAGTTTAACTACACTAGCACTCCTTTAAATAGCTAAACAGCATTAAGGTTCCATATAAATGGAACAAACAGAAACAAAAAGGAAACAGATGGAATCTACATGATATCATTGACACTCTTTGTCTATTAAGTTGTAATGAGTATTTGAAGTTATTCAGCTACTAATTGGACAGATTAATATCATCATTCCTTCGAGTTCCCCTCCATGTCATGGACTGTATTTCCCCAACTTTCATTATTGAATTAGCGATTTCCAAGAAACTAGTTAAGTGTGGGCTAGATATTTCTTTCTCGTAGGCTAGTTTCTTGGTTTTCTGGTTTCTTTTTTTAGATATTCCTGTGGTCATGCCTATTTCTCTTACTGGTTTATCATCGCTGATACTAATGTTAGGGATATGTTTGTATCCAATTGCAAGAGCTATTTAATATAATATTTCAATGACTACTCTAGAGCCTGTCTCAGGGCAACTTTTATTGTACTTTAAATGCTGTTCTGTTCAGGAAAGGCACCTGGCACTGCACCAAAGGACTGTTAGTGAGAGAACATTAGAACTGTCATCCAGATATTTTCCTACATCCCTTTTCCCACTGATCTTACCCCTGCTATACCCACAGGATTTAACAGAGAAGGCAGGGTGGCAGAAGCATATCAAGTTGAGCACTTAAAGTTGAGTTTGTACCAAAGAAAATAAGCTGCCATCTATGTGACAAGGAGCCTGGAGAGGAACAGGGGAGATATTTCCCAGTCTGAGACATTAATTGAAGATTTGCTTTGAAATGAAGAAAAAAAAAGTAAGATTAGTCCAGGGAGAATGCAGGGAGAATGGTCTCTGGCATACAGAGCTTGGCTTCTTAAAAATAATTAGAAAAAGGGAAATAAATCTGATTCTTGCCTATTGCATTTTATGACCCTTGTGTGTTAGTCATTGTTCTTGAGTTGGGAATGGAAATAATAGTTGAGAAGCAAGCAGAATTTATAGTTCTGAACAGCAGTCTTGACAGTTTCTCAATAAAAAGTAATTCAACAAATTGCCAACACTTTTCCTGATCAGAGTACATAATGCAACGGATAAGTGACATCAGGCTCAGCAGGCAAGTAATCAGCATCCAGCACATAATGATCTTTGTAATTTGGTGTGTGTCAGCTCTGTCACATGGGCAATTGGTGTCATCCATGTCAGTTTGGTTCCTTGCCCTGCAGCAAGACTTCTGAATGTAAAGAGCATTTTACAGGAAAAAGAAATGAACTGATCACTACTCAACCACCTCCATTCTTGCCACGTGTGATTAAAAGAAGAACTCGAGAATTTAAAATATAGCTTAGAACTTACATTTGTACTTTATGTTTCCATGAGTTATATTTGTTATCAGAAACTTCTGAAGTATTTATTCAGTCTATGATTTTTGTGTTTTGCTGCTCTGAGTAGTCAAAACAGAGTACATTCTGGTTAATTGAACTTCCTCCCTTCCCCCCCCCCCTTTTTTTTTTTCAAGTATGGAAGATTTTCTCGAGTATGAAAAGATGTCCCAGAAATCTAGCACTGTTTTGGCAAGATTTTACTTTGTGGTGTGTGTAGTATGTTTCAGATTGGTTTTGCTTTGGTTTTTTGGTTTTGTTTTTTTTTCCAAAGGTCAGTTATTGTGACAGTGGGATCTTTTAATGATGGAGAAGCATTTAACAGAGACCATGAACTCAGGACTGAATGTGCCATAGATTGGTGGATTAATTAATTATAACAAGAGAAATCATGTTATTTCATTTAGTACAGTTGCATTTCTATAGCTATACATAAATAATAAAGCATTACTAGATTATTGCAGTGTTATACTGCTTTTAATTTCCCAGCTCATTGGGACATCAAGTACAAGGTGTTCAGGATGTGTCTAGATTTGTAATACTAAAGCAGATTCATCACTACATTCATGTATCTTAAGTTGTTTTGCTCTTCAGAATTCCTGCTGAGTTTTGCACAGCATCTGAGCACATCTTCATGCACCATCTTTCTCTGTCCATATTTAAATGCTGTCACTTGAAATGGTGGTTGCTCTTTACATATCTTGAGTGGACACTTTGGAAAGTCCTTCTGCTGTCCAGCTGTTTGGTTTTAAGTCAGCCAGGTAGGTTTCACAGACTTGCCTTACAGCCAGTGTAGCAGACAGGATCTGAATGGTGATTAAGAACCTGATTCAGGCTTCCTCTCTAGATGATCCTCTGTTTGAATCCATGAATGCTGCAGGAGTCTGGGGAGATTGGCAAGCCAAATGGAGAGCCAAAACAGTATCATGGGAGTATTTTCCTCTTTTACTGTGCATTAGACCTGAAAGCATCTTAAAACCTCTCTTTGGCTGTACAGATGGTCTCAGAGCTGCATATCAGCTTCCTCTAGTGAAAGGAAAGAGGTGTGAAAACATGAGGGCTGGCTGGGGAAATAGCTGGTGGTGAATAATTTATAGGACTCTCCCTTATTTTTCTTGACATTATTATGATTGCTCTTCTGAATGCATATTCAAGTTGTCTGCACTGGAGGATTGTGTTCCTCAGTGCTGAGAAGTTGCATTCTACAATTGCTTACTCATATCTTCCATGTGTTTTAAGCTGTTGGCTGATACAGGTGAATTTTTAGTTACTCTTTGTATAAATACACCCAAATGACTGTACCAAATCATCTAGGTGGCACTTTATAGTTACTGCATATTTTACATCACATCATGCTGTCCGTGTTACTTCACCCTGTAGTTAAAAAGGCAAGATGACAGTGTAGCTGTTGAGAGAAAATGTGTTATGTAAAGCCACTTTTGTTTGGAAACATGGGAAGTCAAGACAATTAAGTTCTGGCATCTCCTTTACAGAAATTTGTGTATCTGCATTTTTAAAATGCTTAGGTGAGACTGGGTACTGAAAGCATTTTTTAATATGTTTCAATCTTTTAAAAAGGGAAATTTAAAAAGAAGAAAAATGAAAGTTGCTGTTGATAAATTTCTAGAGATGGCTGAATGGATCAAATAAATAAGATTTGCTGGTAAAAATATGTGGCCATTTAGATAGTAAGAACAGCTAGTCTATTTCGAGGAGGGAAGAAAAGAAGGATAGGGAGTAGGAAATCCTATTGCTGATTCAGCACATGGCACTCAAATGTGACAAATTTTCTGTGGATTTTCACTTTCTAGGTCAGACCGAATCACTTGGCTGGGTTTTGTTTGCGCATCTTGTTGGTGACCTGCTGCTTCCATTTAACACATCCTCTAGAATGCACTTTAAAAAATATAACAGTTTTCCATCTGCTGTTCTCACAGCAGACTTTATAGCCCTGTCATCTACTTGTATCTTCTAGAGAGAAGCAGTTGCCTGCAATCTTTTCTACGTGTCACTGCAGTCAGAAGTATCTGCTTGGGTTTCCTCTTCTGTCCCATAAGACATGGGCAACACAGGCACTCTGAAATCACCTCTATTTTGTGCCTATTGGGATTTTTAAACCTATTTACTGATCCAAGAAATGCAATGTTAAATGTTTATAGTACCAAACACCTGATAGTAATTCCTATTGTGGAAAAATGCTTAAACATAGAATGCTTGTCTGAGGAAACAGGTGACCACAGTTTGTCAGTATGCAGAACATGTGAATGTCTTTGCATGCTAATTTTAGCATCTTTTGCACCTTTGTCACTGTTTATGTGATGCTGATGCACAACACCCATTTTGTATTATTCCAATATTTTTATCAGTTTCTACATAATCTTTTAGTAATGTTGATCTATAAAAACGTCAATCATATATTCTTTGTAACACAGCAAATGTTAAACTGATTCAATTTCAACTTCTTTACCAGGCTCTTCACTTTTCTGAAGAATTATTATAACCTACTTGTTTAGAAAATAAATTTTTATTTTAAGTAGCTTGACAAACTTGGTAGTAATCTCTTGTGGTTCAGTGTAATGGCAGCCATATGGAACTATAATTTCCAAGTCCCACAGATCTAATTTAGTTTTATGCTATGTTGGATTACATGTCAAAATTATCTTCATGCCATCTGTAAGACTTCTTACATTCTGAATTGTTTTATTGTAGTTTTACTTTAGTGCTTGCTATCTAGAGATTTGTTCTTTTCATCAGTTACCGACGTTTGATTTCTTAAAGATTCAAGACAGTTTAGTTTTTCCCATACTGTGTCTTGTAGGTCAGGCTCTAGGAATCTCCTGGAAAAAAACAAAGTGACATTAGAGATGAGTTAATGTGCATGTAAGTGAATGTGGTAAACCCCAGAATTTATTTGGTTTAGTGTCATCACTTGAGAGTACTGTTTTGCTTTGTTTGTACTTGTAGTACACCAAGATCTCTTCCCTTTCTCATGTAATTGTTTGGCCTTTCCCACTTGAAAATGTCTTCTGAGAACATTTACACATATTGGCATGGCGGACCTGTTGAAAGGGAAGAAATGTGAGGAGAAAGAGAAAAATAGTGAATAGTTGTTAAAATAAATAAAAAGTCAGCTGCTTTAAATGTTACTTTTGGGTACCAAAAGGGGAAGCTTTTCAAAGCCAAATAGGTGGCAGGTATGGTTTTTGTAGCTCTCAGTTTTGCCTTATTTGCACAGTCTTTTTTTCTTTTATGCAAATGCCCCTGGTCCCCCACTGGAGTGGGGGTGACTTTGCTACCTGCCCCTGTTGTGTGTGCAAAGTTGTAATTGCAGTCAGAGGTTGGGCTGGAGGTTTCTGTCATCCCTGTAGAAGTGCTGTAGGTTGTGCAATCAAAGGGGAAAGTGGGAAAATCAGAACAGCATCTCAAGTGGCAGTTTAGCAGATGGTTTAATTCTTTGTTCATGGTCAAGCTTTTCTGTCCATCAAATCATTGTCTTGTGTTTTCTTTCCATTTCACCATCCTCTCATCAGAGCTCCATTGAAAATATTAAGCACATCAGCATACTAATTGAGCAGTAAACTGCAGCACTAACATGGCAGTTTGAGATCTTCTATTCCTTTAGCTTATGTTACAGTCTTTTTTTTCTTTCCCTTCTTTTATATCCTTTTTCCATGTGGACTTGTAAACAAATTCATAAAGAGACTACATCTCACTTCATGCTTTTACAGCTTTTGATACTGTGGGTCACATATTAATTACTAGTCTTAGATGCAGTCATAAAATGAAAAACAAAATTTAACTTTTGTCCTACTTAATATTTGTGGTTTTTGGATCATTCTTTTTAAGGGAGCAGTTAAGAGCAAAAGTCAAAGATAAGTGAAAGGATTCACTGTAAAATAGTATTTTGTTAGCTGTGTCTGCATACATACTACCTCTCTCAAGTATGTGGTTTGGTAAGATTTTAACAGTTTTTTTCACTTTGCCGTCAGATCTAAAGACATCTTTAGTCCATCCAGTCTTGATGGTGCTGTTGATGCCATCACTCCCAGTGTTAATGTTTTGGGGGTTTTTTCCTTGTGCATCAGCTTTAATTTAAAGGCACTATTTTAAGTTATAGCTGTAAGACAAATAGCAACTTGTGGTTCTGGACAGCAGATATGAAGCATTGGCTGCTGTAGGAATTCAGTCAAGATCTCTTGCTGTTGTCATTGACTTCACACTGCCTTCAGAAAAGTAGATTTGTACACGTAATATGTGGATGCAATTTATTGTCTGAAAAAGATGATAAATAGTTTCAACTATTTTTAGATCAACGAAACAAAATAGTCCATGACTGCCACAAAGGGAGGCTGCTTACCTACTGCCAGCATTACATAAGACTCCAGATATAGTTTCTAGCTAGTAAAACCAACTGAATTAAAATTTAGACACATGGAGGCACTTCAGCCTGTGAAGTGGGCCAGTTGCTTTCTGAAATGAAAGTATCCAAGTGGATATGGATACTGGTTTTGTTCTTTTTTTCTTTTGCTGTACAAAAGAAATGTCAGAACACATGGGATATTTTAAACACTTTGGATACTGAGGGTGGATCCAGCTTTGTTAGACTGATAACATTTGAAGGGGTACTGAAATTAACTGACTGTCATTTGATAGTTGCATTTGGCTGCAATTATGTTGGTATAATCCTGCCATAACTTATGTTGATAATCATTATCAGTGCTTTACAATATCTACTTTCTGTTATTACACATTTTATTAAATACTGAACTTAGTACAGTTCTTAGGGCTATCCTTTCTTTACAGTTGTTTCAGCTACAGTTAAAATAGATGTTTCATCTACAATGGTGAGCTTTAAGTACTGTCTCCAAATAAGAGTATTTATTAAGAACAAACTTGATCTTAAAAATCAGCACTTAGTGTTAGAAATATTAGCCTAAAGATGGTTTACAAACGCTCACTGCATGTAGTCTTGAATTTACAGATAGTCCATGTAAATGTTTCTGCCTTGCTGAAATAGCTGATGGCTTTCTTTTGATAACCTGTTGATGGGATGCTGTCTAGTTAGCCACAAAGGAGCTAAAATGTTTCTCCATTGGCCCAATAGGATTTTTCTGTTTTAGTGAGAGAAAATTGAGTTTTAATCTGATTCTTTGCTCCGAGGGGTCACTGTATCACCCAGGACTATGTTTTCCTGATAAATGTAGTGATATTTTAGGGGCTCAACAGAGATTTCTTGAGAAACCTTGACCTATCTGTGTCTTCTAGTACCAAAAGGGATGTGTTTGAGAGAACTGGCCAATGTCATTGCAAGACACTTCCCCCTTAGATTTGTCAAGCAGTGGATATGGGTTTGGGTAATTAACTAGGGGTAGATCTCTCTTTGTTTTTCAAGATCGCTTCTCTTCTTGGGTCTTTCTCTCTGTCTCTCTCTATTTTCCTAATTCTGTTTTCCTGGAACTTCTGGGTAACATAGCATTTTGTAAGTGTAATGGTTTTTCTCAGTTGGGCTAGGTTTATGCTAGGTAAATGCTAGCAAGTAACACCAAGTAATGCTATGCAAAGGCGTTTTATGTTGCATTGTGTCGTATTTAATCATTTGCCAAAAATCATTGCTTTTTGATTGTTTGATTTTAGACCTTTTGCCAGGGACCTTTGATGTGATTTTCACCTCTTGAATATATCTGGTGGGGATTTTGCCTTGGCACTAAGAGAGAGGAATAGAACTTTGAGTTAAACCCCTGGATCTGAGTGTCCAGGGCTTCACAGGTGCCTCCATTGCTAAGTGCACACCTTTTAAGCTGTGCCACCGATGGTGATGAATGTCTCTGGCCCAGTGCTGAGCTGCCCTTCTGGTGGGAAGGCTGGAGACTGAAGAGGTGGGAACACATTGCCCAAAATGATTGCGGCATATTCATCTTGGGTAATTTTCTGACCTGTTTACAGACAGATCTAAGCAACCTAGTCAGAATTCAATGCTTCTCCTGTTTCAAGAATGATGCTGGACTTAGATCCCATACTAAGCTTCCCTCTGACCTGAAAGATTCTAAGAAAACAAATTTTTACTGATTTGGAATGTCCGGGGGAAGCTATTGGATTCTTTCCCTCACTCTTGAGATAACTGTGTTCTATTTTGCAACTTCCCTCTACGAATAATGAAAAAAATTGAAGCAAAATACAGAATTATTAAAAGAGGTTATTGCTTCAAAATTTGGTTTATCTTTTTGTCTTTTGGAAAATCTTTTGGGTGTGTAGGTTTGTTTGCCCCCAATGACAGGATCATTTAGGCAAAGGAAGATCATGGTGCTGTCTCAGATTTCTGTGATTTACAAAAGCCATATGTATACAGGGATATCTAAATGCATATTAGGTACAAAACAAGCTTTGAAAGAATGAGAAGAGAATTAATACATAAATGTGGATTTGATTAAGTACTCTTCATTCTTGCTAAACAAGACAGGGCTGAGAAATAATCCACCAGCAATATTTTGTGAAGAGAATTATGAAGACTGGAGTCTTGGTGGTTTTAATGTCACACTATGAATTTACTGACTTCCAGAGTAAACAACTAAAGATATTGGGAGTTGCAGAAGCCAAACACTAGCTAGGGATATATCTTTACACATACATGTGTAAAGAGTGGAGTAAAAGCACATATTCTTCATTTATTGCTGACTGTTAATCAATACAAATTTTTCCAGTGCTTTGTATGAGGTATTAAGGTTTCATCCATAAATTTTGGAAGGTGGGAAAATTCTTGGGTGTTACAGGGGAGTAAAAAGAACCTGTGTTTCAGAAAGTATTCTAGGTTTTTGACTAAATAACATGCCTTCTGTTTATTTTGAGAACCTTGTTAATGTTTCCCTTTTGCTGGCCTAGGATCAGATAGCTGTTTCCAAGATCTCAGAGCTATTGATTAAAAATGCCTTCCCTGCATGTGCCTGCATTACCCTTGTGGCTGAAGGCATTACTGATTCACAGCTGTCATCACTGCTCACTCTCATTTCCTCTTGCCATTCAGACAGTTCCCATGGCTCTGTCATAATGTGTGACCTCTGGGGTTCCTGGCATTCCTGCATTTCATAAGGCTCCCTTCCATTTTTGCCTGTATTTTCTTTGCTCTAAAATCTATATTCACAGTATCTCTAAATCTTATTTTGCTTCCTTTTGGAGCGTTATTATTGCTGTGGCTGTCTAAAGTCTTACCTCAAGCTGTACTTTTATATCAGTTTACTAAGCTCTTGTAATACTTCCTCTCTGAACATTCCCCACTGACTGTTTTTCCCCTCTGAACAAACACCTTATGCTCATTTCAGAGTCGAGGAGCTAACCCATACATTGATCAGTTTCAAAAACAAATGTCTGAGGCAGTGCAAAGGTGTTTCATGAGGCTGAAAGCCAGCTGCACTAAAGAGTTTGATGATAGTTTATTGTGTAGTGTTTCTGCACCCTGAAACAGTGCAAAGGATATTATTAATTCATCTGAATCTTATATATTATGTTTATTTTATATATAATTACATATCTAATCATCCATTATATAAGTGCATTTTCATGGACTGTTTAGAGATGTGATTGTCCTAATGAACATGAAACATGGAAAAAAAAAAAGGTAAGCATTCAGATAAGTAATGCAGCAAATTACAGGTTGGTTAATGTGTTTCTAGGTAACAAAATGTTTTTTGACATTTCTAGAACAGCAGAAGTTGCATACCAGCATTCCTATAAGTAATAAACAGCAAGTGTCTAATGTATAGAAAAGACACAGGTGTAATTGGGTAGAATTTTAAATCAGGGTTTCCCCCACACTTAATTACCTTACAAACTAACAAAAAAATCCTGGATACTGCTCGAGAGAGAGATTTCCTGCAATGTTGTAGGAGGAGATTCTGTTCATGGTCTGGAAGAGAAGACTGGTAACTCTGGAAAACACACTGTCTGATTCAGGACATCATCATCATCATCATCATCATCATCATTATTATTAGATATTATTATTTCTAGCACAGCAGCTCTAGTGATCTTGGAGGTGATTAGTGGCCAGGGTCTTCTGTCTGTGTCTACCCACAGAAGATGCACTTTGCATCTTCCCATATAACCCAGTTCCAGGACAAAGTTGTTGGAGCTCTGTCAGAAATCTGTCATGGTTATATTAAAAGCTCAAAGAAGCTGAGATACTTCAAGTGAACCTGCTGTGATGTCAGTCAAGGAAGGTTTCTCATCAAACCTGGTTTGCTTAACCATTTATACTGGGGGTTTTCATTTGTGTGCATTCTGTTATTGTATTATGTGAAACTTTTAGGTGGCAAGAACCCTTCTGATACATGATTTTGTTGCATGATGGTGTCAATTCCATACAACATAACATGGCAATGAAAGCAATGGAGACTGGTATAAAAATTTTAACAGGAGGAAAAAATACTATACATGCCATTAGAGATGTGAATCAAAACCCCTTCAAATTTAAATGTTTGGCATGTTACTCTGCCACCGTTTTGTGGGTCTGTGTGGATATTGGTTCCCTAGGGATTTGCTGAGGCACTTGAAATAACCCAGCACAATTCTCAGTACTGGTGGGGCTGGTTTAAGTTAATACCATCTCATATAGGATGTTTTTGCTAGTCAAAACCAAGCATGTACTGCATGACTGACTCCATGAAAACTCCTAAAACTCACTAAGTGCCACATCTCCTCAATTTCAGCCAAGGCTTCAATAAAAGAAACAAAAGGGGTGTATGTTGCCATTTGCCAACAGCATGAAAACCCCCTCCTGCCAAACCATTGTGCTTAGTTATGTAAAAAACATTGTTCCTGCTGTGTGTTTTTATGTCAAGTGTTCCCTGTGGTTGGGCATACAGGCTCTATCTTCTCACAATTGCATCAGAACAAATGAGCTATGACACTGCTTGCCTATTTTTAAATAAGTTCAATGTTGTCCATCTAATGAAATGCTAAAGCATACTCTGCCTGTGGGAAATGTTGGCTTTGCATGGAAGAATAGTTTGGGAGAAGCTTTTTATGTTTATACTTAAAAAAGCAAAGCAAAACTCAATCCCCACCAAGTAAGCCTTCTGAATATTGCAATAAACAGATACTGTTTAACTCGAGTAAATCCAGAGTTGGTGATCTTTAGTTAGCATTGATAAGCTTAATGAATTATGTATTGACTGTGAAAAATGTTGCATGCATTTAGAGGGCAATTCTGGAATTTTAAGCATGAATGTTTTTCTTGCACACGAAAGTTACTCTTTACCTTTGTTATGGGAATGTATGGCTGTTCTGTGGATGATGTAGATTAATGTCTATAGGTTGTATAGATTGATAATGATGTCTGCAGATGAATGACTGCATGAAGATTGGAAAATCATCACTGTTTAAGGTAAAGCATGTGATCCTGGCATTTTGGCCTTCCATACTAAAGTTTTGGGTTTGGCCACTTGAGGTAATCTCCTTATTCCTTTGCAGGTTTTGCAACTATTTTATTTTTACATTTTTTCATTAATCTTTTTATTTGAAAGTCTACTGATAACCTGTCACAGAGTATGAGCTCATTTCTCTCACTGACTGCAGGACTGCACTGATTAAAGACTCACATTTTGGCTGTGACTGATGCAGCTGACTGACAAGCATGAGATCAGTTTGTAAAAGCATCATAGAGAGGGTTTTCAGGGCAATTCACAGAAGATGATAGAATCATCATAGTTATGTGCCAGCTATATTTGTGCTAGTTATATATCTTGTTTTAGGATACTGTCTCAGTTGGTGGTCATTTATATCTGTGGAGAAAAAAAGATGCCACACTGATGTTGGATCAGTAACTGTCCTTAAATTTTATGTTAGAAAAAAGCAGAAAAGAAAATAAATTTTAGTAAAAAACCCCAAAAGTTTGATCTAATAGGTGGTCTTTTTAGAGATTTACAGATAGAAATTACAAGAGCAGTAACAGATTCTGACATGCATAAATATTTAAGGATATTACATTATTTTATTTTTATGTGAATAAGTTAAAGTATATATAAAATAAGTGAGATGACTGCAAGTCTCCCAGAAAGTCAGGTCAGACGTAGGAACAGAAAGTGTTTCTCCCATGTACCCATTGTAAGGAGTGTTTTGTAGAATAGCACAATTTCCCAGAATTACAAAGAGGGAATGAGCGATATGGCAAAACAAAGGTAGAGAACCTAGTTATTTCATGGGACAGCATAGGCTACATCACTTCATGACAAGGAGTAATTAACACAGTAAGAAATTGAATATTAGAGCCCAAATAAATGACCGTCATTAGTGTTTTGGGATAAATTGTTTAAAGTGTTTAAATCCCCCTGGCAGGGGGATTGGAACTGGCTGATCTTTAAAGTTCCTTCCAGCCCAAACCATTCTATGCTAATCATCTAAAATAATCTGGCTATGAGTGGGTTGAAATTGAATGCAGACAAGAAGGGGCTGCATGCCAGAGAACGTGTCCTGGAATTCAGTCATGGCAAGAATGTGACAAGCAGGGAGAGAACAATCAAGCCAAGAGTAGCAGCCTGTTCTCATTGATCATTTGATGACTAGAGAAAAATTTCCAGGCAGTTTCAAGTTTTCAAATGGGTACATTCATATTGTTATATTGAGAGTAACTAAAGCTGTGGTTTGACAGCTATACAATCTAAGATGGAAAGTTTTTTTATAGGTTCTGCATATAAGAACTGATTTTTAGAATTGTTAGACTTGCACTCCTGTCTCATTTGAATGCATTGTTCAGGCATCTGTATGAAATAGTTCACAGGAAGGCTTTGGCCTGTGCAAATTAGACATTCATTCTAAAAAGCAGACCCCTGGTGTGCAGTGTGTTTCTCTGCATGTGCCACTGCTCTCTTCTGGTGCTACTGCTGCATAGAAACTTCATTGATAAAGCTTTGTGTAATTGAAGCAGATGCCAGGATGAGCAGTGAGAGTGCAACAGGCTGGGCCTGAGATGATGATTGCACTTCTCATCTCATTAGCACCTTTAATCTAAGAGGCACAGAGCATTTTAAACTTCATTTTTATAATAGCAATGTGAGCTTTGAGTGCAGTACTGCTTCTGCATTTTCTAGGGGACAAACCAAAGGAGACAAAGGTTAAAAAGGTAACCCAGCAAACTGCTGACCAAGCCAGGAGTAAGTCTTTACTGCTCCTGTTCTTTAAGAACTAGGAGATTTCAGCCTGTGTTTGGAGACCACAGAAGAAGGTGTGTTCATGCTCTGTTTCAAAATGTGACAAACCATATTCCTCTCAATCCTTATTTCACTTGCTAGGACCTAGACAAGGGGTGAAACCAACAGGAGAAGCAGGGGATGAGGCACCCAGCAAACCTGAGAGGTTATACAGGTGTGGAGGACAGCATAGCACCCACTAGAAGAGCTGAGTTCTCAAGAAAATGGTGTGAATTTATAACAAGATTCTCTGTGGAGACCCCAGCTGTAGTCTTTATTAACATCTGGAAGTGCTTTTCTCTTGAGTACTCCCTGCCAAACCTCCACCCATTGCTAATTCTTGGATTCAGGAAAATTAGACTTCACAATATTGAGAAATAAATAAATGGAAATAATTAAATTGGGGAAAATGGCTGGTTTGGGAAGCTAAGAGATAAGCTCTTGCTTTTCCCCATAAGAAAATTCCTATTGAAGGAAGGAAGGGAAGGAGCTAAGCAAGTATAGGTATCTTGATTGGTTTGTTTGCTGGAAGACCAAATTCAAAGCATTCTCTGTGTGCTTTGAGATGAAAATGTGATATTTGAATGGATCAAGTACATTGGTACAAGGACAAAGGAGAGTTTAAGGTGACTGGGCAGAATCTCAGTAGGCTTTTCTGTTAAATAAAAAAAAAGATTAAAAAAGGTAATTACTGACCTGCTTGTTGGTTTTGAAATTCACCAATCTGAAGGTGAAAATGCAGCTATATTATTGGCAAAATGAAAAAGAACAGAATAGCAAAGTAGCTTTTTTCCCTTCTATGAACAGCTGCTCTACTCCTCTGTAATCAAAAGCTAACACCAGCTTGAGTTTTTTTTCTAGCTGTGGGGTATTCTTAATGGATTTTTTTCATGATAAATTGTAGATGTGATTTCTTATGCCAGAATAAAGGATGTGTATTCCTGTTTAGTTAGTCTGTTAGACTGCACTTCCTTCTCTCTTATTCTTTTAAGGGTTATCGAATGTAAACCTAATTTTTAAGTCCCACGATAATGAATCAAGCATGTCCTATTCCAGCCTACAGCAAACTGCTAAGAAATCAGTGTGTGTGGGAGGGGGATTGCTAATTGGAAGAGCAAACACTTTGTAGGTAACCTTTTTTTGAACTTATATCTTTTATCTAATTTAGTCTGTTTCTGCAATAACTGTTTTCCCACGCAGACAACCACTATAATATAAAACATTCAATATTAGCAAGACTGACTATTATTAAGACTCTAGGGGAATTTTGTCCTGGGCCAGACTAGAGTTAAGGGCAGACTTTAGCTATCAGCTTATTCTAGTTTGACTGCAGACCTAACCATGGTGAGTTATGTTAATCAAAGTGTGTGTACATGATATTTGAAGGCAGATGCTGGTTGCTCTCTCTGACCTTCAAGCTACCCAGATGCAAACTGGAACTATGCAGCCATGCTTAAGAAAATGCTGGTCCTGAGTTTTGCATTAAGCCTTCCTGAGCTGGAGCTGAGGACTTGGCTAAACTGGAAACAGCAGTTCTGGCTGGTGCAGCACTGGGGTGAAAGGGCTGCATTCTGTTCTCTTACTGTGATCTGCCCTCATAGCAGTGTGGGCTTGAGTATCCATAGACTTGGGTCATTCTGCTGTTTTCAAAATAATTTTCTTGTGAATTAATAAATATTTACAGTTTCATTGTCAGGGCATCCATGTTGGACCATTGACAGCCATTTGTGTATTGACGTTCTTCTACTTGCATGCCTTGTATCTGAAACAGTTCATTATTACAAATGCAATACATTTTTTTAACTGCCATATGAAATGTCATTATTTGCTTTCAATTTTGTTCTGATTTATGTGTGATTGACTTGACTTTCATGGAGCTCTTGTTCCCTGAGCATGAACAGAAGCATGAATTGGGTGAAGGCTTTTTGGTTTGTTTATTGCTTTTTTTTTTTTTAAATTGTAACTTGTTCTTTGCATTTAAAATTATAGTGACTGGAAAACTGGCAGAATATTGTAATGTAATTGCAGTGTTTTAGTCAAATAGGTATTACTTATGGTTGGTTCTTAAAATGGCACATCACATTTTCAAAAATCTCATCCTCAGAATTTATCTGCAGTCTAAATTGATGGAAATTGTGTAGTCTATAAGGTAAAATCAAGTGCAGTAGATGTTCCATAAACCTCCATTGTTGGCTACATTAAAAATATTGCCAGTGGCTGATAAAGTATTTGCCAATTTTCCATTTTTTGTTGCTTTTGAAATGTACAATTTTCTCTGACTGGTATTTTCTTTATTGCAAAGTAATTTTTATTTAACCTCAGCTGCTCCTATGGGAAAATCACAGCTTTTGAGACTTCAGCATTTTGTGTGTTCATCTGTTACTCCAGTAATATTTTGTCCAGCTTGAGAACAGCTGCAAAAGGATTTCACTAAGTCGTGGGATTTCATTAGGTTTGAAATTTCACTTAGACAAGTAAAACAGAAAGATACTTCCTTAGCATCTTATTTATCTCTGTATTTTACTTAGGATCTCTATAACCACACTAAATACTGGTTTTGCACTTGAAAAAATATCAGATCTGTCCTGCCATGTCATATTAAATTGTGTATTCTTGTTTGGTTTACTCAGTCACAGGAGGGTTTGGGTTGGAAGGGACTTTTAAAGATCACCTAATTCCAGGCTCCCTGCTGTGGACAAGGACATGATCAGTCCCATCAGGAAGGAAAGAAAAATATCAAAGCTTATAATAGTACTCATTTTTAAGAATATATGAAATTGAAATAAATGTACATGTCAAACAGTGCTTGAGAGCAAGAGCTCCTAAATTTGCATTTTTTTCTGATGTACTCCTCTTCATAAAGGCAAAGTGTGTAGCTTTCAAAGGGAGAAATCTCAAGAGATAGTAAAGATCTCAGAGATAAAAGATTCATTCACAGAATTCTAATTTTAAATATGTCTGATAGTCAAACCCAGATGCTTTACTGTAAAACCCTCTTCTAAAGATGCATGAATATACTTTGGACTTGTGGAAATCTAAGTTGTTAAAGTCTAAAAGGGATTAAATTATCCTCAACTTACATTGGTTAAAATGTAGAAAACATTCTCCTTTCTACTGTAAAAGAACCATATGGATTTTTTTTTTTTTTTTAATTCTGACTGTCTATATTAAGACATATACATTACATTTTTTCTTTAGCTGCCACAAGAGATATGTACATCATATACTTAGGCCAAAATATAATTTCTGTTGTGGTCAGCAGTAGTGTTGCCACACTGGGTGCCACAGAGGAGATGTTATCTGTCATAGGGGGGAAAGATAAGCAAGATGAAGGAAATAACATGTGGAATGGGTGGAGAGTAAAGAGAATAAACAGAGATGCTTAAAAACACCAGGAGATGCAAAGAAAGGAAAGCAAAATTAAAGAGCAGCGTAGGCAAAAATACAAAGGGATGAAAAAAATTTTAAGTTGAGATCTCTTAATAATTGAGTTGATATTTGATGTCAAACATTTCAATAAAAAGATAAGAAATTTTCTGCAATTTCTATGCTGCTATTTATGAAAACGAACTCTGTATTGGTCCTTTTGTGTTTTAGATCACTCTTGTATTTTAGAGCAGAACATATTATTTCCATAAGTAAAATGTGTTTTCTAATTCTGACCTTGCTACCTTAATTCCTATACGAAACTTAGAAATGTCAGTTTTGCATGATTGAAAGCTGGGAATGGCTGCTTATATCGATACAATCAGTAATGCTCCTCACGGATTTTCCAGAACTGACAGACTGGTGGGTGTTAAATGTAAATTATGGGATATTGCCATTGTTTATTAAGATCTAGATGCTGAACTCCAGTCTTCCTCATGTACTGTTGAATATTTGATTTTATTACCAAGTGGTGTCCAGCAAGAGAGGCAGTTTTCGAATATAGGAGTTGGGAATGATGCTAAAGAAATTAACTTCTTTATCAATGACTTTTTAATAATTTTAATGAAAAATGGAAAAATCCAGATCATGAACAAATTCTTCAGTTGTTAACACTCTCACCCATTGTTAGTGATCTATTTTGAGAAGTTCCCTGAAAATTAACTTTTTCCTTCTTTTTACTTTGAAAGGTCTTGGTGTTTAAGATAACTTTTTATAACTCATCTCAAGCTTTTCAGAAATATGATTGAACATAATGTTGTGAATCCACCTACTGTTCCTATTATCTTCAGTATTTCTAAAAAGCGATTTTTTTTTACAAAAGTCTATTTCCTGGAACTGCATTTTAAATCAAGTTATGTGTGCCTCCCTGTTAACTTTTCATTTATAGTGGCTTTGCCGTGGATATGTAGAAGTAATTGTTAATGGTTTCATTGCTTTCATGCCTCTCCTTTTCAAGAACACAGGTAAAAACTCTTTGACTGTCACTGTAGGATCCTATTTCATGATTGTGATTCATCCTTTCCCTCCTTTTTCTTCATGTGGGGACCACATCTTCGTTTCAGAGTACATCTGTCATTCTTCTTTTTGAGCACAGAACTGAAGAAAGTTATTTATCAGCCAATGGGGTGGAATATGCATATACAGATATGTCAGTTTTTTTCTGCAAATATGCACAAAATCCAATCAGGCATTTGTCTAGCAAACAAACTTGCATTCAGTTTTGTCCTTTACAGCTTTCAGGATTAAGACAAGTAGTAGCTCATGTGTTGCCCCTCATTTCTCCCCCACCTACCCCCCGCAATATTTAAAAGTGAAAACTAATGGTAAAGGGCCATATTTTAAATTGTATATATATCTAGAATCCATTCTCCACCAAATTGCTCTCCATAGCTCTTTACACTCTGTAAATTGCCCAGCTTTTTTCTATGACCTGAATGGACTGGACAGTTTTCAGAGCACAGACCATTGACTTTTCTGTGCCTTGTATTTTCGTGTTGCTACACGGAGACTGTAGTGCTCCTTGCTGAAGGACAAGACAGGGATAGAGCAGGAAGATAGAGATTCCTGGCACAGGAACTGGCAGATAGGGTGGTGGAGATGAAATGAGTACAGTCTACTCCAGGCTCTCTATTTTTAGAGCCACAGAAGGCCCCTCCTGGTAATATAATGTATCTAAACACAGGGAACTCAGCCCCAGATTTTTTCCTTCCCTCTCCAGAGTGCCTGTGGGCATGTGCAAAGGCTGGTTGAAACTGTGTTGTTGTTTTGTTTTCTTTTAATTTGCTCTAGCCTATGCAGTTAGTGGCTGAGAGGACACTGCACCAGTGACAGTGATTGGTGCTCCCTGGGTAGGAGCTCTGGAGCTCTGGGATTCTGCCAATTAAGATGATGGTTCAGAGATATAAAATGGAATATGAATTCTTAATTATTATTTCTCTTAGTTATTTCTGCTTGCTTGCATCTAACTTTTAATGGCTTCATCGGAATTTTGTGCACACACTTCAAGGCAAAATCTGGACCAGTTATGTTTTTCTCATTTCTCTGATGTGTTTCAGAAATGTTGCCAATGAATGGCTCTGTTGTGGGCTGTGTTGTTTTTACCCCTTGGGTTTGTGTTCCCAGAAGACCAAAGAAAGCTGTTCAAGTAGTGTATGAAATATGTAAATGGCAGCCTGATGCAAATTAAAGCCAGTGAGTATTTATGATGTAGGAGGCTATTTCTGCCAGGTGGTTGCTTTTATGAGTCTAATTTGGGACCTGCATTGAAGAAACAGCTAGGCCACCTTTTTCTGTTCTACAAATCCTGGATTCTGGTACCATCTACCATTCCAGCTACTGAAGGATGCAGATTTTGAGTAATAGATAGTGATTTCAGCTGGCTGTTGCAGGTATCAGAATTTTTTCTAGCTGCAGGTTAGTCCAGCTACACTTGAAGTGTGATCATTAGTTGTACCATTACACAGATTGTGAATTTCCTTGTTCTGGGCCTGGACAGTCTGCATAAATAATCCTGGAAAAGCATGCTTTAGTCCTTTACTATAAAATTTAGCTTGCTGTGATGTTAAATCCAGCAGGAAACGCATACACACATGCTCAATAGAGTGTTTTGAATCTTTTTTCAGTGATACTATATTTCTAAGCTATAAAGGAACATCAGGAAAAAAATAGAAACACAAATATTCAAAGATTTATTTATCTTGGAGCATTCTTCTGCTTGATACTTTGGACATATCACATAGCAGATCTCTCTCCTTATTTTTAAAATGGAACAGGCTGCCCAGGGAAGTGGTTGAATCACCACCCTTGGAAATGTCCAAAAGATATGTGGATGTGGCACTTGGAGCTTTGGTTTAGTGGTGAATACATTGGGTCCAACTGGGTCACCAGTTGGACTTGATCATCTTGGAGATCTTTTCCAACCTTAATGATTCTGTGATTCGCTGTTTAGTCTTTGCCTATCTCAGGATATGGAATGGATGATGATGTCTCATTACTTTGTGATGGCTGGCTTAAAAATGAAGCACTGTGTAGTTTGATTACCCCAAACTGGATTCTGCTCTACGTGAGCTTTACCTTCCAGACAGTCACACACACAGACTTCCCATGCAATATGGCATGAAAAACACAGTAAGGACAAGAGATTTGGGAATATTAGGAAGCTCACAATCTAGTGTGACTATTCCTAACACCAAAGCAAATCTGTTTTTTAATAGAATTCTCCAGTAGTGTTTTAGTGTGATGTTTTCAACATTATGTAGAATTTTAAACAGATATTTTGAAGTTATCTCCATAAGTGTAATGAGCTATGTGTTAGGTAAATGATTTTTCTGTGGTTTGGGCTGACCGCTGAGGAAAGTCTGGGGGGATTTGAATTTTCTTTGTGTGATTAAGAAAAGTAACCAAGCAATTCCACTGGCAACAGTGATGTGGGACACTTCACTTGAAACTAATCTCAGGCTGTAACTTATTGGATCTTTTCAACAGAGAATGGGAGATTAGGAGGAACAGCTTCTTTGAATTGCTTGCCTTTTTACATTTTGAAAACGATGCTCTTACTATTGCCTCCAGCTAGTCAGCTTCCTGAGAAGTGCACAGACTTTATGGAGGTCAAAGTAGTTTAAAGGGAAGAAATCATTTTAACAAGAAAGTCTGAGTGTATAATTTAACTTGAATTAAAAACAGTGTTCTGAAATGCAGAAGAGTTGGCCCTTCCCATCTGAAATGAGCAGCTTTGGGGTTGACAGAACATTTTGAGTTATCCATGGCAGCACTAATTCGTTTGGAATGCACTGTTTTCACTGACATAACGTGGCCATAATAAATTCATCTGGTAATAATGTGCAGGGCATGGAGATTCTCACGTCCACACCCCCACCTCACCACCCCAAGTAAGGTATTTGTAGAGGTACTTGAAAGAAGCTCAGCTGCTGACAATCTGCATCCTATATGTAGGTATATGCATTTACCTGTGGATGACAATTATGAGATGGTGTTCTGTTTGTGTGCTTGTCTGCTCTGCAAGAAAGAAATGTAAAACACCCTTTTTCCTTTTTGCCTGACCTTTTCTTTTGCCAGTGAAGCACAAACACTTTTTTATGTTTCATGGACTGTTACAGGCACAGTGTGACTGCAGAACTAATACTGCATTAACTAGATATAAAATGAATGCTTAATGCTCTAAATGTTTCCTAGTTCTTGTAAATTGCACAATCTTGGTTATCTGAAAAAAGAGCAGAGAGTAAAGAAAATTCTGAAATCATAGGATTTATGGACCTTAGATGTACAAATATTAGTTTGTTGGATTAGTATTTAGGAAGGCTTTGTAACATTTAATTTGATAATCTGAGCCACCTAGATTTGGATGAAATGACTTTACTCATGTCTATGAATGCTATCACTGTTTAAAGAAAGAAGAGTCTTCTTTGTGTCTCTGCTGCCTTCTTTGTGTCTCTGAGCCTGTGCTCTTCCATGATTTTTTGTGTGTGCTCATCATAGGAAAAAGTTGAAAAATGTGGATAGGTGAGGTGAAAATTTTAAGTTACAAGTTGCTATCAGCAATTGCAGATAACTTCCAGTGGTGTTTCTAGGCTTTCTTATTTGTTAATGAGCCTTTGAATCAGCTCATTGTTGCTTCATTTTCTTTTCATCGTGTTCTTGCACTCAAAAGCAACAACAAAAATCCCTAAAATCAAATCATACCATGTATTTCAATACAGCTCACAATGCTTAGGTGACAGTAACTGGTGACTGGGAAATACAGACCATTTCATCTGTGGGCACTAATGAAGTCAGTAAAATGGATGAGGCCATGACTGAAGCTCTGGTTTTAGCTGTGATTTTTTATTCTTTTACATAGAGGATCCTGGAAGCAGCAAATGGTTCTTTCAAAGATTCCATGTAGAATGAACTTCCTTCAAATACAATGGGTCCAGGGGCTTGAGGACAGAGTATAAGAGATGTAGAGGAGGCCATTCTTCTTGAGTTCTGGTATATTTAAAGTAAACAATCAAACCAAAGCCCCAAGGAGGAGATGGGATTAAATCTCAAACTCCACATAGTTCTGTATTTTGGTAAAGCAGCCAGGAGAAGAATGAGGCCTTTTCCCAATAGAGCTTTGACATGCTCATTTATTTTATCACCATGCTCTTAAACAGGTTTATTACTGTATGGATATGAGATCTGGGCAGACCCCTCTGAGGAGTCCTTTGCAAGGGAGCATGTAGAGGTTAGGAAAGGAAATACTTAAAGGAATCCCAAACAGCTCTTTCCTGTTTTCTCTCTGTCACTTCAACATAATGAACAGGGATAAATAAAGTAATAAAGCTGTCTGCAACCACAGCTGTATGGTTCCTATTCCCATAGGCTCAGCAACATCAATCAAAAGTGAATTAGAGAGACATGTTTTACTTCTGTTGTATATCAAAGAGCTGTTCAGGCGTTACCAAATGTTAATTCATTTTAGCAACTTGAAATGAGACAAAAATCTGGAAACAGTGTATCTGAAAACTCTTTGCTGTGTCCTGGATTTGTGTCCTGAATCCTCCCTTTGTTTCTGTGAGTAACAAGGACACACTGAATGTGGTTTCCATGCCCAATGAATTACACCATGTTCTCATTTACTGTTCCTCCTGTTGCTGTTATTTCTACTTACTCCTGGTGCTTGGCTGGCTGCATTCTGATGTTTTCTATTCCTAAGCCCAAAACTCAGGCTTTCCCTGGTGGCATGCACAAACTCTTCTGGAGCAAACAAGCCATAGTACAGTTTTACACTGTGTGGTGGTGGGAAAAGTTACTGTATTTCCAACTCTCTTAGCCTAGATAATCACAGTGTGAGTGTATCTACATAATAAGAAAAAATATCTGGGTTTTTAACTCCCATGAAAATGCAAGGTGAGGCAATAGCCACAGGAAAAACACTGAATTAATACATGGCAAGTAGAGTTTGGTTGCTAAGCTGTAAGGTGATTTTTGGCCAGTTCCTTCAGCTCTGTATAGTATTTAATCTTGTCATTTTCTGTGCTGGTTTAGACTGTAGTCCTTTGGGCAGGAGCAGTCCCCTTGCTATTGCCGGGTCCTGCCATACAGTGTCACCACAGGTGAGAAACAAGTTCTTCCATTTTGTATGAATGAAGAGGAGATTTAGAGGAGCTAGAACAGGCTGCAGATAATTCTGTATTATGATCTGGATTCAGAGTGCTATTAACAAAATATTAATAGGAATTGTCTCCTTTTATAGTGTTTTTTGGTTTGTTTTTCCACACAAAATGTATACATAGCAAGATGCAGCCTGAGCTCCAAGGAGTACTTATTTCCAATGCAGAGGCTGTGAAACTCAAATTCACTTCTTAGTTCATATACCTGATATGTCTGTTCTGATACATGTGATCTAGCTGTTTGTAGGTGTACACATTATTATAGGGATCTATGCAGGCATATATAGTATATGTATATACTGTTGTAGCCCCATTAGGGTCTCGGATTTAAGATGACTCGTAATTTAAAATCGTAATGCTGGAACTTAGTTTTGTCTATAAACAGAAGTATCACAAATTCCACAGAGATATAATATTATCTGTGTTCATAAAGAAGAACTAATGTATTTTGAGTCCAGGACAGTGTCTTGGCTTTCTTTTACTGTATTAAAATATATATGCTTTTTTACTCTATTAAAGTATAAATGTTGTACTATATTAAAATATATTTATTTTTTGCTTATGGAGAGGTAAATGCTTTCTCTGAAATTATTATTGGGATAAGTGATTTTCTTCTCAGTGACAAGCTTGGAGTTTGATTTTTGAGATATGAATGCTGATAATTGCGGATGGGGAAAAAAAGCTTATCTGGCTTTATACTGTACCTTTTGTGTGGGAAAAGTGTGTGCAGATTCTTCTGCAAAAAAGAGAATTCATTTTATTTGGCCGTATCAGGAAGACAATAAGAGACATCTGTTTCTTTTTCACTGTATAGTGGTTTTATCCCAGAACCAAATGCTGCATTACCTATGCTCTCTACCAATTATTAAATCTGTCATTTTCCTGTATATTCTGATTTAGCAAGGAAACAATTCCTTTTATGTACACTGAATTCTAGTAGTGAAGATTTTGTGATGAGAAAATAAAAACCTGGAATGACATTACAAAACTTCCATTGAATTTACATAAAAATTGAAAATGGTCGGAGATAAGAAACTACCTTACACTACTTTTTTTTTTAATAAAGTTCTATCATCTATGAAAATGCTGAACAAGCAAATTCTTGGGGGTAAAAATATACAAAATTGCTGTGTAAATTCAATATAAAGGTATTCAGCTGTTTTACATGTTGCAATGTAAGAAAGCAAGAAAGTGTTAGAGCACAATCAGGTTTCCTGTCATCATTCCTAGCAGCTCATGGAAGATCTGCCACAGCCCAGACTAAAAGAAACCAGTGGAAACAACCTCTGTGCTAAACCTGGGGTAAAATTTTTTAAAAAGCTGTTTTACAAAGGAGAAAACTTATTAGATAGAGAGTAGTGGAACTACATATTCATGTCATGAAGTGATCACCGAGTTTCCTTTTCCATAGTTCTGTTCTGTTTCCTCTGACGAGAGCAGCACCCAGTGGCTGAAAACTCTCCAGCTCTGGAGAAGGAGCAGGGTCTGGGTGTTTGGTGAGAGGAGACTTTCTGATCATGCACTGCATAATTCCATACCAATGACTGCACAATTACTATGACTCAGTTAAATGCTATGGTAATTTACATAATCTTTTCTGCTGGAGTACCTTAAATGCAATTTGATTGCAAACACCAAAATAAGTCTCATGGAATCTTCTGCTCAGAATCTCAAACCAAGTGGGAACAGACCCAGTGCAGCTGGGAAGCACTTTGAAGTCAGTGAAACTGAAAAATGAAAAAAAGTTGCAGATGCTCAGAAGGATACTTGACATAGTTTAAGATTTATAACTATTTTATGCAGAAAAAAAATGTTTAAATATTAAATATTATTCATACAACAGCTGTATTTCTAATTAGAAAGCAGTATTCACTTCAAACCTAGAATAATTTCCTTTTCTCATTCAGATACAATGACTTTTAAACCTAGGGGCTTGTCTGTCTCTCTGTCTGGATATTATCCTTCTTTGCATTGAAGAGAAACATTTTGTGAGCTGTTGCGCATAATTTCTGCACTGGGATTCAGTCACTGTATATCTCCCACAAACTTGGGATGAATTTAGATAGTTATACTGGGGGAACAGCTAGAAAATATCATTCATGTCCTATTCCTCTATTTTCTACTTTTATCTTATATGGCAGAGCTTTTATCTGCTTAAGGTTGCAGAGAGCTCTGTAGATTTTAGTGTAACAACTTGCAAGAGCAAAAAGCAAGACCATTTCAGTCTGGAAGCTTCTAGCACTTGAGCAGGATACAAGACTAAGAATAGACTTTTCCTTTTTTTTTTTTTAACTCTTAAAAACTGGCATTGACTATCACAATGGCAGCTGATGAGTTGGGAAAGTTTAACTTCATTTAAATGTTAAAGCTGTAACTGAGGGATTTTCCTGTCAATCCATTCCAATTGTATATACATGAACATAGGTGTGAGCAATTTTGAAAACCTGGACACTTGTGAAAAACTAGAATCAAGAAAGGATTTTGGGTCTGCATTAGATGCCTCTCTGAAATTAATTTGCTAAGGAAAGACTATTAATAAGGAAAAAAAGAGCATCTGAATTTACAAATCTATTTCCATCTTCAGCCCAACTGATTTGTCAAAGGCTCTTTGACATTGGCTCTGGGGTTCTCAAGGTTTGCCCAATTACAGTTTAGCAGAGTGTAAAGCAGTAACTGCTTATTTACAGCTCTTTTGGAGGGAATTTACATTTTGAATAGTGGAACGATAGCTCTTGATCTACACTTAATTAACACTGACATTGCTCACATTTATTCAAATGGAGCTAAACACAGAGATATGTTATTTTTATGCCAATTATTCTGGTCAAGTGAGGTTAGTGAATGAAAGACTCTTTGACTCATAAAGGAATGGGTATTTGTTTATTTGTAGAAGAAAAAGCTTCACACTCTTCCAGCCCCTTTGTATTTGTAATACAGTTCTGATTACAAACACAGTGCTCAAATAGGAGCTGACTTTTACATATCAGGGATCTTGGGGGAATCAGGGATAAAGCAACAAACCTGCCTTAAAAATTAATGGGAACAGGTCTTTTTAATGGCTTGTGGCTAGCCAGCTTTTCATTGCTGGGAATGTGGAATAGGTGAAGTTGTGAATTTTTATTGTTAGCAGAGGAAAAGAAAAGAACCCTGTGAACACTGGGACAGGCTTGGATGTTCAGAGTGGCTGTGCCAGTCTTTTGTCGTGAGACATTGCCTCAGATGTAGCTGTGGAGAATCTCTGCCCACAGGAATTGCTTAGAGTCTGAAATGTGGAAAATGATCATCCATAGGAAAGCAAAGGACTCAGTGTTCTGGATACTTGGGGTTGAAGTTAGATAAATCTGGTCTGTGCTCTTTGTCAGATTCTAGACATATGCAAACTAAGGCAGAGAATTGGTCTGGCTGTTGGTACATCAACTGGTAGAGAAATCCATCATTTTGTGTGAGTGGGACTCAAGCCCATAAATGGCAAGTCCTGTCAGTAATATTTTATATAAAATCCCTGTGCAGTCTGGTCTCTTCAGTCTATATACTGGCAGCAGGAGCACTTATATTCACATCTTTGGGACTTTGATTTTTAACCGAGGACTATTGATTTTGTTGAAGTTGGACTTGTCTTCCATATCTGCTAATGGATTGATAAAGTTAATAAATAAGTTAATTAAATGTGGGATAAATCTCAGATTAGTTGTATGAATAGGAAAAAACAAACCAAAACAAAAAATCCCTACAAAGTTAAACAGAAATGCATTAAAACAATGCTTCAGGCTTTTGAGATTTCAGAGGTACGTTGGACACTTCAAAAGACTGTCTCCACAGCCTTATTATAGTTTAGAGAAAAAATTAGAAAAGATTAAAACTAAAATAAAAAATAAAGTAAAAATCTCTATTCCTTGCACACCACCTGCTGCTCAATATCCAGCAACACAGATTTGCTCGGAGGGTGTCTGAACTAGGCTGGAAATGGTGCTGCTAAGTGAGCAAATCAGGCGCTGGCTGTTTCCTGGAGCTGGCTGCACTGGGCAGTGTTTGCCAGCCAACCCCGCTGGGAGAAGCTGTTTTCTGGGCTGAAGCACTAAATGTCAGGAGGAGATTTGAGCTTTTCAGTGGAAGGGGCCTCCCTGATCCTCTTTCAGCTGTCTGCTCAGGCTCAAAACTTGAAAAGGGTCTGAGTAGCCCTGAGGGAGGATAAGCAAAAGTCAGGAGAAGAAATGTAATAATGGTTCTGTTTGCATGGAGTTTAAAGGCTGCACAGCTGCATGAAGGGAGTGTAGTTGGAGGCTTTACTGGTCTGTGTGTGCCAGTTTGGTTGAACAAATGTCCTGCAAATACACAGAAAACCCTAGAGAGCCTTTGCTAAACCTGGTCCTCCTGTGAACTCTCTTGGTAGCTGCTCAGAGCATGACTATCACTGTCTGTGCAGCTGATGGGGCTTGGCTGGTAATCCAGGGATTCCTACTGTAAAGGAAACTGGGCAAATATTGGCATCTGGAAGCAATAATTGAATTTTGAGCTATCAGCAGTGAATTTCACTTTGATTAAACAATTTCTGTATTTAAGCAGCTCGCACTGTATAATTTTGATCCTACGTAATTAACACAGTTTAAGAAAAATACTATATATGAAGTATAACCAGTAATGGAACACTTCAAACCTCTTAGTGTCATTAAACTGTGGAATTATATGCAACATTGATATGGAATTTGATTTGGAGTTTCAGATAATTACAGTGGTCAAATTTCTTACTCAACTCCATTAATTTCAATTAGTTCTGAATTTTGAGGCAGTGCTCCTGCCATGCAGACTAGCTGCTGTGCCACTCCATTTTCAGTAGCTGCATATAGGTTTCTTGGCAGTTTTAACATCTGGAGGATGGGTAAAAAAATAAAACTTAGTACTTTTCTTAAGTTCTTTAAACAGATTGTGCTCCACTGTGCATTTGTCTGATTTTACAGTGGTGTCAATTATCTTTAATTGTATTGTGCCACACCCAAAAATGAGAGAAAAGCACATTTTTGGTTACAGCACACTTGCACTGGTGAGAGTAGTGATTTAGTGTTGCTGTGATAGGCTTCATGAATAATTATTTGCCATAATTCATTCTAGTACTTTTATCAGAAAACAGACTGAAACCTCAAAGTACATCCCATGTCTTTCATAAAAGTTGTTTCAAGTGCTTGCCAGATCTGATCATCTCTACAGTTGCTGAAAGGGTCTAAACTGTAGCTGAAAGACAAAGAGATAACCCTCAAAAAAAGGCAAAATGCAAGGTAGTGAAGTCAGATTACTATCAATTTTTTTAAAATAACCATAACCATGCACTTTAACTTCTATAATACAGAATTTTTATTAGTATTTTCCTACTTTTCTGTACCCAGGTACTTACAGAACCTACCAGGGGAAAAAAGGCGCAGCTCTCCCAGTGTCTTAAGGATTAACATTTTGGGAACCATTACAATTCAAAAGAAACACTTGTATTTTATAGGTATATGGGCAGAATCCTAGAACTGTTTTTTCCATATTTCATTTGATAATCTTTAAATATATTTTCTACTTGACTTGGCCAGCCTTTAGGGTAGTCCAGTGACTCAGTGTTTTGGGGAGTCAGGAATATGTGTCAGAAATTGTGGGCAAAACTCTATTATTTAACGCATGAATGGTGCCTTTCACACTACTATCACTTTTTAACAGAATTTGAAGTGTCTGCATAAACTGGAGTCTTGCTGCCATATTTACAGGTAGGTCATAGCAAAGCAGAATCCATTCTCTCTTCAAGTGAAGCAAATATTATTTGTTTGTTTCAGTTCCCATTTTCACACACTTGGAGAAGACAACTCAGCTATAATTTAAGGAGGAAAAAACTCTGGTATAATTATTGGAAAATCACCTTTTGTTCATTTCAACTGTAATAATTCTGTTGAGGAAAGAAAACTGACAAATCTAAGTAAAAGGCTGCTAAAAATGAAGCAATACAAAAGCTCATCAACAACAGAATTTAACAATAGACCCCAGGGCAATTTCCAAGCTATTAGAACTGCCTGTGGAGACTGCTGAGCTGCAGTAGCTAGAAAAATATTTTTCACAGTTTGATGTGAATTCTTGTGTTTTCCTGGCCTCCCTTCTTGCTTTAAGGACATACCATGTAGTTATTAAAAGGCAATAAACAGTACATTTAGTGTGAATTTTAAAACTAAATACATATAGTAGCTACACTAGCAAGCTAGTAATGCTATTAATGTGAGTTTATTTCTATGAGTTCATTTTTAGAAGATATTTGAATTTTAAACATAAATAGAAGTAAGACTAGTTAAAAAAAAGGCTAAGGTTGAAAAAAAAGTTTATTGCCTTTCATTGCAGGCATGAAATTTTTGCAGACTGAAACACTATGTAAGAACAAAAACCCCCCAAACCAGAACCCTCCCCCCAACTGAGGCAATAACCTGAGATTGTACAATGATGATAAGACAATAGGAGCACGTTTCTACTTACTATGAATAAAGCCATTCTAATTCCTTTTATGAAATGAAGCAAACTGAGATTCATTTTTTCTTATACATTCTAAAAAAATTGAGTTATGTTTGTGCATTCTAAACATCCATTTTTAGAACAGGGTGGCTTGGGTTTTTTGCTTATTTTTTTAGCAGCACACAAAGTAATCAGATTTGGGGCATACTGTACTAAATAGGATAGAGATATAGAAAGAAAATACTGCCTGTGTTTTGCCTTTAGTGAAATATTTCCAATCTTGTTTTAAGAATATGTTACAAGTGAGCTTGATAAGTTATAGAAGAGCACTAATTTGATATAAAACGCATATTCAGTAGTAGTGGCACATAGATTAGCTACATGCATAAATTTTGTGTGGAACAAGGTCCTTTTCCATGGTACAGAAAGATGCCCTGTGTTTCCAGTGGAACCTTTATCAGTTTGAGAAGCAATTTTTTTTGAGTACTTGGTCTTTTCTCTATTTACTGAATGTAAGGGACTAGCATTTAATATGGTAATATTACTTGTTCTTTACTAAGTCTGGCAGACTGATACGAAAACTTACTTTGGTAAACTCATGTACCAAAATTCTCTGCAAGCACAGAAACTGAAGCTAAATTCTGTTCAAATGTAGAAAAGACTATTATGCACATGGTTTATATATGTATGTCTCTGTCTACAGATTAGACGAAAGGTTAGTCAAGGAACTATGGAGATGGTAATTTCAAGGAGAATGATCCTGTCTTGCTGAAGTTGTGTTTTTCTGAGAAGCAACCCTCTGTGTGGGTGTGAACCACCCCATTTACCATTTCTGTCTGACAACAAGAGCACCTCTGGTGTGCACAGTGCACCCTGACTACATTGATATCCCACTGTTTTGAATGCTGCTAGATCAACACGTTTTAATTGGCCTAATGGATTCCTGGTTACCAGGCTGAACTGCAGTGAATTCTCTACTCTCTTACGTGCTGGGTCTGGACAAACCTTGGGAGAGCTTCCATGAGGATGCACATTAGCAGCATCTGAGCCCATTAATGGCAGCCATTGAGCCTTATCTCTTCAAAACATTTCTAAAGGGTACTTAAAACGCAAAGATAAAAGTATGTGCTGTGTTAAAAAATCATCATGGTGAGATTGGATTTCATGGTGTTTTGTAAATTCTTTTGAAGGTAGGTAGTGGAAACCCAAAGCATTTCTGTGACTGCTCTTTTTCTAAGTGTAAAAAGCTCCAGGGTTGTTGCAGTTTGTGTAGCATGGTAACAGTGATGGAAAAACTGTTTTATCACTGTTGAGTGTGGTTATCAGCCTAGAGTATCCGTAATAAGCAGAATTTTAAGGCAGCATTGCCTATTTAAATTAGGGCAAGAATGAAATAAAGAATGTTCAGCTGTATTTGTCTTGCTGATTGATAGAATTGTCTTTTTTTTATAAGCATGAATTACAGTGAGACCTTGCACAGAAGAGTCTGTATGAGACAGCAGTGCAGATCTGCTGCTTTTCATTCTCATTAGTTCTTGGATAGTTCTCAGAAAAAAACTGAAACCGTAGAAATGCAATGTACTAATTCTATGTGCCAGTAAAACCCAGTTGGTAAACCAGAGCTGATAATTTGTTAATGATGCTGTCCATGCAGGTGATTTGAACTGAAACACTGCGATGTATGTACAGTGACAGCTCTCTGCTTATTTGTGCTCTATAATTTTGTCTGAATGTCTCAAGAATGCAGAACTCTATATATTCTTTTGGTCTCTGCTTTGATTTTCCTTACCAGCTGAGTTCTGCTTTCAGTTTAGACAAAATTTAAGTTTTAAAGTATCCTGCACCCTCAGAAACCTACAGGAGGGTGGGCCCTGTATTTCCTGAGCAGAGTGACAATTTTATGTAGGTTTGGCATGTAGAGAGTTAGGACAGCCTTATGACTTGTAGTTTTAACACATCTATCTTAGGATGCCTTCAGAAACCTGTTTGAGGGAGTAGCAACCAGCATTTGAATTGATTCCCTTCAGGTTATCTCAGGTCAGTTGAAAACTCAGTCTGCAGTTGCTTCTTCTGTATCTCCTTTGTCCCCAGGTCCACCCTGAAGCTTTTAGCATCGAAAAATGTTACTAATACCTTTTTAGTATCGATATCCTCCTATCATTTTTCAGTACTCATAATGCACTAATAACAAAATAATGCAACATCTTTACCCTTGCAAGGTCTCTCTTATTATTTTGTGTCCTTTCATTAGTGATGTTTTGAGATTATTGTAGTCTGGCAAAACATACAAGAAAAACAGTGAAAATGTTTTAATAGGTATTGTCAGAAGGGGAGAGACGCTTGGAGAATAACAGCACACCTAATCAAGAATACACTCTTCAAAACAGGACACCTGTGTTCTCTGGAGTGATGGTTGAATGGGAGAAAGTATCTCTGAATTTTCTTAATTCTTGCACTGCTGGGTGCTCTCCACCATGTGCTACAGCAGTGAATTTCCAGCCACTTCAGTCTGCCATCCCTTCTAAGCTGGCCTATTTCTGGATCTTTGTGGATGGCTGCAGGACTCCAGGTGAACAGGCAGCAGTGCTGGAAACCAACCTCTGTAATCACACTCTGCTCACATGAGGAGACGACTACACTCAGAAAAAAATGATTTAACCAGAAAAAATGGTTTAACCTTTGTACAAAAAGCAGAGAATAATTGACAACTTGCCATGCTGAATGTGCTCACTATGTAAGATACTTGGCTCTACAGTTCTCAGCTTCTGATAAGCCTTTACAAAAGAATTGAAGATTAAGGCTAAAAATCAAAGCATGCGCTGTAAATTTCTGTAGGTCAAACAAAAAGGACAATTCAAACCACTTAAAATATCTTGAAGGAATAGTACATCAACTTACTTAAGCAGAATAAAAAACCTCCAAACTAGTATCTATGATAGCAACTGCAATTAGCAGAAAAAGAAAAGCAAGATCTATTTTGATGAGAATAAAGAAGATCTCAAACTGCTGCAAAAAAATCTCAGCATGAGATGGAAGGCTCACATCCAATTCATGTGTATTATTAGCAGAAATGGTTCATTAGGCTGCCAGTGGGAATTGTATCAGAGAAACTCATTGGATTCTGTAAAATCTGTGGATAACTGGAATGAGCAGAATTAGATGGTAGAGTTTGAAAAATTATAGAGAGAAGAAAACAATTTTAGTATAGCTTTTACAATATCAGCATTTATAAAGCACCTTTTGTAGGTAATGCTTTTGAAAGGAAAATAAATATCTTCAAGTCTTGAAGTCTTCCTGTTGTTTTCATAAGTAAGACCAAAAAAAAAAAAAAAAAAAAGGGACTCAGGATATCAAGGATTTGATTTGGTGATTTCACAGCAAAATCTACTACTCCACTTAGCTCTGTGACTTGTATATGAGTAACAGCAACATAAGTGAAAGCAGATTAGAGAGGCTGTTATAGACTTAGGTTACACAGAGTGATAGCTTCCCTGAGATGCCTTGTTAGAGAGTTGGAGTTGGAGAGTTGAAGACGAACTGAGTAAGAGCTTTTATAGGTGGTACTTTTTGTATTATAATAGAAAACCTGATGTAAAAGGCTGTAATTCATATAATCTGCTTCAAGTTTCTATAATGCAGATGTCTGCAGCCAAGCCTGTTCTCTAAGCTGTCTTTACAATCAGTAGTTCCATGTTTCAGGCATTTTCTCAGGATGGGATAAATCTCACTTAGGTTGCTGGTTTTCTCCTTCAGTTGTTAAGAAAGTTTGGATAAACACTAAATAAGTATTCTCTACTAACATTCTATGTTATTGCAATCAGATTCAGATGGGATGTATTTCTTGTTGCTACACCTCTTCCTCTGGAAATAATGTATTGAGTTTCATGTGTCCCTTACGCATTTGTCAATGAATATATTCCATTATATAGAATCATGGAAGAGATTAGGGTTGGAAGTGACCTTTGCAGCTCATCCAGTCCAACCCTTCTGCAATGAGTTGGGATATCTTCAAATAGACCAGGTTGCTCAGAGCTCTATCCAACCTGACCTTGAATGTTTCAAGGGATGGGGAATCTACCACCTCTCTGGACAGCCTGTGCCAGTGTTTTACAACCCTCATAATAAAAGAAGTGTTCATTACACATAATGAGGGCATTGAATTTACCCTCCTTTAGTTTAAAACAATTGCGCCTTGTCCTATTGCAACAGGCAATGTGTGTCCCCATCTTTCTTAGAGGTTCCGTTCAAGTCCTGCAAGAGCTCGATAAAGTCTCCCTGGAGATTTCTCCAGGCCCCAGTTTTCTCTGCTCTTCCACATAGAAGAGGTTTTCCATCCCTCTGAACTTTTTTTTAACCCTCTTCTGGACCAATTCCAACAAGCCCATGACTTCCTTGTGCTGAGGACTCAGGAGCTGAATGCAGTGCTCCAGGTGGTTTAGAGGAGGCAATACAAAATCCTTTGAAAAACTAGATGCGGTCATTTTTGTGCTAATGTCAGCCAATATTAGGCATATTTTAGCACAATAACCACCTAAAAGTACCTTTGTGCTAGTTATTTCACAGGAACTTTTTCTCAAATGTACTTATTAGAGTCCTTGCCTTTGCTAAATGCTGCTGTGTGGTAAGTACTCCTTCAATTTTGTAGCAGTTATTGACCGGCTAACAAATTATAATAAATTAGATGTACTTACTTAGAATGATGAGTAGCTCTGCATACAGAACTGCATTGATATTCCATTTTCCCCTTCTCATCCCTGACAAAACAAAATGTCAATAGGAAGAAATGCAAAAGCCAAATTTTGTTCCATGGAAAAGTAGTTATAAATCTGTTTCCCCCTCTGCCTCCTCCTTTCCTATTTTTCTGAATTGAACTGTCAGGGCAGAATTTTTATAGATTAAAAAGTGATTTGTCATCTTGAAATGAACCTTCAAGCTATAAAGAAAATTGCTATGGGATGATGTAATAGAGATCTGAAAAGATGAGAACAAAATTAAGAAGATGGGTAGGAATTAGATGGTCAGTGATAACTGGGATATCCAAAATAAAGCATTCTGAGCCAAGGGTGATGGTTCTTTATAGCATAGGCAATAAATCTTTAGAATTTACTGTCTATTCCCTACATGGTTTCAAAGGTGGATTGGACAAGTTCAGGAGGAAGAAATGTATTGATCTGGTGGATTACTAAATCCTCAGAAACTACAATTAGTTAAGGAATTGCACAATATGACCTTTGAATAAGTAAACTCAGTCCCACAAACTGTGTCATTGATGGAATGTTAAAATAATATTGGTCTCATATACAGAATTGTAGGGTTTTTTTGCCATGGGAGAGGATGAAGTAGAAGTGTGCTTCTGCCTGTTTATTGAAGCTGTAGGAATTTCAGAATCCAAGATTGTGTTGGGGCAAAACAGGAATCAGGTCACGCTAGTGTACAAGTTCAAAGAAATCAGTTGTCAGTGAAGACAAACACCTTAAGCTTTTGCTTAAATTGTCCTGAAATGATCAGTGGGTAGAACACACACAGGTGATATAACCAGTAAATATTTGCTCTCATTTAGAGTCCTTAGTTCATCTTGCTGATCCAAAATAATTAGTTACCTTGCCCAAAAAAAAAAAAAAGGAAATAGTCTTTTTATTTAATAATTTACCTTTCAAAACAGTTGGGCATTTGGACACTTGTACATCAGGTAATTGTTTTTAATGGACAATTATTTTCTAAAAGGCACTTGTTCTGTGCAAACAAAGGCCATGAAAAATACTCAAAATCAAAAGAAACAAATGTAAATCCAATAGATTGGTCTTTTCTTGAGATGAGACTGACAAAACTCATAAGATCTCTTTATTTCAACAGGTACTAAATGGAAACTTCACAAAATTTGTGTGGGATGTGTTTCTTTATTTGTTGTAAGTGTTAGTACTGAAAATCAGTTGCCGATTTTCATATTTCACACCTTCATAAAAGAGCATTGTCACCTGTCTCCTGATCTTTGCTAATTTGGCTATTATTATAAATTATTCCCTCACAGAGCTGGGCATAACCTCATAGACATGATCCAGAAGCTTAAGGAAATGGGCAGAAAATTTAGACTTCAATTTTCTGTCATTTGTAGCTTCAGCTGTTCCATCTTCAGTCTAAGAGTCACTGAAATTAAAATCTGTAACAGGAAAAAAACATATCAATGCAGTGACTTCTGGGGAAAAAAAGGATTGTTTAAAGCTGCTAAAGGGAAGTAAAAAAGAAAAGGAAGCATGCAATCTTGTGGACATTAGTAACTTGCATTCAAAATTACTTCAAAGCATTCTACAAAATGGCTATTGCTCAGGCAAAGTGCTGCATATTTACTAAAATTCTGCATATTGTTCTTGATCTGATTCTGCGGAATCACATGAGCTTTCTTTTAGTTTTCAAAATGGCTATGTCAATCAGTACTTTTCAGAGATGATCAGCAGGTAGTAAAAGGGGCAGAGAGAAAAATTGGTAGACAGGTCCTTTATGATTTCAATTTTTACATTTCCCCCCAAATGTAACAATTTTTTTGGCTACAGTACAGCATTTGATCCCAAATCTTTCTGAAGGCTGTGATCCCATTTTCCCCGAATCTGAAATAAAAATTGCAGTTATCAACTGTTTAGCCACAATGTACACTTGGAGAAATTAATAAACGAGCTTCAGTGGGGAGTCAAGGGGGATATAAATATTAAAACTTCTGTTTAAATGCATCCTTCTGACAGCTACTTCTGCAGCCAAGGAAGAGAAAAGACCTTTCTCAGCACAGGTCAGGTCAGTGAATAACTGCTCTATTATAAACTGGCATAGAGAGGTCTCCTCTTGTGCAGTTTGGAAGTGGGTCATTCTCATTCCAAGTTTTTTGCAAGAGGAGGATGAAATCTTAAGGGGAACAAAGTAGTTGTGTACCAGGGTGCTCTGATTGTATCACTTTTGTGCCTGATCACATTAGCATTTGCTCTGATTATTAGGAACAACTATATCATTTGAAATGCATGCCTCTGGAGGAGCTGGATTAGTTTAATCAGTCATAGTATAATTTTTCATTTGCATTTTGAATCCTCTAATGCAGATCAGGGATTAGTCACTTAAAAAAAAAAGATGATGCCTAATTTCAAAACATTTGAGAATGTTTGCTCTTAAATGCATGATCAGAGGGAAAAAAGGCAAAGTTCTGTACTTAATTTCCCATTTGGAAATAACTGACTGTAACATTCACTAGCAGATGTTTAGCAGCTATAATATAATATAGCTTCATTCAGTTTACCCCAGCTGAGACACTGGCCCTTGTTAATGGACTGTAAATGACTCTCAGGCAGTCACCACACTGAAATGGCAGAAGGGAATACAATCATTCTACTGAGTCTGCTAACGAGTTTCCTTTATTTCACTGAACCTCTTTTTCATTGTTTTACCAGCTTGATTTCCTAATATGATGGGATGTGATGTAACTTTATTAGCACGAGTATATTAAAACCAAAAAAAAGAGGGTAAAACTCTATGAGAGCCCTTTTTAAGCAGTAGTACCTCCAAAAGGTGTAGATACTGTGTAGTTTATTTGAGGTTATAAGAGGCAAATCCACCCATATAAGGAAAATAGATCCCAAAGATGATTGTGCTTAGGAGAACACAGGGATACAACAAAGGGAATGTTGAATCCTAAGGCCTCCTACCATGGCAGGGTTCTGACAGGCTACAAACCATCACGTTTGAAACAGACTTGGGTGCAATTCAACATGTGCTGCTCTGAAATAGTTTTGAGAAACTTTAAGTGTATAAAAGAAATCCTGAGGCACGAAGCAGGTGGGTATATTTATAGCCTTTTCTTCTTAGAGTTAATTTTATTAATAACTTGCTATGATAAGATTGGTCCTACAATACACTTTTGAGTTATTTTCCCTTAAAAATTATAAGCATTTTAAAATCTAGTCTTTCTCTTTTATTCTTTCTCCCTTTTTCTTAAAAGGCAGTATAACTTCTTGCACTTTAGCATGAATTGTAATACTTCAGCTGTAGCTCCATGACAAAGAATTTCCATACCTAACTCCAGGCTACATATAGACTGCATAATTGTATCTGAAAGTAAGAGTTCAGTATTTTTTATTTTTCACTATCTAATTAAAATCTCACACATTTTTGTTAATTGTAGTGTCTGTGCTCTGAACCATACAGATATATGACTAAAACTCAGTCCTTCATCTTGCTTTTATGTTTTCTTTGTAAAATTGCAGCTGTTTCCTACTGTGAGACCTGTGGTATTCTCTTCAGTTCTAAAATCACAGATTTGTATGAGAAGAAATAAACTGCTATACTTTCTAGCTTACATTTTAGACAAGAAGTGCTCTTTGAAATTTTGAGCACTTACAAACCAAGTTATTGACTTGACCTAAGCTTTTACTTAGTACATACAGTGCTCAGGATTTTGTTCCTGTAACAGGCTGGTTTGCCTTAACAGTGAGGGTCTAGACTTATCAAGTGGATTATTTGCCTATTTCATCCCATTTTCAGAGACACTGTTACCCTGGCTAGTTATTTTAGGCCCATACAGGCATGGTAGCCAGTTCTTCATTTCCCATAAAACTGTTTCTCCTTATCCATCAGCATTTCAAAATTGAGGGCTATTAGGGACATCAAAGTGAGTTTAGAAAACTGCATGAAAAGTTACTTGGAGAATAAGGGAATAATTTATGAGAAATGACTGAGTTAAATATGTGTGGCTTAAAGAAACACCTGAGTTTTTCATAAAGGTCTACATATCTTTAAAAGCAAAGAGCTTGTGAGTAGAATTATTAAGGGACTGGCAGCCACCTGACTAGAATAAGGAAAAGAAGCAGGTCTGAGTTTTTTGCAAGTATCTGAAAATCAGAGAGAAAATAATGATACAAAAAATTAAATCTTTGGCCAGCACATGTGGCCTTCAGCATGCTCCAAGATGAGAGTTACAAAATGAAAAGTCTCTAAAGTATAATATGATTTTGAGACTGTTTATCATTTCATTTTCTATAGTGGTTGTTAAGACAGAGTCTGAATTTTAAAATGGTTGGAATTATGAGTATTATGAGTTTAGGTGCTTGGGACATTAGAACTGGATGTGAATCCCATACTAGATAGCAGGGAAAAGCATACACTGAGAAAGCATTGACAAAACTGAGATCGGTGTTTTGGCTTGGTTTTCTTTTTAGGTTGTGTTTGGTTTGGGAATTTTTAGGAAAAAAACTGTAACAAGATTGTAAAAAGCCCCCAGTGACTCAGGAAAACTAAATTCAGAGGAATGGAACCCTGAAAAGAAATCTGTAGTGCCTGAATCTCCAGATCTGTTACAGAGGACTTTTGTTCCACTGGGATGGAACAAAAAGTACTACTCTCTTGAGATAATTTCTGATGTTTTCTTCTCTTTGCCTTTTGTTAGGAGAGAGACCTCAGAAGAGGAATGTATAAAGAGCCTTCTTTATACAATGTTTCAGAAGCTACAATAATTCTTATTGTTTCTGTGAACTGATATTGGAAAAAAACCCCACAATTACAATTGTGTTCACTACTTTGAATCACAATTTTCTATGCCTTAGGTGGTTGTTTCAAAAGCTGTTTCCCAGTAGTACATTGTAATCAATTTAATGCGTGTTAAAATCTCATTCTTTATTTGGGTACACTTATCAGTTAATGAAATTGCTGCTCATTGCAATTCAGCTGTGAATTTAGCCATCTTCATCTGTAATCAAGCTGTAAAAGTCTTGTTAAAATATTTCCTTAATACTAAAATATCTGACAAAAAATTAACATAAACAGAGATAATTGAACATGAGTGTTACAAAGTAAAAATGTTACAAACCTTGTGCCACACTTTTAAAAGTAATATTTGTGATCTCTCTTTTTATGCTTATTTTTCCAAGCATATATGCTTGTAATTTAACCACTGAATATTAATTTGTTCCTGTGACTTCTGTTACATTTTATTTTTTCTTACAGCACTCTGTTGCTCACTAAAAAGTAGTCAAGATTCCCTTTTTATAATCATTGCTGTATGCAAGTGAAGGAACGTGGGGAAAAAAGCTTTAAAAATAAAAAAGACTTGCTTAATGAAAGAGCTGCATGCTAATAATTGCTTGATTAGGAATATATACATAGTTATATATTTATAAAATATATATTTCTAATATGTGTACATGTACATGCTTTTAAAACCTACAGAAGAAGTAGAACTACTGAAATATGAAGTGATTTTTTGCACACAAAGTTCTGCTGTATGTTTTGGAATTTTCTTGGGATTTTATCCTGCATCTTATGAGTTGTTAATGTTGGGAATACATTAGTATTCATTCTTAGACTGTAGGTTTTTACCTTCCCAAAAGCAGATTGTATTTTAGATGTTAAAGAATTTTTCATATAAGTATAGAATATAAGAATGTTAGTCAAATGGTTCATAAATAGGAAGCAGAGCTATTAAAGCAGCAAATGTAATGCTAACTAAATGTTAGATGCACAGGGCTGCATCTAGGGAATAGAGTAGTATTCATTCCCAGACTGTATGTTTTTACCTTCCCAAAAGCAGATTGTATTTTAGATGTTCAAGAAGTTTTCATTTTAAGTATAGAGTATAAGAATATTAGTAGAATTGTTCATAAACAGGATGTAGAACTTAGAGCTATTAAAGCAGCAAATGTAATGCAAACTAAATGCTATGATATCCTCTAAAAGTCTTGTTCTTTGTAATTTCCATACTACTTTGCTCAATTAAACCTTTGTTTTGGTTCAGTGCTTGCAAGCTGTAATTTTCAAAGGTGTTAGAATCTGTAAAGATATAAATTTCCCCTCTTTCAAAAGTGAAATACTTGACAGAATTTTTCCAGTACCCAAATGGTGTAAGACACTTTTGTAGGAAACAAATTAAGAAATGAAATTAATTTCTTGTACTGTCAACCAGTTTATTTGAAGATGTGTTTAGAAGTAACACAGAGAGAACATTTTCATAGAGCATCACCCCATGGAACGAATTTATTATGCTCTTTCAGGCCCTGAAGCTGTACTCTCCCACCTTTCCCTTGTGCTGCAGAGCTGGGGCAGTGCGAGGCACACACTCCTCATGCTTCTCTCTGAGAGGGAATTGCTTTGGACAGGTCTTGAGTGGCAACAGCAGCAACCCGAGAGGCTGCATTTCCCAGTCCAAAGGGTCTCGGGGCCTGTGGGCAGCATGGGGCCAGAGACCGTTTGGGGAGATGGTTTGGGGAGAACGTTTGTTCCCCCTGCAAGAGCCCAAGGGCTCAGGAACGGCCGCAGCACCAGCACTGCCAGCCATCTCCATCTGCCCCCACAGCTGCTTCACAACTCCTGCCTCCCCGCTTTGTGCTCCAGGGGAAGGATGAGCCCAGCGGGGTTTGTCCGCTATTTTCCCTCTGTCTCCTCACACACGGGCGCCATCCAGAGGTGGGGTTTGCCGTCATTTCTGTTCCTCCTTGATCCCGGGGAGTTTGGGAGATTTCAGCAACTTTATAACTACTGATTATCAGTTATTTTTTTTTCCTGTTGCAGTTTAGTTGTTTTGGATTTTTTTAGTTAACTCTTATTTTCCACTTATATTTACTCGCATTCGTCTCTTCTCATTGGTGAAAAGGTAGTGGATAAAACTAAAAGGTGAGCTAACCTATTTTGCAGTGTCTGCCTCTTAAATTGTCTTAAACCAAGACAGTAGATGAAATAATTTAGGGTTTTTTTCCAAGCCCTGGAGTGAAGTCACGGAGTGCTAATATTGAAATGAATACCTCCTTCTAGCACTAGAAACAGCTTTGGACTTGATACTATAAAATCCTGAGCATCTGACCCCATGGTGCTATGAACATGAATATATATATATATTCATGTTCATATATATATATATATAATGAAAGGTTATAAATAAATATTACAGTATTCCTAAGTATTCATGCCAATCATGAGCAGGACTTTTGGATCAGATTCACATTGCACAAAAAACATTTGCAGCTTCTGCTGGATTTTGGTTAGGACCATATGCTGATTTGGCTGGCAAGGCATGCAAATTGATGAATTTGGAGAGGAATTTTTCATAGCCTTTTTCATTATGGGTAGAGACTCGATCTTCTTCTATAATGTTTGAGGTGGGATGCAGCAAACCTTTTTTACTTTTATGTTTGTTCCTCTGTTTTTCTGTACAATATTATACACAACTTCTATTATTGTTTGAATGTTAAATACATTATGTTCTTCCCATCTCTTTTTTATTTTCTGAGAATTAGTTAAACAATGGGAACAGCAAAAAACTTGCAGCTAACAGCTGTGACTATATCCTTTCATCAATAAGGGTGAAAGCCAATAATATGTTGCAGATGAGATTAATCCATTGGATTAACAGCCAGCTCAAGGGAAAACAGAAGATATTAAGTATTCACCAAGTTCCTTTTATATTTTAAGGTCAGTTGGAAACTTGTCTGACTGACCTTAAAAATGTTAACTGTAGAAATGTATGTGTTCTGAAGCACATGGAGATATTTTGACATTTCCAGACAGGGATTAACATGCATTTTTAGGAGCATGAAATACAACCTGAATAAACTACTGACTAATTAATAATAAGTAAGGTCCCATTCAGGGGCTGTGAACAAAGCCCTTTCTTCCACTTCCTGCTCTGTTTCTGAGCCAACAGAAACTCCCCTTTTTGAAGAAAACTGGCATTTGCTGCACATAACCTGTGTCCTCCTCATACTGCTACAGGGCATGCACAGAACATTAGGACATCTGCTTCTATTATATTTCAATAAGGCAGAAATGTCATATTCTGTGAGTTTAACTCCGCTCAGGTTGGGGCTAAATATTATCTTGGCAACATACTGACCTGCTTTTAAAAAAAGCTAATTTTAATTAGACACTATTTCATAATAATTTAGCTAATGACATTTCATCTGTCCTGTATGTTTCTGCATTTAATTTTTCAGTTACAGATGCAATTTAGTTTGCTATGGTGGGTGTAGGAATCATCATTTTTAAACTATGAAGAACATAGTTTAAAATGTTCTTCATTTTAAACTGAAAGAACAGAGCTCTTACTTACTTGTCCGTCTGCCTTACATGGTACTGAATCAGTCATTCTGCCAGTATTCCATTCCAGAGTTTCTTGTCCTTGTTCAGATTTTTCTTTGGAGCAAAAATCTAAAGAACTTTATAGTTAGCTTTGACAACTTCTAAGTAACTATTTAAACCAGGTGACAAACTCCCTGGGATTTTCCCAGTCATGACAAAATGTTATCTTTGTAGATAAATATGTGAAATGTTCCAACAGCATACATGCATGTGTATGTGTATATATGTTGCATCTTTGCACCTATTAGGGAATTAGAAGACACAGTAGTGGGAATGCTTATAGAGAGCCAAAAAATAAGGCAAATTCCAAAGCAACATTTTATTAAATTGATAACCAGTAACAATACAAAACACATGGCCAAGGGTTAGTTCTTACTTGCTGTCAGTCGTTATCAACACATGCTCAACGTAAGACTCCTTAACTTACCTATGAACTGCCAGTGTAAAAAAGCCCAGAGCCTAATCCCATAGGGTCAGCATTGATAGTCCTCAGTGGTTTTACTTGCAGAAATCAGGGTGGTCAGAGGTGAGAGCTCTTCAGCAAGAAGAGCTGGAACTGAAGGAGATTTTCTTTTGCCCCCTGCAGTTGTTCTTCTGTCCTTAGTGCTTTATGCTTCCCACAGCATCTTGTCAAAATTCTTTTTACTTTGTTGTCCTGGAATTCAGGCTTTTGCCAGGCATATGTCTTGCTTATTCTGCAGAATCACTTTGGTTTAATGAGACCCTTTCTGCTTTTTCTTCAGGATAAATGTGGTTTCCCTGGACATCTTTCCTGCCTGCTCTACATGCTTTGTCTTTTGTGCAGATTTTACTGCTTGCAGATGTTTTCCTCTACACCATTTGTGCAGTTGTATCATAAGTCTCTGTATGTCCATTTTGCAGTACATATGTGCATACATATATATATACATATATATATATATAAGCTGTGTTACACAAATGGTTGCTTGCTTGGTATTGTTATTCCTATTGCTATTGTTTTACAAGATCCTTATTCACTCCCAGTGGTTAGGTTGTTTTAGTTTCCTGCGGTCTAGGTTGAAGACAAGTATTATTTATATTTTAGTCTGGTTTTGTTCTAGGGACTCATCAGACCTCTGCCTGAAGTCTGAAACTTCTGAAAAGTCTTCTTTTGTTTCTTGTTTAGTTTTAGTTAGATGTTCAGTTAATCTTTGTTATTTGATATTTACTGGACAAAAAAAAAAGTTACATTCTTTTTTTGTTTTACTGCTCTGTTAGGATGTCCTCATTTCTTGTCTCTCTTACCTTTCCGTGTTTTGCTACACCCACACCATACCTAAAAGCATCCTCTCAGTGTCTGGGTTTTGTAGATTCTAAATCACTGTAATCAGTGTGTTTTTTCCCCTGTAGTGCTTTGGAATAAAGCCCTAAGTCTTTTTATTTGACTTACATTACCTCATTTATTTAGGCAGAATCTCTGCTCAAGAGTCTTTAAACTGTAATTGGGGTCAGCTTGTGCCAAAGCTGTATTTCAGCAGTTCAGTTGTGTATGCATATAGGTGTGTAGGTATGTATATATGTATACCAACAGGTAGTTCCTAATCATCTACATGTACACACACCTCTATTTACAAACACTGCAGAAATCCCACTGCTCCAGAATTGGTTCCTAGTGCATCCCTGTCACCAGAATTCTGTTGCATCAAGTGCCATATCCTTTTCCTCCACAGTTTTAGATCACCTGCATATTCCATCAAGGCACAATACAGCTCTTTCCAGTCTTCATAAATATTAATTATGTTAATTAAATATTAAATCAAATAGTAAATCATAATTAAAATTAAAATATTAAATATTTATTGAAGGAGATCTAGTGTTGGTGACTCTGAGAGCTCATACCCAGACATTATCTCTTAGTTAATGTTGTGCCATTTATAATTGTTATGGTAATGGTTCAGCAGCCAATTATGTGTTTCAGACTGCTATATTCCTGTTCAAGTCACATCATTCTTTCTCCTTGAAAGACATTTGTTGAGCTATATTGAAATCACTGCAAATCATTTCTGCAGCAAATTTCTGGTTTGGAGAATGATGATTATAGCACAAGACCTGAGAATTATTCTGCTGAACTTGCTCCCCAGTTCAAAGGCAGTTGGCCCTGGAACTTGGTCTTTGAGTAGTTTAGAACATAGTGAAGGAATATTATACTTTAAACCTAATCATCAGTGGGAAGGAGGAAAAAAACCACTTGATTATACTTTCCTGATTATACTTTCTACCCTTGGAATTCTCACAATGGAGAAGACAATTTGTGCTGGACGTTCACCAGTTTATTTGACTAGTGGATATTATCTGAGCATACGACTCTCACTCTACACACTGTTTAATGTTGTAAAAAGGGCTGATGATCTTTGTTTCCTACTGAAGGAATCTTGAAGGAATATCACCTGGCCTTGTAGGTTGAGTTAAATTGCAAGTATCTTGACAATCTTGTTTTCTTATTAAATCATCATTAAAGCTGAACTTGTAGCATGGATTAATATGAATTTAAAATACAACCTCACAAGTTCAAAAATTGGTGAAATGGTACAGCTAGCAGCACTCCTTGCATCTGCTGCATGTTTTCTATAACAGCATTTTCTGTCTCTTTTCTGTTTAAAAGAGAAAGGTTGGCTGCTGGGGGAATTTGAGCTGTAAACAAGCAGGGGCAGAAGTTATTCTGAGTTTTAAATTGTTTCTAAATTCCAGCCTCCCACCCTCTCATAACTGTCAGTCTGTTTTTCCTGCAGGGGTATTTTGTTCATCATTTCAGGGCGGAAAAATAGCTGCTAACTGGGAGAAGGGAGAGCATTCAATACTCCACAGATTTTAATCTTCCTCACCTTTACTTCATGATGAAGGTTTTGTTAGGAAGATTGGCTCCGACAGGAGAGCTGCTATTAGGTCAAGGGAGGTGACCCTTCCCCTTTGCTCAGCCCTGGTGGGAGCACATCTGGATTCTGTGTCCTAGTTCTGGGGTCAGTGGCACAAGGCAGGCATGGACATATGGCCTGAGTCTGGCAAAGGGACTCAAGGTTATTAAGGGTTTGGAGCACCTCACGTAAGAGGAGAGGCGCTGGAAAAGAGAAGGCTTGGGTGGAGGTTGTCAATGTATATAAACACTTTATGGGGTGATAGAAGGATGCAGATAAAATGTGAAAGGAGGGGCAGTGGGCAAAACTGAAAAAAACCCATTCTTTTTAAGCAGAAGGAAAAAAGAAAAAAATAACTGTGAGGCTGATCAAACACTGGACCAGTTTGTATAGCGAGGCTGCAGAGTCTCCATCCTCGGAGGTGTTCAAACCCCAAATGGACATTGCAACCTCCTCTAGCTGACCCTGCTTTGAGGCGGAGGTTTGGACTAGATGGTCTCCAGGAAACCCTTCCAAACCCAACTATTCTGTGGTTATACGTTTCATTCCCCCTATGTCACAGAAGTTGGTATCTTTATTGCAAAATTGACATTAATTTACATTAGAACATGTAAATGATGGTGGGATGGGGAAAACTCAGGTTATTTTGAACTGTTATCATTTTCACATATTTAAATGATTTTCAAATATTCCAGAAACCTGTCTTTGATTATTTTCACTAAATCACCATTCTGAAGAAAAGTGTAAAGAACTCACATAGTTCCAGCATTAGAAGCATAGTTTTTGACAAGAACTTCTGCCTCTTGTCTTTTTCTTCCAAATTTTAAGTGATAAAGTGCACCTGAAACCTAGAGATCCAGCATGTCTGAAACCATTTCTTTTTCATGGACTAGACAGGCATCACAGGCACATTTGAACAAAGCCCTTGATGCAACAGGCAGAATACTGAGTATGCAATTAATAAATGTGAGTTCTTTTTTGGTGAAGCAGGTCTGAGACTTTCTGGGATATTCAAAAGGTATTTGAATATCCCATCCTGAGGCCTCAGTTTTCCGAATAAAATATATCTTAGAAGAAATAAGAAAAGTCTGCTTGCTTTATTGCTGTTTTTTCTCCCCTATTGGTGTTCATAGGACTTGATTTTATTAGTTTTTATTTCTGGCGTCATTTTTGTTCCCATGTGAAGATTCTATTCCACTTGAAATCGTGGAGACTGAGATTATAATTGTCACCCTAGCACAGCTACGTGTTTGAATAGCTGATATAACAAAAAATGAGGCTAGAAAGAATCAAAACATGTAAGTTTCTGTTAATTTTTATATTATGCATTTGTAATGTATCTGCTGTCACCATGTTTTGCCAGTTAATTTTGTATAGCCTAATATTTCCTGAAAAGCTTGCTTGCAGTTTCTTCTGTTCTTCTAAAATGTAGCAATTTAGAATTAAAAATAATTATCCCCTTAAATTATGTCAGACAATTGTGCTGTAAATGTTTTTAAACCCACTGTGGGGTTAAATGAGAAAGATGGTGAAATATTCACACTGCACATTATACATGTGCCACCTACTGTTGGACATTTTGATTCATATCAGAAATATATTTATTAGTCTAGTATAGGTATTATGTATAAATATTTATGTTGAAACAGATGAGGCTAAGGAGAATACTCCCTGCATTTGCAGTAAAGCAGTCAGGCTTTCCATCTATTTCTATGTAGAAACTACTTTTATTCAAAATATTCAAACAGAAATTCTAAAATTCTAAATATTTTGTAAAAAGAAGGGTTTTTTTACAAAATGGCCAACAAACAAGAGTTAGTTAGCAAGAAGAGATATTAATTTGTTTCTAAATTAAAAGAAAGATAACCAGAAGTCCATTATTAGACATTTTTATTTAGCAAGAGAGTCTTGCTGATCAGTCAGTGTGTGGCAGCTGTAGAGCAGGCAGTGCTGGGTGAGAGTTCTCTCTGCTGTGCCTCTTGCAGCTGCAGCACAGATTCCTCTGGAATGTGCATGGCACAGCCATTTCATCTGCTCTGCACTGAATTAATGGATAAGAACAAAGCCATTGCTGCCATTAATATTTGCATGCCAGAATTGAACCTACTGGGCTTTCTCTAATGCAATTGACAGAGAATGTGTTTTCCCCCTCCTAAATAGCATATAAATAAACATGAAAAACCCAGCTTTTTTATTTCTCCTGTTCTGCATTTCCATAATTTAGGGAAAAGTAGCTTATGTGAAAAGGAACCTGCTTGACGTGTTTTCCCTCTATCAATATTAATGTTTTCCAGAGGTGACTAGATAAATCAGTAGAGATTGTTTGTCTCTCTGCCAAAAGGGGCCATAAAAGTAAATGACTGTGAGGAGAAAAGTGGAGTAAAGTGACAAGATTTATGCAGAGGTGTGCAGAGATGTGTGGAAAATCAAGATTGTTTTTTCATCTCCTAATTTGTAGTCCATTTTGGCACACACTCAGGATTGTGGTTTTTCTTCCTATCCTGAAGAAATAATCCCAAAATGGGTGATTGAATGATAGAAATAATTTTGGTAACGTCTTGCTGTCCCAGATGTTTCCAGAGAAACTGCTAATTACATGGAAGACTCTTTACTGAGCCCAGTTCTGAAGTGTCCTGTACCCTTCTTACTTCATCATGAAGCTACAGTGTCTGTCCAGTTTAAGAACATTACGCACATCACAGTGACTTGGTTAATCTCGTATTTTTAAATCCCCAAACACTCTCATCTATTTAATATATTCTTCATAATATTCAGTCTAAGGTCCTGTCTTTCTTCTCTGTGTGTTTCTAGTCACAGCAGTTTTTGGCAAGACTCCCAGGAATTTTGTGAAACTGATAAGCATTTTTAGCTTTTATAATAAGTTCTGAAAATAAGTTTTTACACATGCAAGTTTTACAAAGAGGCAATAGGTAAAAATAAATATACCTATATCTGCCATGTTTTTACCTATCTGCCAATAGGTCAAAATAAATATACCTATATCTGCCATGATATTTCTCTATCATAATATTCTGCAAGAGGACAAATGAGAAAAATGTAGAACTGTGGATACAGTTGTGCTTAGCTAATTTCTATGCTACAACCATTTCTATGAAAAATAAGGTGGGTTTAACTTAATTTATATACAATAGAGGAATCAGCATGAAGTAGCAGTGTTGTTGCCATGTACACATGATATGTTTGTGCTGTGGAGATTTCAGAATTTCAGACAATGAGGTCAGTGGCTACCTGACCTGAATTGCCACAATATTAGAGAGGAAATTGCTTCTAGTATATAATTTCCTGAAACATCCTCAGGGAATACACAGTTGTGATTACTCAGTGGCTTTAAATCAATGCAGTGGCTAGAACAATATTTATAACATTTGGCAGCTTAAAAATATTTTCAAATATGAAATGATGGATAGCATTTTGCCTAATGACTCCATTCAGTTTGTATTGTGGTCAAAACTGGCACTGAAGGGTTGGGTGTCTATATAGCACAGCCCCAGCCAAATGGCAGAATGTAGGTACAATAGCAAAGCATGAAAAGGATTGTTGTGCTAGTTCAAAGACAGGTAACTGCTTCCATTAACTTTAATTTTTAAGGGTTTTGCCTCTGAAGAGTTGAACAATGATGATAGAATTTGGTTGAATAACTGAAAGCAGAGTAGGTCATGCTTCATGTAGGGAATCATTATCCTGCAGATTTAAAAGATATCAGGTAGGAAAACATTCTTGAGTTGATTGACCTGCAGTGTGCAGTTAATATCCTGTCAAACAGCTGGAAACACAGAAGAGTGACTAAATCCAGACCAGGCAGCCTATCCAGTTACTAAGAAGAAAAGGCAAAACTCCCGTTCATTCCCAAATTTTACTGTGCATATTTCTATGTAATAATTCTGGACTCTGTCCCACAGTCTGTGTGGACTTTCTCTAAGGTCAAACCCTAAAATTACTCCAGAACATTTGCATGCAATTTTTAGGTGGCAGTCAGCAAATTTCATTTGAACAATGAGAAAGAAAATGCTCCCTTGGGTAAAAGGAACATAAAAATGTGATTCTGCAGCTCCTTCGAACTGTTGCTTCACTAAAATATTGACTACAAATATGATTGAGTTTGACTTGGAAGAGTATTTATTTCAATAAGGTGTTGCAAAAACTCCACTCTTCTCCACATTTCTCTTCTTTGGTGGCAATGTACTTGTTTTCATGAGAAAATTTTCTTGCCTTAGTTGCAATCCAAATTTTTTTCCACTTTATGGGGTTAAAAAAAAAGTGGGTAAAACTTACAAATCCTTACCAAAGATTTATGAGTCTCAAATGTAGCCTTTTCAGCTCTTTCATTCAGTTGCATTATACTAAGGAAACGTGGTTTTTATCTCTTACTAGCAGTTCTCTAAAAAGGCTGATTTGGCAGTATGCAAATTAAAGAGAGGAAAAAAAAATACATTCCAGGTAGTATGGTATTGTGTGCAGCAAAACTGAGTGAAATTCTCTTTCAATTCCCTCAGCTGGATCCTCATCAGCACAGCTCTACTGATGGCATTTCTTTAATTTCCCATGGATATTTCCTGTCCTTCAGAAGTTCCTCTGAATCCTTATTTTTTTTGTGTATGGATGAATCTGGTGTGAAAATCCTGTCTGGTTATGCAAGGCAGGCGAAAACTCTCTCTGCCCCATTCTATTCTAGCTCAAATTTCAAATTTCAACAATAAATTTGAATTTCTTTTCCTGTGTACCTCCCCCTGTCCCTTTCTTGGAGTTCACTCACACTTCTGAATAAAAGATTAAGTCTTTAAGTTCAGCTGCTCTGGTGAGGTCTGTTAGCACTTACTCCTAAAATGCATTTTACAGTTGCCATAAAGAATCCTACACAGAGCTTCAGAGCTGAAAGGTCTCTCACTCTGTTAGTCAGTAATGTGCTGCCAGCAACTCCAGGCATGTGTTCCATGTGCCGTTCTTACATAACCAACTGGTAGCTTTTTAATCAATTAGGATCCAAGAAAACCTGAATTCTTTCGTGAAGAATGACTGATACAAATGATAACAAAGACTACACAAAAAACCCCAGATTTTTAAATTTCCACTTCAACCTTACTGTGAGTAGAAAAAGCGGAAAAATAAATGCACTTTAAAATGCAGTTCAGTCATATTATGACATCCTTTCAACAGCTTTACATAACCTTCCTTTCTAGTTGTGGTATTTTAAAGATTTTTGAGGTAGTTGTGATGCATGCCAAGATGGTAGGAAGCATCTGGGCAGAGGAAATATTATTGAGGAAAATAGTCTAATGAGTAGACAAGTTATGAAGTCAATCTGTGCCCAAACCATGCATCCATATAATCTCTCACCTCAGAAGACTGCAAAATTTGTTTTATCATAGCATGCATTGCAAAATCCTGACAACTGGTTCTTTATATTGCACCATGTTTGTATATTCCTTATTGGATGTTTCATATTAACTGTTACATAGAAACAGGTCTTGAGTCAATTCAAAGCATCTTTTCCTAGCATCTTCAAGAATAAATGTTTTGTTGGATTTGGAACCAGATTATGTGATTGTTAAGAGAGGCTCTTAAATTTTTACACAAAAGAGAGAGGATTTGAGAAGAAAATGGGAAAACCTTTTTTCTCTTTCATTTATAGACTGGCAGTTGAGACTGGAGAGGAATAGTTTCTAAAGAACATCACTGCATCAAACAATCTGTAAGAACAAAATAGAAGCAGTATGAAAAAGGGAAAGTCTGATGGCAGATTGAGAGTCTTGTTTTATAAAATAGCTGCAGAGGGCTTGAGAGCTTTAGAGTGCCAGTGAGGGGGCAGAAGAGAAGTGTGCGCACATCTTAGGAGAAAATTACTGAGCTTTAATCTCAAGCATATTAACCTCAGGTTTTCATCGTGAGGTACCTTGGTCTTGGTTTTTGGAAATACTGAACTTTCTCATGTCTGTGTAAACAGAAGAAATAGTGCAGAGGAGAGGGTAGAGGAAAAAGTTACATGAGTTTAACAGGCATAAAATACAGATATCTGTGAAATGTAATTTTTTAAAAGAAATAGGTCCTGGGAAGATCATTATTTCAAACTAATTAGTGTGATCTTCCAATGAGCTCAGGAAGAGCACAGCTATCCTGTCAGTCTCTGAAGTACATGAAATGAATAGCACTGCTTACATGCTTAATGTGAAGGAGGTGGTTTGTACCTTGCTGAACTGGGATCCAAACCAGCACCTAGCTGTTTCATCAATGAAAGTTCCATGAGGTTCTGTTGTTGTGTCAGTCCAGCTCCAGAGAGTGGAAGCAGGGGACTCAGCAGGGCACAGATTGATGAAATGGGGAGCACAGGTGCCCTACACCATCGGGGTGGGAGAGTGTTCCCTGTCTTTACCACATTGCACTGACACCCATCTCCTTCAGCCAGGCTCGTGCTGCACCCAGACCAAAGCAGGAGTACCTGAGCTCCTGCCTTTATATGACATTTGCAAGATGAGTATAGAATACTATTTATAGGCTACCCACGTTTTAAGAAGGATGAGGTTTTATTTAAAAAATGAGAAAGATGGCTAATAGAGAAGCTCAAAGTTAAGCTGTGACTCAATCATGGACCACTAGTCATGTTTGCTGAGGAATGATTTTTATTATTGTAGGCAACTCTTCAATCTGTTAGAGATAACAGAAGCCAATCTCTGGAAACTTGAGAGTACAAGTAAGCAAGATGCAAGTTTTAACCAGGTAATCAGCTACTGAGCAGCACACCCATAGAGGTGGTAGATGCTCTCTTGCAGTCACTTAAAACCAAGGCTGAATGCCGTGGAGATACAGTGCGAGTCAGAAACTGTGCACTTGATGCAGAAGTTGCTGGTGAGAGTTAGAGGTCAGACCATGTGGCAGTTGTCCCTTTTCATCTTAAATTCCCCAAGTTGGAGGCACATCTTAACAATGCTAGATTGCTTCTCCAGGTGCCAAAAAATGTTCAGCTAGTCTAGAAAAACATTCTGAAAGACTGTTGCTCAAATGTGATTGTATTTAAGCAAAATATAATTTGGGGAACCAAAACTATATAGACTTCATAAGCAGGATGTGACCTTGTTGTATTGCTTAGCACATGCAGTACAATACAGCCCTGGGTATTAAGAGTTGTTCAGGACAAACTGAAAAGAATTTTAAAGCAATCATTGAGATTTTTTGATACAGCTCCAGAATTAATTAAGAAACTATTGTTAATGACCACAGGTACTAGTCATCTTTGAAGGAAGGAAAAAGTGGTCGTCTGGAGAATAAACATGATGCTGTTGGAAGATTCTTCCTAATAAAAATACTCAGACTGAGAATCATCAATAAATGTGATAAGCAAGTATTTAACCTTTGGGTTCAGTTTGTTCACATTCCAAACAAATATAGTTAGAGATGCTTAAACATTTGTAAGTGTTGAACATATGTTTACAGAGTAATTATATTTAACATTGGGAAATTCACAAAACACTTTCCACATGTGTCATGTGCCCTTTTATATTAATGTTTCCTAAATGTCATGTTGAAGAGTATAATAAATTCCAGCTTCTTTCTAAGGTACCTGAGGTGGTAGCTTTAGAAGTTATTTTTCTTAGCTGTAATAACTTCTTGCATTTAAATATATTGTTGGTATTTTCATACATCCTATGACTTGGCATTTTCCAGTAGGCCGACAGGTTAAGGTTTTGATAAACCACATGATTAAGCAAGGTTTTTACTGCAGCTATCCTTTTGCATTTCAAATTGTCAGTTTGTTGCTACTGTGGTTCCCCTCTGCACAGGATTACCTTTGTTCAACAGGAATCGTGCAAGTCAGTGATTAACAAGAGATTGGCTAACGTAGTTCACTGCATTATGCAATTTTGATATTGCACTTCATTTCACCAATGGGAAAAAAAAATTAAAAGGGAAGCTCCTATAAGCTGCTTTTTCATCTGAACTCTCCACACAGCCTCGGTGCTTGGAGCCCTTTCAGCCGGGCAGGCTGTTTTGGCTCACTGTCCTAGTGCGCTGTGCCCTGGCTGGTGCCTCCAGGGCTGCTGAACATCACCATGGAAGTGCAATTCCCAGGCTGTGAGCAAGGCCTCCGTGGGCAGCCAGGCTGGGAACGGGCTGAGAATGGGGAGCACCAGCTGGGCTTTTGCTCCTTGCTGCCCTTCGTGGGCCCTGCAGAGAGATGTCGGGTCCTGCATCTGCTCCCTCTGCTTTGGGGCTGCTTGGAGCACGAGGAAGGACACCTGTGCTCACCTGTGCTCACCTGTGCTCACCTGTGCTTCCTCAACAAGACGAGCAACTGCTTCTCATGGAGGGCGGCAGAGCCCTGAACAGCTGCCCAGGGGGGTGTGGGTTGTGCCTCCCTGGAGACATCCCAAGCCCAGCTGGCCGCGTTCCGGTGTCAACCTGCGCCAGGTGACCCTGCCTTGGCAGGGGGTTGGACTGGAGGACCTCCAGAGGTCACTTCCAACCCTAGCGATTCTGTGATTCTGCAAAACAGGACGCTGAGCCCTCGGCAGGAGAGCAGATTTGTGTAGAAACCAACGAAATCGCATGTCACTTCGTCGCATTTAACAAACGATAAGATTGTTACACGCTCCCTCCCCAATGTCAAAGCCTCTAGCACCCTTTCACAGCTCAGCCCGCAGCCATTGCCAGTGCCAGCCTGACACCTGCCGGCGGCCTTGAGGGAGCGGGAGGGGAACCGGCCCGGGCTTGGTGTTTCCAAGGAGATCGGACCCGAGAAACGCCGGGAGCGGCGGAAGGAGTGGCGGCGGCGACTCGGGAGCGGCGACTCGGGAGCGGCGACTCGGGAGCGGCGACTCGGGAGCGGCGACTCGGGAGCGGCGACTCGGGAGCGGCGACTCGGGAGCGGCGACTCGGAAGCGGCGGAACGAACGCCTCGGGAGCAGCTATTCGGGGCCGGGCAGGGCTGCACGGCCGCCGCCGGCAGGGGGCGCAGGGGGCGGGGCGGCACGCGGCGGTCCCTGCCGGGCGCCGTAGCGGGCGGGGCCGTGCCGCTGTGAGGGGCCGCGCTGCCATGGCGGCGGGGCTGCTGTGAGGGGCGCGGGGCACTGCCGGGGTCGCGGGCGGCCATGGCGGCGGGCAGCGCTATCCAGATCCCCACGCGGCTGCCGCTGCTGCTCACACACGAGAGCGTGCTGCTGCCCGGCTCCACCATGCGCACCAGCGTGGACTCGCCGCGCAACATGCAGCTGGTGCGCAGCCGGCTGCTGAAGGGCACCTCGCTGCGGAGCACCATCATCGGCGTCATCCCCAACACCAGCGACCCCACGTCCGACTGCGACGACCTGCCCAACCTGCACAGGTGCGGCCCGGCCCGGCCCTCCCTGCCGCCCTCGCGGCCTGCGCTCCCTCCGGAGCCCGGCTCGGCCTCTCCGGCCGGGGCTGGCCGTGGGCTCACCCCGCGGGGCCGTGCTGCTCCGCCGCCCTGGGGAAACGCCCGTGCCCTCCGAGAGCCTGAGCGCTGCATCGGCCTGGCGGGCCAGCTGCGGGACGGGCTGGCAGGCGGCCCGAGGGGAAGCGTGAAAAGAGACTAAGGTGCAGGAGCAAAATAAGACGAAAGAACGCAGCTCTAGGGCTGTCGCAACTGTTGACCATAGCATTTTTCACCGAATAGGTAACACGGATATTGACTTAATTCACATAAAATGAAAACAAAGTGTTAAAGTGGTAAAGCGTGAATGAAACTAACATGCTGTAACCCTTACCCTCCAAACTTCATCGATCGCATCAGTGGATTTATTAAGATTTTGCAAGAAAATAACTTAAGTTTTAAATCTCCTTAAATAAGTGCGGTGATCTAAAATGTTTGTTCCGTACAAAGCCGGGAATTTCAGTGAAGAACAGTAATTTTCAAACACTCCCATTTCTCAATGCGTATTGTTTAAGCAGAAATGTCAGTGTGCCTGCCTATAGCAAGATCCATTATTGATGAAGAAATTATGTAAGTTTCTAAATTGCATGACTATGTTACAGTATCTTAGTTTTTTAGTTAACTCATTCGTGTTCAGGTTTTAGGGTTTGGTTTTGTAATCTGTGTTACTAAGGAAATTGGATAATTTGGTTGCATTTCATGGTAAGAACTATGACCCAGCAGGGTCTCGCAACCTATAGTTTGATTTCTTCTGATAAGGGGCACACAAATTGTTCTCTGGAAGGTCACAAATAACACAAGGATTTGATCTGTTTTTAGGATAGGCACTGCTGCCTTGGCAGTTCAGGTGGTTGGTAGCAACTGGCCCAAGCCCCATTACACGTTGCTGGTGACAGGCCTGTGCCGCTTCCAGATCCTGCAGCTGCTCAAGGAGAAGCCATATCCCATTGCTGAAGTGCAGCAGTTAGATCGACTCGAGGAGTTCACTAATGACCATAAATCTGAGGAGGAGCTTGGAGAGCTGTCAGAACAATTCTACAAGTATGCAGTACAGGTAATTAATTTTAATCCTATATATCATATAACCTGTGTGTACGCTTTGGGTCTTTATTTGTTTCATATCTGTCCTTCTGTTTCTCCAGTTCCTATATTTTTCAGGGACTAATAGAGTTTCAGTATTTCTGCTACAAAGCTTGATGTTTTTGTGCCGAGTTCCAGGGCGTCTATACAGCTCATTGCAGCTGAGTCTAACTGCTTGTGTTGGTGCTATGATAAGTTGGTGTTTCATGTATAGAAATACTGTAAATGCCTTCTAGTAAAAGATTTGATTAATTTTTCTTGAATTTTAAAGATGTGTAAGAAAATATGTACAATGGATTTTTTTGTGAGTTTGTGTTTTTTGTTTTTTTAATGAAAGGAAAGAAACCCTCCACAGCCTTGATTATAAGCTAGGTGTAATGAATTTGAGTTTACAGGATGTAAAAAGAGGCATGGGGAAATTTTTAATCTGGATCTGTGGGGAAAATAAGAGATACATGTATTGAAAAAAATGCTGCAAACAATAATGATATTTTTGAACTTCTCCAACAAGTAGAAAGCTCAAAGTCTTGATGCCCTAAGCTGAGTTAGTGCCTCATCTGTGAACTTTTTGTGAACTTATTTCAGTAGCTTTTTGGCAAACTACATAGATGTGCTTCACACTGAAAGATACAATCCTGTTTAGGTCAGAGAGCCACTGCGATAATTGAAAAGAAACACAGCAGCTATTAATGTTGTTCCTCGTGTGTTGTAGCTGGTTGAGATGCTGGATCTGTCTGTGCCTGCAGTCGCAAAGCTCCGACGTCTCCTGGACAATCTGCCTAGAGAAGCTCTGCCAGATATACTGACCTCTATCATCCGAACAACCAACCAGGAGAAGCTGCAGGTAGCATGTTCTTCACCTTTTTTAGTGCTAGTTAGGTGTTGCTATCGTTTTAGAGTCAGTCACTTCTAGACGGTATTGGAATTGCTTACGCTTCTGACTGTACAGTGATAACGCTGTGCCAGCAAGGATTTGTGTTACAACTGAGTGTGAATGCTCCTAAGTGTTTTTATGCTGTTGTTTGAAGTGTTTAGATATGCATATATCCAGATTCACCTAAGAGGTAAATAGATCTAGTTGGGAAATCTTGGAAATGGTTCATCTTATAAACGATAAGTAGAGCATGGACTTCCCATAGTAAAGATGATAAATCTTTCTTCATGTTGTGTTGAAACTTTGCTTGCATATCACAGCTGACTGATCATTGCACATATCTTAATAACTTCAGAATTATTTTTCTTAAATATTTTTAAAATCTTGTAGGCTGGGTTTCTTTAAATACTGAGACGCTGGTTTAGTTTCTATCATATGTCAAAGTAAATCTATGCAAAAATTATCTTTATGGCTTGGTACTTATTAGTCTGATTTCTGTCTTTGCTTGTGGTGTTTGGAAATTTTGTTGTTCCTTTTCTTCTGTGACTGCTAATGCTGCACCTGGAATTGAAAGTATGTTACGTTCTTTCAAAGCACCACAAGTAGAAATTCATGCAGTAATTTGAAGGGAAGGTGTGTACTGTAGCTAAATATCCTGCTGGAGTAAAATACATTAGTTATTAGTGTGTCACTTTTTAAAATTTATTAGAAGTTCTAAAGAAAAGAGCAAAATACAGAGGAGCAGAATTCTACCCATTTCCACATATTAACTTCATTTAATGTGAAAATGGAATTGTGCGTAAAGTTTTAAAAAGACAAAAAATCTCTAAACAAAACCCTTAAGGTGCAAGATGATTTTTTTTCCCTGGGATACCCAAGGAGATGATGCTGTAACTTTCTTAACATCTCTTAACAGGGCCATCTCTTTCCTGAGGCCCAGTAATTAAAAAATAGAACGTTGATAAATGTTTGCCACAGAAAATGCAACAGAAATGTTAAGATGCTTTGAAACTAGGCAGGATAAGAGACTTTTTCTCTAGTTTGAAGTGCTTTGTAGTTCAGCCATTCAGACCCTTGGGGCTAGATTTTGTGTACAGTATTCTGCTTTTCTTGTTACCTCTTTTCCTAATCCATCTGTTCTATACCTCTATTCAAAAGACATTAGCAGTATCTCCATGTTCCCTTCCCCTAAACTGAGGATTCATCAGTGTGAACTTGTTGGCTGCTCACAACTCCTTGCTTTTAGATTTTAGATGCTGTTAGGCTGGAAGAACGGTTCAAGATGACCATACCATTGCTTGTTAGACAGATTGAAGGCCTGAAGTTGCTTCAAAAAACAAGAAAGCCCAAACAGGATGATGATAAAAGGGTATGGAGCTTTAAATTTGGTATCCTTAAACATTCTAAATAAGTACTAAGATGCACTTGTTAAACAGGCTAATGAAAATGCATTATTTTAATCTGTGCATTTTTAGTGTGTAGCCATAGCATGTGATCATAGTCTGGAGCTGCAGAGAACACCCAGCTGGCATCTTTGGCTGTGTAGATATGCAAAAGACAAAATTTTTATTTAAAACTGCCTATGCTCTTTTTTTTTTTTCTGTTATGTTAATCTGAGTACTTTGTGACGTTGAATGCTCAGATTCCTCTGAAGAGTCAGTTCATGTGCACGGTGTGCACACAGTGAGCCTTGGCCTGTGCATTGAAAGGTGTGTCTTTTACTGATGGCATTGCAGATGAATGGCAGCATTTGAATTACACACAGAGAATGTGTGTTGTAAAATGGAGCTTGTTCACTTTGATGCATCTAACTGCACTTATCCTGTGCAAATGGGAAGTCATTGAGAAATGAAAAAAGATAAGACATTTACACATTTTGTAAAGATTAAGTTCTGTTTAATATGATGTGCTGCAGTGCTTGAAATGTCACAAATGTCTCCTTTCACTTTTGTTCAAACTGTACACTGTTTTCTGTTGTTTGCTAGTTTAGGCTATATAATGGATTTAGGACCTAATACATAAAAACTGTAACTTTTTTAAGTAGCACCAGTAACAGTTTTTGAAGTTAATTTCTGGAGTTAAAATGTTCTGAGTTTTTCTATGCATCTTACCTGTTTTTGTAATGATTTTTGTTCTAAGCCCAAGTACACAACTTATTTAAAACCAAGACCTGCTGCTGTTCTCTGGCTCTGTGTTCATTGCACAGGTTGTAGCTATTCGTCCGAATAGAAGGATCACTCACGGAAGCATTACAGAAGATGAAGAGGAGGAGGAAGATCATGATGATGTTGTCATGCTAGAAAAAAAGATTAGAACATCCAGTATGTCAGAGCAAGCTCTTAAAGTTTGTCTTAAAGAAATAAAAAGGTAGGAGGGTTTTAACTGGTGTTTTCTTCTAAATTTTAAAACAAACCTTGCAGACCTTTTCCTGTTTGACACATGTTTGTGTTGTGTTTTTGAAATTATTTTAAACTTCACGTTTGTTCAGTTGCTGCCTTGTGGTGCAGTAGAGGCTTCCTTTGCATTTAATTTCTGGTTGGCCTTTTGAATTCAGTGCTTGTATTTCCAGATTAAAGAAGATGCCTCAGTCAATGCCAGAATATGCTTTGACAAGGAATTACTTGGAACTGATGGTAGAATTGCCATGGAACAAGAGTACGAAAGGTAAACCTTTCTATTAGTGGTGATTCTCTTGCACAGACATTTTAGGAAAAGTAACTAACGTGTAAACACTGTTACTTAGTGCTGTCTTGTAAAAACATCATTGATATGTTACTTCAAGCCAGGTAAACTGTTACACTTGTGAGAACTGTACACTGAATAGCCTGTGTAGCTCAGTTGTACATCTAAGAATGTGAATTTTAAAAGTATTAGGAATAGTTTCATTAAAAAATGAAGGTGTTACTAATTACAATTTGTGCTAGTATGTATAAAAAATAATAAAGAAATGAGCATCTAAGTATTTTTTTATATGTTAGACAAAAAAACTTTAGGACATTTCTGTAACATTAATATTCCTGAAGAAGGTTCTGGTTTATCTAAAGCTAATCAAGTTTGGTAAGGAAGAAAAGGATAAAAAAGCACAATTGCAATTACTTTTAATAATTAAAACATGAGCTGTAGTAGAAAAACTGAGTCTCATGTCTGCTTTGTACCATAGTTTTCAAAGTTGTGAGCAGAGGATGATACTGGTAAAACACATAGAGTGTGCAGAAATGGAGAGTGAGGGAAGAGTAGAAAATCAAACACGACCAACAGACATTTCCTGCTGAGCTGCACAAGTAGTTAAAGTGAGCAAACTGACTTTCCACAAGGTGAACTTTGCACACCTGCAGAAATGTCTGTCCATCTCTAGCCTTCTGCTGGGATTTGCAGTGGTGAATTGTTGCGGGTTTGAAATAGAGCCCTGTTTACAAATCTTCTTGTAAGTATTTTCTTTAATCATTAAATTGTAAAACTGCCTACAGATACTTTGCAGTATTATTCAAAGAATCCCAAAATGAGTAAAGTATTTGACAGTCGCGTCCTAGCAGAATGTTTCCTTGGTGAAAGTTGCTCTTTGATCTTTTAAAATTATGCCACATCATGTAAAGTTTGAAGTTTTTACTTAAAGTTGGTGACTGGTGCTGTTGGTAGGTAGGTACAGTGAATAAACACACACAGGAATATAAAAAATAGAAAGTCATGATAATTATTTTAGCCTTGGATGTCATTATCAGTACTGTAATCTGCCTAGCTTACATCTAATTTCCTTATTAAAGAAGAATTATAATACCTTTGTTTTAGAAAAGCATTTTCTGAAATGTGCATGTGTTGGGGGATTGCCCTGATGAAGGTGTTTGTTGCTACTGTGGAATGAATGATTTCCATTTGGAAGGTAAATGCACTGATCCCTTTGCTGTTGTTGGTGACAGATCGCTTGGAAATCCGTGCAGCTCGGATTGTTCTGGATAATGATCATTATGCCATGGAGAAGTTGAAGAAGAGAGTTTTGGAGTACTTGGCCGTGCGACAGCTTAAAAACAACCTCAAGGGACCCATTCTTTGTTTTGTGGGACCCCCAGGAGTTGGTAAAACCAGTGTTGGAAGATCAATTGCAAAGACTTTGGGTCGAGAATTCCACAGAATTGCTTTAGGAGGAGTCTGTGATCAGTCTGATATTCGAGGCCACAGGTAATTACTTCTTCATTTCCTAATTGCAGTTTTTAATCTACAGAATACATTGATTATTCACTGTTCAGCTAATACAGAGAAATTTTGCTTCTTTGAAACAATGGTAGGTATTTATTGATTTTCCTTGGTATTCAGTGGTGTTATTTGGGAGAGAATTTTAGTAGGAATGGATGTTTGGTGTTGAGGTACTGCCTTAATTCTTTTGCAGCTGCCCTTTATTGTCATAGGCAATGGATTTCTTCAGTCATTTTAGCACTTTGAAGAACTAATTCAGTAGAAAGGCTAATACAAGCTTTTAATTTTTTTACTTTTTAAGAGGGACCTAAAGATTTAATTATATGGTGTAACCTGTGGTAGCAATGCATTCCTTTATAACTGTGTTTGCTGCTGAAACAGGAGGAGGAACATAAAAGTTGCTGGAGAATGGCAGTGGACTTGTTTGTGCACTGTTTTCTCATTTCAGAAAGAACTGGCTGGTTGCAAAGTAGATTTTTTGGGTGACTTTCCTTAGGACTGTTTTTGATGTTGCATTTCTTTCTGTATCTACTACTTAGTCTTTTAAACCATTGGTTTGTATTAGTCCATTGCAGCTGGAAGTATAATGAAATTCCTCATTCCTTGCAGCTGGAAGTATAATGAAAGGGTAGTAGAGATAGGTAACTGCCAAGCATCAGTGCAGCATTTTTGCTTCCATGAAACACGTTCTGTGCCTACTGCATGCAGTGTAGGAAATGTGGAATAATGAGTTTTAGTCAGGTTTTCATTTAAGTCATGTTATTGAATAAATTTTCTCCTTACAACAGTAGGTGAATATTGTCAGTTAAGGCTATCAGTTATTTTTTTTATGCCATTTAGCAGTTAATTTTGCACAGTGGCTATGCAGCTACTCTCAATCAGTAGAATACACCTCAAATAAAATATCCTAAAACCAACTTAAAGTGTGACTCGACAACATGCTATTCGAAGTGAAGCCACTAGAGGCTGTGGAATACTCAGCGTTGTGGACGCAAGGAGCTTTTCCAGGGCAGAGCAGGACTAACGCCTTTGAAACAGGGAAGCCACATTTGAACTTGACGTTACAAACAAAAGTCAAACTTTCTATCTTGTCATTTGACCTTATAAAGAGTACAGACAGCTGGATTTATGTGAAAGAGCCTCTAAAAAGCTTTCAAAATCAGGTATTTGTGGCTATCATGCATTTTTGAAGGCATTATTAAATTATTAATTAATGTTAGAGGCTAACCATTATAAATTTCATATTAAAATGTATTTTAAATTAGCCAATGGCAAATACTTGATAAGAGAGTTTATTTTTCATCAGCAAAACATACTGTAATCTAGAATTAGCAAGAAAATTGTGTGGTTACTCCTCAAGAAGCAAGTGTATAGTTTAGAAATGAACTTCTGAGTAGTTGGTACAAGCAGTCCTTTTTAACTGACTGGTTTTCTAAGTTTTTTGTGGCTAAAACCAAAGCTACCTGTTGCATTATGGTTTTTAAATTCTGCTTTGGTTTGCTTTCCTGCTTCTCAGAATAAGATTTAATCAGATTAGAACTACAGCTTCTCTGTAGAACTCTGTAATGTCCTTTTGTGTGAATAAATCCTTCAGGTTATTCCCAGCCAGGTGAATCCATGTTGTGCATCTGCTGGCAGTCAGAGGGAGGTGGTCTAGAAGTGGAGGAGACACAGACTTGTTGTTTTCTGAGTTTCACGATTTAGTTGGCTGATTTTCTAATATTACACCTTAGAAGACATTGTTTTTCTCCTCAAATCTCCTTATTAGGCTTTAGGCTTTAGTTAAGGATTCCATTAACATTGCAGAAGAAGGGTACTGTATGTACCTACTGATATACTGGACATGTAGCAAAATGTACTAAATGTACTAGAACACTCAAAAGGAACTCTTTCAGTTTGACTTGTAAGCAAACAGTGCCTGAAATAGCATTCACTTGGGCCACTTCAGTGAAAGATGCAGACCGAGAGATTCAGAAACAGATCTGTTGGAGAGCAGCAGGGTGGGGCATGGTGTTTCAGTAGTTGTGCAGTCCCGGCTGATGTGTAAGTGGGGCAATTGGAAATGTCCAGGTTTGGCCATTTTCACTGGGGATCTGTGCCTGCACCTGGGCTTTGGGAATCCTGTTTTGATTGGGTGGAGAGTAGCAAGGACTGTTCTGCATTCCCAAAATGAAGTCACTCTCTTGGTACAAAACCAGGACTCCTTTATCAGACATCCTTCAGCTGTTACCCACCTTTACCGCTCATCTATACCATATATTACAGTATGCTGGTTTACGTTTGTTATTGTCCTAGGTTGCAATATTGATGTAGTTAAGTATTCTATTACCACCAGCTGTGGGCCATTAGCTGCTATCACCCACTCCGGATGACAGGCAATGGGCCATCCGTTAGCTATTATCACTTGCTAATGACCCACCCCGCATGACAGGCAATGGGCCATCAGGGACCCACCGTGTGACTCATGGACTTATCTCATCCCATTGTGAGATGCTCTGCTGAGGAGGGAGGAGCCAGGTGTTCCCACCTGGTTATAACTTGGCCTTGGAACTGCCTGAGCTAGCCCTGTCTACTGGGTTCCCAGAGGACCAGAGCTACTACTGGATCTTCAGCTGGAGACTAGACCTTCACAGGATCACCGCTTCAACTGGACTACTTCAGTTGGACTGCTACTACCACCCTAACAGGGTGTTAGGTTGTATCTGACTTTGTCAGTGCTTTTCCTTGTATTATTTCACTTATTTTTAATTTCAGTCTTGACTTGTGATCTCCCACTGGTTTGTTTTCAAACCAAGACATATTTTGGCGCCCAACGTGGGGCACGACCTGGGGAAACGCAGAAATCCTATCACCATGATGCTCAGCTTATCTATATGGGTGCTTTATCTCGCTCTCTATATCTTTCCTCAAATGGGAAGCTATCTGCCCGTCGTATTGCTCTTGTTACGATCAGGGCATGGCATGAAAATTGCTCTATTGGTTTATTATGCCTATTGCATAGTAACCTGTGAGGCGATGAACACCATTCGTTATATATACTCGACTTTGTCTGCCTGGCCTAACCTGAGCTGCTCCATCTGGGACCTCCTCAGCAATCGCACCCACCCTCTGGGGCTAGGAGGAGAGAGCGGTTTCTTCCAGCATTTCAGGACGGGCACAGCCGTCTTTGACAATATTGAGTTCTCTCTGGATGCTAAAGATGGCATAATCTTCCTGTTAGTTCTGTTTTCTTTTTTCTCTGCGACCAGCACCGTGTACCTCATGCTGAAGAACAGAACAATACTTTGTCTTCTTGAGGAGGAGAAACTAAGCAAATCAGGAGGCAAGAGGAAAAGAACCAAAGGAGCAGTCGACGTCTCAACACAGACCATCACCAAATCAGAACAGTTGAAGCCGGTAGCAGTTGCCTCCGTCCAGAAAAAGAAATCCAAGAGCAAGTCAGTCCGCATAGCGACTGACGAGGATGCGGCAGGACCATCTCACCCAGCAGAAGAGACAGAGCCGGAGATCATCACTCGCTCTCTATCCCTGGGGGAGCTGCGTGACCTACGGAGGGAATTCACCCGGCAGGCAAATGAGTCCATCTTGACCTGGCTGCTCCGTATCTGGGACGCCGCAGCTAATGACACTATTCTGGATGGAAGTGAGGCCAGACAACTGGGATCCCTGTCTCAGGATGTGGTCATTGACCAGGGGATTGGGAAAACCCAGGAAACTCTCAGCCTCTGGCGGCGATTGCTACTGAGTGTACGGGACAGATACCTGTGCAAAGAAGACCTCCAGATGCACCAAAGGAAATGGAACACAATAGAACAAGGTATCCGATGCCTGAGGGAATTGGCCGTGCTAGAGATCATTTTCTCAGACAACGAGAGATTCCCCAAGAGCCCAGATAATGTCCGGTGCACTTCATAAATGTGGCTAAGATTCGCGCGGCTCGGACCGGAGATATACTCTCGTTACCTGGCAACATTGCAGTGGAGGGAAGGCGAAGACCAGGTGGGCGAGTTAGCAAACAAACTGAGAATTTATGAGGACACTGTCACCGCCCCACTACGCACCCAGGTCTCATCGGTAGAAACAAACCTGGCCGAGCAAGTCCAGAGATTGATTGAAGAGAGCCATCAGAAACTAAGGAAAGAGCTCACAGAAAGATTTTTCCATGCCACACCAAAACCAACCCGAGTCTCTGCCATCAGGAGCAGACGTACTCCAGTCAGGGAAAGAAAACAAACTCCACGACGTGACCTCTGGTTTTTCCTGCAAGAGCATGGGGAAGACATGAGGAAGTGGGATAGGAAACCCACCTCCACCTTAGCAGCCCGGGTACGTGAATTGAAAACAGAAACATCCACCTCAAGAAGCTCATCTAGGTACAACACTGCCCCAGTCTCTTGTGGACAGAACCCCCGACAGAATGGAAATGATAATATGACTGATCCTCTTGAAGGAACCTCAGGAACACATTTACAGGAGAAGAACATCGTGCACCAAAAACAGGATTAGAGGAGCCCTGCCTCTAGCCAGGTAGAGGAAAGGGATAACCGGATCTATTGGACTGTGTGGATCCGATGGCCTGGCACGTCTGACCCACAAAGATACACGGCTTTGGTTGACACCGGCGCTCAGTGCACCCTGATGCCATCCAGGTATGGGGGGACCGAATCCATTTCTATTTCTGGGGTGACAGGAGGATCCCAGCAGCTGACTGTACTGGAAGCTGAAGTGAGTTTAACTGGGAATGAGTGGCAGAAACACCCCATTGTGACTGGTCCAGACGCCCCATGCATCCTCGGCATAGATTATCTCAGGAGTGGATATTTCAAGGACCCGAAGGGACATCGCTGGGCTTTTGGGATAGCAGCCGTAGAGACAGAAGACATAAGACAACTGAATAGCCTGCCTGGTCTCTGATAACCCGTCTGCTGTAGGACTACTGAGAATTGAAGAACAGCGGGTACCAATTGCTACAGCAACAGTGCACCGCCGGCAATACCGCACTGACAGAGACTCTGTAGCCCCCATCCATAAGATGATTCGGGATCTGGAGAGCCAAGGGGTGGTCAGCAAGGCTCACTCACCCTTTAACAGCCCTATATGGCCGGTGCGTAAGTCCAGTGAAGAATGGAGACTGACGGTGGATTACCGTGGCCTGAATGAAGTCACACCACCACTGAGTGCTGCTGTACCCGACATGTTGGAACTTCAGTATGAGCTGGAATCCAAGGCAGCAAAGTGGTATGCGACCATCGATATTGCCAATGCCTTTTTCTCCATTCCTCTGGCAGCAGAGTGCAGGCCTCAGTTTGCTTTCACCTGGAGAGGTGTGCAGTACACATGGAACCGACTGCCCCAGGGGTGGAAGCACAGTCCCACCATCTGCCATGGACTGATCCAGGCTGCACTGGAAAAGGGTGAGGCTCCAGAACATCTGCAGTATATTGATGACATCATTGTGTGGGGGGACACAGCAACGGAAGTATTTGGGAAAGGAGAGAAAATCATCAAAATTCTCCTGGAAGCCGGTTTTGCCATCAAGAAGAGCAAAGTCAAGGGACCTGCCCGAGAGATCCAGTTCCTGGGAGTAAAGTGGCAAGACGGACGGCGTCAGATTCCTTCTGAGGTCATCAATAAGATCATCGCGATGTCTCCACCAACCAACAAGAAGGAGACGCAAGCTTTCCTAGGCGCCATAGGCTTTTGGAGAATGCATATCCCTGAGTACAGCCAGATCGTGAGTCCTCTCTACCTCATAACCCGCAAGAAGAACGATTTCCACTGGGGCCCTGAACAGCAGCAAGCCTTCACCCAGATCAAACAGGAGATCGCTCATGCGGTAGCCCTTGGACCAGTCAGGACAGGACCAGAGGTAAAGAATGTACTTTACTCTGCAGCCGGGAGCCATGGTCTGTCCTGGAGCCTTTGGCAGAAGGTGCCTGGTGAGACCCGAGGTCGACCACTGGGATTCTGGAGTCGAAGTTACAGAGGGTCTGAAGTCAACTACACCCCCACCGAGAAAGAAATCTTGGCAGCTTACGAAGGAGTCCAAGCCGCCTCAGAGGTGATCGGCACAGAAACACAACTTCTCCTTGCACCCCGACTGCCAGTACTGGGGTGGATGTTCAAGGGAAGGGTTCCCTCTACCCACCATGCCACTGATGCTACGTGGAGCAAATGGATTGCCCTCATCACACAGCGCGCCCGTATTGGAAACCCGAATCGCCCTGGGATTCTGGAAATGATAACAAACTGGCCTGAAGGTGAGACTTTTAAATTATCTTCAGAAGAAGCAGAGGAGCAAGTAGCACGTGCCGAGGAAGCACCCCTGTATAACGAGCTGCCGGAGAGTGAAAGACGCTATGCCCTCTTCACCGATGGGTCCTGCCGAATTGTAGGCGCAGATCGGAAATGGAAAGCTGCAGTATGGAGCCCCCCATGACAAGCTGCACAGGCTACCGAGGGACAAGGTGGATCGAGTCAGGTTGCAGAGCTTAAAGCCATCCAGCTGGCTTTGGATATTGCTGAACGAGAGAAATGGCCAAGGCTCTATCTCTACACCGACTCCTGGATGGTAGCCAATGCACTGTGGGGATGGTTAGATCGCTGGAGAAAGGCTAACTGGCAGCGCAGAGGAAAACCCATCTGGGCCGCTGAGATTTGGCAGGACATCGCCGCCCGGGCAGAAAAGGTGACTGTGAAAGTTCGACACGTGGATGCACATATACCTAAGAGTCGGGCTAATGAAGAGCATCGTAACAACGAGCAGGTGGACCGAGCTGCCAAGGTGAAAGTGTCACAGGTGGATCTGGACTGGCAGCACAAAGGAGAATTATTTCTAGCTCGTTGGGCCCATGATGCCTCTGGTCATCAAGGGAGAGATGCGACATACAGGTGGGCTCGTGACCGAGGGGTGGACTTGACCATGGACAACATCTCACAGGTCATCCACAGCTGTGAGACTTGCGCTGCAATCAAACAGGCCAAGCGGGTGAAGCCTCTGTGGTACGGTGGACGATGGTCAAAGTACAGGTATGGGGAAGTATGGCAAGTTGACTACATCACACTTCCCCAAACCCGCCAAGGAAAGCGCTATGTGTTGACCATGGTGGAAGCAACCACAGGATGGTTAGAGACCTACCCTGTGCCTCATGCTACTGCCCGGAACACCATCTTGGGTCTGGAAAAGCAAGTCCTGTGGAGACATGGTACCCCTGAGAGAATTGAGTCTGACAATGGAACCCATTTCAAGAATGGCCTCATAAGCACCTGGGCTAGAGAGCACGGAATTGAATGGATATACCACATCCCCTATCATGCACCAGCTGCCGGGAAAGTTGAACGGTGCAACGGACTACTTAAGACAACTTTGAAGGCACTTGGCGGGGGAACCTTCAAAAATTGGGAACTGAATTTAGCAAAGGCCACCTGGATGGTTAACACAAGGGGTTCTATCAATCGAGCCGGTCCTGCCGAGTCCGAACCTTTGCACACAGTGGATGGAGATAAAGTCCCTGTGGTACACATAAGAGGTTTTTTAGGAAAGACTGTTTGGATTAGTCCCACCTCAGGCAAAGGCAAACCCATCCGTGGAGTGGTTTTTGCCCAAGGACCTGGTTATACTTGGTGGGTGATGCAGGCAGATGGGGAAACCCATTGTGTCCCACAAGGAGACCTTATCTTAAGTGAGAACTGTGTAGATGGTAATAGAATAAGGGGTGGATAATGTCCTAGGTTGCAATATTGATGTAGTTAAGTATTCTATTACCACCAGCTGTGGGCCATTAGCTGCTATCACCCACTCCGGATGGCAGGCAATGGGCCATCCCTTAGCTATTATCACTTGCTAATGACCCACCCCGCATGACAGGCAATGGGCCATCAGGGACCCACCGTGTGACTCATGGACTTATCTCATCCCATTGTGAGATGCTCTGCCGAGGAGGGAGGAGCCAGGTGTTCCCACCTGGATATAAGCTGGCCTTGGAACTGCCTGAGCCAGCCCTGTCTACTGGGTTCCCAGAGGACCAGAGCTACTACTGGATCTTCAGCTGGAGACTAGACCTTCACAGGATCACCGCTTCAACTGGACTACTTCAGTCGGACTGCTACTACCACCCTAACAGGGTGTTAGGTTGTATCTGACTTTGTCAGTGCTTTTCCTTGTATTATTTCACTTATTTTTAATTTCAGTCTTGACTTGTGATCTCCCACTGGTTTGTTTTCAAACCAAGACAGTTATTTACTTGTATTTAAAAAAAAAAATTGAAAAAAACCTACAAACCACTCTGAAGGATGACTTAGAACTTTTTTCCCAGAAAGCTCATTGCATTTAAAATCTCCTCAGTATTGATATTTTGTGTTACAGAGGAACTATGTGATCTTCTCTGTTGTGTGTTTTGCTATTTCTGAAAAGGAAAGATGTAATTGTGCCATTTATTTATAGTGGTGCTGGTGAGGTAAGTGTGAAGCTCTTCTTTCTCACCTTCATGTGAAGCACTCCTTCCTGTATTATCATTGCTCTTCAGCTTCTACAAGTTGGGACAGGTCACTTCTGGCTTGGGCCTTTGCTAAAGACTTGTTTAGGTGCACCTGTTTGAGGAGAGGTGGGATTCCTCACCAGGACAGCTGTGCTGGCAAAAAAAAAAAAAAATCTGTGACGTTGTGCAAGCAAGTTCAGAAACAGTGGCATTACCTTTGTTACCCTTTTCTACCCCTGCAGTTAAAAACAATTTAAAACTGTTTGTCTTGGGATCACAATGAAGAAAGTGAGTCCTGTTTCTTTCCTTCACTAATACTAGCACTGCTTAAAGAGTTCCAGTTCCTATGCTTTCCCCAGTTTATATTGGGAGAACCAAGGTTAGATCTTCCAGCTGTTTTCCTTGAATTTTCTAGGATACATAGCACCTATGATGTACTGTACAACTCTAGTGTTTTGTTTAAAGCTACCTTTTCACTGATCTAAAAATACATAAAAAGATTTCTGAGTTGCAGAGCTTCTCTGGCTTGAGCTCTCAAGGCGTTTTTTAAGTGTTGCTACACAAGTGAGATAACCAGGAAACTTGCTCTGTGCTTCCTGTTTTAAGTGGGGAACAGCTGACTGTCCTCTGGGTTTAATGCAGGGAAAGAAGCTGCATCAAAAATGAGCAAAGCTATGTTGTAGCATCAAAAATGCTAGTGTAGGATATCGTTTTTCGTCCTTTCAACCCTAACAAAAGCAGTGAAATAAACATTCACATTTAGTGGTAGTGTTCCCAAGCAGTAGTATTTAGTTTCACAAGTTACGAGGCGAAGGTTAACAGCCAGACAGATAAATGGCCATATCTGCTTGTAATTTCAATATATTCTGGCTGGTTTTATATGTAAATACCTGCAGGGCCTGTCTTACCAAGGGTTCTTTTGTTGAGATGTGTTCCATAATATCTTTGGAGATCTCAAGCATTTGATTAATAGTTAATAAAACAGGTATTGGTCCATCTCTAATAAATGAAGAGGTGTCACAGATTTCGGCTCTTACATCTATTTGCATTCACTTAGTTTATAAACCAATCTCTTTCTCAAAACTGGATGAAATATGGATAGCTCAAATCTTTATAGCCTTTTAAAGGATCAGGTAAAACTTTGTGTATCTAAAATCACAAACGTGCATTAAAATAGCGTAATGTCTCTAAGCATGCACTTGAGAATAATGTACCAAGCAAGAACAAAGAATATTTAATGTTTACCTAATTATGTTATCCTATTACTGGCATAAAGAGAATATTGAAACAGTTGGTCTGCATTGTCTCTGAAGCATATAAAATTATTCTCTAGTGCAGTGAGCACCTTGTGGTAAAAACAGCCCAGAGAAGAGCAAAGCTACCACCACCAAACAAAACCCTAAACCATAAAAAGAAAAAACCCTAAACCATAAAAAGAAAAAACCCAAACCCATAACTGAAAAAAAACCCAAACCCTAAAAAAACAAAAAAAAAAGCCCAAATTGCTACACTGATAAATTTGTTTGCACTGGTAAATGATTCACTTCTGTAAACTTCAGCTCTGATTCAGTCTCCTGATTTTCTGATTGCATTTTGTAGAATGCTTTTCCTGTTTTGGCAAGGCTGCGGGTGTGCAGATGGAGAGGGAGGAGGCAGGCTGGCTGTATAATAGCTCCCCCATGCAGAGTCCTGATCTGTAATGAATGTTACACAGCACAGCCCTCAGTCAGGGCAATCCACTCCCTTGCTGCAGATTAAGACTACACAAAAGCACTGAAGTGAGAAACTAGTGCCTGCTGGCTGCTTCAGTCTTTAGCAGCTGCCTCAGGAAGGTGGTAACAGGCAAACTTAATTTCTCTTGCATTGCTGGCTATTTAGAAAATCTTAAGACCTTTTATTTTTGCTCACATCTGGAATTAAATACAGTTACTGCAATTTGTTTCCTCGGTTAAATGTTACATGGAACTAACACCATTGCTGTGTGGTTTGGATTCTGCTTTTGTTGTTTTTTGGGGTTTTTTAGTATTTCTAAAGTAATCTCTAGTATCTTTTGAAATTAGTCCTGTGGTATTTTTGGTTTCATCTTTGTAAATGCCATCCTGTTTGTTTTGGACTGTAGTAAACCAGATGATATGGCAAAGCAGGCCTGTTCTGCTTATCTGCTTTGTGAGGGTCATGAGCTAGATACTGTAATTCAGCACTTAATGGATCTCTTTCTTAGAATTTCATACTCTTAATTACAGTATTTTGAGTCATTATGGCAAAAGCAGAAAAGACAGTGATTAATGCAGCAAACAAGGGATATATACACACCTGTAAAATGTAGTTGTGCTCTATGTGTTGTGGAAAAAAAAATTACCCAAATTGCTGGATAAATTCCAACTTGTCATTTTTTTGTTTCATTGCAGTGTTCAGCTTTTCATTTTATATTGAAATGACATAGTAAATACAGTTATTTTTGGGTGGTGTTTAATAAAGCATGCTGTCTGTTCTGGGGACATTGACAGTTTGGCATAATTGGAATTTTGCCTTCTTTTGTAACATGCTGTGTGAACTCTGCTGTGATGACAAAATTCCAGCATTGTAATTATGAAAATGTTTTTATTAATGAGGTACCCAAATCTGCTTCTGCTTGTTCTTACAGTACAAGGATGCTGGTACTGGAACATGTAAGATGTCCACAAGCCATAAAGTTTGGATATTCTTCAATGTGTATGATTATCTTTCCAGACTCATGCAACTCAGATTTTCATCTGCTGCTATAATTGCTTGTATTACCTCAGTTTTATATTCTGTATTTTTATCAACTAGTTCCACAAATTTTTGCAAAAAAAGCAAGAATTGCTGGCAATGCTCCTTGTTCTTCTGTTTTCCCTGGAGTTTTATTTTTGATATTTTTGATGTTCCTCCTCCTGTTACCTGTGCCATCACCATCTTTCCCCATACCCATTTCTTTCCAGGCGCACCTACGTGGGCAGCATGCCTGGCAGGATCATCAATGGGCTGAAGACTGTCGGGGTGAACAATCCTGTTTTCCTCTTGGATGAGGTGGATAAACTGGCAAAGAGCTTGCAGGGGGATCCTGCAGCAGCCTTGCTTGAGGTATGAGATGTTTAACTGCAAGCATTGTTTCATTTGTATTTTAAAAAGAATTAAATTGGACTGGGAAGGTTCACTGGACAGAAGAAAGCCTGACAGTGCTGGCTTTGTTATTAAATATCAGCTGCTGAGTTCTGACATGGGTGGCTTTCTGTCAATTGCTTGGGCACAATGCAAATGCTGTTACATAGTGTGCTAAGCAAGATAAAAATCTCAGTGAGCTGTACTTGAACACAGGGATAGATTTTGGTCTGTTTTATGTATTTAAATACTGTTCAAGCCCTAAACATCCTTTATTTGGGGGACTTCAAGACGTTGATTTTTAATGATCAAATGTTGTTAGCTAAGAAAGAAGCATCTAGACAGTAACTAGACTTCAAGTATTCCTTTTCTTTCTTGGAACAACTAGCTGCATGTTCTTTTAGGAGCATTTCTTTAATTGGTGTTGTAATTAACTCTCTGAACTTAGATTTTTCATGTAAGTCACAGATCCCCACTCCTTGGCTGATTATGGTGTGATGAGGATTAGGCTAATTATGGTGCGATGAGTGTTGGCTTTCCGTGAGAGTCACGTTTTCCATGAGTGTATTTTTTCTGAAATTCTGGCACTCAGACTAAGATGTAAATGAGTCTAACTTTGAAGGACATATTACAGTTATTTTATCACAAAAGTTTTAGAGTTATCATATTTGATTTGCTTACGGACACAAAATTCAGGAGATACAATTAAGGACTTCGTTGAATGAGATACTGTTGGAATATTTTGTAAATCCCATCAAGTGTTGAGATGTTACTAATTAGGTTAGTTAGGCTTTCAGGAGGCTAAAACTGGAGTGATCATGAAGAAGATGAATTGAGACCTGTGCCTTGCAAGCTTCATGTGTCATGTAGCAGACCACAGTAATGAGTTGTCAGAACCTCTTCCTGACTTCCATTTTCTGCAGTGTGACATGATATCCCAGTACAATTCCTTCTTCCACTGACTTGTACACATTCAGTGCTTTAATTCTAGCAGTGTGCTGGAGAGAGGAAGGAGAAGCTCCTCAGGAGTGGGAAGAGACAAAGCCCTGCACTGGCCACAAGGCTGTGTCCATCCTCCTGCTTCAGCATGGATGGCAAAGGAGAGAGAGTGAGGGAGGTGCTGCCACAGCAGGGCTGGGCCATGCTGAAGTGCTCGAGGCTGCAGGGCAGATGCAGCACTAATGCACTTAATGGTTTTAGTATTGTGCATGCTTAGAAATTCTTTGTACGGCTGTATTTTCACACTCTGCCTTCTCTTTTGTGTTCTCGCTGGCCATAGAGACTGCCATGCTCCCACTGGTACAGCTACACTGGTTCTGTCATGGTTCTGTACCTGTTTCAGTCAAAAGAAGGGGCATTAATAAAAAATACCCGCATTTTTGAGCTAGCTTGGCTCACTTTCACAGAAGTGATTTAGGGCATAGTCCTAGAAGCAGCTCAGTTGTCAGGCTTGAGGTGTGGTAACTTTGGTCGGTGGGGGTGAAATTGGTTCTGATAGTATTTGCCTACAGAGTCGTTCTAATAACTCTCTTGACTGACAGTGCTTAATGCACCAATTTAAATATGAAAAAAGCTACTTAAGGTGTCATGAGCTCATCTGGATGCTGTATGACATTCTGCAAATGAAGTGTCAATTGACTTTCTAAAAACGTCATTATTTTCTTCCTGCTAGATAGTGTAAAATTACTGTTTTGACAAGGCCAAGGAGTTCTTTGAAAATCAGTGTATGAACAGGCTGCGGTTTGAGAGCTCTGTTTTGATCTTTGCATGTTAACATGAACTAGTAGTAATTTAAATCTGTGAGAAAATAGCATGGCTTCACTTCTTTCGCTTTTAAAAATGACGATTATGGTCCTTCACCTGTGCATTTCTCAAGTGTGTAGTAGGTGCATGAAAAACCTCAAAGCACAAAGAAAACAAGCAGGGGAGTGTAATAAATGCAAGCATTTTCCTTGTACTGTTCACCTGTGGGATTTTATTTACATTTTGCTGTTAATGCAATGCTCTCTATTTCTGAGTTTGCTGATGTCTCTCCTGTCATTTGTTTTTTGGATGTTTGAACTAAGCTGTCCTAATTCTAGTCAATGCATGGATAAAAATGCCTGAAAATCAAATTTTGCTACTTAGCTGGCTGTTTTTTGCTATGCAGGCACAGTGATTTGGCTTTTGTTGAAAAGAGTGTTTTAATTATGAATCTGGATCTGTATATTAGTATTGGCAATTTTATTCAACCTTTGCTGGGTTTTACAATTTTTTTTTCATTCCCTGTCCTGCAGTAGGGAACAATGGTATTCTTCTGTCAGATCAATTTTTGAGGGCAAATGAATTTAATTTATATTTTTGTAATTAGTTGTGTTTGAATTCTGGATACTTTGTTGCTGCTTTGAGAGATATCTGTTGTCTATATTTTAAAACCACATTCTCAGTGACATTCAGCTGTGCTCCTGCCATGGATTTTTCCAGCTGAAGCTCATAAGGTTCACTTCCCACTGTCTGTCTGGGCTGCAGGCTTTGTGTAAGCCCTGCTAATTGACCATTAGTTGCATCTGGAGAAGTAATTGCTCTATTAACCATGGCTGGGCTGCTCCCCTGCCAGATCTCTATATCCTTCTACTGCTGGCTAAACATCCTGAAGCAGGTGCTTTACCTCTTCTAATGGACAACTCATGTCTGGACATAATAGCTTAATTTTCGTCTGCTTCTCGTGGTTTCTGTTGTTGGAAAGTGCATTTGCAGTGAGTAAAGGTGGCTGTTATGTTGGAGAGCAAACAATAGTCAGTGGTCACCCAACTGGTGCATTTGCTGTTCACACTGCTCTTGTCTGGTAAGTGCCATCATTAAGTATGAGAGGCACATCCTTTTTTCCTTAATGTGTAGGTGTGTTAAATTCTTGCTGGGCATATTCAGGAAGAAAACTGCCATCCCTGCGAGCTTGGGAGCAAAGCTTGGTGCTTTATAATTGCCCAATATGTGTTTAGTTCTAATGCTTCTGCAGAGCTGTTGCTTCAGCAAGACAGAACGTCTTCCTGTTTCCAGTTACTGTTCATTAACAAAGGAATATTTTAGTCTAAATTTAGATGACCTCTGTTAAAAGCAGAAGAAAACAGAAATGGATCCAAGTGCCTGATAGCAACTATTTGTATGCAGGGAAATTAGACCAGGAGCATAGCCAGGCAATTAAATGTTCATGGAATTTATTCTGTATTTTGTGGTAATAAAAAGCTGTTACAGAGAAGCCTTTGTATGTGTGTGAGCTATCTGCCATAAATTAGCCGAGATGTTTTGTGCACTGAATGTTCTTTTTGTACTTCATATTTTTGTATTAATTTCATATCTTTGAAAACTTCTGAACTTGAACGTTAGCACAAATACCTAACTAAAGGAAAGTTCTATTTGCTTTGGAAAATCTGTTTGAAATGCATAGGCAGGACATTGGTTTGTATCTTATTCTACAAAATAGTTACCATGACAAAGAATTATAAGTGTAGAGGAACTCCAGCCCTTGTAAAAAATCTCAGATAATTCACATTTTTATATAATCTGAGTTGGTTTGGATTACAGTTTCCTTTATCTTTGTTGGATAGTATTTTTACATATGAGTACAGCGTCAATATTTTGGTATCTGTGTAAATAATATTCTAATCACCAGTTTAGCATTTAGTGGTATTCATAAGGATTTCTAGTTGCAGATTAGAAGGAGAAAGAGAGAAACATGGATGTAAATAAATGCGACAAAATGCCAATTTGGTCTGGCAGAATACGTTGTTTTTCACCAGCTTTGGAATTAGTTGCAAACGCTTCTGCTGATAGACTGGAATTCTGTGGAAATACTGTTACCAGTATTAAAAAAAAGGGAGAGTAAATTGAATTAGGATTAGCTGCTTAAATCACTTTTGAAAAATTCACAAGAGTAGACTTCGAATGGGAGACTAATACTTAGTATAGACCAACTTGCTTTGAAGACATTTGTAGATGCTGTGCTTGGATTGCCTGCCTATTGTGGTGACTCCCTGTTGTAGGGCTGAACTGTAGGGCTGGCTGAGGTAGGGCACATCTCTAGCTGATTGAATTATGCATCAGTGCGCTTGGCTTGTCGGGGTACTTCAAGGCCTTTGCCTTCGTTAGTAAAGAAGGGAGTAAGTGACAGCAGCTGCTTGCTGGAGAGGGTAAGGAAAGCTTTTGAATAGCTTAGAGCCAGTGCACAATGGCATTCACTCAGTTCCAGCCCTAGTTTCAGAACTTAAGCATATGCTTCAATATGTTTTAGGATTTCACTATTAAGGGGAATGTATAACTGGTATTTTATTACAGTCACAATATATTTCCAAATATTGCTCTTAAACCTGTGCAGTACCTCAAAATAAAGTTAGAATTTATTCTTGTTTTGTGTGGGGTTTTTTTTAGGAAAGTCTGCTGTGTTTTTGGCATCCTGTAAAAAAAGGATTTTTCCAATTTGTTCTGATCATAATAATGTTCTAAAGATTTTTTCACTTTTCACAGTCTAAAGAGAGTTCAAGAACAATGAAAATTTGGAATTGTTTCTTTTATAACTATCTAAGAAGTCCTCAAATTCAGTTTGTTTTTTTTTATTATCAGCACTGGTCTTGGCTATAATTCAAGCTGTGTGCATTCATTTGGGTGTAGGCAGATCAGTTATTTTGACAGTAGTATGCTGTTTCTCGGGAGATGCATGGGTCCCATTATTTGTGACATGAGAATTACTCATGTTGGTTTAGCAGCGATCATTCATCATTTGGGAAGGAAAAGCGTGGCAGTACTTTAAGGAGGTGTGAAGCCAAGGTGGTTCACAGGTGAAATTGCAGCCATTGCGATATGCAATGAACTTCCCGTTTGTGGCACTGTTGGAATATCTACCAGACAGCATCTCAGTACCCTTGTCTTCCACATAGATACTGAATATTTATCACCTAATCTTAAATATACGTAAGTGTTGCATTAGCACATGTAAGTAGTACTGAAAGCGTTAGGAAGACAACACAGTTATTTAAGCCCTAGTTCTACTTGTTCAGTAGATTTTTGAGGTTGGTCAGACTGTGTGTTTTTGTTCTGTAGTGCTTGTTCAACTTTGTTGTTTTGGGAAAAAAAAGAAAAATGATTGTGTTGGGAAAGCCAGAGCTCCTGAAGGATCAAAGCTTGCCTGGGGTGCCGTGGGCAATCAGAAGAACTCATACTCCTCTGTCAGTAGTGAAGGGCTGGACAAAGCAGAGTGAGCAGGGCAGGCGATGGAGTGACAGCAGATAAGGCTGGGATTGTGTTTTCTCCATGGTCTCACAGAGAGATCTCACAGATTGGTGTGAGAGTAAGAAGGAAGCTTATAGTAAGAAGAGCTGCCAGCAGCAGATCAAGATTGGAGTTGGGGATTCCTTGGGAGAATTCCCCTTTTTCTGTGGGACCACATAGGCTGCTTTCCCAAGGCTGCTGAATTCTTTAATGGCCACTCTACCATGTGTGAAGGTCATGGAGATACAGCTTGGGGGAGGTACTTGATGGCTGGAGAAATGCTGCAGCCACCTCTGGAAAAGGGCAGAAACAACTCATGGGGAAATGACTTTTTGAATTGTACGTGTGGTGTGAAATGTAGTCACAGAGTAATCCAAGCAAGGCCAGGATTAAATGATACCCATAATGTATTTTATTAATGTAAAGTCAGATTTGACAGATCCAAATGCAATCTAATAAAAATGTGCATATTTTATTTACTTCTTACTGAGCAATTGCATTACTTTTGTGTTCACTCTTGTTAAGGTGTTGGATCCTGAGCAAAATCACAGTTTCACCGATCACTACCTAAACGTAGCCTTTGACCTGTCCCAAGTGCTTTTCATAGCTACAGCCAACACCACAGCTACCATCCCACCTGCTCTGCTGGACAGAATGGAAGTTATCCAAGTGCCAGGTGACACTGCAGTGCTTTCATTACAGTGGCTGTTGCAGGTCTTTAGACAAGTTTGGGGTGTTTTTGCTGAAATGAAAGGCAGCTCCATAAGGAAAGCCTGCCAGGAATCTGGAGTGCATGGCTGGAATCATTAAAAGGGACAAGGCAGATGTATCTGTCATGAGCATAACATTTAGCATTGCACTCCAGAAAATTCAGTTCCATGTCTGTGATGATAAATTGATACATTCTATAATGATGTTTTCCTTCATTGATTTGTTTGTATTCTAATTGTCTATAGGCCTATGCATCTTTTTAAGATTCCAGTGGAGAAAGGGGTCTCTGAAACACTATAATTCTGTTCTTGTTTGCATGAAGTTATGAATAGCCACAAAGAATCATACCTATAGCCTTTTAAATTGTAGCTGGGGGTGGTTTTCTGTTAAATTCAATCAGGTAGAATTGTAAAAGGATTATATTGTAGTGTCTAAGCAAAAAGATTGTTAATAAATACATGCTTTTTTTTTTTTTTTTGAAGGATACACACAAGAAGAAAAAATTGAAATTGCACATAGACACTTGATTCCTAAACAGCTTGAACAACATGGTCTGACTCCACAGCAAATACAGATTCCCCAAGTTACCACTTTGGGCATAATTACCAGGTAAATATGTTCATTGCTTTTAGTTAAAATAACTTCTTCTTTGGTAACTAGCACAGTTTAAAACGTGATGGCACAAATATGTCTTAATATGTATTGTCCTTAATAGCTTCAGCAGTTCAACAGTTGGTAATTTATGGAATTGTTCCTTCCTTGGCTCTTGTCTCCTCTTCCTTGTTCCTTCCTTGCTCTTGCTGCCCAGGTGTGGCTCACAATCAGTTGTGCTGACACAATTGCCAAGGCCCTGGGAATAAACAGGAACACCTGAGGCTGCTGTGGCTGCAGTGTGTGAAGCCATGGCCTTGGCAACAGACAACATTTACTTTAAAGAGCCAAGTTACATTTCTATCATTTTCATACAAAAAATGGAAATTACCTTTCGTTTTTTCCTTGTGACTTGATGGACGCATTTGTCTAAAATTTGGAATTAGGTTAAAAAATTAAAGTATGGGGTTTTTAAATAGCATTGATTCATTGGAACTGGGACTTTTGTTGGACATGACAGCAGATACATTGATGAGAACATCTTTCGAACTTGAAACTAGCTCATTTCCAATGGGAAAAGTGTATTTGGATTCAATGAATTGAAGCATTTTATAACCAGTAACAGTCTTTTGGCTGTGTTGTGTAGTGTTGTTGCCTGGTGCTTCTTTTTAGTTCATAGACTAAAAGAAAATATTCTTTTGCACTCAGTTCCTCAACTTCCAGTGAGCTATATTTTTAAGTTTTAAAATAGTTCTTCCTTTTAATTTTTATGCATCCAAGAAGAGCTCAGAGCTATTGGAGTATTGTTTAGCATTTCATGAAGGTTTGGCACCAGGTATTAGTCATGTCTTCCCACTCAGTAATCTGTCTTTGTCTACACTTTTATCAGCAACCACAATTACTTTGATAAAACAATTTTTTTTTTCCTATTTATTAAAATACTCCAAGGTTTCAATGCCTTTCCCATCCCATTTTCTTTGGCTGTGTGTTTAGTTAAAAAGTGTGTTTCCATTGAGAAGATCTCTCTTTTACAAAGAACAGCCCCATCACAGCCTCTCTCTCTGCACAGGTACACGAGGGAGGCAGGGGTCAGAGCCCTGGATCGGAAGCTTGGAGCCATTTGCAGGGCAGTGGCTGTGAAAGTGGCAGAAGGGCAGCACAAAGAAGCAAAGCCAGATCGTGCTGAAGTGGGGGAAGGAGAAGGTCTGTGTCTTTGGCATGTTTTATTAAGGACACTTCTGATGGAGTCACTAGGAAGCTAATTTAGCAACTTCTTCTCGTCTTTTGTGCTTCTTTAAGGGCTCTGTTTTCAAAAGCATGGCAGATAAGTGACGTTATTATTATTATGTACAGTTTAAGTAGTGCTGAATTACGACTTGGGACATAAGGTGAGTAGTTTCAGCCTGATAAGAGGGTAATTGAGAAGTACAATGCATCTGTTTCATATCTTAGGGATACAGTTATTATTTGTGTATGTCTTCCTGGGCTTTTCAATGCACATCTTTCATTTCTCTTTAATCAAAAACTAAGCATGGCTGTACCTCCTGCTAGCTCAGAACTCAATCTGGTCATTTTGTTGTACAGTGAAAAAATTGTCTGCTTGAAGAGCTCTGAAATTAGGATTGTTTTTATGTGCCTTTTAAGGCCATGCTTATTCGAAGTTTCTTGGAGCTTTGGTTACTTCCCAGCCTCAGTTAGTCTGGGCTTGTTTCCCATGTATATAGACAGTGTTTTATCATTCCCAGTCAGCCAACAGACTGAAAGAAAGCTAAACACAAAGCTCTCAAACAGCAAAAGTACCCAGGTAACTGCTTCACCAGTAAAGGTGGTGGATCCTGTAGTTTGAATCATCCCATCTACATGAAAAGGTAGAGGTTTTATGACGTATTTACCAATATTTTCCTTTTATACTATGAGTGTCTTCTCTACCTTCTCTAATGGACTTTGTGAAGTCAAGCACTGACTTCATGGTGCTTCTGTGCTCCCTGGACTTGCTCATGAACACAACCACAGAGCCTTTGGGCTGTGCTGGCCCAGCTCACCAGCACCAGGCACTATCAGGTGTCTTGGCTACTGCACCTTTTTGATAGCAATTTTGACAAGTCATATTTTCCAAGTGTTTCTTTGCTCTGAAGGGTAGCTGTGTCTAAAACGTGTTTCAGAGGTCTAATGCAATTGCTGAATAAAAAGAGAGGTCATTCTGCTCTTCAAGCCTTCTGAAAAAAAAAAACCAAGAGGTAAGTTCAGAGCAAAACTTGTGGTACTGTAAGAAGAAACACTTTATTATTAAGGCAAGTAACAAAAAGGAACTGTATTAGACTTCTCAATCCAGTGAGAGAGATATTTACCATGTTAAAATTAGCACTGTGCTTGCAACTTAGGTATTTACACTGTTAAAATTATACACTGTTAAAATTAGTACTGGACTTGCCACTTACCAAAGCTAAGTGAAAAAAGCAGGCTGAGTGCTTCAAAAGGGGGCAAAATGCTGGCATTTTTGGTTGACCCAGTTTGGAGTAAGAAAAAGTGAGCTGTGAAGGGTTGCCTTTGTACTTCTGGAGTGAAAACTGTCCATAAGAAAAATCTGTATTAATACAAGGGAGTCTGAGGGACAGGTGGCTCTACCGTTCAACTTTGCTATTATGAAGACTTGTACAGAACGGTGCAGTGTGCAGAGCATGTTTTATTTTGTGCTAACAATGTGCTTAAACCCTGGTGTGTTTTAGCAGACTATGTCACTTGCTGGGAGTGTGTGACAGTAGGAGACTTTCAAAAAATACTTTTTTCATTCTGTCTGTTGGATACAACTAAGTGCTTAAAACAAAGCTTGTCAATATCTCCAAATACTTCCAAGTTGATGCAAATGATGGGATTTGTAGCCTACATTTTTTTCTCCTGTTGATTAATGGACGTTTGTGCAGTTGTGAATCATGATGATGAATTTTTATTTCATATAATGAATGACTCTGGAAAATTAGTTAATTAAGTTGTTGTTTCTTAACAGTTTCATTTAAAATTATTTCTTGAGTTATTTATCTATATAAAAATACCTAGAATTCATTTTTACTTTCCACATTTGTGTGTTGGTGATGTGTGGCTGAGACTCTGCAGTTAGTGCATTGGTATGCCTTCAGATGTGACTAGGAGAGGGCAAACTGCAGGCTTGCCTTGCTTGCTAAAACATCGTTTATACCTGATTCAGAGCACAGCCAAATAGTACCATGTGCCTGTTGTGTTTATTCAGCTGAGTGCCTTCTGGCTGGTGGGTTGTAGTAAAAGTTAAGGGCACTAGGTGGTAGAATCTCAGGATTCTCATTGTGCTATTGATTAAATCAGATTATTAATTCCAAGGGGAGCACCTGTTTTCAAGGCTTTGTAAAGATCAGGCTTTTGACACCGTTTGGCAGTGAGCTCTGGGGAGGGAGGCTACCTGCCCTAGCTGAGCTGGAGATTCACTGTCAGGCTGGGTTAAACCTCCCAGAAGTGCACCACTGAAATACACTGGCAGCTTTGGAGTGCCTTCCCTGCTCCTTTGGCTCCTGAGCTTTCTGGGGAAGTTGGTGAGTGCAGGAGTGTTGGTTTGTGAATGGTTGGTTGGTGAGTGCAGGAGTGTCAGTTGAACTTGCACAGGGAACTTCAGCAGAGGCAAATGCAGTCATCTTTCAGAGCTCTCTGGGGAGTCATCCCTGTGTACAGTAATGCCATCTGATATTTCACTGAAACACTAGCTAAGATTTATGAGACGCTCCTTGAGTCTTTTGACACTAGAAGAAATTCTAGGAGTCACAAAAATGTGTGAAACTCTCCTTCATATTTTAGTTCAACTGCCTTGAGAATACAATGCAACAACTGTGAACTAAGGCATCATATCATGATACAACAGTTGAAACCCAGAGTGAAAAACAATTTGTCTAATTCAGACCTGAAGGAAAATTTAGGACAGGTAATATTTCATAACTAAAAATGATTCAATGAGGATTCCATTTATGTTGAAACCAAGGCTTTGGACATACTTCTATAACCCAGTAATACAGTGCAGTTTGTTCTGCTCCTTGTGGATGAAACACTTGGTTTTAAATGAAATGCAAGTTTGACTGAAGTGGTCAGAGTGAACTGACACATGAGATCTATCAGTGCCAGGGTGCTGTGACTGCAGGTACTCAGCTCTGGGCTCAGCTCTGCTGACCTTGGAGAGCTTCCCAGCTCTGCAGGCTGCAGTGAGGGCCCTTTCTGAATATTGCTTGGAGTGACTTCTCTGTTGAAGATCAAAAAGGCATAAATGTTCTGAAAAGTTGGGTTTAGATACAAATTAATTTTTTAAGTGTTAATTTTTTCCATGTTAATTTATCTAAATATCCGTGTATGAACACCTCAAATTCAAGTGCTTCAAGTACACATTGTTATTGTAGATCACAAATGATGGAATGTCATTATTTTGTGGAAAGAGAACTGTTCTGATCCCGTGGGGAGAAATGCACCTAGCATTCAATTTAAGCATATAAATAAGGGTTAACAGGATTTGGATCTCAGGAAGGTGTTTCCTTCCTAAAGAAAATCTTGTGGAAGTAACACTTCCGAAATATATGGTGCATGAGCTTTAAGTTGGACACTGGAATGTTGCTTTGAGGATGCAGTTTGATGTTATGGCTGGCTGTGAATGTGGGTTGTTGTCAGCAAGAGCTATCCCATCCTTTTCTGCTTAAATGCAGTTTGGGGGGTTTGTTAGGGGAGGGGCTAGGAGAATTCTGAGTCTGTCTGTTGGGTGCTGAAGCATCTGCTAAGTCAGATGAGAAAGAGAGAACATGTTATTTTCCCTTTAATTGCCCACAAACTTGAAACCTTTTCTCTCAGGCTGATGCTCTTTTTTTATACCTCTTCATAGCAATTCAGCAAATCAGAATGTGTTATATTAAAAACTGCTTTAAAATGTTAGGCTTCTATTATATTTTTCTACCTTGGTCAGTAAGTATGGCTAGAAATTGTTGGGTTTTAGACTTCTGTTGCTTGTGCTTAATTTAAATCTCTTTTATGAGGATATGAGAAATTGCTACATGTTGAGAAAGTTTTAAGCTGTTGTATTGTCTCATTTCCATTTCATCTGTACAAGAAGGTAGGAGTCTCAATTTTTTAAATCTTTGTGGCATGGAGTGTCTACTAAGGTTAAATCTTTCATTGTCTGTATGTTTTCTTAGGAGTCCATTTTCTTACAGATCTAGTATTTACATGCAAGACTTGATTTTATTTTGGGAACTTGCAAAGGCAGATTCCTGAGGAACATTGTGATCTTTGAGTAGCTGCAGATTTGGCTTGGAAAATTTTACAAACATAATCCGTTTTTGGTTGGTTGTTTTTTATTTTTGGTTACCTGGGGAGGGTGATGTGTTGTTGTTTATTTTTAGTATTACAATTTTTAAATGTTAAAACAACTCAATACCATGCTGCTTTTGTGTAAGCAGACATTTAATAGCAGAGCAACAGGTGATTCCTCTGGTGTGGTTTGGAGCTCTGTTAAGGGCACTTTTTGACCTTTTAGTTCAGTTTTCCAACTTATCTCAGACTGTAAGATGATGAAGCTGGTGTCCTAACCAGAAGTTCTGTTTCTGGAAACTTGAATTTAACTAGTCTTGTTTTAGATAAATGTGTCATTTAGTTTGTAGTGTGGCTTATGGCTGTTAGTCTGGGGTGGGCAGGGAACATGGATTTGTCATTGTTAGTGGAAATCTTAATTACTTGTATCTTTATACATTCCTCATAGTCAGCACTTGTTTAAAGATTATAAGTGAAGATGGCTTTTTCCCTTCAAAGAAAAAGTTAGTCTTTATAATTACATTTTGGGACATCACTGTATGCTTTTGTAGAAAATTAGATAATGGCAGAACTTAGGTTAACATTTTTAGAAAAAATCTGGGGCTTGTTATTGTTACAGATTATAAAATGGGATCTACTCATTAGATTAGATAAACTCAAAGAAAGAATTTCTGATTCTTTGAAGGCAGGTGGCCTCAAATTCCCTGATTTGTTTGTAAGGAGTTTGTCTTTCAGCTGTATACAGTTAAGTCCAATAACTACATTTGTGTTTGTTCGGCAGTAAAATCTTGGTATAGAACAAAAACAACTGGTTTTAAACTCAGTTTTGTTTTGAAATATGAATTGCATATCAAATTATCAAGTAGTGTTGAAATTGCAGTCTGAACTGCAAGAATAGCATGCAGGGTTATGTTTCCTAGACTTGCCAGTATTTATGTCTTTGAATTTATTACGTACAAAAATAGTAGTTTAAGAAAAACAGAGAGACATGCTGGAACAACAGGAGGCATCTGACTAAGGCAGTGTTTACAGTAAAGGAAAGGGATTTAGCCATGGAGCAGTGAGCTGTACAATGGAAAGATTAGTGGCTGTTGGATAATAACTGTTAGATTGGAGTACTGAATGAAAGCTGAGTTGCTGCTGTTATGTTAATAGTGATGGAGAATGTTTTCCTTGATACTCTGTTAAGGCATTAGTGAGAAGTGCACTGTCCCAAAATTATCTGTAAAAAGGCTGTTATGTATCAGGATTAATAACAGGATCATTTGTATCTCGTGAAAGGAGACATCCTCATTCATCCATTCTGAGAATTACTTTTGCACCACTGATCACCTCTTCATATAATAGTAAATAGATTAATGATTTGGGTTTTTCTGTACTTGTTTAAACTCCTAGATCTTCAGTTACTGTACATGCATTAATGTGCAAGGGAAAATCCAGAAAATTTCTTTTCAAACTGAAATTGGAAAGAATTCAAAGAAAGTAAGCAACACATATTTGAGTTGTAATACAGACTTGGTAATACAGACTTGGTAATACAGACTTGGTAATACAGACTTGGAATGTGTGTTAGGCTGGTGTTTGGGGTGGGAAGAATTACCTTCTCTCTGTGTGTGCACGAGGGCAGGGAGGCACTGCCCTGACACTGCCACAGAGCCCTGGAAGCAGCTGGATTGTCCAAGCATTCTTCATTTCTCTGCTGTAAGTTTCACTAAAACATTGCGAAGGGCTCTTGAGAAAGTGCTAATAAGCACTCTTGACCTGGAGTTCTGTGGGGGAATGATTCCCTGCTTGCATTGTCCCTCTGCTCCCAGTGCCAGGTTCCCCAGAGCAGCTGTGGCTGCCCCATCCCTGGAAGTGTTCAGGGCCAGGTTGGATGGGGCTTGGAGCAGCTTGGGGTAGTGGAAAGTGTCCCTGCAAGACCTCAAAGCAAGATCAGCTTTAAGGGCTGTTCCAGCCCAAACCATTCTCCATGAAATAGTGGTTTTCGGTGCAAATCTGGTGAAAAGTACAAAGTCTTAAATAAGCCTAATGTGTTTTGCTATTTGAATTAGTTTAAAATGCACTTAAGCTGATGAGTAGCATCTCTGTCACTGCTCTAGATTTAATTTTATCTTTGATGAACAGTTAGAACATACTTAGACTTAATAATTAAATTTCATGCCACATTATCTTTAATTTGACAAGATTTTTGTGAAAGATGGTTTCATTTTCCTGAACTTTCTGAGCATTTCTTTGCATATTTTATCTTTCTCTGTCACAATTTAAAAAAAAATCCTCTGTCTAGGAAAGACTGTTGCAAATCCTAAATCAGATTTTCTTCCCTTAGATTGCAAAGAACACATCACAGAAGATGCTAAGCCAGAATCCATCAGTGACACAGCTGACCTGGCTCTACCACCTGAAATGCCAATTTTAATTGATTTCCATGCTCTGAAAGATATCCTGGGGCCACCCATGTATGACATGGAGGTAACATCCTCATTTGTTTCTGCATGACTGCTTTCCTGGCTGCTCTAAGTAGCTGTCTGTTTATTTCTATTGACTGAGTTTATACAATGTTAACAACTTTAAAATGTGTTAATAACAGCACTGTGTTTCTTTTTGCTCCACCAAGTGTGTTTTCATCTAAAGAAGCTTTTTTTTCCTCTAGGGTACATAAATAACATAATGCCCTGACTTTTCTGTTAGCAAAGGTGCCTGCAGCAGTGCTTAAGAATGTGGTGGTGTTTCTTCAGTTTGAAACAACTTTGCTTTTGTTTGGGGGATGTTTGGTGGTCTTGGGAAAGAAGCCAAAAGTAGAACCCAGGAATCCTGTCTCTGCAGCAGCTGTGCTAAGGACTGTCCCACGTACCTCCTTAAAGCCAGTCAGCATTTTTGGGTATTAAAACCACTTCAGCTTGTACCAGAAGTTCTCAGACATTCTTTAGGTTAATGTGACTCTTAGCTATTAAAATGTTTTATGATCAGTCAGGCACCTCCAGCTCTGTTCCTCAGTAGGCATATTTCAGATTTTTTGCTTTCCCCCATCTGTACTTTGCTCCATTCTGTGGAAATGCCATCCGTTAAAGTAGTTTGTTAGTTTGGGATTCTCATTTCACCAATTACATTGCAGTTGTTCTCAGTTTCTGAGAACTTTCCTCTTACAATTCTTTTCTCCCAATTGCTGTATTTATTAATGAGTAAATATTTTTCAGTACACACATAGTTTTTTTCCATGTAAATTGCTCAGATAACAGCATAACTCCTATTTTAAGGAGTTTTCCCAGCTAACCTGTTATTCCTTTGAATTTTCTCAAGTCCCTCCAAGATTCTTTCAGGCAGCACAGCTCCTGTCTCTGGCAGGTGTCTGAGCCTGGCTGCTGCAGGTTGCTGGTCTGTAGTCACAGGGTGTCTCCTCTCTGTTTCTGCCCTTAAAGCTTCACCCTGGGACTGCATTTTGCAATTTATTAGTAGCTGAAACAAAGACACAATGGAGGCAGCCACTGTGTCAGTACCTGGATGAGACTGAGCAAATGGAACTGAAAACATGACATGACTTCATTGATCTGTTGTCCTTCAGGGAATTCCTTACCCAGAGATTCATCTTTCACCTTTCCAGTGCATTGCTTTGCTATTGTCTGCACAGCTCTCCCAGCAGCAAGATGTGACAGAATATGCAGCTCCTACTTGTTGGATTAATTCATGTCTCACAAATAAATAATCTTATGTGTCTCTCTACGGAACAAATGTTGGAATAAATCACATAGTGAGGCTTTGAAATAATCTTGACAGTTTGAAGTGCAAAAGATTTAATGAAATGTTTCAGCACAGCACACTTTTGGGGGAAAGTGTTTTTAACATATCCAGTGTGTTTATAATGAAGTATTTATGGTTTTGGCTTGGATTTTAGTTTGCTTTTTTAGTTTTTTTAGCTTTTTGTTACTTTCTTGCAACCCTTAATTCTGCTCAAGTGACAATACATTACTGGCACCACAGGAAGGCCCATCAGGATACATTTATATCCTCATAACGTGAGTAAAGTTGAAGGGACAGAAGCTGTAGGTCAGTGAAATTGCCTGTTCTTGGACATGAAAGTGCAGATGCCAAAAAAGAATGGCTCTGTTTCATGCATAATTCTAATTAGGAAAAAAATCAGGGGATCTTTCAGAAGCAAAATCTGTCCAAAGCACAGGTTTAGATAGGTATTTTTATCTAAGAACTATCAGTCTTGTGGTGATACTTCTGGGAAATCTCCCTCAGAGGGAAGCCACTGTTAATGTGCTCTGCCAGCAGTGATTTGCCAGGGAATGAATCAGAAGATGAGAAAAAAGTTTGTACAGTCAGGTTGGGAGAACCTATGGACAGAAAACAAACATACTAAAGGCCAGCAAGTGACTAGACTGGTTATCTTCCCATTGTGATTCAGGGACTTTTTTCCAGTACACTGACTTACAGACTAGCTCCAAAACTGCAGATCATAACCTGACATACTTTAAAATAAATTACTGTGCTGAATGTTATGACTTCAATTTTGCACTGTCCAGGCAGCTAAAATGTATCTGGCAATGCGTTCATCTGCTCAGGGTATAGCTAAATCACAGCTGAGTTTTGGTCTCATCTGCAGAAATTTTCAAACCCCAAGACTTTTATGCAGGTCAACTTTTATGACATCTTCATCTTCTGAAGACATGACCAGTCATCAGCTGATTCGAATGATCATTTTTAATTGAAGTTGTTTAGAAAGTGTAAGAAAGGATTTATTCTAATTTAAATTCATCTGACTTTTGATGAGAAGAAATTATTCAGAGGTACCAGGAGCAATTCAGTCTTGTGCAGCTCCCTGTAACACTTCACGGGTGTCTAATGCAGCACTGTGTGTTTTCCTGAGTGTTGGGGGCTTGTGTGATGCATTTGTGTTCAGAGATTTTTAAAGGTCTTTTCTGCAGACAGATGTCAGAGCTGCCAGGGCATTTTCCATGTGTGCCTGTGCCCAGGCTCAGTGCAGGCTCAGCTGAGGAGGCTGCAGCAGGGGTGGTTCAGTCTCTCTCCAGGACTGCAGAAGAGGTTGCTTGGCCTCGAGGGTACCTGTTAATGCAAGGAGCGACGGTCCAGAGGTGATCAACACCTACTTCACATCCAGGTTCCCTTATCAGATCTCAACTGCCTTGTGGGAGTAGGAGGAAGTACCCACCTAGTCTGAGGATAGAGGAGGGAGCTTGTGCTAAGTGGTGTCTTTAGAACCATTTGGGTTTTGGTTTGTTGTCCCATTTGCTGTTTTCTGCCCCTGAGCTCTCGGTCTGTAAAACTGTTGAATTGATCCAGGGTCCAGTCCAAAAAAACTGAAACAAATCCCCAAACCAACAAACCTTGTTAATGACTGCTTTGGGCTGGGAGAGGGTGTGAACAGTAAATTTTGTTTATTACATCTGAAATGTTTGAAACCATGATGCTTTGCCAAAATACCATTGTCTCCAGTGTAAAGGGGAATGTTCCAGTGTTGTTGGATTTCAGTGTGACCAGGTGAACTGACTTTGCTAACCCGAGTTACTAAGCAGTTACTAAAACAGAGTAAATTACTGTAACTAATAACACACAGAGAGTGGATATAGAAACTGACGTTAACAAAAATGAAAATGCTTGATGAGGTATTTTGATACCTTAAAAGTGAAAAATACTGTGCTGTACAATTTTCTGAAACGGTAGTAAAAGAAAGAGCCTTCTTAGCTAAACCATGCTGGTGAAAGCAAATGGTACAATGCTCATGCAAATGCAGAGGTGAGGGAGAGCCCCAGGAGAAGCAGAGAGAAGGGGCTGTGTGGCTTCCTTGGCTTTAGCTGCCGGTGTAGCTGCTCACTTGCTTGGCTGCTTGTAATTGCTAATGGGACTCTGTCAGGTGTCCCCTCTGCCTGGGAACACAGTCGTGTTTCTGCTTTTCAAAAGGGTTTGTAAATGTCTGCAGCGAACAACATCGGGGGCTTGTCTGGCCACAGCTCAGGCAGTGCCATCACTTGTAAACAGGCTTTTAGGGAACACTGGGGAGCAAAAGTGGCTTTTTCACATGAGTAACACTCAGGGCAAACATACTGTAGCAGATGGTTAAAGTCACATAAACATTCAGTCAGGATTGACTGAATACTTGAAGTCCTTTGAAGAGAAAGATTCTTAAGATGCTTTGGGGGCGGGGAAGGTTTCCAGTTTGCCATGGCCTTAAGCTAAGCTGCCACATACAGCTCCTGTTGTGTAATGAGTGTTTACTTATATCCACAAATACTGCTGCATTAAATAATAAAATAAAAAATAAGAGATCAGACACTTGGCTTAATTTTTGTGTTCTAATGGATGCAGTTGTTTCCAAGCCAACTATCAAATTGTTTTTGCAATGTTTTTTTAATGGACATTTTCTAAACCACTTCCTGTGTTTTCCCTCAGGTGTCTGAGCGCCTCAACCAGCCAGGAGTGGCCATAGGCCTGGCCTGGACCCCCCTGGGAGGGGAGATCATGTTTGTGGAGGCGAGCAGGATGGATGGGGAGGGCCAGCTCACCCTGACAGGGCAGCTGGGGGACGTCATGAAGGAGTCAGCTCACCTGGCCATCAGCTGGCTGCGCAGCAACGCCAAGAGATACCAGCTCACCAACGGTGCGGCAGGGGCAGCACTTCCATCCCGCCAACTTGGAGTGTAGCAGTTGAGCACATTGTAGCACTGCTGAGTAACCCTGGGAGTTACTCATACTCGCTGTGGAAATGTGTTGTGTTGCATTAACAGAGAAAGGGTTTCAGCTGTTAGTGCTACAGTGGAGATGAGATCAGCTCCAGAGCTCCTTAGTGGAGTTCTTTCCCAGTTCTTGCCAAGCCGAGGTGGTTGCGGCCTGGCAGAACATGAGTTGTGTCTCCTTGCAATAGCCTGGGAGGCTGTGGACAGCCTCAGTGCCAAGGTGCTTCTCCTTGCTGGTGGCAGACACTGCCTCTGACTCATTTTTGTGCTCAAGCTTTCCAGCAGTGCTTTCACCATGGAGGCAGATACAGAAGTCTGTAGTTTTGCTATTACAGATTCTATTGAAAGGTTTTCGTAGTTTTAATATTTTGAGAATGTTGGGTTTATAGGGCAGCTGTTGAACTGCAGTGCAATAAGACTCTGGCCAAGAATTCTTTAACTCTCCTTTCTTGTTTGAACCTCTCAGGACTTGCAGAAATCTGCTTTCTAGATTGATCATCTGTTGATCAGGCAAATAATTGCCAGTGTCTGTCACGATTTGTGGGAATTCAGATAGGTTAAAAACCAAAATGGAATTAATGTATGAAATGCTGCAGGAATTACCTGTGTGCACATTTGCCTGTCAAACCTGGTTTAACTCCATGTACTCCATTACAGGTGAAAGGACATAAATGAGAGTTTCGCTTTATTATAATTGTGGGTTTCTGTAGAGTGTTGTCTGAAAATTGACACTGATGGTTTGGGACATAAAAATTCTGTGTAGAAATTCCTTGCTTTCTACATTAATCCCTACTCTGAATTTCCCAACACATGCAAATGCCAAGCTTATTGGTTCTTGTGTTACAGGTTTTTTTCTAGGAATCTGGATGTAGGAAAACTCATTGGGGTTTCTCTTTGTTGTTTTTTCCTAGGGCCTCTGCAATGTTGTGTTGCTTTTTTCAGCCTACTGTTAATAAATAGTGCCAAGGCTTTTAGTTTGTGGTGGGCTTTTAGAATACAGACCAGGAACAAAATGGGTTTAGATTTTAACATTCAAACCATTCTTTTTTTCCTTAAGCTTCTGGAAGTTTTGATCTCCTTGACAACACTGACATCCATCTGCACTTCCCAGCTGGAGCTGTCACAAAAGATGGACCATCTGCTGGTGTTACCATAGTAACCTGTCTTGCTTCACTCTTCAGTGGGCGGCTGGTGTGCTCAGATGTAGCCATGACAGGAGAAATTACACTAAGAGGCCTTGTTCTTCCAGTAAGCATCATTTGAGAAAAGAGCTAAGTTGTATTAATTCTCCCTATTTTGGATATGAAATCTGTTTATAGCCACTCAGATAAACAGTCTTGCTGGATCATTCCTCAGCAGCAATGCTGTCTCTGCTGGTGCAGTTGGCAGAGGCCAGTGGAGGCCAGGCTGCTCCACGACTGCCCCACTCCTCTGCTCTGCCATTCAAGCTAAAGCCAGCCTTGACATGGCTTTTTGGGCAAATACATTAAAATATCTAGTTAGAAAGGAAATCTCAAAGTCATAAAGTTCAAGATGGCTCCAAAGTCTGTACTGCAATTTCTAAATGTGCTTCCTCACTCTGTTTGTACAAAACTATCTCTGGTGTCTTTGAAAAGTTGTGTCTTAAAGCTCTCAGAGTAACTGCACACAGGGTACTCCTGAATCCATGGTTCTGTCTCTTAAATTGTTCCTTGGCTGTAGCTCAGCCAAATGCAGTTTCCATAAGGCTTTGTCAAAACATGAAGGCAAAGGAAGGTTTTCAAACAAACAGTTTTGTTTAAAGTGTCAGTGGAGCCTGGCACAGGTGGAAGCTGATAGGGGAGTTAGGTCTGATCCCAAATGATGGACAGAAGGAGGATGAAGCTGGAAATCAGGGACAGGCTTTTGTTTCCTGCAGAGAAGACAAAACCAGCAAGGCCAGGGTAAGCAGGGGCTTGGGAGGCTCTCTGGGGACAGTGAGCCTGACAGGACAAGCCATTGTCCAGGGTTCTGGAGCACCCTGCAGTAACTGGTGCAAGGCAGCTCAGCCCTGCAGCCAGACTGTCCCAAGGCAGTGACCACACTGTGCCTCCTGCTAAAGGGGGGTACAGACATAAAGTACCTGTGAATATTAAACCACATTTTCCTCCTTCCCAAAGGTTGTCTAGAAGCTTGCTGTTATCAGTCACTGAATTCCCACGAGTGTGCCAGGAGCAGCCCCTGCAGCTGAATGTGCAGCACTGTCTAGACCCGTGGGGTCACTGTGAGGATCACAGTTCACTCCTGCCTTGTGTCACAGCAGCCTGAGGTTTGCCCTTTGTGCTGCTCTACAAGGCCTTTCTCTAAAGCATTGTAAAATTACAAGTTTCTGCTGCAAGATGGTCTTTAGGAATAGAAGAGTTCAGGGGAAGAAGCTACAGCTGTGATTTTAAGAAAAGCTAATTTAAAGCCCTTTTTCCATCTCATTAGCACATCAACCAGGAGGCTCTGTGGAGCAGTGCCTGGTGTAACACAAAGCATATCCACTCCTGGAGCACAGGTTTGCTTTGCTGTGCGTTTTTTTTCAAGTTATTTATCGCGGGACATTGCTTCCTTAGGACTCTTCCCCCTAAATCTAACACTGCGTTTATCTGAAAAATCTTCTGTTCTAATGCAGGTGTAGGATTTCAGCACATCATACCAAAAAGAGTGAAGGCCACTTTTGTTTAAAAAAAATTCTGAAAAGCAGTGATTTTTCCACTGTTCTCTTGTACCTGCACTCCTAGATTTATTTTTCCCCTATTAGCTTTTACAGAATGAATACCATAGCATAGTAACACATTTCCTTCATTAAGCACATAATGAGCCACAACTCTGACTTCATTTTTAATTGCTTTCCTAAATGACTGAGGGAGGCAGAACCTTCCATCAAAATTTAACTCCCGATGTGATGTTACAATAATTACTTTATTAGATAGTTCATTGCTTTTATATATGTATTTCTTCTCCTTATTAGGTTGGAGGAATTAAAGACAAAGTGCTGGCAGCACACCGAGCTGGACTGAAGAGAATTATCATTCCTCAAAGAAATGAGAAAGATCTGGAAGAAATCGCAGTGCACGTGCGGCAGGATCTGACCTTTGTGCTGGCCGGGTGCCTGGATGAGGTGCTGAATGCAGCCTTCGATGGGGGCTTTGCAGTTAAGGCAAGGGTTGAGCATTTGAATAGTAAACTTTAGGCAGACAGGCTGAGGTTACCTCTCATCAAATTCCATAGTTCTTGATCTCTTTCAGCTACATTTAAGTATCAGGTACAACTATGAGCTAAACGGGATTGTTCAAATGGGGGTGTCAGTGCCATCAAAAGGAAGGTGTTGCTGCAGCAGTTACCAACCTGAAACTGCCATTTACAGGCATTTACTGCTTTTTATCAGCAAAGAATCTTGAATCTCACTTCCTGATAGATTCAAGCATGAGAAAGAATTCCTTAGCCTGTCTGGCACCTATACACAGCAGCAGCTGCTCCCATCCTTAAAGAGGGAATAACGTGCAGCAGGAGAGGCTCATAGGTGGGGTTGTTACAAACAGCAAACTGATTTAGTGCAAGCTTATTTACAAAGTATCAGTTGTAATAATGACTAATAATGTACTAGGGAGCAGCAGTATTGGGGAAAATAAGGTTTTTGAAATCTAAAAAGATACACTTAAGGAATCTAAAGAGAAACACTGATCTAAATGAAGTTAGTAAGTTCTTTCAGCATTTGGTTCTAGTTTGTAGCATCACCACTGCAGACACCATTTTTCAAACCCAGGAAGCAATGCCAGAACTGAAATGCACGAATTGTAAAGAAGGGAGAGAACACATCTGAGTTCATCTGCACAGCTGTCCCTAGAGCAGCAGAGGGGGATAGAGCACACTTGAAGCCTTAATGAAAAAACCCTGTAATGTTTTGGAGGGACAGAGTCCATGTCCTTCATTCTTACCCACTACAAACTGACTTGATTCAGGGGTGCCTATGCTTGGAGGCTCGCATATGGAAACTAAATCCATTTAAACAATGCCAAATAAATGATGAATCATTTTGCACTGTGAATAATTTAAGGTTCAAGGAGTCTGGCAACCTCCCTGTCCATTGATAGCTTTGTCTCCTATCTCCCCTTGAAGCTCAGTGAGAACTGCACTTCAGTGTGTGATCCAGGCCTTTGGCATTATTTATTCCAGGGTCAGCCCCACAAGCAAATCCTGGATGTTGTTACATCCTTCTCTTAGTCACTGGTTCTGAAATAAACTCCAAAGTGCTTATGAAATACAAACTGTACCAGTGACAATAGCCTGATCTAGAAGCTGCCTATAAATCAAGAGTTTGCATTGCTTTCATTTCCATAGATAACAGAGCTGATTTACCTGGAACATAACAGCACTAATAATAATTAATTCAGTGGGAATTTCAACACCTCTTTTACAAAAGATTTTAAAACTTTGACAAAAGACTTAATCTAATAAAATGATAAAAATAAAAGCTATCTGTGTGTCAGTACTTTAAGAGCTCTACTCTTCGTCACTCACAAGCCAAGTTCCAAGACTGGACAACACTCCCAGTCTCAGAAAATGTTCTGCCTCATGAGAAAAGTGCAGTGAAGAAGTGCAGAGACTTCCCCCTGGGTAAAACCCTAGCCTGGTAACTGTGCTGCTGCTTTGCTTTTGATCAGACCAGAAGGGAAAAATCCTTTACCAAACAGATCAAGTAACAATCCTGTACTGCTCTGCCATGTGAGAGCACTGACATGCTCGGAATTCCACCACAGTCTGTTTATACATGGACAAAATGAATTTTTTTTTTTTAAGAGAATAAGGGCTATTAAAAAAAACTGCCACCACAGCAAAACAGAGGGCTGCCCCCCCCCCCCCCGAAAAGTTAAAGGATGACTGTCTGACACGTTACTCCAATGCTGAAGTGCTGTCCCCAGGGACTCCACCTGAAGCTGAGGGGTTTAATGCCACTCTGAAGATAACGCCAGGCATTTACTGCAAGCTTTTCCTGTCCCTGCTGACAGAGCTGAGGAGGTTGTGTTACTTAGTTGAGATGTTTTTTTAAACAAAACATAAGCACTACCTATTACACCAGACACTACAGCCGCACTTTGGTGCCATTTGTTTCGCTTTCACTGAGCAGAATAACCCTGTGCAGCAGTGAGCAAGAGCAGTACAGAACTTCTGAAGTCGTGTCAACACGCTGGGGCTCATCTGCTTAGGAACAGTTACATGGACCTGGTATTAAACTTGCATAGCTCCAAAATACCCCAAACTCAGTAAAACTTATCAAGGGGAAAAAAAAAAAAAGCAGTGGTAGCTCCTTTGCCCTATCTACACTATAAACTGCTACAGATAGTAACTATCTTGCTAGTACAATTTCTGCTTTCAGCACAGCAGCTTGGAAAAGATTCTAGATAAAACAGGACAGGCAGCAATACAAAACCATTCACCTGCTTTAATTTTAAGCACTACTGCAAACAAGAAGTAGCAGGAACTGTCACAACATTACCAAAATATTTACATCCACATTTGTCAAACATTTTAAGGCTTTTTTTTTTAAAGGGCAATGAAAAACCACAGAGGTAGTGCTAGCAGACAAATGCAAGATCTACTGCATTTCATCTTTTAGAGACACATTTGAATACTACTTCCCAATACAGCAAAGTAAAACAGCACTTTCTAAAATAAATAGCTAATGTTAAGACAATGCCAGGCTTTAATACACGATTTATTTTAGATAAGGTAGTAAACTGTACAGATTTCTAATATGGTTTGTTTTTTCATATATAACAGTGTAGTTGACTTACCAGATCCTCACACTCTAGATCCACTGAATTGGGCTTCCAGTACTTTTGAGGATCTGGGCCTAAGGGTGATTTCGTAATTCCATCTGATGATGGATATCAAAGGTTTTATACAGATTATTTAACACCAAATGGAGCAATACTAGTTTACATTACAGTAAGTCAGCATACAGTAGTTATGCTACAGCTCTTGTCCTCTGTGAAACATGAACCATCCTGTCCCAGACACCAGGCAGCCTCTAAAGCTCATTGCAAAGGCCATTGCTGAAGGTTCCTTGCAGAGTGCAGCTCTGCCCTTCAGCCCACCGTAGCCTACATCGAATCCCTGCAGCTCAGCACGAGGGTTCAAGGGTGACACTTCTGGGGACACAACCCAAGCTGAACCCTCCCACACACAAGCAGCAGCAGTGACCAGCCCTACGCAGCCCTGGCCTCTCAGGGTAGTCTCAGAGGTTCCACACAGGGACACAGGGTCTCCACCCCATTCCCTAAACAAAACCAGAGCTGGAAGCCAGGGGCAGCAACGCAGCCAGCCAGGCACCAGGGAGCAAGGGAGATGTGGACTCCTCTAAAAAAAGGATTTAGCCAACTTTCTGTTGAAGACCAGAAGACAAACTGGACGTGAATGTAGACAAGCTTAATTAGGTGAGAATAATTATTGAATTTAAAAACTGCCAACAGTTGGCTGTCTATTCAAAAGGAAAAATAAAGCTAGATTGCAGGAGTTTTGGAAGCATTTATCTACTGTCACAAAGTACCAATACATCTTTTAAATCACATCTGTGCACAGTTCAAACAGCCTAAGTATCAAATTTTAAGAGTGAAACTTTTACTACATGAAGCCAACTATTTCTGTAGTATTTTATTAATCCAACCCAATGGATTTTATGTTCCTTACCTGTAGAACTACTTACCTCATCATGCATCAAAAATAATAAGAACAAGAGTTGATTTAACAGATCAACTCCTGATAAGAAAGTTAAGACAGTGCACAGTAAATAAACTGTATTTTAATGTGTTACAAAAGCAGTTAATAGCCAGACCAGCTCCCCGACACATCCACTACCACTCGGTTTGACAAAGATTTCCTTCCAACAGCTCGAGATGGAACAGCTTTTTCCCTGCTCCTGTCTGTTCTGTAACACAAATCCCGTTTACATTCGAGGTTCAGGTTTGCACATACAGGCAGTCTGCATAAAGCCCAGTATCCTTCCAAAGCCTTTAGGGCTGGTCAGTCACACCTGGAAGAGATTTATCTGCACTGTCATGTGGATCATGTCACCAAAATGATATACAAAAGTCAGTTCCAGACAGTTACTTTAGTAACAACCAAAAGACATGAAGACAAGAAACTGAGCAAGAGCATCAATGTGTCAAACTTTGAGCTAAAGCAAAAAGCAGAAGTTGGCTGTGTTTTTCTCATTTGCCAGGTAATGCTTTAATGACAAATATAAAAAGACTGAAAACATCTCACTCTGACTGCCTTTTTTTTTCTTAAACAAATGGTCTGCTTTTATAATTACAAATACTGTGTAATACAATACTTTCTTTGTACTGCAAACCAACAAATACAAGGATGCAATCAATTTTCTAAGCATCTCTAAATTTGAAATGTGAATTTTTTAAATTCGGAAAGTTCTCAATAATTGTTCATTTTTGTTAGAAGATAACTCAAAGTACAACAACATCTAGACCTGTTTTTAAAGGAGCTGTCTTTCCTGACACATCTTTGAACATAAGCACTCCTTTCGAGTTCAGTACATTCACAAATAGCTCAATTAAGAACAGTATCACCAATGAATTGACTACTGGAAAGAGACAAAATTTACCAAACATACAGAAATATAAGTTTTACCATAGCAATTATGCATATCAAAAGATGACACCTGTAATTAATTTTAAAAAGATACAAAAAAGAGAAAAACCTGAATTACAGAAAAGAAAGTCATATTTATTTAATGAAAAACTAGAAGTTAATAAAAATTAGCAAATACACAAAAAATATACACAAACAGCAGCAATACTATGTAGTGACTTACAAAGGGGGGGTGGGGAGTAGGAGGGGAAGCAGCGGCCAGAGACCAGACCGCTCAACATGGCTTGTCAGTCAAAGGGGGAGAAAAAAACACAAACAAAAACACGAAACAGTATCCTTTTCAACAGTACAATCAATCTACAAACAAGTTTTTAGAATTATTTTACAACATTTCCTGTAGAATCAATTCTTAATACAAAAGATGCCCATTTTGGGTGTATATATATTTTCAGTGGTTTACTGTTGACTTATTTTAAATATATTAGTTACTACATGCAACTGCTTCCTGTAATTTAACAGCCTTTCCTTTTATTTACCTTCATTTATGTCTACCCTCCATCTACCAAATAATTTGTCTGACAGTCAAAGATGGTTACCCTATTTCTGCTAAATTAAATGCAACGGTTTTAAACACTGGCCTGAAGAGGTTTGATTGCCATTTCAACACATGGATATAGTTACGTTGATGCCTAAATTGCCGTTTTCTGCAAAGAGCTGTGCAATGCTGGTGTCAAAGACTAGACAGTCACTATTCATAATGGCTGTTGCAATTCCCTCATGAATGGATCGAGGAGTTGCTTCCCAAGTCAATCGCCGCCTATGCCCGTTTAGCTCGAGTCGATAAGCAAAGTTTTCTGCTTGCTTGCGTGTTCCTATCAGCTGTACAATTGCAAAGAACTGCTGGTGACCATCATACTTTTCCTGTTTCTCCAACACTAGCATGAAATGAAAGCCAAAACAAGACTGCATCATAACCCAGTCAACAGCACCAGGAAGATTAATGTCCGTGGCCAGGAACACTATATCCTCTCCCTGCAGCGTTGTAATTGACTTATGCTGATGCATCAGGTGTGGCATTACAGCATCCAGAGAGCCTTGCCATTTACACGAAGCACCGGGACAGGGACAGGAGTAAGGCCTAAACTCACACAGCTCCTCGTGGTCTGCTTTTTCCGTGTGTGGCAAAGTTATCTCGCAGCCGGAAGAGGCGTATTTACACGGGAATAGTACGGAATTGGCAACTTTCTCCATAGCCAGGTTCCGGATGGAGCCCAGCGGGCCTCGGCAAGTGGGGCAGCACGTGAGTTTGGGGCGACAGTTGCTACAGACCAGATGGCCACTCTGACACTGCAGGATTGGTGGCAGCACATAGTCAAAGCACACGGGGCACTCAAAGAGACTGGCCAAGTCATTGTTGGAAGCTGTGGTGCCCGTCAGCGCGGGCACCCTCTGCGATGGTGTGCACTTGGAAGTACCTGTGGGTAGTGCTGTAGCAGTCTGACGGCTCATTTCTGCAACAGAACAGAGGAAAAACACATCAGCCACATTTCATTGCTTCTGCACACAGGATTTCTTGACTTACAAAGAAGCTTCAAGAGAAAACAGATACAAACAATAGCAAAAAGCCCTCCATGTAATACAAACTGCACGTATGTGTACATCAGTTGTACGCATACAGTGCAGATATTTGCATGACATAGAAACTTGAACAAGTTCTGCTCATTGTTCTAAAGTGGAATTTCATGTTCTTAAAGTGGTATTGGAAGCTGCAAGGAAAAGGAGTAAAGACATGCTAAAAATAAGAACTTTGTTGTAGGTGGTTTGTTTTTTTAAATACTGCATTTATTAAATGCTTCACCCAGATCATTTATGTGTATAAACTTCGTATGGAACAATTCTAAGCTGCTGTGTATAAGAAATTAGCCTTTTTTAATGAAAAAAATTATCTTCTGCATATGAACTTCTCAGTAATCATGTTTATGGTGTAATTTATTTTTTTTTAACTGAAAAACAGTAGCAAGGAAAAACACAGTCCAATTACTACCCTGCTTTTTTCCCAGGATAGGACAGTGACTCTTCATTTTCCTTACTCTGCTACTGAGGCCCACAGCTTGTAAAGCACATCCACTGCTTCAGCTTCCTGAACTAAACCATTTGGGAGGATACCAGAAAAAAATGCCAAAGCAAGTATTTAATTTCCCAAATAAGACTAAAATTCAACCTTCACTTGTTAAATGTGAGAATTAGTTTTACTATGTAAGTACTCAGACATGTGCAGTCCCTTAGAAAGGCCCTGTTGATGAAGTTTTACGTTCAGTTGAGCTCCCACTGAAGTTCTGTCCTTTCCAATGTCCCAAGACAAAGGTGACAGCTGACCAAACAGCTTGCTCAAGCATTCCACAGATGTGGAACAAGTACCATATTTCTTAACATGTTATGTTTTCCTGCACTCCTAACTTTTCTCCTTCCTGTGCAAAAGGAATTACTAGCACCATCTGAAAAAAATAAACACAGTTTTGAAAAAAAATAAACCATACCTTTGTAGGTAAAGGACGGTTAAATAAAATGCTATCCCAAATTGGCTTCTGTTACACAGTACAATTCTCAGCCACCCTAAGTGCCTCTCTGTGAGTACAACCAGCTCTGGATCTGTCACGTACGTATAAAGCTCTCAAAATAAACCTCATCTTTAATCTCCTTGCTATTTGACATGGGAATATTAAGCAATAGGCAAGCTTCCCATATTTAGCATCATTTCACCCACAAACTTACTCATACTTGGACCAGACAGCTCAGAGCTGCATACTGTGCATGCTTTTGCAAGACATGCACTGTTTGGGGCACCAAGCAAAGGAACTGAGAGATTCCAACTTGCAAAATGACTTAATCCTTGACATTCAAAAAGTAATGACAGACGGATAAGTCCAAATTCCTCTACAGAAGTGCCTCTGCCCAGAGCAAGAAAAACATGACTGTCTAAGATTCAACGTTCAGTCACTGATTTTATGAGTCTCACAAGCCCACTCAGAGCACCTTCTCAACCCACCAAACTCTTCTTCCATCTCAGGCTTGGTGGTCTAGAAATACCCAATTCCCATCCTTGGAAAAAACCTCACGCAGCAGTTTTCGGTGCTGGGCCATAACTGATACTGCAGAGATATGACAAGAATGTTTGTGTCTTTTGGCTATATCTTCCCACTGTGAGGCATTCGAGCTTAGCTGAGAAGTTTCGGATGTGTGTGACAAATCAAGCATGTGTCCTGGGGAAGCGATGCTGCACCAGGGAGGGGATTTGAGCAGCAAGGCCTCTGCCAGCTGCACTGCTCTGTGGCCCCAGCAGCCACAGGTGGGGACTCGTGAGGCACCCTGCACTGCTGTGCTGCAGAACAAACCAGCGCACACAGGACAATCAATGCTGATCATGCTGTTCGCTTGGAAAGAGCATGGAAACCACAAGCATATTCATATGCAAAATCCTGAAATTGTTTCCCTTCAAATACTACAAACACACACATTTTAGAAAAGTCTGTGTGTGCTTCCTCTTGCCTGACCCTGTACGTCCTGATCCAGGGATCCCCCGTAACCTGCAGATAATGCTGGTGAAAACCACTGTGTCAGACCAGTTCCCTGGGCAGCCTGACGAGCTGGGTGAGCTCTGATGCCTTTAATTACACCTCCCGGAGCCCATGCAACAGTTAAATGAAGCAACCTACAAACTTTGCGAAAGACCTTGCGCACAGACGCACTTCCCACTTGAGCTTTCTAAGCTACGGAAGCACCGGAGAGCAGAACTGTGCATTCCCAGCACTCCTGTGCGAGCAGCCTTCACACACACCTTCCACAACCCAGGACTCACAGGAGCAGGGAATGAAAACGAGCAGGAATCTCTGAACCAGACCACTGAAATTAGCATGCAAGAAAGAAACTGGATAAGGCTATAAACTGTAATTTACCAAGCTTAAACCTGCCCATAGCCTACATTTTCATCACTCTTGTTAAGACAGAGATGAATAATACATTTTTCATGGCTATCTCAAAAGTTACAAGTTAATCACAAGCCAAAGTTTTAACAGTAGAATATATTTAAACCACCAAACGATGAAAACCATACAGTTACAAACCAAGGAAAAACAACTATAAAACTAAAAAGTTTAGATATATTTTTAGTTACAAACCCCTTACTACAGGTAAAAACCCCTATATGCAATATTTGCTATTGTATTATCTTTATTTGCACACACTAGGAATAAGTCTCCAAGCAACAGCGACAAACTAAGATACACTAAGGTGTCATTTTCAAGAGTATTAGTTGCTTTAACTCCAATTATCAAAAAGACTGTACGTATCCAAAAAAATCTAACCAAAAGAAAGACCACATAGGGGAAAATGTATCATAAGCTTTCCTAGTTCTAAATCAAGAAAATCTGTTCTTGGTAACATCAGAAGGCACCGACCTGTTGATAAAAGTATTCTCGACACCGCTCTGGGGAAGGCGATATACCCATACCACCGAGACCTCCCGCGGACACGACTTAAGAGCTCCTACAAGCCCACCTTTAAATAGTGCGCATAAGGCAATTTACACGGCGCTACCTTTCCCCTTGCAGGTTTTACTCCCCGGCAAGCACGCAGACCAGACGCCCTTCCAGGAGTACGGCCCGCTGGAGGCAGATCTGCCCGTCATGGGGCGCGGAGGAGCTCATGGCGTGTCCGCGCAGCACAGACGGGCTCGGGGCGCTGGGGGCGCGGGCAGGGCAGCGACCGCGGCGAAAGCTCCCGCCACCCCCGGCAGGCCCCGCGCCGCGCCGCGATCTCACCGCCCCGGGCGGGGCCCGCAGCCCCCATGTGAGGCCCCGCGCCCCAAAATGGTTCCCCGAGCTTCCCCCGGCACTGCCGGCCCGGGACGGCCCCGCCCCGCCCCGCCCCGCCCGCGGCTGCCTCCGGGGGAGGGCCCGGCCCGGTCCCGCCCTCCCTTCCCCTTCCCTTCTCTTCCCGCGGAACCGGGATCCGGCCCCGCCCTTCCCTTCCCTCCCGTCCCCTCCCCGCGGAGCCGGGGTCCGCCCCGCCCGCCCGGCACAGCCGCCCCACGTGTCCCCGGGCAGCCCATCCGCTCCGCACACGCGGCTCGCTCCGCACGCCCGCAGGCCGCAGCAGCAGCCGGCCGTGCCTCGCACCTGAGCACGGGGAAAGCCTTCTGCTTCTCCCGCAATAACCACTTTTAAAAAGATAGAGATTCCGTTCAAAACTCTTCTAATACATGAAATTCACTTCCTGCTATTTCAAGGATATCCCTCAGATGAGCATTTCTCACTGTGGATCTATAAAGTCCCATTCAACAGGAGTTTTCTCCATTTATATAAAGATTATTCAATTAAGCAAAAGCATAACCTACAGGAAAAAAATGCCCAACAGAACTGGAACAATGTGGCGTATTTGATTATCTATCTGGACTATTAAAAAAACCGAGAACAGTTAAAGGATAAAGCAGTCGGAAACCATGTCAAGACACTTGCATGATGCAGACACTTAGCCCAGAAAAGTTTAGACATTATGGAACACTGATGTAATGATGATAAGATCACGGAAGTTTCAGTGGAGGCAACAGAACAACATACTACGATAAATTAGTGCAGTCACATAAAAAGTAAGGCTACAGTATCTGCGTAAAGAAAATTATCTTTAAAAATGCTTTCATACTATTTGAAATCCAAGTCCATTTCAAGGAAGACTTGTATGAGCACTGTAACACATGCTAATAATGCCTAATCACTATAAACAAAAACTGCCCATTCACTACAAGGCTTCCTTCAGTCTCACTCCCAAACGTGCAATATTCAGCATCCCACTAGGTAAGTCAAGAAAGTTTCCAAGCAAAAAAGCTGAAGAAAAATTGCATAGAAACAGCTTCTGAGAAACGAAGAGCATGTTCGGAAGTGTGTGAAACACGCCCTAGGCTCTCCCTCCCGCGGCAGAGCTGTCCCCAGGGCACACCCAGGGCCCCTGGACACGTTATAGCTACTGCTGCACATGTGCTTTGTGCTGAGGAGGTGCACAGTGCCTCAGGGAGAAGCCTTTGGGACCCCGGACACCGAACAAACACTGTGAGAATAGCGAGACACAACCAATCCACTGCTTGAAAAGCTCTGCTGAGGAGCAGGCGCTTGGAAAGCAGTTTCAAGAAACTCAAAAAGTTGGTGTACTTAATGGGCCAGGAAACTAACAACAGTAAATAGGACTAGACTGATACTTTTTCAGTTTCTCACCTTTCCAAGGTGTTAGCTCCACACACATTCTAGAAATCACATTTGTGCTTCACTGGAATACAGACAGGGCACCTTTGACAAATTCAGTTTAGCACCATCCACTTCTCTCATATCAAATATCACATCTTCCCTCATCTCTTCACCCATATCAAATAGATGAGAGTTTAACACTTTAGCTTGCCTCTGAAAGGGTAACTGAGTATTAGTTTTGGGGACAAAACCCCCACCAAAGTTCTGTATAGTCATCTTAAAGGCTGAAAGGGAAGAAGTGTCATATAAGAGTGATACAAGGACAGGAAAAATTATTTATCACAAATGTCTGCACATGAGGCAATAAAATATTTTTTCTATAACATTTCAAAACTGAGTTCAGGGACTGCCATTCAAAATGCACTCTTAATGCATTACAGCCACCAACAAAGTAATAAAAAATCTTTTATCTTTTTCAACTGTACAATCACATTTGAAAATAAGACTTTTAAAACACACAGTACGGTTAGAGAGCACTGGAAATGAGAACAGGATGAAGTTGTGAAAAACACTCAGAAATTACTTTTTACAAGATGTGTTCAATGCCAAAGAATGTCAACCCAAAAGCTAAATGAATGGTTGAAAATACTCATTAAACATAAAATATACCAGGAAAAAGCTTGCCACTATTTTAAAAGAAATTGGTACTTTTAATTTCTGTTGAACCTGAAAGACATTTTAGTGCCCAAGTTTTTTGCCTTTTGCAGTCTATCAGTTTCTCTCTCCCAGCTCTCAGATGCTGGGTCCCAAGGGCTGGGCATGGTTAGGATCAAATGCAGGCTTGGACAGACATGTGCACCCCTGCTCAGACACAGCCTCTGGACCTGCTGGCCTACTTCAGAATTTTTAGAAAACAGTTATGACATAAATTATTAATCAACTATATAATACAATTTAGTCTCTATACACTCTGGTTTTGACTAGTGAATTGCAAATTTTTTCAACCCTTCCAGACACTGTTTTCTTTGGTGCCCTTAACTATGCTATTTGCTATTTCAGACACCTCAGGGCTTCTCTTTTCCTGCAAAACAAGCAAAAGCAGATCAATCCAATGTAACAGAATATTATACAATGAGACCAAAATAAATATACAAAACTGAGGCAAGACTCATGATTATTTCCTTTGCCAAAATGTCATCTGTCCAGTTCATTTTTTTTTCATACACAATTAGAGCTTTTCCCACTACCTTGCAGTGACCCAATCTGTCTGAAATTGCAGGCAGCTTTTTCTCTGGCACCTCAAGACGTTCTCTACCAACCCCATTTTCCAATCATCAGACAAAGAAATCCCAATTGATTTATATAACCATGGAACTGGTTTTGTGGCCACCACTGCAGTGAGCCCCCAGCCCTTGATGCCCCATGTTTCTGCTGCGTCTCACACGAGCTCCCTGGTACGACACATGATCATCAGTGGAGCCCTGGCAGTGCCAAGTCAGATCTTCTCCACGTTCAACACACACGATGTGGCAGATGCAGACACAAACACAACCATATCAACACCAACAGCATTGTTACACCCACCAAATCAGAGTGACCTATTTTTGAGTCAATGCAGAAACTTGAGCTTGGCCAGTGCTGTTTGACTTCTGCCTCATTGCTATCACTATTTCTGTGGTGGAGATATGACAGAATATTCAACATCAACCCAGCACCGGTTTTTTTCTAGCTATTAAAGACTTTCTTTCCAACAACTTTATAAAGTAAAATTAAAAAGGAACAGTGTGCTATGGAAGATATATCACAACCACATCAAAATCACATTAGTAAACAACTACTGTGACTGATGCACTCAATTTTAAATGCAACAAAGAACTTCATCAATTACAACAGGTTAATAACCTGTACTCCAGTGAAACAGAGCTTCAACATCCAACTCTGCACAGAATATTGGAGATCATGGGGCTATGGTATCCTGCTATGCTATGCTTTCTTTGCCAACCTTGCAAACAAAGAAAAGCTGAGGAACAAGCTCTGAGAAAATACCTGATAAACCCCCAGATTTCATTCAGAATGAAAACTAAAAGTGTCTGATCAATAGCCAAAACCTGAGTTTGGACCACTTACTCTATACTATATATAAAATGCAGCTTTCATGCCTTATATGTAAAATTAAATAAGAAAGCAGGCTTCCTAGTAAATTCACACCACCTACAAATTATAAAGCAAAACAGGACATTAATTTTTCCTGTCTTTTGAGCTTGGAAGGAGAGGAAGTAGGACACAATGCAAAAGCTACAGGAGCTAGCAAGGAAATTCCTGAAAATTTAAACTATATTAAAATCAACTAATCAAATGCCAGTATGAAAAGAGAAAATACAGTAATACATTAAATAAATTGGTATAAGCAATAAAATAAAAATATTGATATTTGGTAATCAAATTGTTGATATTTGGTAATCTAATGTAATAAAAAGGAGTCACGCCACAAACTAGCTAGTGAAACTATACACAGCTAAACAAAAATACAGAGAAAAATCACACTTTAAATACAAATCAAAACCAAACACTTGCATTAAAAAGATCATGAACCACTTCCAAATTGGACTTGACCATATTTTTCCTTTTTAAAAACAAGCAAATAACTTATCTTGCTGTGCCACTGCCAAATCGCACCTACCAGAGGAGGTGTGAAGATGGTGATAGAGAAACACTGCTGCAGGCTGTATCCTGCACACTGCTGCACTGCACCTGGTGGTGCTGTCTGACAAAAGGCTTCCCTCTGTTTCCCAGCTCCATATCCCCGGTGCCAGGATCAGCAGGCAGCCAATGCCCAGAGTCCTCCTTGCCACAGGACACCCAGCGTTGCCCCCACGGACCCTACAGCACCACAAACGATGGGATGGACCCCAAGCAGCACCTATCCCCCAACAGCCTTCTGAGAAACCAAACAGAGCCTGCCTGTCTGCAGACTGCTGTGCGCTGGGCACGGGTCTCCAAATTAAGATGGCAGAAGCCATAGAATCTAATTAAATAAAGAAGACTTCATATGAAAATACAGATAACTCTATGTAGACTAAGTAACAGGGAAAATATTTTTGTTTTTTAATATCTAGTTTCTGTTCACTGTGCACAGAGCACACTGAACTGAGCTGTATCAGAATCATCCAACAATAATTCAGCCCAATAATACCTATAAACACAGGGAAACAGCTACCTTTTTAAAGTTCTAGACATACAATGCTATAAAGAAAAGTAAGGCAGGCGTACAGAAGGATCAGCTACAGAGTGAATCAGTAACAGCAGCAGCAAAGAGAAAAGCAAGTTATTTTTCATACTCTAACACATACTGCTATTCAGAAGTATCTAAACAGGAAGCACTCAATTGTTCTACAAGGCATCGTAGATGGGCTCTGTATACAATTACACTCCATAAGAATTTCTTTAAAAAAGGAAAAAAGGAGAAAATAACCAACCCTTTGTAAACATTAACAGCAAATCCTACCAAGTGTGACAACTTGGGGGCTGTGTTTCTTTCCTCAGTCTGATTTTGCAAACCCCATACTCTTCAGTGCATGCTGTAATTGCCACGCAATATTGCATCACCGTTGCTGTGTCTGTGGCAGACACAGGGAGGAGGGTGTGGCATGGAAGCACCTACCTTAACTCAGCAAGGCTCAACTGAAAGAAGTACCTGTTCTTTGATGTGTCTTCACTTACAGAGTCTTTCTGTGATAACTATTCCAATTCAAATTCAAGACCTATTTTATGCTCAATATTTTCCCTGCATAACATAACAGTAGTAGGGAGCAGACCACCAAAATAACCACATCTAATCAAAGAGACCTCCAAATAGAGACTGCCCTATAGGAGACTGATGGTGGCACAAAAAGCCCCTCTTGTAAGAAGTCAGGACAGGATGACATACATTCACTACTTTAATAAAGATGCCTCCATGTTGTTCATTGCTTAGGTTCATACACACTTCCATTTTAAATAATCATTTATGCTTGGGATCCTTCATTTGTTCTATATTCCTGCATGCAGTCCTGATGACAGTGGAGCCTGTGTAAAGTATGGCAATGTAAACTCAGGAGGGCAAATACGTAGGGGAGGGCCTGTTGTATATTGTTGATATACTGCAGGTATAAGAAAGAAACCACTGACCTTAGACTCTAAGCAACCTCAATCTTAATAAAAGAAGTACAAAATTACAGTGGGATTTTTGCATTTCTGATGGTTCCACACTTTTCACTACGTCCTTTCTTTAAAGTCCCATTTTCTGCATACCTTGTGTTTCTAGAAGCTATTCTTTGAAGCGTGTGTGCCTCCATTAAAAACAATTCCATTTTATTTAAGTGACTTATTTTCTCCACTCATCAATTCGGTATCAACTGTTTCTTTAATATTGTTGCACAAGGATTCAATTGCCACAATAACAAGTATTTTTTAAATCACTACAAAATGTTTATCAAATTCTCAAACTTGGCTACTGACAACTCTGCAGCCAAGCCTGGTTACACTGCAGCAGAGAGCAACAGCTCTACAGCTTCTCATCAAACGCTCAGGTTTGAAATGTAGCTTTAACTCACAAGGAAGAGCAGTCTGTCTCCCAGAAAGTGTTCAACCTGAGCAGAGAGCAGCAATGGGTGGAACTGCTGACGTCACAGACCACCATGTTACATGAAAAGACTTGGAGCATTCCTCCAAGCCTTTAAAAAAAACCAAAAAACAACCAACCAAACCCACGATTAGTGGTACTAGAGCACACATCTGTGGCAGGGGAGACCTGGCGTTAGTTCCTGTTTTGTCACGAGCTTCTGAGTCACCACAGGCAAGTACTTCCCTGTTTTTTACAGGTTTTAAACTACCACAAGTAGCTGTGAATCTCCCACATCAACGCAAAAAGGAATGAAGTGACTTGATATGGATACCAAGTTAACCCTGTTAGACCCTATTCAAGTTTATTTCAGGTTAGTAATAACTAAATATCATTACACACTGAAAGACACTGTAAAATTATTTAACATCTCAGTTTTCATAGTCAGCAATCATCAGACTTCAGTCACTGTTTACTTTCTAACTCCTGCTCACATATGGATAACTGCCCTCTACTCATTCCAGTATTTTGTACATCAAAGAGACATCATGGAGACATTGGCAACACCCCTCTCACTACTTCTATTGTATCTAATCTGAAGGCCCTCCTGATTTTATGAAAAGTAAAGTAATCTTTCTTTAGAGGGATCCTTGTATCACCAAAAAAAATCCCTCAGCTTTCTTTGTGAAGCTCCAAGTACCCAGATCTTCAAGCAAGTGATTTAAATTCAGCAGGGAAAAAAAAGCCCGAAACAATTACATGTTCTTTTATTGCCATTAAATTCTGATCAGGTACATCTCAAATGCCAAGTAAAATACATGCACTATTTCACTTATTTGTATTGCCTGGGAATTGCTTCATGGCATACAAAATTAAAATTCTATCGTAATCACTCTGAAGTCAGGCCTGAGTTTGCACCAGAAATTAAAACACAAGATACTATAAATGGTTTAGAAATGACAGGAGTAGACACATCTGTCTGATACTTCACATTTTCTTCATCTGCACTTTCTAAATTCAAGGCCTATCACTGTCTTTCTCTGCAAAATATTGTCCTCTCTTCTGTTATGTATTTAAAATCAAACCTTGAGTCTATGTTGCACTGCTGAATTTCAAACATAAAATCTTAGCAATGAATCACTGTCTAGGGCACAGTCACAAATTTCAGTACTTTTTAGCCTTTATCTTTTACAGGAGTATTACTGAATAGGTTGGAGGATCAAGCATTCAAAAAATGGGAAATAAAAAATTTAGTTTCATAGGCAACCTTAAGTCTACTTCCTCATATGCTCATTAAAGAACAGTCTTCAGTTAAATCATCTTTTTCCCTGCACTCAACTCCATTAGTAGGTGAGCACCTCTGCATCCATGGAAGAATTATGATTGCACAAGGAAGAAAAACTTTTGCTGAAACAGAACACCTGATTTTAAAATAAAACTGTTTAGGTCAGCACTGGTTTTAATATGCACAGAGGTGCTCTTACAATTACTGCTTTACAGGTGCTGTTTTGGAGGAAAGTCCATCTCAGCTTCTATTATGGAATGCACACTTTTTATCTGTAAAATTTCCTTTCTAATAATTAGACTTGACCCAGCACAAACCCACACTAAAATTTTATAGTACACCAACATCCGCCAGCCAAATGATTCCCCAGTCACACCTGTGCAACCAGTCTCCAAATTACATCCTTAGTGCACTTGTGCAATCACACAGATATTGGCCACAGAGAAATGAACCCTACACAAACCAACTCCCAACGGTGCTGATGCCTTCATGCACAAAAAGGGGGAAAATTCCTCTGAATGAAAGTAATTTTGTGACTCTAAAGACTTTATGTAAATATATGTGCATAGATATTTCAAAATGAACAGTCATTCAGAAACCAAAACAGTACTTGAGCAGAGCATTTTCAGAACTTTTACAAGAAGACAACTACACATGCACCTCCTAAGATGGAAAGGAGCAAGACTTAAAGCTCAAATACAGGCAAAAGTGATCAACTTTAGAGGAATTTATAAACTAGCTTTAGTTAAACACAAGAAGTTTCTCTTTTACACCTTAAAGTGAGGTCATATACGTATCAACACGTGAATGCGTATCAAAGCATGTTTCACACATGATTTCCACACCAACATTAGGTAATTTAAGAAGATTAAAATATAAAACTGGAGCAGACCCATGTTAGTAAAAAAAAAAAGACAGAAGATAATGAGGTTTCAAAAAAAAAAAAAAATCAGAATCCATTTTTACAGAATGGAGTTACAGTCATTACCTTTCAAAGTAGCAACATCCCATGTTTTAAAGGTTCTTAAATATTTTAATAGCAGTTTTAAGAAAACTGCTCAGTTACAGTATTTCTTAAAAGCTTTTACATACCACTACAAGAAAATGATTTATCTACAGCACAAAGAAAGACCCACCAGAAAAAGGCTCCATGACACCAGGCACACACATAAGGGATGTTGGAGTGTAATTCCACCATTTCTACAACAAACAAAAGCAGGCTGCCACCAAAATGAGTGGTTGTGCTGTCTGCTTTTTACCCACTGGTCTTCTTTCTCTTTAAGGTAATGTATTCAAAAGGACCCATCTTGCACAAGGACCTGAGCACTTCACTGGCACCCCGAGAAGCCACCAAACCCAAGTGGCAATGGAGGGTACAGCCATCCTTTCTTAGCTCTCAGCCTGCACTCACAGGGACCCAGGTGCACCTGCAGTGACAGAGGGTGACACCTCCTGCAGCAGTACTGAACCCGACAGTCCCATACTGCAAGCTGCTCTGCAAAGGGAAACAGAGAACAGTGACCCTCTCCTCATGGGTGGTGAGTTTTCAGCTGAATTCAGGACTAAAAGTGCTCCGTTTCACATTCACATTGGTGGCAGCAACACTGCCAGTTAACATCAGCAGCCCACCAGAAACTGTCTTTAGCTACTTCAGAACTGTACCCTGGATGTGCCACAGCTCGAGCAGTGCTACATCTTCTATTATTTCTCCTTTCCTAACACTGACTTGTTAACAACTGACCACATATTTTAGGAGTAACACTGACTTGTAGAAAAATCATAAGGAAAAAAATTACTTTTAAACCCCATTTCAGACTAATACCTACATCACACTTCAGCACGAAGCAACTTGTACTAAGATTTACAAAACAGAACTTAGAAACCTTGTATTGCAGATGTCATCCCCTTGTAAAATACAGAAGACATATAACTTTCCCTCATGAAAGATCTGTAATACGGAGTGAACGGGACAACAAAGATAAACCTTTTAACACATGTACATTTCTAAGCTAGACACCAATTCTAGAAATTTTTATGTAATTTATTTTCAAGCTTTCCTTCCTGCAGTTTAACACAAAAATTGTTTTAAAGTACTCCTACTCCAGTTAAAACCTTTGGACAATCCATGCATTGAAAAAATTTAACTTAAATTTTCCTTCAACACACTTCATCTGAACATGTATTTGGAAGTAACTCTTAAAAATTAAATGCTCCTCTTTGACAGCATTAAAAAAAACCTTGAAGAGTGACTGTGGTCTTTCTTCAAAGACTAAATTACTTTTTCCTCTGTTCAGTACTATGTGCAAGAAATGTAGAGAAGAACCTTAAAATATTTCACTTAAAGCCCTCGTGCCACTGTGCTGGTTTTGCTTTGGCTAGTTCATTTTCTTTGCAGCTGCTGGGACAGGGCTGTGTTTTGGGTTTGTGCTAGAAGCAGTGCAGATAAATAAAAAGGGTTTGGCTATTGCTGAGCACTGCCTGCACAGAGTCAAGGCCTTTTCTGCTTCTCACACCACCCCAGCAGTGGGGAGGCTGGGGGTGAACACCACACTGGGAGGGGACACAGCCAGGACAGGTGACCCCAGCTGACCACAGGGATATTCCACACCAGCTGGCAGCATGCTCAGCATACAAAGCTGGTGGGTAGAAGAGGAAGGAGGGGAGATGCTTGGAGTGATGACATTTGTCTCCCCAAGTAACCTCCAAGCACGATGGAGCCCTGCTTTGCTGGGGATGGCTGAACACCTGCCTGCCCATGGGAATTGGTGAAACAATTCCTTGCTTTGCTTCTGGGTGCAGCTCTTTCTTTACCTATTACACTGTCTTTATCTCCATCCACGACTTTTTTTCACTTTTACTCTTCCAATTCTCTCCTTGATCCCACAGGTGGGGAAGTGAGAGAGAGGCTGCGTGGTACTGAGCTGCCAGCTGGGGTTAAACCACGCCAGCCACACAAACCACACTTCAAAGAACTTCTCTTTCACTTTTAAGGGGTGGATGAGTAATTTTTTAAGCGGCCAAAGTTATCACTTCTTGGTTTTTTTCATGTCCAGCAAGGTCATCAATTGTTACAGGATAAAAATGTATTTCTGGATAAGGCAAACGAAAAAGGAAAAGGTCAGCAACTGTCTGTAGACCAATTTACTGCTCTTCTTGTATCAATTTCCCTGGAATATATCCACAGTAATTTTATAATTCATTTCCAGGTGCAAAAGGACAAATACAGATTTTACCATTTAAGTATCATTTTACTTCTGCCCTGAAAACACAACCAACCTCATTTTTCATATTCAGCTTCTACAAAGAAAAGCAAGTCAAAACCAGAAGTTACCATTTGGTTAGCTGTAATTACCTAGCACTTTATCTGATTAAAGTACTGTGGAATTAGTAACAAAATCTCTCATTATTCCTATAATAAGACAAAGAATCACCATTTTATACATTCACTAAAAAAGGCATACATTTATAATAGTTGTCCTGGGCATTACAGAAACATGGTATGCAGTTTGGGTCAGAATTAGAATCTCCCTCTCTAGTGACACAAAACTTAAAGACTATTTATAGGGCATTAATGCTGGGTTTTGTCTTCCTTTGCTCCTTTGTACAGTTAACAGCTGAACATACCCTGGCATGATATCAAACAACCCCAAGTCACTGACTTAGGAAGATTTTTGCTACGTGCAATTGAAGTGTTAATAGGAAAATCTCAGGTAAACCTGAAGTAAGAGCTCATAGTAACAACACAGCATTTATGTGTATCTCCCAATTTCTAGTCCACAGTGTGATACTGTACACAGAAAACACACACCAAAATTGCATTTTTATCATGACATTGAACATTCAGGAAAGGAACAGTACGTACACTTTGAGAAAGAGTAACCCACTTACAACAAATTTTTCTTCTTAATGGAACAAAACATTTTGTTAAGGTAATAATATGTCTCTAAAGGTTGTGTGTTTTGTCAAAGTAAAAAAAAAAAAAAAAACCCTCTTACTATTTTTTTAATCACTACTAATTTTCCTTTTTTTTTTAATGCTGATTTCCCTTCAAAAAGCAAAGCATCAGAAGAGCAAAAAAAGCCAGTAAAAGAAATCTGCATCTACAATGCTCATGACATTTAAGACTGTAAACTCTGGAGATGAGATCCTATGCTTTAGGCACCACGTGATGGCTGAGATGAACTAGAGCCTGCCAGCATCCTCACTTCACTGCTGCTGCTTTCTGCAGCAGGTAGCACCAACAGCACTGACCAGGTAACCACATTCAGCAGCTGGAAACATAGTGCACACTTTGGCTTTCTGCAGACTGGGTACATGCACTACAGCTGCAGAACTGAGTTCTTTATATGTGTCAAGAATTTCAAGTATCATTGATTTACCTTGACTATTCTGGTTCAGTTTAGCTCCTGAAAATGAGACAATCATTAAAGCAAAAAAGACACTGATAATCCATTTGGCAAAACTCGTTCAGCTTTCAAAGCTGACAGTTACAAGACTACAAGCATCAAGCACTATTACAGAAGAAAAATAAAGCGAAGTGATTGTAACTTAAAACTAAGAACACATTTCTAATAGCAGTTGCATGCATAGTCTTCCAGAATGTTTCATCTGAAGAACACAGTTCCTAAAACTGTCCTACTTGATTTCTTTGAGTTTTCAGACCCAAGAGCTGCTTCTCACATGAACATGATCATGCTCCCCTTTTACACATTAGAGGCAGGTGTCTGACATTTGAGCAAGATTTTTCTCAATTCACACTAAGCAAATAGCAGCAACTCTACTCAAACCTAACTGAGAAAAGTACTCATATTATTTAAAGTATTTACTTTCCTTAGTTCACACCTGCTTACTTGGAGCCACTGAATTTCTGAGCTAACTCCTCTAGTACAGTCTAATTAAGAGTATGGCATTAAAACCTTATCAACAGAAATGACACATTAACACTTTAGCTACTTCATCTTGACGTGCACTTTCAGGTCAAAAATGCCCATCATTTCACCAGATTCAGAATTCTTGGGTCACAACAGACTTCTAAAACTATATCACTGATAGACAGGTCTTCTCTCTGTGCTTTCCTCTATAATTTTTCACTGCTATGAAAAGGGCCAAGGTTATTTAAGAATATTCGTTTCCATTGAAATTACCATAATTTCTAGCACTCGATTTTTACTTTAGGTATAGCTCCCCAAAGTTATTTTTTGCAACAAATTACTAGTCCAGAGATCCAAGCTTTATCCCAAAAACCTCTGCATTAGTGTACCTGTATTCCAATAACTCAAATCTTGTTGCAGGCCAGCTTGATTAAATCGGGGTTGAGAAGAGTCCCTTCCATTTCCCTCCCCCTCTGGAATGCACAGTGCTAGTCTCAGTTAAGAAGGGAGATAAACAGACAACTGAAACTATGTCCCGAGCGTGGAATATCGCATGTCCTTCATTACCTAGTCCAATTAGCTATGAGCTTCCTAACAGACACTCATCTGCCACGTTAAACAAATTAAATCACTTTATCTGTTTACTTAGCCTATGAGTGGACTACTCATTACAGAGACAAAGCAATATTCACCCAGACTAGTTGAAAAAGAGGGTGCAAAGACAATATTGAAGAAATATTGTATTAACATGAGCACAAAATAAAAGGGACACCAGTTCACCCCCAGAAAAGAAACTTGGTTCTTCTCCTGAAGGAATACTCAGGATGCTTTGCCTTTCACCACAAACGCTGTTGTTTCCCGTCCTTTTAAAACCGTGGAGAAGGGGAAAGCACGAAGGTCTCCAGCCTTTTAATTTTTAAGGGGAAGCCGTGGGATGAGCAAGAATCTCCCTCCCTGTTTCTCTCACGGGATTAGGTAAGAGACTGCAGCCCTGCCGGGAACGTCAGCGAGGGGCACCCAGCAGCCCATTTAGCCCGGCAGCCCGTTCCTGCGGCGGCCGGGCCCGCCGGGAGCTCGCCGGAGCCAGGCCGCCTCCCGGGCCGTGCCGAGCCCGCGCCGCTCCCCGAGCACAAAGCGCGGCGGGGCCGAGGCCGAGCCCACAAAGGGGCAGCCCCGGGCCGGGCGGCGCAGGCCCGGCCCGACCCGCCGCCTCCGCCCGCACACAATGGCCCGGCGGAAGGGCTCGGGCCGGCGCTCCCCGCAGGCCCCGCCGCGCCCCGCTCCCCCGAGCCGCGGCCGCCGCACGACGCCGCCCGCCCGGGCCGCGCTTAGGCCGCACCGGGGCCTTGTCCCGAGGCCGCCCCGCGGCCGCGCCCGGGCCTCCCGCGAGTGGCGGCGGGGCCCGGGCGGGGGCCGAGGGCCGCGCCGAGCGAGCCGCTCCCGCCGCCCTTCGCGCTCCCCACGGCGCTCACCTGTGGGCGCCGGGCAGGGCGGGACCCGCTGAGGCGGCCTTGGCTCCCCCGATGGCGGCTCCGTGCGGGCCGACTGCGCTGCGCCGCTCCGGCCGAGACGCTCCGTGCGCGGCCCGAGCCCACCGCGCGCTCCCCGCCCGCCTCGCTCGCTCGCTCGCTCCCTGCGCCGCGGGCACGCGCCGGCTGCGCCCGAGCGATCCTGCCGCCGCCTCCGCCCGCGCGCGCGCTCCACGGGCGCGCTCCCGCCAGCGCCCCCCTCCCGCGCACGCGCACCCGCGGGCCGCGCTCTGCCCCGCGCCCGGCCGGGAACAAAGGCCGCGCTGCCCCGCCGCGATTGCCCGGGATCGCCGCCGCGCCCCGCCCCGGCCCCGCTCCTCTCACCTGAGCCGCCGCGGGGCCGCCCGGGCCCCTCTCAGCCGGCGCGCTGCCGCGGCCCCGCAGTCGTGGCGGCCCCTCCGTGCCCGGGCGGCGGGAGCGCCCCTGCGCTGGCGGCGAGCTGCCCGCACCGCATCCGCAGGCTCCGCGCTGCCGGGGCCACGCGGGGGCTGTCACAAGGGCTCCGAACTGTGCCTGGAAAAATGAAAGCGCCCGCAAAGTGGCCTCTCGCAGAGAGGCCGGGAACGTCCAGCACGGGGGCATTCTGGTGGTTTTAATGGACTGTTAAAAACAAACCCCTCCTCCGGTCTCTGTTCAAAGACTTTGCATAATTCAGGTTAGGTCCCCGTGCAGCAATGCCCTAATACAAATGTAACTTTCAGCGCATAAACTGGATGAAATAAATGTAATTACTGTTGTGCTTACATATGCTTTGTTGGATTAGGACTGTGCTCATCTACTGAAGCTATTCAGAGGCTTGCCAGAGGAGAGACATTGTTTATTTTATTTTCAGTAAAATATTTAAAAATATGTATTTGCTATCTTATTTCCATTTTTTGAATGACTGAAGCGTTTTCTTGGCCAGTTTAATTGATTATCCAGATGGTTCTCAATATCCTCCTCATTCCTTTTGATGACCAGTAAAGCACTTCTTTTTGTATAACATTCCTATGTTGAATCTGCCAAGTCTGCTCCTATTCAGAGAATTTTGTGATTAATTTTAAGGCAGATTCTCAGAAACACATCACTGTAGTGAGGCACTACAATATGCATCAAACCCACTCTTTAAGAATCCTCCCAAGTATAGATAATATCAATTATTTATTGTCAAAGGATGGCCAACTACAGCAGTTTAAGTTCTTTGCACATAAGTTCTCCCTGCACACCTTGTAGCTATGCAGTGGTTATTAAACCTTTTGCTTTAAGTATTCATGAGGAGTGATACACATGGCAATGACTGCCAACTCATAGTTGGGCTGACTTATTGAATACTTAAGGAGATGTGATTAACTAAAATATTATTTTTGGCGATATATAATATGTCCTGAAGCAACATATTTCCAATAATACAGTTTTTCTCCACCTTCAATGTTAGTACAGAGTAGGGCTAATCATTTGATGTATTTTTAAACATATAGGGGTCTATTCAGCAGCAGAAACTTCAAAGAAAGGTACTATCCTATAGAGACCAAGGAAAAAAGCAGCTATTATATTAGCAGTTAGTATTTTTAGAGATGCGAACCGGAATGCTTATCAGTTCCAGTAGTCTGTGTGGTTTTGTACAAAGGATCTCTGTGGTTAACACTCTGATCCTGGAAACACACACTTTTTGCTAAAAAAGGGCAGGTTGACAGTCTCACAGTCCTGTACCAGATCAATGCATTGCTGCTTGGTCAGTATTAAACAACAGAGTATAAACAAACTTGCACTGTCCTGAGTGAACTAGTTTCTCCAGCAGTGAAGGTAATTAAACCCAGCTTCTGATGGTTTTTTCTTCTCTGACCTTGCCACAGGAACCTCCCAGTTCATTCCCATGTTCCTGCTACCCCCTGCAATGTCTCCAACTTGCCCACCTGCCTTAACCCCAGTGGCACCACTGCTCACCGGGGCTGGTAACTGGGGGTGCTCCAGAGGGAACACCCAACGCAGCTGCTCCCGGCTCTGCTCCCAATCCACTGCTCCCTCGCCCAGCTCCCACCTTCCAGCTCTCCAGCTGCACACCAGAGTCACCATCAGCAGCCCTGCTTATCTCAGTTTTCCTCCACTATTCATCTTCACATTTTGCAAGAAAGTTACAGGAACTGCAGTGTCTTTGAGACTCGTTCCTCCCTCAAACTGGGGTGTCATTAACCCACAGGGTCCAGAGTTAGTGAGTGCTGGCTGGAAGAGCCCACGGCAAGGTGGCAAAGCTTCATCACTGTAGGAAATGAGGGCTAAAAGGGCTCGAAGATTAGTTAAGATGCATCATCTAATCCATACTCCACAGCAGAAATGCTTAAACCTCTCATGATGTTTGCCTGTCCTTACTATTACATTGGTTCTCATTACATTCCTATGATGTATGATCTAAATCTCCCATTATAATTTCAGTTCATTCTTGAAAAACTTCTATGAACACTGAAACACTTCTTTCACTCTTCTGTTTTTGAATACTTTCCTATTCAGTACATTACATCAATTCCTTTCCATCATTCTTGGTTTTGCTCTCTGCATACTCTGGAACTGCTCCTTTCATTATTTTTGACTGCAGTTCTGGCAACTGGACTCAGAACTCCATCTGAGGCCCTTTTAAATGCTGAATAATAAAGGCTGACTCTATGGGGAGGCCATTAAATCAGCAATATCTGTTAATATAATAATTTCAAACTGAAGTCAGTAGTTTTAACATCAAGTTTTACTAATTATTTATTTATTGACATTACTTTTGTATGCATTGTTTACCAAAAAAGTACCTACTGTCAGTATGGAAATATATAATACCACTGTCCTTGAAGTTATATGAGTACGTAGGCCTATAGTTTAATGGGATTAATGTTTCCTTATTTGACAATAATGTCTGTAAGTCTTTAGCTTCATTTTATATAATAAAATACTATTTTTCTCCTCTAAACTTTAGACAAGATCCTCATTCTTAAAAGCCCTATTATTTCACATTCATTTAGTAAAACTGGTTATAAACTACTTATATGAGTTTCTGTAGTATTTTACTAACTTCATACATTGTCTTAATATACATTAATTTTTACGTGAAAAGTCAGTGGTGATTACTTTATGTTTCTGTAAAACACATTTTTGTTTCACGAATGGAGAAAGTATGAGCAACACATAGCAGCATTCTCTTGAGATGAAACAGGGTTATCAGGGATAAATTGGCTACTCAAATTTTGTGTCTGGATATGATTTCTTAGGCAGAAATACTGCTTCTGATCATTCAAAGTAACACTCAGTCGTGGGAGCGAAGTGCCTATGCCCTAAGAAAAACACCCAAACATAAACTCATTTCTAAGCTTGCCTGTAACAACACTGAAGTAAGAAAAAGTACACATGCTTAAGTGATTTTTCTACTTACAGCTTTTCAAAGTTTCTAAAAGTAATGAATTCATTTTCACCCACTATCCTATTCTACCTTTTTTATTATATATCAAAATGAGAACATTGAGCCATTAAGAAAACTGAGTACAGAGTGTCCAAGAAAACACACTTATTTTTGAGACTTGCCTAATTGTCGTACCTGAAGGTAACATACACTAATTAAAAATTGGTGATTACACATATTACAAAAGGACATCTAAGATCTCTACTGATCTCTTCATTCTGCAGTAGGATGAGTCTCTGGGAGTGTTAATTTATATTATTCACTGCTCTGGCTGCTAAACATCAGTATTCCCAAACAGTTCATTTAGGGACCTTCTGACAGCAAGAGAGTGACAGAATTGCATAACTACTTTAAGCAGTTCATTAAAAAATGAACTTATTTTTTCAGAGAAACATCAATAGTTTTTTCATATGTGTGCTTGAACTGCATATTTTGCAGTAATAAAATTCTGAGCTAACAAGAACTCCACAAAAAAGCAATTTTGGATATGCTGAATACCTTCTTGTATAAATTGTTGAACTAAACCTAGAAGAAAGTAATGAGATTCTCTGAAACACATGGGATATCCCGCTCTTGACCTGCACAGCTTTGTGCATGCACAAGATTGTTGTCTCCATTAATTTTATTGATAAACACTTCACACCACAAAAGTCTTGGGCATTTTTCCCTGCAATGCTGCCTTTAAAATCTGCAGTATTTGAGCAATTCCCTCAAATTTGGTTTCCACTAAAATAAATGAACAAAGAAAACTCTCAGAAATAAGAGCTAAAGTTTCAGAAGGCCAAATAGAAGCCCAAACTTAGTATTTTAAATAATAATTGTTTAATTTTGAACCTCATGTTATGTTAGACTGGTTGGGTTTGATAGTCCTGATGTACCAGCTGAGGTCATTGAGCTCCACAGAAATATTTGTGATCAGCTTACTCCTAGGCAATTATTGCCTTGCAGTTTTAGGAGGGAAGCAGGTGACTGTGTGCCAATATGGGTGACATAATTAATCTAAATTCTATTTTAAAACAAGCTCTGATTTTCAAGGCAGCAGTAGTACACTCTTAGCCACAGAAAGATCCAGCCCCATCACTGTCCTCCTGAGGATCAGAATGAATCCAAGGAGAGTCTTAGGACCATCAAGTTATTTAGCAAAAATCTATAACTAGTCATTAGACAAAACAAAAATTCCAATCAGCCCTGACCTATTTTAGATTCCAGACAGCTAAATTTAAAAGCCTCTAAAACCAGTTAAAATCTCCTGGATCATGTAAATATGTAGTCTTCATTTAACTCCTTCTGAGTGAAAAATTACATGAGTAATTATATAGCATTATATAGCATTATATAGCATTGGAGAAATTCTGTGCTCATGTAGCACTTGATACTACGTAGAAATCAGTTCATAACTACATTTCAATGCATCAAGTCAGTTACAGGATGAAAAACTGATTTTAAAATAGTGTGAAACATATAGTAACAACTTTTCCAGTTCTGAAATTTTCATGTCTGTAAGGCTGAACAATGGTTTTTTGAGGATTTTCTTTTGGCAAGCTTCTTGGGAGGTTATGGCTGGGTGGAAGAAATGCGTCTTCCACCATGCCATGAAGAACAACAATACTGGCCAGTTATATGTAATTAGAGACAATAGAAAGTAATAAGTCATCCATTAAACAGGTTGTTTTCTCGGTGGATTTTTTTTGTTGTTGTTTTGTTTTAAGTCTGGGACTATTACCAGGTCTGAATTAATTTGACAGATGATTTCTATATACAAATAACCAGTATTATTTAGCTAAAACCTAAACATTATATAAAAAAGTTCTGTACCAGACTCAACACATCTTTAGTTTTATACAGAAACAAACAGCAAACAGTGCATGGAAACACCTGCAGCTGGCACAAATAAGTTAGTTTGCTGAGGTATAGTCCCATACCAAACACATTAAAGGTAGTTTTTCTCTAAATTCTTACAGGTGGTTTCATTGTGCTGTTACTCATTGTTCAGGCAAAGAGCCAGCATTGTGAGCTTTCCTAAAAGGAGAGACCTGTGTAGGATTTAGGTATGTCTTTCTCATAAGCCTATTTATTTATGAAATATGCCATGAACATATTGGAGGGAAAAAGAAAGTGGCATCACTTTTCTTGCTTACAAATCCCATTTTTGCTTTTGTGAAATACCTCTGACAGAGGCTGATGGCTTCTCTTCAAGTTTTCTGATGAGAAAACATGCACTAATCCCCATTTCTATACTTGCAACCAATACCCCAAGGCACATGATTAACACCTTGCTCAGATCCTGCCACGTCTACCAGCTCCTACTGGTTCCAGCTCTCTCAGTACACATAAATGTTTCATTGTTCTCCTGTTCAGCCTTTACTTATTGACTGTACTCAGGCCCGTAACTGAGCACAGGCACAAACGTTTGCCAGAAAAGGAGCATTTTGAGAACACCTTCAAAGAAAATGGTCATGCTTCCACTCTTTTTTCCTCTTTTCTTCCTCTATCCATACAAGCAGGGACAAAAAGTCTCCTGGTTTTCATTTTCTGCATGAATCAGTAAGAATGGGAGCACTACCATGGGGAAGCCTGGACAAAGAAGAAAGGTCTGCATTCAGCTTGCATTGAAGGGTGGTTGGAGAGTTTTGAATTTTCCTGTTACTAATTTTTCAGCAGTTCTCATGGTCACCAAGATACAAATGCAGTGAGATCATACAGTACAGAAAGGGTCAACTTTATTCCCATCCCTATTTCTGTTTAAAATACATTTTAAAAGCATTATCAATGTCAACAAAGTCTTGTCACCAGAAATACATAAGCAAATCACGTACTGGATAGATGTAACACCTTACATTAGGTGTTTTGGGAACACTGCAAAGTAAGGATATTTATTGTGAGATATTCTTTGTCATTCAACATTCCTGTTAATTTTACTGGGAGATAGTCCAAGCAGACACTACACAGTGTAATGAGAATTAAAAAAAACTGAGTGGGTGAAGCACTGAAGAAGCTGTTGGCCTCAAAGAAATCTGATTACATGTGTTATCCCTGACACTTCTGATTTACCAGAGAAGAGGGAAAATTACAAGAGATAACATTCTGTTTTTCACACCTGAGTACAGAGAAAGCTCGAGGCATTATAATGTTCTTTGATATAAATGCCTAATTCATACTGCACACATCTTTTTTCCTTCCTACTGTCACATCATTTACCATTGTGGCCCCTCTGTTTCCAGCCTCCCCATAGATTGCTGAAGCTGCACAGGAAAGCTTCTGAGGCATAAGCTTCCTTTTATTAAACAAGGCTGTTATAACAATGTTGTAAGAAAAAGGAAAAAAATAGTTAAAACAGTCTGGTTTGCAACAGCATGATTAAAAAAATGTACTATGACAAGAAAAGGTTCACCATCCTAATTAGAATGGTGACACTAACCATCAATAATGTCACTGTAGCTTTCCCTACTGAAAATGTTGGGGTTTTAATTCCTGTTATTGCATGTTGGTTTGGGGTTTGGGGATGGGTCTTTTTTCTTCCATTTCTCTCAGTTGTATGGAGAGGACAGCTCCCTGGCCAAGGTGAAAGGCTTCTGTAAAATTATTAGACTTGATTCATTAAAGATTAAGTATATACACCAAAGTAAGCCCAAAATTGAATGTAAAATCTCTTAGGTAGTTATAAATAAATCCATACTTCTTTTGATTATTTTGCACATTTGCTTAAAATGAAAAGCTCTTGGGAAGATCACACATTTGCAGAGCTGCCTGAGAGAAAATTTATAGCTTGTCAGCTGCATAAAGATATCATCTTCCAAAGTATTTTTGGGTGACATGGTAACAACATTCAATAAGATATTAAACAGAAATCCTTTGCAAGCTGTGCCTGTGTTCACTGTGATACTGCTAAAAAGTTGATTTCTCTCTAAATAGAAGAAAGCAAGGACATCATTTGAACATCTGCACAGTGAAACACACATCCTTTTTCATAATTATGGAGCAAATTCTGTCGCGGCTGGCCCAGCGGGGATAAGGAGAAGCACTGCACAGTGCATTTGTTTCCACAGGGATCCTGCAGACAGGATTGGATTCCAACAGGCACACCCCAGGGAGGCACTTTAAGACATGAAAAAATACTACAGCCCTGTCTGCCTGCTTGGCCTTATATACAGTACCAGGGAAACCTGCAATAACACCATCTTCTTATTTTGAACAATATGCCACTGAAGCTATATCATGTCAGGCAGAGAGCTGCACAGTCTCAATCTTCCTATTTCTTAATATATTATTGTAACATGTGCTTCCTTAAAAATTCTGAAGAGAGTGTTAATGCAAAAATCCCTGGTTAGTTTAGAAGAGCTTAAGCTCCAGGACATGGGAATTTCTTGCTGCAAATCTGTTCTTGCTGTTGGCCATCTTACACATTCTGAAAGTTTGGATGGGTGGTAGGGAAATCTACTGCCGTGGCAATAAAATCAATCCTCTCTGCATGTATTCTAAACTACACTATTCAGGGACAAATCTCAAACAAAATGACTCCAGGAGTTTCAGCAAACATGTCCCTTTAGTCATCACATTACAGATAATAATTTTCACAATCAATAAATTTCATCCATGAGCTTCCAATAAATGGTCCTTAGAAGAGTATTACAATGGGAAGGTCTGGAATGTGACCTATCCTGGTAACTAACCAAAGCAGAGTCTTCTCCAGCTGCACATCAAAGCAGCTGAAAAACTGCTTTTAGCAAGGAATTAGGGTTCATTCAGAAAATCCAGCTATTTTACCCTATCAAATTTCTCTTCATTGTTGACTGTAGAGTTCCTACAGGGCTGCATCCAAAGTTTTGGGGTTTTGTTGTGGAGAGTTTTTTTGAGGCAGAGATAAATTTCAGCATATTCCTGGAAAACAGGAATTAACTTCTTGATTTCAACTACTAAATCTGTCACCTCTCCTTCTTTCCAATTTCATTTTGACAATTTAGTATCTTTTTACAATGCCTGCTCTCTCTTCAATTGTTTTAATTCCACTATTCAGGTTCAAATTTTTTAATTGGGCATTGTGTTTTTCACAGTTGCAAATCTTCTTTTTTCTTTTTAGTTGTGAAGTCCATTAAGAAACTACTTTAAGCCATGTCCACTTCAACATTTTCCTCCATTTCTAACTGGTGTTTACCATACGCTCTCAGTTTTATTGTCACCTCCCTGATTGCTGTCTACCAATTAGACAGTGAAAAGCAAAAGGGTATCTGGAGTTTCCATCAAGGAGAAGGTACCCCTTGGGAATGAAAAACAACCCCTGGCTGCTGCTTCTGCTGAATTCTAATGGAGATGGATTTAATCTAGTTAGAGGATAGACACTGGGGCTTATTAGTGCCAGAGGCCTTCTGAACTGTGTACATGCTCATCATAAATCCTCACAAACTATGTTAAATTTCATTTATCTTTGTAGCTTTCTAGTTCTGTAACTTTGTTATAACATGGTGCTTAACGAAACCAAACCAAAACCCTTCTTACTATGCAAAACCCTTTTCAACATGATTTTATACAGGATACACTAAAAACAACACAAATAGGAGCCGGGTGGTGGGGAGATACCTGTTTATGCCAGTACCACTACATACACGATCTCAGCAGCCTAAGCTTGTATGTGTCAAGCCTATTAACAGATTTAAAATACTGTCCCCAAAACCCACTCACCCCAAAGAGGATGGTGACAGGGCCATATCCTAGAAAGAAGATAAATCTCTGCACATTATCAATACAAATTAAGCAGTGAGATTATCAATTGCATCTCTTGAACTGATGGAGGAAAACACAACCAATTCTTGGTCCCGGAGAGACCCTTTTCTAAGCCATTCTCAGTTTTTCATGTTTTTAACTTGAGTTTTGCACTGCAGTTGCAGTGACATGAAGATGTAAAGATGTTATCTGATGTAACACAGTTAAAACACCAAACAACTAACTGATTTCAGCCAGTAGGCGAGGAAATGCTGGCTGCTCTGCCTTTAGAATTAGTTGCTGTATGATGGATTTTTTCTGGCTCACCAGCAGAGACTAGCTTTGACCAAGTTCTGTAATACATGTTATTATTCATAGAGACAAGTTACAAGGCTAATCTAAAAAAAAAACCATTATTTGCTGTTTTGGAGACCTGACAGATGTTATTTCCTACATCAAAAGGATTATGTTATCTACAACATAAACTATGAGTAATGTATGCATTACACTATATTTGCAGTCTACCAAGTTTCATCTAGACAAGCAGAACCTGGGAATGCTCTGTCTCCTTTTGCACATATTTAATAAAACATTACTAATCTTCCATATTGTAGGATACCCCAAATTCAGACAATTAACAAGAAAAGCAAAATAGGACACAAAATCGTACGTCTATATTTCCATCAGCAGCTTCTGGCCTGGGGGAAGTTGGAATAGCTGTGCACCTCCCAATTGCAATTTTTGTCTTCATGTGTGCATAAAAAGAGACTGATTTGTTTGATTTGCTCTCCTTGCAGTACCTACAAAAGGACTATGAAAAATCCAACTCTTCATGACCATAATTCATGGAGTAACCCTTCTGAACAACCAGGACATTAGAATGCTGATGGACAACTTATCCTTCTGATGTCACCGAAGTTACCTACAAGCAAAACCCGACTAAGATGTACATACTCAGCCCACACAGCCCTCAGTTTTTATGATGGAAGAATTTAGTTCTTTCTTCCTATACTGCAACTGGACACTTCTTCAAAATACAAAACACTAAAATATATTTGGTAAAAATATGCAGTTGGATTTTCAGATGTCTTTGATCATAGATCCCTTTACGCAGCCTTAACAGCATCAATTGCAGTTTTGCACCAGCCTAAATTACATAGGTAATGCTTTGTTTAAGTGCACCATGCCTATGAGTCCTAATCACATGCCAGGGCTTCAGAGTGCCAGTTGTTCAATGAATATAAAGTTAGGAGGACACTTCCTGTCCCACACATACTTTTGTATAAGATGGGAGAGAGAAAAGAGAATGCAGACAAAAGAAATTGGCAAGACTGAGAAAACAAGCAAAATAGGACGTAGTACAGTGTGTGACATGTTTTGGAGGCCTGACCAAAAAACAAACAAACAAAACAAAACAAAACAAAACCAAAACAAAAAGACCCACAAAAGGTTTGCTGGGATTTGAGTGAAAACAAGTTTTGCAGGTTTGCAAAATCCTCATTTGAAGCCTGAGGAATAGCATAAGAAAAACATGAACATTGGAATTGAGTAGCTAACTAAAAAGGCATTGATCCCACTGTGCTGAGGTTATTGGAAAAAGGATTTAACCATTCAGTACCATTGAGAGTTGACAGACATTAACAGAGTGAATGGATCTGTGAATGGATCTAAGGAGGAGCATGGCTTGTTTGCTTGGTGCAATATGCAGAACAGAAGAAGACGATCTCCAAAAAGGATCATGTTCTCAAAGCCATTGTATAGGAAGAAAATCCCGATTTTAGCAAGACAGGCATCAGCAAAGAGAAGTATCAGAATGCGTTCATTTACTGTAAAGTGCAGATACAGAATCTTAGAAATACAGCTTCTTTTTAAAATTTTTTTTCCTGACCTGTATTTGTTGAGAAGTACTGAATTATACTACTAAGAATCAATCCTTAGTGTGGTTTTAGAAAACGTTTCACATTTGACAGCTACAAGTTCAAGCAGAAGAATTCCCTTGCATCACCTCTGGCTTACACACAGATTCACTTACACACTCTCCATTTTTCATGAGGTGCCCCCATCAGCCACATAACATTACTTCCAGAAAAACCCTACTGGGTCTTCTCCACTGTTTTTTACTAAGATAAGGCTTCTGTTTCCTCTGGGTTCTGCCATTTCCTCTTTGCTACTTTCTATTCAGAGGCACAGAATATCTGCTGCCTTCATTGTTTTCCTCTGCTGGCTGGAAGGAGTAGTTTTCATGCTTGGTATATGAAAGACCTTCCTTAGGAGAGATCCATTTTAGCAGGAAGATCTCTCTGGTTTGGGAAAATATTAGGTTACTCCTTCTGGTGTATCTCTGGTTTCATGGAGAAACTGTGTGAGGCCTTGCCCATTTCCTGAAAGTCAGCCCTAGCTTCATCTTCCAAAGAAGCAGATTTCATATGCCTCACGCTTCTGTATAAACAGTTACATACATGAATATGTATGTAATTTATAAAACCTTTGAAAAGGCTCTCAAATTCCTATGCTATTAGAATTCTGTGAGTGGCAGGAAAGATTTGTACCCTGTGTGCTGGGGGAGCACAGCCTTTTACTGTCTATACACCAGACAAGCAGAAAGATTTGGGGACCAAGCATGAAGAGCTGAGCTATAGCCAGCTGGATCTCCCAGATTACTTTTCATGCAATGCATTTAAAAGTAATAGTTTTGTCCCTCTGATGGCAGTGCATTGGTATAGAAAAAGCGGCATGGATACTCTGCACCCTATTTACAGTTTCATGGAGGGAGTGGAAACTGCTGCCATAATTCTTTTGTGCTTATCTGCCAGTGCTCTGAGCTATAATTCATGAAAAATCTCCCATGGGTTTCAATAGTTGGTAGAGGAGGGCTGAAAGTGTTAAGCTATTTTCCAATTTTCCTCAGTAGTTTTGGGCATCCTAGATTTTCAAGGAACTCCCTTGGTATTTGTTAATAGTCCTTAGGAAAAATGGTATTGTGTTATATTCCTTTAGTGAAACACGGGCAGGGTAACTGCTTTAAACCTTTTCCAATTTTAGGAAATTTCTAACAAAGCCTGGGTTGGAGTCTCCATGGCTTTAGTGATTTGAGCCTAACAGGCAGACTAATTGCTCAAGCCTTTGAATTTCTCAACTGGAAGGAGATTGCTACCTATAATTTAATTTATTAACTGTGCACATACCCTTAATTCTCTACAGGAATGAAGTAAAGGATAAGAAAGGGAATAAAATAATTTAAAGTCATACATTTAAGTGGTTATGAATTAACTCGCTCAGTTACTGCATAATCCATCATATTGTTCTTCTCTTTTCCTCAACATTTTACCGAAGAGCCTGACAAAATAAAAGGGAAACAAGGAAGAAATAGAAAGGACCCTTGACACACATACCTGGATATCATGGCAGGAATTGAAAATCATCATCAACACCCAGATGTTCACTTAACCTGACTAACCTTTTTATGAAAAGTTTCAATTTGGAGAATTGTAGATGAGAATCTACACAGGCAAAACGTACTTTCTAAGCTGGAGCAGGACATGGCACAGAATAGAATAGACAGAGTGCCTGTATGGTCTAAGACCTCTGTTCAAGGTGATGCAAATCTGCCTTATGTTCATCTCTGGAGGACCAGAGAGCAGTGAGAGCATATGCACCTCTTGCCTAGAGCATAACTTCAACAGGAAAGTAATACCCTTAAAAACACAATTGAAGAACTTATAAATGATTAAATATTAGGTTTTGGACTTCATATAACCTGAATGTGGTCTCCTTTCCAGTGATCACAATCTAATTTCATCCACAGTAAGATCTGAAATAATTTCATTATTAGAGATGTAAAATATACTGCACATCTGCAAATTAATCATGAAGGATGGAGGGAATGTTTTTATATAGCTCACACAGGAAGATGAGATTATGGCAAATGTAATCACTTCCCCCTCTAGTGACTAGATCCTCCATTTTAACAGATTCAGAGTTCTCTGATTCCATTGTGGAACGATGAAACAGCTCACAATACTTCTTAGGTAACAACTCAGTGATGTTTCAAAGAACATGTCTGTCATACCAACATATTCATTCCACATATGATGGCCATACATAAATCTTTAAATATAAGTCAGAGTTTGCCCATATAGGAGCAAAAGGCATCCTTGCTTAAGCCTTCAGGGGAGCATGAGGGCAGCATCTATCCTGACAAAGACTTTGTGAGCATTATATTCCTTCCTCTCCTCTTTATTTAACTGTCTCTACTGATTTTTTATAATCGATGTCCTTCTCTGTCAGTAGTCAAGTGACATGTGAACATCTCAAATCCTGTAATTAATATAGGGCTCTACAGTAGAAATTTATAACATTGCCAATGTTTGTATTACAATCCATAGTATAAAAAATGCCTACAAGTGAACTTGCTCTGCCCATCTCTCATCAAAATATTTGAATCACTTCTCACACTTCTGATTTCCCCCCAAAAATATAACTTGACTGTCTCCTGTATTTTTCCAGCATTCTTTTCTCAAGGGGCAGGAGGTGTCAAGGGTTCAGACTGTAAGCCAGGATAGATTCAAGTCTGCCATGCAGGAACACCTAATCTCACAGCATAGTACAAAGCAGAAATATTCAGCTGTGTTATGATACAGATAACCTTTCCCATTGTTTCCCACAGAAAGTACAAGGGTTTGTTTAAACCAAATATAACAATATCAAAAGCATATTTCTGCATTTTACATGTCAGACTGAAGAATATAGAAATAATAACAATAAAAATGTTCAAGATAAAAGCTAATTTAATTTTAAAATGTGTTTCATGTACTTTGACATGATCTGGGAAACTAACCATAATAAAAGACCTAAATAGGTTTATTTACACAGTGATATGCTGCCAACAAGTGTTGGATATGAAGGCCAGAAGTCAAGTTCCAATCTTCTGAGTCAAATCCTCAATGGAAAACAATGTCACCACTTCACATTTTCTGGAAACATTGTCTGTCATTTTTGAAACCCATTTGTCAGCACTCCATCAAGCTCCTGCCGCACCATAATGAACTGCTAGCTACCTCAGATTGTTCACTATTATTTATGTAAGATCTTGAGCTATTTGGATAGGTATTTTTGAAGCCTCGTTAGCAAAGATTACATCATTAGTGAAGATTTAGCCCTGGCAAGGCTAAGTTCACTAAGAAAGAAAGGCTGAGCTGTTACAATACATAGCAATTTGCAAGTTTCTATATATTCTATACTTATATATATATATATATACTTTTACACTAAGTACAACTAAGATTAGATATTTCAGTGGTATGACAAGAAAATATGTTTACCAACAAACATTCACTCTATGAGCAGTGAAACCAATCAAGTCCAGCCTCTGGATTGGATTGGAACTTATGCACTTGTGCCATCTGATCACTTACTGTCACAAACACTATAAGAAAAAAATCCTACCTTCACCATTTTGCTAGAAACTGGACAGTGGTGTGAGAACTGACATTAATGAGCAGTAGGTAAAGGAGGGCAGGATCTCATAAAACTCATTTAACTGGAAAGAGAGGCAGAGTAAATATCAGGTCCTAATCTAGGTTATTACACCATCAAGATATTGTATTGTGAATCAGGATTTAAGAAGAGCAATGACATTTATCAATCTGGATATTAAATGCCTTCTAGCAAGTATGAAGACAATATAAGCTGAAAGTTAGTGATGAGATCGAACATGTTAACATAAAATGCTTCATAAGAAAATATATTCAATATATTCTGCTCATATCACCAACTGCAGACAGCTGTATAATGTGATACACACAGGATAAAAATGAGAACGATGAGAATGCCTGCTATCTTTAACACACTGTGCTTCTACAGGCCATTGCAGAGGAAGCATAAAGCCTAGAGTTTACTTAGATTTATTTATCAGATATTTTAGGGCTTCCAGATGTTACCAGAACACCTTTAATTTACCTTGAAGTATATATGCCAACTGTACTTCAATTGCTGTGTTATATTTTCTACCATTTTTCCCTTTTTTTTGCTGGCTTTGCAATCCCCTCACAGAACCTGAGCTTAGCATGCTGCAGCCATTAAACTTATCTTGACCCATGTCAGGGGCCAGAGAAGCTGAATACACAGGCTGCTTTAATTTCTTTACACTCAGCTTGTGTAAAAGGTCAGTATGCAGAGTATGGGTGAGTCAAAGCACACTGACACAGACAGAAATGCTATGTAGGTGCACAGGGGGGGAAGTTTGCACAGGAAGTTGCAATTCCAGTTTATGTATCAGGGAAAGGTCACACACAGCAGAAACCCCTACCATTGGTTTGGTTGACCTTAAGGAATAAACTGGTTAAAAGATGGTGGAACCACAGCTACTTTCTTCCTCCACTTTGCTTTCAAGAGCAGTATGGTGTAGGAACAGAGATAAACCTGGGCGCTGGGATGACTTTGTGTGAGCATGGCCATACCCGCAAAGCTGTATCCTGCTTCAAGCTAAATTCTGTCCCAAATCACAGGAAAAGCTCTGCCTATTCCACTTACCATCCTGTCTGAATAGATCCTACTCTATCCATTTTACCTTCACAACTTTAAAATTGTTTATTTCAGCCACATTCCTTCTCCTTGGTGTTTGTTCCAAGGAACATCAGTACAGTTTGCTTAAAAGAAGGGTTATTTATATGATGCCTAATAAAGGGCATATAACATTAGGGTTATTCCCAATGCATTCTTTCTCAGGAACTGATAAATCTCCCTTTACTTCTCATTTTGCAGAACAGCAGAATATGTCCTGCTCTCCCTAGTATACGCATTTATTAATATTTCCTTTTGAACTCACATACTCAGGAGGGAGTTTCCCAAAGGAAGGCCTTCCAAATAGTGTTCTATGTCAACTTATGACCCTGAAGCAAACTAGTTGATATGCCAGTATCTTCCAAGGGTGACATATCTATTCCCTTGACATATGAGCACCTTGAACTCAATGCCATGTAGTCCAAATTGCAGAGGTAACTAGATCATGATGCAATTCTGCTGATTTACTGGGATTGCATAGAAAGGTATTTGGTTTACAGAACTCAGTGATGTTTTCATCTCTATTTTGAAAGTGTACTGAAGAAAGACAACCCCCCCAAGACTGCCTGATTAATTCCATGCCTTTTTTCCCCCACCGCCAGTACTCTGAGAGATGTTAGTTTTAAAACCAAAAACCTGCAGCATGCCATGTAGATGCTACCCCTTCAAAGGGATATGTTTCTTGTACTCTCATTTTTAATACTATTGCCATCTTCTAATACCTGCTTTACTCTGAAATGATGACCTTTTCCTCCTTCTTCTGTTTCTACCCCATATTGACTTCCTAAGTTACACAGATAAGGACAGTATAATTACAGTACAGGTGTTAGAATTTAGCCCTTTATATATACAGCATTTATGGATAACATCAATATTCAGCAATATCATCTTCTGAGGAATTCAGTAGCACACTTGCAGTCCCACCAAAGCCAGTGAACATGTAGGAAAACAGCATTTGTCCCATGGCAAAAATGTCCCCACTGTGCATAATCCAACATTCTTCCAAGAGCCACCCAGTTTTCTTTGAATAAATGTTAGTAGGATTTGCTGATTATCCAGAAGTCTTACAAATACTGTCCAAAACATTCCCTACTGCCAAGTGGTAGAAAAGGTGAAGAAAAATATTATACTGGAGAAGAATTAAAAGGAGTGCTTTATAGGAAGAAAGTAAGAGCCATTAATCCTTCATTTCAGAAAGCAAAAGCTATAACAGTATAGAATCTTGCAAATTTTTCCCCTCTAGCATAGTTGTAAATATACTGCAGTCACTGGGGAAGGACCATCAGTATCCCAGCTTTGCTTCTCGCGGCAGTAGAGGAAATAACTGATTTTGACTGGACAGAGGATAAAACTAGGAGCACAGGGATCAGCATGTAGAACTTGATTTCCTTTGTATTCACTTAAATTTTTTAATTAAGTCTCTGCTGCAGCAACACTTAAAAACATTGTTGAGATTAAATATAGGAAAAGAAGTGTGTGTGTGCATATTTATATTTCTGAGCAATTTTCACGGGATAATATAAAACAGCTGAAAGTGGGAATTTCTGTGTGATGCACACATTCCTATCATTGGTGTTTAAAAACTCAAATCTCACTGGGGCTTTCCTCTGCTGAATTCAAAACACTGTCACTGATGACCCCACTGTTCCTCACATGGACCAAAAGTCACACACAAATAGGGTTTTAACACGCTCTGCTGGCCAGGTCAAAACCTTTGCAAAAGCATTATGGCATTAGCCCGGCAATTGTTCCTGTATTATTTGTCCAATTTCTGTTAATGCTGCATGAGAACAGAGAAGGGAGAGGACAAGGAAGTGTGATCAGAGCTGGTGCATCTGGAGCCCCCTATTTTCACAGAAACTCTGAAAATAAGTTTTTATATGAAAGATATGCTGCCTTACTCTTGTGACAAAACCAGCACCAATAGCATCAGCTTTGCTCAGTTATAGAAACAGAACAACGTGGGTCTAACCCCCTGCTCAAAGCAGGTGCAGTTAGATCTGGTGGAACTGGGCTTTATCCAGCCCAGTTCTCCAAGGACAAATATCCCATGACTACTTTGGTCATCTGCTCCAGTGTTTGAGCACCCTCACACTGAAAACATTTTCCATGTAACTGAAATTTACTGTGCTCCTGTTTACATGTTTTGTCTCTCATCCTGTAGCTCTGCATCCCTGTGAAGAGTCACCCTCTCTATTTTCCTGTTTAACAGATGAAGCGAGCAATAAGGCTTCCCTTCACTTTCTCTTCTCCAGGCTCAAATAACCAAATTCTCTCAGCCTCTCCTGGTGTACCATGTACTTCAATCCCCTAGTTATCTTAGTGGTCTTTTGCTGAATTAACTCCAGTATGAAAATGTCTTTCTGGTGCTAGAGAGCCATTTGGAAGTGCTCACATACCAGACAGATGCATCTCAGTTAAATGACTGTAAAGGCTTGAAACTCTTTCAAAAGTAGCCGTAAAATATTTTACAAGAGCATCATAAACTGTCATTCTTTTGCATTTCATCTGCTCCACATTGCACAAAGCTTTTACACACTACAATATACATGATTTACTATATATCAAAACCAGAAGCTGTCAAACTTCTGTTTTCTAAAGTTTTTCTGCTGGAATTAGGAACTGGAAACTAGGACACTTCCTGTGTAAGCTTTACCTTCACTTACAGCACAAAGAAATATTAACAAGGACATTGGGACTTTGAAAAGTGTCACAGCTTCGCTGTCCTAGATTTGAAAAGGAAATAGCAATGCAGTGTCTGCTACATGGAGACTGACTCCTGGGAGCCAGAGGGAAAGCAGATGAAAAGCAACTTTTTTTTTTTTTTTTTAATGACAGCACAGGTTTCTAAATTTAAACCTCCAAACAGAGAGATCTTGCAAAGATCTTAAAGTGATACCTTAACCCACTTTTGGAAACAATGATTTTTTTTCCAAGTGCTATTCATATATAGAAAAATAACAGCACAGGGATTATATCACCTCAAAAATACATAAGAGGATAGAGGATAACCAAGGTTTCTGTGCTTCAAAAAGAAAGTTGGTGCAAAGATTAGCTTTCTCTGGGTTAATATTGACAAAAGCCAAATGAACCAAACTTTCTCCTGGTCCCAGCAAACCTGGCAAAGCACAGTTCCAAAGGGTTACGTGCCAACAGAGGGGAGAGGCTGCACCAGCCTCACGTGAGCAAGTGGCTGGAGCAAACACTGCTTCATCCCAAGGAAACACTGCACAGATCCCTGTGTAATCCTGCACCTGCATCTGTCTGAGAGCAGCAGAATGCCTCACATTTTCTCCAGCTGATTTCCTACAGCACTCAGAGTATCTCCATAGCTCCAACAGCCAGCCAGGTCACACACAATAAATAAATCAGGAGCCTGCTAAAATGTGCACTCAGCCAGAAAGAGAGCTTTCAGTTTTGTTGGTTTCTTTGTTTTGGGGTTTTTTTTAACCAATGGACACCTGGAGGCAAAATAGGGACTGAAGACCTCTTCTAAATCCCTTATCAAATTGATGACTAGATTACTCAGATATATTAGCGTGCATTGTGAGCACAAAGTCTTTGACCTCATTTAAGCTACTGAAAAAACAGACACAAAAATGGCAGTGAAAAACATATTTAAATTTAGACACTGAGCTATTCAGACATCATGTGCTAACTACTGTTTTATTCACTGTCAGGGAGGGGTGCTGGAATCAGGAAGTTCCACAAGACCTGAAAATGACAGTGGCTTGTTTAGTGAGAAGGAAGTGAGAACTAATCCAGTGACCTCCTCAGCTTGTCTATGGGCAACAAAATTCTTTATATTTGCTTTGCATGATTCTGCACAGAGTTTAAGCTCAAATGTAGATTCCCAGCCCCTGGCAGAGCACCAAGGCTCCAAGTTTACAGTGACAAGACTCACAAAACTCCTGCAAACTCCTTGTATGAAAAGCTACAGCTTGGGTAGAAGCAACTGACCTTTGTTGAAAGTCAAAGCAGTGTAAACAGAGGTGTTGTCTTTCCATAACAAGTACTTGCATGACTCGGGCAATCCCCTGAACCGAGGAATTCAAGTACCTTTACAAAATACAGGGAAGCAAGACTATAGCTGGAAATGACTTGACTTGCAAAGAATCTCTGACCGTTGGTTCTTTTTCCATTTATAATTAAGGAAACAATCAGAAAGGTTGTAATTTACACCATTTTGTGCAGTGGTTCAAGAACAAGCAGCTCTCCTGATTTTCTTTGTCACCAGTGATGCTGTGGGTTTTTCTGCCATGGTACTGCCAGGCAGCTGTCACATTCAAATCTCACTATTGTAGCAGTTGGTGTTGCTCTCTTCAGCTTATATTTGGTGTTTGCTTGCATTCTCATTTTCTACCTTTAACTTTTGGGAAATAAAATGCTAGTGGCATAATGTTGTACTCCAGACTTTTGCTGTGGATGCTGATCAATATGATTGGTGGAGCTTCTACAGCATACAATGGGAAATTCAGTGAAAAAAAGAGTACACCTCTTTGGAAAATTAACCCATTATACCTCTGAATAACCTGAAAAAGGCTTAAAAATAAAAATACTGAAATGAGTTCATAGGAGGAAATGGGCAGGGAAGAATCTGTTCCTTTTCAACACAACATTTAGGAAGAGACAAAATAAATACAGCACAATCTCAGTCATTCATATAGTCCATGTATGCACCCACATCCCACCCCCAAGGACCTGGATACCAAAGTTTCATGGACCTTCACCTACTACAAACTGGGAAAGGGGCCAAGAACAACCTTACCACTTGTTTTGATGGCTGTGTTTTCTATCAAGCCATGAAAAAGTGCGGGGGGACTGTCAAAAAGTGAATGTATTTCTATGCCTCAAAAATCTGGACTGATTATTTTTGTAAACAAAATCTCAAGGAAAACCCCTCATAAGATCCATGACAAGGGATATTCATATAGTTGATGCACATGGAGTGGGCATTGTATCCATGTTCTACACACCCATATTGCTACACCATAAAATTTTTAAAGGTATTGTAAAAACCCTAATATGGAGCCCTTTGCATTAGTATTCAGGATTTGATTTCTGAGCATTTTAATATTTTCTCTTTCTTGCTAGTTAGAAAATATTCTACAATTCCCCCTAAAGTTGGAACTTTGGAAGTGAAAGTAAGACAGCACATCTGAGCAAATCTGTCAGAAGCTGGCCTGATCCACCAGCTGGCTCTGAAGGATCCCTCTGCCCTTCTGAGGTGGTTCAGGCATAGAGTCATAGGACCCTACCTATAGCATTTAGTATTTAGAAAGAGTGTGAAAAATATACTGCTTCAAATTATTTAAATATTTATTTAAATATAAAAGAGAACATATAGAATAGATGTGCCTTATGAAAGGGAAGCCAGAGTAGAAGTGAAATATCTTAGATCATCACAATGGCAATGGACATTTATGTTTTGACAACTGATTAATGCCAAAATTGCAGTTCCAAAACCCAGGGGAAGCAGGTGAGAGCATGCAGGATTTGTGCCCCAAGCCTAAGCAGCTGCGCAGTATGATCTGCACACCTTACAAGGATGTAATAGTGCTTAATAACTGAGGTAACACTTTCCACAACTGGAAAACTTTACGGAGTTAATCTTTATAACCTGTAAGATATTGGCATGTGGTGATTTTACAAATTGAAATGCAATTATTTGATTTCCTTAACACAAACTACTGCAAAATTGCAAGGAATAATCAGGATAGAAAATCACCTGCTCCAAGCCAGAGAAGGTGACTGCAGGCTGGAGTGCATGTGCTCAGCTGAACCTCTCCCCAGCCACCTCCTTGCTCCCCCAAAGGCTTTTATTACACATGGGAGTGGCTTCCCATGTTGTTTATAAACAGCAAAATAAATATGATGTGACCATGCAACTTAAATTCAATCAAGAAGGCCCCTCCCTTTGAAGTTACAGCTATATCTCAGGAATTAAATTTGTTCATTAACTAATCAAAGATATTGATGCCCTTCATGGTTACTAATGCTCATAGACAAAACCATAAATATTCTGATTATCAAGGGATTTTTTTTTTCATGGATTTATGACAGTGTTGCTGCTTGATGTAGTATTTAGTACCTCAAAAGGAGATGCTTGGCACTTCTTTGGTTTGGTCACAAAGGTCCAAATTCACTTACTCTTGAAGAAAATAAATCAGACATTTGTGAAAGGCTAGGAAAGCAGCTTACCATATTTCTGTTATGATATCAAATAGCAAAACCCAAAAATCAATTCAGAGTGCTAACTCCCACTACTTTGAATTAGAAATTATTTTACTGCCATATCTTTGCAAAATGATTACTGAAAAGGTTTTGTACACCTCTCTTACAAATCCTGTAATTATTACACTGCAGCAGCATTCTGCACATGAACTTGAATTTAATTTTTGATTTTTCCTTATGATACTTAGTATTAAAGGGCACTTACTGGGTCTCAATTAGTTGGATTGATGGTAATTTTTATCTCATATGAGTAATGCAAACGATGTATTCAAACCTCCAGACACCTATTGCAGTGCATTGGAGAGAGGCCAGCTTTCACTCACAATTCTTTGACTAAATTGAATCCATATGTTTACATGGAATAAAATATTACAAATGTCTCCCAAGGGCAGCCAGTCATTATTGAGTGCTTTAATAACCTAAACCAAAAATTCTTTAAGGTGACAACTAACCTTTAGCCAGAAAGATACTTTTGTTTATTTTACTTTTTTTTCTTTTTTAAAAATAATGCAGGGTGTATAATCCTAATTTAATTCCAATTTGTCATCAACAAAATACTTATCTGGGATAATTTTGAAAAAGCTGTACAACAAACCATTTGTGAAAGCAGTAATAACTTAGTTCTAAACATATGGTTCCAATTTTGTTTTTCCTTTTTCCCCCTGTAAATGTAACTTGTTGTAGTTTTATTTTTGCAATGCATACATCTGATATCTTTGGGAGAGAGATCTAGACATAAAAGAAGTCATATTTACATTTTAAAACTGCTTCAATTGCCCACCATTTTGTCCCCATTACAATATAGCCTTATTCAACAGGGTACCAGCTCTTGAAGTTTAAATTCATAGAGAGGCTGCTATTTAACAGGAAATTCCTAGAAAGACATTTCATCTTTACATTTCTTGGGAAAATTACTTGACACTGTCTAAGCAGAGTTTACTTGTGTCTGCAGCTTGTACACATACAAATCTAAATTCTAGGTTTCATGGAAATCAATGTGAAGTTGACCTGGGAGGACTCAACAGCAGGTCAAGAAATGGATATTAATTTTCATTATGTTCAAGCATACAGCAAGGTACTGTGAGATTCTCACTTGGATTTCAGCTTCCTTCTTGATTTACTTTATTAGGAACTTGCAAAATGCAGAAAGTAAACTTATTGTCCATTTTAGTACTGGAAATTATTTTGATGATTATATATATGTATATATATACATATATATATATGTAATTATGGTTTTTATTTTTATTTCCCTTTCTTAAATGCACTAACCAACTTGTATCCACCCTCGTCCATTTACATGCCAGGTTCCTGTCCTTGAAGACTGAGAATGCCCATTCCTCTCCCGTGCAGAAGCCTTGTCCTGAAGTGCCAATAGGTGTTTAGTGAGAAAAACTCCTTCATTACTAAGATTCCACACACAAATTTCTTTCTCCCTCACGACTTCTCTCTGACCAAGCTCATCCCCCTTCTCTGTGTCAGCCGTTGCAAACATTTTACATGCAAGGAATCTGCTGCCTCCCAATTTCTCATGCATATTTACCACATAAGAGTGGTAAAATATGGCTGTATCCCAGACTAGAAGCATGTCCCAGGGACTTCAAGAGAAAGTAGTTTTGTAACCAGAAAAACTGTTTACATTACATGTCTGTTATAATTCAATATACAGATAGAAAAGCTGAAATTCTGTGTGAGGCACAGACGTTTCTGGAGGATCTTTGTCTGTCCATAAATGCCGTGAGGAATTACTGCTAAGTTCAAAGAATGCTCAACAACATCAGATACACTGGATGGTTTTACCATCCTGTTTTATACTTCCCTGAAACAGGAGATGGAAATATCTGGGACTTGTTAAAGGCTTTCAGTGCATTTGTCATGTGAAGAGACAATGGAACACGCAAAAATGCATCAGCTCAGGCTCTTAAGTATCATCCACGGAGAAATACTTGTGGCCAGACATGCAAAGACCAAGCCAACACAAACACAGATGGTGAAGCCCTTTTCAGACCCTATCTGGTGTCAAAGGCAGGAGAAGGTATCAAATTAATTTTGCAACCTAAAAGTACGTGAGGAATCCAAATTCCTCGATCTCCTTTGCAACAGCATTTAAGCCCACTAAAACAGGCAATGATGGAAGAGGGAGACTTTCTAGTCTTGCTTTTAAAAGGGTTTGCTACCAAGGACTTCCCTCAGAGCCCTGCCAGGGTAAGAGGCTGACAAATCTGCTGGCCCATAGACACACACATGGCTGCTCCCTTCTACTTGAATTTCATATCAGTTACTGGAATGAAATACTGAGCGTGTCAATACAAAAATGTCCAGCGTTATACTAACATGTGGAAGAGATGTTACAGAGAGGATTCTTCCCTCCTTTACACTGACGGCTGGTGTTGCTCAAAATATTCTACATTTATACCATTTGGAGAACAAGATTTAGGCCTACGTTTTATTTTGAAGCCACTCTTGTGACACTTACTGGCTGACAGAAAAGCAGAGGCTTCCAGGAAGGTATAAATCTATAAGAATTGGATTAGAGTTCACTCCCTCCATGCCCCTCTCCTCCCTTGAGGATCCTAGCCCATTAGTTTAAGGGGGTTATGCACTCAGGTTCCCAATGTATTTCCACGGAAGCTTCTAGTTATTTTAAACCTGTTGCAAAACTGTAGTCAGAGACAGATAATACTACTCCTTTTAAACTGCAGCTATTGCTTCCTTCCAAATTATCAAATCTGGTTTCAAATGCCATGTATTTTAAATAACAATAACAGGATCTGTCCTGTAATTTATTCCCCAATAGTTTCACATTGTAAAGCAATCAAAGGAAGGGATGCTTAAAGCATGAGGTATCCATGTCAAATCTTTGTGTTTAATTAATTTTCATTCATATTTAGTTCCAGAGAATAATTTATAGCATCTTTGAAATGTTTCACTTTGGAGCTTAGATAATGGCCTGAGAGTTGCAAATGAATAGGGTACTGAATAAACTTAGGGTCTGCAAGTGCTACAGAATAAAAGTAACAGGATTGTAACACACACATATCTCCACTTTCACACATGAAAAATTTTTACAGCTACTCACAACTGAACTGAAAATATATAATAAATAGTAAAAAGGGCAAAGCAGACAATTTCTGACTTTGCTAGTAATGATACTCATCTATATGACAGACAAAAAGCAGTTGGAATTAAAGTATTCACCTACGATCTGACATCTGTACTTTTGCTGAGTCACATCATACAACATTTATATCTTCTGTTGATTCTGGATTTGTCTATATTTATGCAGGTGCTTTAGTGGGAAAAAGAGCTTAATCTTTTTAGACTAAAATGTCTTATCCTGACCATTAATTCTTGGTAACTTTAATCCTGAGGGAGACAAGAAAAGAGAGCTTATTTTAGCTTTTCAGTATAGATAAGAACTTGCAGCCTGTAAACAAAAAAAGAACAGTAAATGATTCAGTAATTTTAAATTAATCTTTAAGGAACAGACATTAAACAAAATCCCTGACCACTTCAGCGATTCTCTGTCTGTCCAAGTAGGAAAAAAGGAATTCCCAGCCAACCCTTCTCTGTCGGCTCAGGCCACAACAATTAACTAGCAAGGATGACCAAGGGCCAGCCCCTGAATCTGTGTCCTGGTCTGCCTTAGTTTGCTTGGACAGACCAAAAAACAGTCTGTTTTCTTTCCCCCTGTAGCCTATATTTTGTTTAAAATATTTTAGGAACTTTCCAGTCAGCTCAGATATCCTCCTCCTGCCATGGCAATTTACTTCACAAAAAAAGCAACAGTTGGTAGCCTCCTACTTAGATTGTATTTGAAAACATGCTTGAAGCTGTAAACTTCTACATTCCTTTTAGTTGCAGTTCTTTTGGGGTTATTGTTATGCCTAGTACTTCTTGGAGAGCATATTTTCCAGCTGTCACTAAGGAAAAATATCTGGAGGTTAGGCCATCTAGCAGTGTTTTCATTACCACACAGAAACTAGGGAAAGAAAGAAAAGAGTTTATCAAAAAGGAGATGGCAGATTTGGGCATCCACTTGCACCCAAATTAAATATGAAAATACTGAAACCACCACAAAATCAGCATTACCACTAGGACCCCTAGGCTTTCATAAAAATTAAGAATATCAGATTGATTTGGCTGTAAAACCCAAATTTCTGATTTTCAGAATGGTTTGCAATCTTTGCTGGGTCAGATCCTGAAACAACTGAACAGCTGTGATTTTCTTAGGACCTCTGAACATATTTTCTCTGCTTTCATCTACCATGACAGTGTCTGAATATTTTCTATGCTCAAATTAGTAAAGTTCAAAGCATATTCCATAAAAATCTTTGGTGTTTCCCTTTTTTGAGAAACTAAATGTTTGAGACACCTTTACTTTAAAAATCTAATTTTTCCCCCCTCAGAATAATTATTTGGTGCTGTCTGGGTTTTCTTGGGCTGAAGCTGGTATCCAGATGTAATTCCAACAGCACGAAGACTTTTTACATTAAGATAATTTGCAGAAGTTCCCAAAGATATTCAGTGCCTGGTTTTAATCTGCCCTGGAAGCATGTTTCTAAGCCAGAATTGCTTAAATGAAAAAATTTTATCCAGGACTTTGTGATCTACATTGTCCCATGGGATCGCAGCTGTTGTCTTAGCATTTCAGAGATTGAAATTCCATCCTCAGTGTAGCTGTGGTTTGATCTATTAACTACTGTGCCTTGTCACCAAATTAATGAAAAACCCTTGGAAGACAATATGTTATGTAAATTTAATCCATGTAACAGCAACAGTTTTTAGCCAAGCATTACCACTGGAGAAATCAGTATTTCACTAAGTGTGGCTGCCACAATATATGGAGCTCTGAACTTGGCTCAGAAGCAATCTTAAGAGCCCCATCAGTTACATAAGACACGATAAAGAACAACTCTAGCACAGGGCTGATGACAGAAGCCACATCTAGAGAATATGTTTAGTGTGCACAGTCCTCTGGAGAAGGAAGTCATGCTGGTGAATAAGAACCACACAAGAGGCAAACTTCCTGTTGGTAAAGAGCAGAGCTGCCACGAGGGAGGAATCGATGTCACAAGCAGTTTGAACTTAAAATAACAAAGTATGTTAGAAAGAAGAGGAAACAAGTTCGGATGCAAATACCCCTACACAGTGAGTGCTTCACAGCCTAAACAAAGAACATTGCTTTAAGGTCCATACAAGTCCCTAATTAAATCACTGGAACTTATCTGCAAAGTTATCCCAGATGGTCCTTCTTGGCTTGGCACCACAGGAGCTGCCTCAGTGACAGGAGAGATAAAGCTCAGTCACTGTGCTAAGATAACTGGGCAGCTAAGGGAATATGTCACCGGTTGGGAATTCCCTGGAGAATTTCCCTGAGCCAGTTAAATGTCAGATATTATCAGTGTACAAAGAGGATCAGCACACCCTCTTGCAGATGTGCACGGATGGGAGTAGGGGCTTCCTGGGAGACACAGGAAATTGAACTCCTCCCAGAACCCTGAACAAAGGAGTAGCAGGTAATTACAGAAAAAGCATTATTTTCAGAATATTCATCTTTATTAGTGGTCCTTTATATAAACCTCATGAACAGAAACAGAGACTCATTCAGTATGAGAACAGCTCAAGAAAAACATACACTCTACATCCACTCCATTCAGAGAGGAAGCAAAAAAATCCCCCTAAACTTGGACCAATAAATAACAACCTATTTCTCTAAACGAAGCACTTGAAATGGTTATAAAAAGTTTCTATGCATCATTTTTTTTAGTGAGGACAGACCTCTGACTTTCCTCAGAACCTTCTTTTCTGCCTGTTACTACTTCTCATAGGATTAGTTTTGTGTTAGCCCACAGGCACCACTAAGGCATGTTCTGTCCCTATCGTGCACTATTTAGCTCCCAGTGCACTGCTATGGGCAAATTCTGGCACACTCCTGAAACACCCCAAAATCTCACCACACTGTGATCACATGTGGATTTCCTACTCATGAACAGACTGTTTATAAATATAAACTGTATCCAACCATCTGGTAAGATTTCAAGAATCATATTCAAATGAATATTGGCTTTTACAGAATTTCATAGAGATGGAATGATGCAATTTTAAAGTTGCATTCAAATGAGGTAGTGACTATTCAAATGAGGAAATGGTGTAAATGCATATTGAGGGAAAACTAATATCTAATATCAAGATTATGTGGTAGAAGGAAAAACTCCAGACCTTTCATCTATCAAAATAAAAATGTGTAGAAATAGCATAATTATCACCTTGTATTTGCTACTACCACATCATTTAATATGTTGTATTTTGAATTTCAAGACTTAGAGCTAAACTGAAGCCACTTCATCATTAAAATCAAAACTGAATTTGTCCAAGTGAAAGTTTTAGAATTTAACCCATGAAGAAACATCTCTATGTATGAAAATTCCATGAAGAATAACTTTCTTGGTAGCATAAGGGGGAAAAAAATTCCCAGTAAATTTAATACATCTTGGGAAAATTCTTTCAAAGGCTTCCTAATTGAACTTGCTTTGGCTCACAAGTTTTTTTGGTTTTTTTTTAATAGCATGCAAACATTTGAAATTCAATAGGAACAAGGTGTCTCTGTACATTTTACTTCTTCAGAATTAGCAACAATACCTATTGAAAAGACAGCTTGTTTCTGATTTAGAAGTAGGGCCTTTTTAAATAGTACTCTTACAAAAGCAAACCAAAACACAACTTGATTTCTTGTTCAACCACTTTCAGAAAGCCTGCAGAGCCAACAGAGAAAAGGTTCTAAGACTTAGAGAAGGTGTTTTTAATCCTTTTAATGAGGCAGCAGTAATTGCCTTCGGGGTTCTCTTCAAATCAACAATATGCTAACACACTCGCTGCTCTGCTGGGAAGCTGTGAAGTGTATCCTTCCTTCTCCCAGGGCCTTAATTATTGCTTCCTCCAGTAGCCACAGCTCATTCTGATTTCCATTAGAGAGTGTTGCAGAGTGGGATCCTCTTCCATGCACAGTGCCATGTGAGGATGAAATGCAAGCCCTGTGTTAGGAGAGGTCTTTGGAAACTTCAACGGGCACTTGAAACGGTAAGACTGACTACTGTTGCCCACAAAGGCTTAAACAATCACCTGTAAATTCAGCAACATTTTTACACACCTAAAGCTAAACAATGAATAACTATTCAGAAAACACAGATCTATTCAGAGGCTGTAAATCCCTGCTAGAAGTGTAAATTCCCTGATGTCTTCTCTGCCCTGGCTCCACAAGCACAGGAGCAGAATTAGAAAGACAGGAGGTCAGTTTGGAGTGAGTCAACACTTGCTGCAGCTATTTCTCACTCAAAACTAGGCCATCTACTTGCTCTGGATGAGAATTTTTTAAATAAGCCCATTCCTGTGCAACTTACTCTAGACACTTCTGTTAAGTCCTAAACATTTCTAAACAGTAAGAACTGCATACCAAATCCTGTTTCAAAATAGAGCAGATCAGTTTGAACCCCTGTACTGACAGTGCTGTGCACAGTGCTAACTAGATCTGAACTTTCCTAGAACAGAGAGATCTTTGAAATCACTCTTGGCATTTGTCTCAGAAATGAGAATATTTGCATGAACAATAGTTCTGGAGCTGCCACTGCAATGTATTAACTGGAGAAACTACTCTTACCGTATCCAGCTCTGCAACCCTACACAGTGACCTTTCCAGCAAAGAAATAATAAGGCAAGTATAAAACCAGACTGAACTGGCCAAGAATTGCACAGAAGAGTATTCAGAAACTCACAACTTTTGTCATCTCTGACAACCAAGTACTGTGCAAGTTAGCTGAGCAGATTCAAAACCTGATATACTTGTGCAGTCCAGCCCTCTCAGGGAATTTTTTCCTTCCTCAGGCTAGGAATGTGACTTTAAACAAAACTACATAGCTGAGTTATGCTCCCACATCACCATTTAAAAACAAACTTATAACTGACTTTAGGTAAACTAATTTTCAAACTTTTCTGTTGATTTGTATGCATTAATCCCTCAGATAAATACTATTCTTGGATTATAACCATTTACATAATTATTCATAATTAGCAGGGCTATCTGTGTACTACTTCTTATCTAGGACTTTCTGTTGATTACATGTGCGCTACAAAGCGGATCTCAAAAATAGAAGCTTCCATTTAATCTCCTCTGCATTACACAGAAATATTTGGCACTTGTTCATAATACATTAGCTTCTAAGTAACATAATAATAGAGCTAGCTGTCTGACTCAGGGCTATTTCTGAATCTGCTAATTTGATTTTTTTTCCAATAAACAGAAAACTTTCCCCATTATGTTGCTTTTCTGCTTGCAATGAATTATCCCAGATTGCTACATAACTAGATAATCTGATAAAACAAATTTTGTTTGTTTCATATAACCTTCATTCAAAGCATCCACTACATACCATGATGAATGTAAAGTGATTTTTTAATAAACATACTTTTGACTGATTTATACAGCAGTAACACATCTTAGGGAGCAAAGAAGGAAGTGTGTGTGCTCAGGGGGCTGCACTAAAACAAATCTACAGACAGGGCATGCTGACAGCTGGGCAGCCAAACACTCAGGGACATGGTGAGGTGAGCTCATTGTATGGCTGTAGCTGTTCTAGATTAATATTACCCTTACAAATGTATTTACTCAGTCTACATAAAGACTTTCTCCAATAGCTAAGGAAACAGAAATTCCAGTTTCACAGTCATCAATATTCGTGTCCATAAAAAAAATGCTAGTACAGCATATAAATATTCTAATATCAATAACATGTTTCTAGTTTAATTCACAACTTTAAGATGATCCTAGAGCTGCACACATTCTGTTCCCTTCTAGGCTTGCTCTTGAGCTCAATGGAACAGTTTCAAGGAGAGATGAGCATAAATTTTTTCATGTTGTGCTTGAAGAGCCAGACAAACAGACCTGAAGGCTTTTAAAGGAGTAAAACTGAAAGTTGTCTTGCTCAGTAAGTCTTGTCCATGGAAACTTATTTGACATTTCGCAATTTCAGATGCAGGTTTTGGTTTCATGATTAGCCTTTGCAGACTCTTTCAGAATATGAAAAGCTGAATCTAAAATTGAATTAATGTAACTTTACTTGTTTGTACTGTAAGGACTGGACTAGCAATCATACACAATTTAGTGAATATGTAGCTATACAACAGACTTGACCCCACACTTCTCTCCATTAAAAATTCTGAAATTAATGTGGGTTTTGCCAGTGAGAATGAAACTTTACCTCCCACCCCCACCCCTAAACTGTCAAAGATCAAATAACTCTAGAGTTAGTAGTTCATTAAATAACATAGATTGCATAAACAGAATGTTTGATTGGTTCCAGTTTCTCACAGATGAAACACTAAGGCTGCTTAGTGGACACCAGCCAGATTGTGTGCAGGGACACATATTTTGCCTTTTAGGTAGCCCCAAATTATAAACGTGCAGTTCCTCATAAAAGATTTATCTGTTATTAATAACCTCTAAATATACTTCCTGCTTTAAATTCAGCAAATATTACAAATGTATTTCAATAATAAAATTCTAAATAATCTCAAAATTTACCTCCATTTGCCTACCCCACATCTCAGGATTTTTTTGCCACAACTAAAGTACTGACTTTTCAAAAGATGAATCTAAACAATTCCTGACGAAAGTTTAGTGTTATTTTGTCAGCCCCTAAGGAAATGGAAAGAAGTGGATTCTGAAAGATAGTTTTCCTGCCACTTACATCCAAAGTGAGCATACTTAGTGACTCTGAGAGATGTAAATTAAAATATTATGGCACTGGAATTGATCCAATAATCATCTCCTTGGGTGTCAGAGAATCCACTAGACAAAACCAGCAGTCTCTCTGATTACCACCTCATTGGGGACAATCCAGATGCTGAGAAAGGAGTCAACAAATGTTCCATGGTTTGTGTCGTGAAACAGCAGAATGATGGTGACAGTGGTAGTGACAACAGAGAAACAATGGAGAGAGTAAGACTTGAGAAACAATGTTCCTGTAGTGAACACTTTCCAGCCAAAACTTTTCCCTGTTAATACTGCTGGCAGAGTCCAGTTCCTGAGGACAGAGGGCTAAAAAATGCATAAATATGACAACTTGTATTTGTGCAATAGTTATGAAGCTTTCAGTTCTGCTGTCCATACTGCTCCTTTTGAGAATGCAGACTTCAGCAATCAGATTTAGAATTCTTAGTAATTTCCTCCAAAAACTTAAGCTAGTAATATTTAAATAAACACCGTTCTTAGTTTCATCTTTCGTATCTGCTTTCATGGAAGGAAAGCAAGTAATGACTGCTACTGACATCTTAATAATAGATTTCATGTGATCTCATGTAAATCATTCTGATTGCTGTTGTCTGAAATAGTAGTATCACATCTTAACCCCAAAGTTATTTTCAGAAAGACCAATCATCTGCAATTACAGCTGGCAATGATGTGAGATACATCTGTAACTTCAGCTCTTCCCAAGTCACCAGCTCATAACTGATGAGTACCCAGAGAACCTCCACATTTGTAGCGAGCTGCAAACATTTTTCTTGCTGGGCATGAAGATTCAGTGGGGCAGTTCAGTGACAGGAGGGAAAGAATATTAGATTGCACACTTCCAATTCCCAAAGACTTAATTTAGACATTTTCCTACATTTCTGATTTTCCTCCTAGAAACTGCAAGATAAAGTAGTAATATAAACATTAATGTCAGCTTACACAGCATGCGTCCTCACACTGACCCTGAGGACCCTACCTATAAATTTGCATAGATTTCCCCAAAAGCAGGGGAGGACCTGGATTGCAACACCAATGCCACCCATCAGGTGCCCTGGAACTCTCTCCAGGCTAACAGGGAGATTCATACATTTCTGTGAGGACAGAAACATGCACACAGCAATCAAGCATCTGGAGATGGGTAGCGTATGTTATGAAGGGAGCAGAAGAATAATAGATGGAAGTTTCTTGTTAGAACAAGAAGAATGTGTGCCCCTAGGCTGCAATAAAGAACAAGACAACCCAATTCCCATTGTCCTTAAGTAACCACTGCAGCCATCTCCACAGACAACATCTTTGTGGCATTAATGCCATGCTATGCATGCCTCCCTCTCCCAAGTACACAGACTAAACCTTCTTGTTGCAGGTTTGGTCACCTATGATTTCATATACAGGTCATGTAAGAAAAAGGAAGCTATCAGAAACCAGCCAAATTGTGTAAAGGCCTCCAAGAAATGCTTAGTTGGCATAATTCCATTTCTTCAGTGTTGTATCAACAAGAATTCTGCTAATAAAATACAAAGTAGCCTTCATGGTATGAAAAAAAAAAGGAACTTATAAATGATCCATTATTTTTTAAAAAAACTTCTACATACAGAAAGATTAGGTAAAAAAAATCTCTTGTGGAAGTTTGGGGTTTTTTTAAGAGTCAGGGTACCATTATTTCGGCAATTGTGTAGAAATCTGGAAGCAGTTTTCTGTTGTAGAAAATGCCTTATGAAAAAGGTCCTTTCAGGCTGGGAAGGGAGTGCTGGATTATAAGCCATGTTATGCAAGCCTGCTGCTCCAGAAGCCAAAACCCTGCCCCATCAATTGCATAACCAGCTCCAAGGGAGATCTTTACGGAGGAGCCTTGATGGAAATTCAGCAAGTTACCAGCCTTCCACAGGCAATAAACAAGGCATTTACTGTCTCTTGGCATTTACTGGAGCCAATTGTGCACAATTTGATTTTTTTTCCCCTTCTCATTTCACAGTGTAAACAAAGGAACAACTTACAAAAAACCTGACACTGGGCAGACTGTCTCCTGTTGACACCATTCTGATCTGGGAATCATATTGCCCCTTTGAAATGCTGAACAAGCCTGTAGGCTGCTGGTACAATTCTGAAAGGAAGTGGGAGAGGCAAAAGCAAAACAAGATGCTCTGCAATGGAATGCACTGGAGAAAACCAAATATTTCAACCAATATTTAAATTCCTTAAATGTGGGACAAAACCTACTGATTTCACTCCTAACAATGGAAGCCACTACAAAAAAAAAATTAGGGCTGATCTTCACAGACATGCAAAAATGTTGTGCTTCCTTCCCTACAGATCAAGAGACATCTTACACATTCCATTACCATGTTTTTGCTGCACTATTGCATTCTTTCTGGATTGTAACTCTCAGTCCTGTTACAGGGCATGCCAAACTTTTGCCAGTTTTATACAGAGAAATAAAGCTGAAAAAACAGCACAACTTCCTTTTGCCAGGTAAACCTGCTCTGTCCTGGGTATTATATTTTTCTTCCTCATTTGTTAGTACTGCACTCCCAGAGCCTTCTGCACATGTATTGTTCTCATCTTTACTGGTTTAACATGCAGGATGCTGCACCGTTGTTTTTCCTTTATAGTAAAAGGCAACAGGAGAACAGAAGATCCAAAGTCTAAGTCTTGAATCCCATTGGGCAAATCTGGTCATGGGATTACATTTTCCATAGCCAAAACCTCACAAAGAACATGTATGAATATTCTAGTTTCTAAGAACTTCCTCCTCTTCTGTATTTCTTTTTCATTTGTCCTTTTAGTATAATTCAGCTTTGAAAGGATGATTGGAGATATCACTCAGACCTCAGGCTGAGGTGATTTTTAAGAGATACAGTTGTGTCAATAAATATCCTGCAAATTGTTCAGCAGAGCTGAAACACCTGAAAAAAGCCCTGAGTTACACTTTCTTTATAAAAAGTCTAAAGTACAGCAAAAATCATACCAATACCTGAAGAAAGAAGCTGCAGTCCTCCAAAAGAAAAATTTATTCACCATTCTCACACCATTATGTGTCACATTTGACATGACAAAATCAGCCACCATGCAAAAAACCCTGCCCAAATACTTCTAAGTCTCTGTAAGTAATTAACTGTAAAAAGCAATGCAATGTTGCAGTTTGTAATGCAGAACCCAGCAATCAAAGACCTGTGCACTGACAGGAAAAATGCAAAGAAAGGTCTTTGCGTTTTTGGTTTCTAGGGTTCCTTGGATTCATGACATTAAAACTGATGAAGTTCACTATCACCACAATCCCCCTTCCTCCCTTCCATCAGATTGCACAACACAAACGATTGAGCAACCTATCCTGGATATCTGTAACATTCCTTCAATTCTCCTGGTCATGGCTCAGTGTGGACTTTATTATAAACAACTAGATCACCAAATGCAAAGATAAAAATTATGAGATTAATAATGAATTAAACGGAGCAATATTACACGCAATACACAAGGTGCAAGCCAACTACAAGAACTGTCATTTCTGAGCATTTGCAATGCAAACCAGCTCTAAGTAGGTAACTTCCCCCCCTTTACAATTGATTTTCCTATTAAATTAATAATCATTAGTCAGAGCCTGATGATCTTACCTTGGACACCCAGAGAATTCCCTTTACTTTTTTCTTTTATTAAGTTGACTACCCTCATTTCTACTTGGTTGCTTAAAATCCAGCTGCTTTGTTTTGAGATGTTAAAATGCCCCTGAAAGACCATTCTGACCATACATGTTCCCATAGTGTTCTAAAAGTCTCTTTCAACACTGACAAAATTAAGTAATGCATGATGGAGTTTGGCAAGTAAGGCCTTTTCAACCATCACCATGGTCCTCACATTGTTTTCTAATTAGTGACTGTGTTTGAACCAGTGCCAAACAACACACCCTTAGCTAAGCATCCGTTAAAACACTAAATTAGTCGAGTTGTGCAATCCCTTTTAACTCTGTCAAGCCAAATAAATATTGCCTCAACATCATGGAGACACTTTGGGTAACCAAACTGAAAAGTGCTCATAATATATAACCTGAGCTGTTTTCAATTAATAAGAAAAACTTCTGTCAGAAGGGTAGTGCTCCAAAAGCACTTGTTTTCCCTTTACATCAATGGGAAGGAGCCAATTAGGCACTTCTGAAAATTCCATTAGGTATATATCTGAATATTCAATTACCAGAAATATCTTTATAGCCAGAATTTTCGATGAACTGGAGTGGTCTGGATAAATTGCATATTTACAATCCATTGTGGTAGCTAATGCTGTGGATTATACTTTCAAGAAGAGACATGGATCTTCTGAAGCAAAGGATACCCACATGTATTCTCTGCATGACTTTAAAGAAGTCAATAGAGATTGTCCTAGTGTAACATATAAATTGCTCATGTTTTTGATAAAAGGCATTGTATTCCCAGGAAGCAAAAAGACATTAGGGCAGCTAGATATGGCACAGTCAGGCTACATCATAAATAAGGAACCTGTGGATTTTATTGTTAATCGGCAATATGATTTTCAATCTAATTATCTCCACCAACTCAGTTACATAGGCTGAGTTTACTTTCCAGCCAGGCACTTTCAGTGAATAAAAGAACTTACAGCTGCATCTACTTACAGACAGGATTTGCTTAATGGTTACAGTCCGGGTCAACTCCCCAAGATTTAGTTATTATTAAATAGATATCAATAAATTATTGCAAAAATAGGGGTTCTTAAGCTTAAGTATGTTTTTAATGAACTCTGGCAGTGATTAAGGAGCAATTTGAATTAGGCAGATTAATCATAGTTACAAACTCCTAAGACTAGATAACAGGAAGAATTTGTGAAAGAACATTGTGTACTTGTCACCAGCTACTAGTTATTTTGTTGTAAGTGCTGCTGGTCTTCACAAACCCTGACAGTGTGTCAGTTTTCCATCCAGTTATAAAGATTGGAGCATGATAAATAAGTTTGTGTAATTTATAGGGGACAATATCAGTGGTTAAGGCAATTGTATTTTGGCCTGCATGTACGAGAGCATTTAATTTATTATATATACAAACATATATGACATATATACATTACATAAATATATATATATATATATATATATATATATATAATAAACAAACATATTCTGTTTGGAATAGGGACAATACTATTAAGTACTAATAAAAGGACTAAAAGCAGGCTGACAATAGATTTTTAAACATAATTCACAACACCTGCAGGTTACCAGGGGATCCATTCTTGGATTGTGCCATTTATACTTGGCAATCTAACCAGCTGTGCAAAATCTTTACTGTCAATAACTTTATAAGATGACAAGTTACATTAATGATTTTAAACACATGGTTTGATGGTCCTATTGAATATTCATAACATTGAGTGCATTACAATATATGTAGGAAGGAAGAAGGAAGGACACAAAAATGCATGGTTAAGACAGAAGCCATCCTGAAAAGCAGCAATTCACAGGAAGACCTGAGGGTCATTGCAACTAACACAGTTCAGCTCTTTGTGCAGCCTTGTAATACAAAGGGTCTGCAAAACCCACATTATTAATTTTAGTACTTCAGCAGTTCTTTACAGTGGATTTTTGCGTATTTGTAAACAAGAATATCAAGTAGCAACATAACACTCGACATCTGCAAGTGTTTGGAAGAACAGCTTCTCTTCAACTATAAAAATATTTTGAAAGGCTTATAGCACAACAGCGACACAGCAGAAAGAAGGTTAATGAACCTCAGTTTTGTCAAAGAAAATTTTGATAGGTGATGGTTTCTAAGCATAGGTATTTACACATTAGATAAAGTGCTTTTCAGTTCTGCTGAAAAACAAAAATAGATGCAAGAAAAAGTCAGTATTTTCTACCAGTGAGATTCCACTGTTTTTGATAAACATTTTTATCAGTGTGGGTGGCAGAAGGATCCCTCACCTAACCACTTACTCATCATTAGATGGGTCTTCATGGTATGCTCTCTCCTAATTCTCTATCTGCAGCATTTAATCTCCCAGGATGCAAAAAGCTGAACCCTAGGACAACCATCCAGATTATTAGGTGAACTACAATTGCCCCTCATCTACATGTCAGGCTGCTTGGCTATAAACTCAATGAAAGTGCAATATAACCCTATTTATTAACTACATAACAGCATGAGACTAATTATTAACAAAGCAGAATGCTAGTGGCTTCTGCAGAAGCAGACACAGAGATTCCTTGAATAGCAGACATTAAGTATTTTAAAAGATATTACTTATTTACAATTAAGTACACATAATGAAGAAGCCAGAGCTAAAAAAAGAAGTCAGAAATTTGCTTGGTATTCAATAATAACAATTAAGTTGTTATATCAAGGCATTATTTTGCTTTATATATGAAATGATAGTACTTATACACACAATTTCAACATACACCCTAAACCAACTTACAACATATGGCTCCAATGAATATAAATATTACATCTTTTCTTCCCCATATTCATTATGAATGTAACAGTATGCCCATGACTTTGCCAAGAAAATCTTCTGCATTTAGTGGTAAAGAATACGCATTCAATAAGGTCTAATAAATAGAACACCAATATCTCTACTAGGTTCAAAGAAAATTCACCAAGAAGTTATGAAATTCGTTATTAGCAGTTTTTCTTTCACTTGCAGTTTAGAAGCTGCAAAATTCAAGCCCATTCATGCTTTCAGAGGGTTTATTTACATTTCTTGACATGATCTACATAGAAAGACTAGTGTGATCAAGATTATTCTGTTAAATTTAGTATTTTGTATAATGAAATGCATGGCATACCATTTCCTATAAATCTCAAATGTGGAGAACTATAGATATAATAGGTTAAGATTTGTTGACATCACCTGCAAAATAAGGATATTTCCAAAATATATTTGCCTTAAATTCTCTTTGTTTCAACCAACAGTAGCACATTCAAGCACAATTTTTTAAGAAAGCAACTCATTATATTATTAAACTGCCAGACCAGACTTTCAGCAGATGGAGTTAATTAACAAATGTAGTGCACTTCGACAGGCAAAGAACGTCTAAAACAGTCAGAGTTAAATGCAAAATGTTAATACATGGAACACTGATCAAATCCATACCATTTGCTAATTGTGTTAATGCTAAGCAGATCTTGTCTTCCCCAGATTTACCTTGATGACTGAACAAGCGCATAATCTGTGAAATTTATACTCACTGTGCTGAGAAACCCCAATGGCTTTCTGTTGGAAACCTTTTCATGGGCTATTTCCTGTTGACTTGTTCTGCTTAGGTATCTAGCTAGTTTTCCTTGGCAGGATTTTCTGTTGCCAAAAGAGTGGAATGTTGGGGCTTTTACACTGACATGCAGGTTTTCTATGTGTGTGATCTCCCTGTTTTACATGTCCTGGCTGTTCTGAAAATGCCAAATGAAATTGAAATGCTGTAGAGGAAGTTTATTTCCTTTCCATAAAATATATGAGAGATGTTTTGTGTCTGCAACTGTGTGTACCAATTAATATACAGACAGAAAAACAACATGCAAAGGTGATCCTACCAAAAAACCACTGTGGTTTAATTTTTCCTGCATAGAAACACATTACACTTCTTAACCCGAATTTGGCTCCACTGACTTTAACTTCCTCAAAGAGTTTCAGAAAACATTTCCAGAATCAAGATCCAAGGAAGTGATTGTCTTCCCTGTACCTAGCACTCATTAAGCCAGAGGAAAGAGCCCTGATAGAGCTAAGAGAAGCAAGGCCTTTGGGGAGACTGGGAACAGTTCCTCAGCTCCTAGAGGGAGCTTATCAAGGTGACAGGAGCAGGCTCCTCACAGCAATGTGTGGTGGAAGAATGAAAGATAAAAGAGAAATTTAATCAAGAGAGAGGCAGATTGATTCAAGGAAAGAAATCTTGAGCACAACCTGACAGTGGAACAAGTTGCCTTGGCTTAGTTGCTGGATGTTTTCAAGACCCAACAGGATAAAGCCCTGAGCAGGCTGATCTTTTAGCTGATGCTGCTTTCAGTAAGAGCCTGGACTAGGCGATGTCCTGAGGTCCTTTCTGACTCATATTAATCTGGGATTATATTGTTTTAGTAAGCAAAATTGGGCCACCGCCTGCACTAATTGTTACCCAAATGCAACAGCAGGGACAATAAAAGAAATTTAAGAACTTTCATTGAAAGTGCCTTAGAATTCACAAAAGCATTCACTACAGAGAATGTAAGGAACATGAGTCCTGATAAAGTCAAAGCAAATGAAAAAACCCACTTTTCTTTTTTAAAGGGGGAATAAGCATACTGACTTTGCTACTTTGAAAAGAGGAGCATTTAGACATGTTGCTGTGATACCCATGGAAACAAGAATTTTCATATCAAAATTCTCATATTTACACATGAGGAATTCCTTTTCTCCGATCCCTCTTATCAAAAGGAGGTTCTGGAAAATTATCTTGGGGTCTGCCACACAAGCTCAGAGCCTTATTTTTGCTTCAATAACAGTAGATTTTCAGTTACTGTATTTATGGGGAATCTTGAATCGTAATTTGCACATATACAGCTATAAAATCTACCAATACAGAAGGATCTCTAAGGCCACACTGCATTTTATTTACATAGATACATCACTATTCAAGGAGTCTGCATATGCATTTTAAGTTAAGAAATGTAAGTTACTGTAGATGAGGACAAAAAAATATCCGAGTAAATTTGTTTTATGCTTAGAACTTTACAAGCACTGAACAACCATGGATCTTTAGACGGCTGCCTTGATTCTACAAATGAAATTCTATTCTATTTTCTAATTCAAAACCTTATGTTTGCCTTTGAGTAGGCAAACAGTGGGGCAAATAGAACTAATGTCCAAAATCACAGCAAACATCATCAGCCTCTTCAATAATATATTTAGTGGAAAAAGTTCAATCATGGAAACAATTTTCTCCAAACTTTAAAAAACCAAACAAGTGTGTAGTCCCATTAAGTTCAGCTGAATAACATCTGTGGAACTGGAAAGATGATCTATGATACTCAAGGGTAATTTTAGAGCATTTAATAGACATTGTTAATGAAATTCACAAAGCTATAAGCTTCCCAAATAGCAATTTCACTGTCATATGGATTTTTTCCAAAGACTGTTTTTCTGCCAGGATTTTTCTTTAATTCCTGAGCTATTTTTTGAAGAAAAACAGTTCCAGTAAATGGATTACAATGGGAACTGAGCATCCTGGCTCAAAGAATGAAATCTGATACTGACTCTCCAGGTAATGTGCAGTTTTCCCCGGTGAACACTTCCGTTTACCCCATAGACTAACCAGCTGGGAAGGTTCTGGGCCACTACAATGAATTACTTCTTCCAGACCATATGCTCCTTGCAAGACCATATGCCCTTTATGACAGTCCCAGATTAACCCAGTTTGTGTGAACTCAAACCCCACACATGGCACCTTTGTAGGCAATAGGAATAACTAAGAGTCCCCTACTCTCTAAAAAATAAAGCCCAAAATCTACAATAACAAAAAATACCCACCCAAAAACTCCCAAACCTACCCCCTCCAAAATGCACCTGCCACCAAAAAATAAAACATGCCAATCTATAAAGTAACTCCATACAAAACATTATTTATTATTTTTCTAATATAACATACTTTTATTGCAAAGAGAAAGGAAGATATTTACTTTGTTTGGTTTTTTTTTTTTGGTCCAAGTGAAGTGAAGTCAAGAGTGGATTTGCTAGAAGGATTTGCTTCAATAGACTAGTTAAAACATAACCCCCCCGTACTGGGACATTTACAAATTAAATCCATAACTGTAGACCAGTTATGATGCCTCTAGAATTCAGAGAATATGCCTGTCTGCAAGTCTTTTCATCTTCAGATCCGCAAGCACTTTTGTTCCATGAATTAAATAAGTGGTATGTTCAATATTCCATTTGTGAGTGCACTGGCTCTTGCAACTTAATTAAATGCCTCACTAACTTCACACATCCAAGCATTTCTGCATGGCTGCTTCATATTAAACAATTCACAGGAAACAGAAAATATCACAAAACACTTCTGTAATCAGATATGGCATTGTACTATAAATTATTCTCATGTTATAGAATCTGTGCTAATAAATACAGAGGAAGCTGGTAGAGAAGCCTTTATGGTTAAATGGACCATCATCTCTTTATCACTGGTTAAGCAGAGGGGAATTCCTAAGGAGACAAACATTTGTAAGAAGCTTACCTCCCAACCACCAGGCCAGGCAGATTAACAGCATTGTCAGTCACACCAAATCACCATGACTGTTCCCTCACTTTTATGCAAGCATTCTGGCGCTTGCTAGGTTTGTATTTTAAACCCACAACAGCTTATTTTAGTGGAAGGAGTTCCCATCCATGGCAGAGGGCTGGAAGTGGATGGCCTTTGTGGTCCCTTTCAGAGCTAACTGTTCTATGATATATTTAAAAAAAGAACCAAAAAAAAAACCCCTGAAAAAACAAAACCACCACAACAAAAAAAACCACCAAAAAACCTGCTTGCGTACCAATGTTTCAAGTAAGCAATGTAAACATTTATGCTTACTTTTGTGTTGAACAGCAGGTGCAAGAGTTATGGTGGAGGATGAACTATGAGCCTGGAAATCACCAGTAAAAGAAAAGGTCATGAGTGAGAAGGAGATAGAGCCTCTTGACAAGCTCCCTTTCAGGCCAACAGGATTCTGACTTCACATTAATGTAAGACCAATATCAATACATGTAATCTGCGAAAGATATTCAGAATGGTTCTGACATACTTCAGATGGAAATGCTCTTTCTGCTTCAGAAAAGTATCATCCTGTGCCAGGTTTGGACAAAACCAGACCCTTTGACGCACCCTGAAGTTACTATGAAAGCATTTCAAGGTCAGTCTCCGCAACAAGATGCTGAACCCACTGCCTTTAATGCCAGCGAGTGACAACTACTGGTCCTGACACTCAGTATCACAGGACTCAAAACTTTCTCAGGGGCTCATTTGTTTAAGCACCAAACACATGATGAAACCTCTAAACACAATCTCTGCCTACACCAACAACTGTAATGAGACCAGTGCAGCCTTCCCCACATACTCCAAGATTTCAAGTGCTCATTCCCATGCAGCTGCTTCAGTGCAACTTCTTTGTGTTTATACCTCCAGCTTTGAGCCTCTCTCCTGAGACCCTTTCCATCTTCATGGGAGTGGGTTTAACAATGATCAGAACTGGAACTGCAACCAACTTAGCAAGTCCACAGTTTCACTGGTGTTTTTCTCCCCTCTCAGAGTTCCCTAGACCTTGCAATAAACTGTAGCCACCTTTGGAGCAGTTCACATGGAAACGCTGCCCAGCAACGTGGCTGCAGTTGTGCATTTCCTGTGGCATATGACACACTGCTCCAGATGGTGCTAATGGCATGGGACTTAAAACACATTTACCTCACACTGCAAAGCTACATCTGATTTCCTTTCTGGGGGAGTCACATTCTGGGGATATTCTATGAAGACAAAATATGGGCTTTTCAAAAATGTAGTGCTTAAGTGCTAAAGCCACTTTACCTGAAGCACTGTGGACTTTTGGGAGTATTTATGTACCTATACATTTCTGAAAACACCATAGAGCTCCTTTCTGTCTCTTTAGGTCCCTAAGTGCCCTGTAAAGCTCTGAGCACCTTCTGGAACAAAACTTGCCCTGTTAAAACAAAACAACAACAACAACAACAACAACAAAAAAAATCCAAAACATGACTCTCTTTTACTCTGAATTTGCAGATCATATGGCATAGCAGAACCTTAATTCAGGTGGGTCTGTCAGGCGTTTTCATAATACCAGTAACCCATCATTCTGGTATATATTCTGTTCACCTGGAAGCTAAATTACCTTGTCCTGCAGAGCCTTGCTTTGGGAGCCCAGCGGGAGAGAGGTATCACAGATGCCTTCAATATAGTGTTTGCTGAGAGCTTCAGGGACCAACCTGATAGAAAGAGAGGAACACAGAGAAAGCTGCAGCCACTACAGTCTCAGCCATATATATATATATATATATATATATATACACACACATATATACATATACATACACATATAACTTATTTCTTCCAAGATACATATAACAGAAAAAGTGCACCTGTTTCCAAGACTGTTCAGTAGCCGAGAGTGTCAAATCAATTAGTAGAACAGAGAACTCTCAGAAAGGCTGTTAATTCAGATCAAATGCAAGAAAGTGTAAAGATTTAAGCCTGTTGATCTTGTATTGTACAGTAGGATATGACTCAATACCCAGACCTTTCCACAATTACAGTCTGCACAGAGTGAGACAGTAACACTGCCTGTGACACTTTAATAAGTTGTTATAACTCACAGAGTCTTTTCTGAAATATAAGCACAGTTTTCAAATAGCTTGTCAGATTTTTACTCATGGAATAGAACTTGCTCCCTACACCCACCCAGTGTGTTTCAGAGGCTCTGAATGTTGCTGATCATATTTCCCACCCTTCTGCACACCGATATCTGATCAGCCCTCCTGCCCCATGTCTGCATTCAATAACCATGAGATAGTCTGAAACAAGATTCTAATGGACAGATTTGTGCTTCTTTCACCCAGCAAGAAACTGGAAGCCAACATTCATAACTTCAATTTTTCATACTTAGAAAAACCCCACTTTCATAGCAGGGTGTTGGACTATTCCCTTTATTGTGTCCGAAAACACACAACCTCCTCTGTTTGACACCAAACAAGGCTCCTTGCCCACTATCCTGCCTTCTTTAATTTAGCTGAATTCATCTTGCCTGGGTTTCTGTATGTTTACAGCATTAGGAGATATCATGCTAATGAAACTTTTTCAGAGTACACCTACCCCTTATTTTATGGGGGAAGAGGATATGTGCATGCAGCACTAGTATTTAATCCATTACCACCACAGCCAAACAGCAGTCCTGGTAACAAGAAGGTGTCACATATACCTTAGATGGGGGAAAAAAAACCCAGACTCTATTTCTGTCTCTGCCCCTGCAGCACTGACTAACTAACCACTGGTAACTCTGCTAACTCTCCTCCTTCCACCTATGGGCTTCTGGGCAGATACTCACAATTTATGGCAGACTCCCATTAAATCCTTTTCACTATGCATCACTCACCCTTGGTGCATTATGAGGCAAATAAAAAAGCAAGAGCCCATCAGTAAAGAAAGAAAGAAAGGGCTATAATATTTTTACATAAACCTTACAAACTTATTTAAGCTGCTTTATTATTTGTATATAATTAAATATTATATTAAAAGAAATCATAACCTCTCCTCCCAAACAGCTCCTCAAGCAGCAATTACATTCACCTCCTACCAGAAACGTTTGAATAATATCCCTGAAAGGCCCTGAGACTAAACCCACCAGATGGGATGGATGAGATATCCTGGGCTTTTGCATGAATTATTTCAATCCATCATCATTTGGAAGACTCAGAGCTGCTGTAATATTGGAAAGCTTAATTTGATTTCCATTTACAAAGCAGGGCTTTGATGGATGCTGTAAAACAAAGGACAACAATCTAGCTACTGTATCTTTATCTTCTCTGCATTTTTGTTGACAGCAGAGAACTGAGGGCTCAGACTCATGACCTACAAGAGTTTAAACCACTGAGCCAGCTGTGACAACAGAGAAACCAGAACACAGCATCCTGCAAGGGTAGCTGCAGTCAATCTCCAGTAATCACCCCCAATAACATTTTAGGCCACTAGAACATACACTGCTTATGAATCAGAGCCCTAAATAATTTTTAGTCAAAATTAATGCATTGAACGGTTTTACACAAAAATAATCATGTGCACATACTGAGTTGATAGAGACTCTGCAAATTAATTTCATGATCACACTAGCATGGTCTTAAACTGTTTCATTTCTGATACTATCTCTTTTTTCATTTACTCAAAAGTTTTTCATTTACTCAAATGTCTGTTTCTGGCTCAAGTTTGGAAGGGAAACAAGTTTGGACATTGAGAAGTTGTGTGTTGTGTGTTGATGTAACATGTTTCACAAGAAGTTACATTCAGACCAGGAAATTTCTCTTTAGATTAGGTGTGAGGAGCTGATAGACACACAGGCCAAGAGAATGAAAATTTGGTTAAAAGTTAAAATATGACAAGTTCTGTTTTTCTAATGCAGAGACTCCTTGGATAGCTACAACTGTGACAGAAAACATGAATTTATTCCCAATGAATGCCAAATATTACTATTTTAATGCCCCTTCACTTCAGCATGTCAAGAATGCCCTTATCCATATTCTTGGTGTTCTGCCAGTAGATCTGGCAAAAGACTCTGATGTGCCTCTTTTAATTCAAGGCCCTCTGCTGTGAAGATCTCCCACACAAAGTATTTATAAACCACAACATAACTCCTCTTTCTCCTCACAGCAAATATTCCCAGACATTCCTGCTCTGCCATTTAGATTTTCCCAGTTTCCTTCTCTGCAAAGCACACCATAGAGTTGGGTATGTTTGATTGAGGTTGCAGCAGTGCTCCTCACAGGAAGGAGTCCCCAGGAGTGGTTTCTGTGCTGCTCAGTGCTGTGTGCTCCCAGCTCACTGTCCCTGTCACAGGCCTGCTCCTGCCTTGCCCCTCACCAGGTGCTCCCCAGCCAGCTCTGCCCTCACGCTCTGTGCTGCTCAGTTCTGTGTGCTCTCAGCTCACTGTCCCTGTCACAGGCCTGGTTCAGATCCTGCCTTGCCCCTCACCAGGTGCTCCCCAGCCAGCTCTGCCCTCACGCTCTTACGGGAAGCCTTCTCTGATTTTTACTGTAATACTCCTGAATCTCGCAATTGATCTTATTTAGTTTCTTAAAATACAATCTCTCATGCGCTGGTATCTTAACTCCTGGCAATCAGAATTGTTTAAACAGCAGATTTCTGGCCGCAGCTCTGAATTCAAGGCGCTCATATCGAAGGTAAACACATTACCACCAATTTCATTTGCCTATCAAACATAAGCTCCCAGCAAAGCAAAGGACGGTGCCTGAGACAAGAAGCAAACGGAACGTACCGGAGGGCAGTGAGGACACCAGTAAAGCCCTGAGAGGGCAGTAAGGACAGCAATAAAGCCCCGAGATGACAAACCCGAGAGAGCGCAGAGCACACGCGGTCAGGCCGCGGCCATCGCTCACCCCGCCGCGCCGAGAGCAGCGAGCCCGTGGCGCCCTCTGCTGGCAGCGCAAAGGCTCTTCTGCTCAGCAGAGTTTTATCTTAAAATGAACACTAAGACTCGATACTTTGAATAGTGCGTGCTCATTGGACAGCAAGGGAGGAAAATCAGACGCTACTTTGGATCTGAATCACAATTATTGCTATACTTAGTGACAAATGATAATAAAATAAAACTTAATTGGTGTATTTCAGCAGAACTCTGATGTCTTTGGACTATTGTTTCCCTTTAAATAAAAATAGGTAATATTTTAGCTCTCTTATGTACACGTAAAATATCATGCCTGAAACAGTTAAAAATACTCAAGTGGAGACTGAAAAGGGGACCCAATGCATTCAAACCCAGTTTCTTCTTTAAAAATGCTTCCTTTGAATTAGCCATTTAAAATTATATAATACAATCTGACAGAACTTATGGAGCCACAAGGCAGACAGCAAAATCTTGGGATTATCATACAGAGCTCAGCAGTTTGAACAGTACAATGGAATCACATTCTAAACAGAAATGCATACAATAGGTAAAAAATGTACAAATCTAAAATCCATCTGTTTTTAAAAATTCATCAATTGTCTACACCATCTACTTGAGCACTGCAGTATTTCCATTGTACGCACAGTTACTAACCAACATATACAAACTTGGTAAATTTATGTACAAAATTGAACACAAACAGTAGCAGTCAGGGACACTAGGAATAATCTGAACATCATGAGTTACACTGTTGTAAGGCACTTGGATTTCCATTCTGTGATAAAAAAGAGAAACTGCACCCATCAGAGAAACACCTACTTATATAACCAAACTCCTCCAAATACCAGACAGCAGATTAGGTCTTGGAATCTGCAAAGTCATTATTATTCTAAGCTGTATTCATAAAAATAACAGGTTTTATACATGAATTATAGCAGAGATTCAACCTCCCCAATAAAAGAGAGCCACCCAGAACATAAACCAGGCCCAGATCTATAAATAGCATTTGATGCAGCTACACAAAATTCTAGCAAGAAAGGCATTCATATCAAACACAGCCTGCAAGCTTGCAAAACAGAAGGAAACACTGCCAGTATTAGAAAGACACTGTGTGAGTCACTGTTTGTCATGGAACTTTCACAGGCACTCTCTCTCTGGTTCAGAAATGGTCTTCCAAAACACAAGCTACCCTAATATGGCACTGAAACAGGAAGGAAAACAGCGGCACTAGCACTGACTACTGGGACTCATCTGAGCTCTGCTTGTTTACAACTGCAATAAAATTGTTTATATTACATGCCCTTAAAATGTAAGAGAAGAAACTTCAACAGGAAACAGTTGTATTTTTCGCAGAAATCCTGCATGTGGCCTCACACCAGGAGTCAAAGTCTCAGGACTTTACCCCTTTAAAGGGAGGGAGAGGGAAATGCCAAATCACACGTAAGGGAAAGTCCCTGTTATTTTCCACTCAAAACATGGCTTCTAGTTGTGTTTTTTCAGCAACCAAAGGCTGAATAGCATGAGGCATGCTTCAGAAACAGACTTTAGAGAAAGAAATAGAGAAAGAAGAAAGAGTACCAATCTCTTTGCTCTCATGGCAGGACTTGAGGCTTGAAGCTGAGTTGGGAAGATTCAGGTTAGATCAGGAAAAGGTTCTTCACCCAGTGGGTGGTTGGGCACTGAACAGGCTCCCCAGGGCAACTGTCACAGCTCCAAGTCTGCCTGAGCTCAAGAAGAGTTTGGACAATGCTCTCAGGTACAGGATGGGATTGTTGAAATGTCCTGTGCAGGGCCAGGAGTTGGACTCAATGATCCTTGTAGGTTCCTTCCAACTCAGCTTATTCTGTGACTCTATGAAATAAAGATTACAATATATTTATTTCCCCACACCAGCACCTAAAAAATGAAAACATATGAAACCAGGGATATACCCAAGGAAAAGAAGACAAGTTCTTCAAGAAGCATGTTCACACATGCACAGAAGCCCCAGGTGGTGCAAGGGAGCTGATGATTTATTCTCTTACTATTTATTAAAATGATACTAACTGCAGTCAATGGTAACAGGCTTTAGGAACCTGCCTAAGCTTTATGGGGTCATAACTTGGAGATTACATAACACTTCATAGGTAAGAACTACTTCTTGGCAAACGTGTGCTGATGAGAAGGACTTTGTCCACCTGAATAGCAAATTTCCTACTCACTTATACAGAATAAAATATATGATTAAGATTTGTCTGTTTGTATGTAGAAACATATTAAAAGCCTTTTTTTTTTTCCTTGCTGCAATTCTCTTTCAGGTTGCTTGTGTTAAGGGAAGAGCAAGACTTTGCCTTCTGTTTCTGACTTCACAAAATGTGAAAGGGCCATGCAAAGACAATCTTTCAAAACCCACAGTTCCTCAGTATATTTCAGCTCTTTTGCATTAAGCAAAGAGTGATTCAGTACATCAGAAGTTGAACATGGGCCCTGGAGCCCACCTTTTCTTTACAATCCAATTTGATTTTACTCATGTGAACACTTGGCATCAGAAACTGGTGAAAAGGAAGGAATAACAGACTTAAGTGTGTACAGAGATAGACACACAGCAATCTTAACTTTGCTCTGCTCTTGAAAGTGATCCTATTGATCAGCTTCCACAAATTACCTTCCTTTTTTCCCCACCTTACTTTTGGGATAGACTCTGGAACAGATCTAAAAGGGCAAAACTGACTGCAGCCAGTCAGCTTTGCACAAACAAGCCATTTCTATGTAGACAGCATCACATTCTGTTAATACCACAACATTCACCTTTGGAACAGGCAAGACAAAAACAGGCGTCAGTGCAATTGTTCAAAATATTAAAACTATTCAGAAAGAATACTGATGGATTAAGAGAATTTCCAATTTAAAAACCACTGTAGGTATCAGATCTTTTAAAGCATTCAAAACACATTCTCCTGATGAAAGCTGTGAATTTATACTTTCTCTTCTAACTACTCCTGCACAGCATGTCCAGCCCGAAGGAGCAAATGGATTTTCTTGGATTTTCATGCCCCGACAGGAATCCTCAGGGGTCCACGGCCGCCACCTGCTGGCAGCTGTTCCCACACACGGGTCTCCAACTGACGGGAATTCTGCCTTCCAGGAAAAGGGTTTTTAAAAAAGTACTAACACACTACTCAAAAGTGAGTACTGCTACTGCTTTAAAAAGCAGTTCAAGTGAAACAGAAGATTTGCTTTTTTTTCATAGAAAATATTACTATAAATCTGTAGTAGCAGCAGTTTTTAATTTACCAAAACCAAAACATCTACTAGCAACAGAACATACACAAAAATATCTTTGTTTATACAAATAAAATTAAGATTTTAATATTCACAAAGTAACATAAAAGAGAGACACTTTTCTTCACATTGATATTTGTTAGTCAGAGCAGTTGTGATACAAAAGCTGTGGATAGCATTCAGTCAAGCACCATGGCAGACAGTGCATTAAGATCTCTCATGAATGGATGATTAGCTAGTATTTGATCAATCTTCTGTCTTTGATCATAGTCAGGAAAAATTTTTATCAGGGCTTCTCTTAGCTGCACTGTTTCTGAGGCAGATCTCTGTGGTGGAATTGCTGGGCAAGGCTCTATGTTTTCTTCCCGTGGAAACCACGTGGATGGATGATCATCGTGCACTCTGCCTCCAGGCTGTCGACTGCTACTGCTCGCTTCGGGGGGCAAGAAAGGTGTCTCAGAAGAATATTGTCCAGTGCTCTGTAAAGCCTTTGGTGTTGACCAAGAATCTCTATGAAGCAAAATAAAATTTTTTATTAAATTAAGCTAAAGGAGATGTTAGCTGTAGCTCTCTCTGTACAAAAGTGAGAAAATAAAAGTGTATGTTAAACTTCCCTGCTGCTCAGCTAGTTACCAACTGGAATCAAACAACAAGCATTCTTTCAAAGTGAAACAAAACAGGTGTAACTGTTCTCAGTTTGAATCTGGCACAACTAATAATGTTAACATCACCCAGGAGTAGTCTCTATATGCTGTGAGCACTTGGCAGATTACAGCAAGAATCAAAGCCTATTTTGTGAATGTATAGATAAAACATACATTGAACAGATGTACACTGATGTGGAACATGTGAAAATGCTAACAGACCAAAGGGGCTTCCAAGACTGCTTCATGAGAATATTCCTCACCTACTTTTGCTCCTGACTGAGCTGTGCTCATATTTAGTTTAAAGCCTTGTTTCCCTTAATGTATGATATCCTTAATGGGGCAATGAAGTTGTTATAGCAATCTCAGGATTTGAGTATTCTTCCATAATTATTGAGATTTTTTTTCCAACTTCGAAAAGTTGTTGCTACTCTATAAACTGCTAGCACTACAAAATTTAAAGCTCAATCTACTTCAGACGCCAGCAGATACCAGAGAAATGTGAAGTGGAACTCTTGTTACAGTCTAGTTTCCTACCACCAAAGGAAATAGTATGTAAATTACAGAGCTCTATTCTAAAAGCATTTGGGTTATGCCACCTTCTGTTACTCAGCGTGGAAAGGTTTTCTAGTTGCTGAAGATCCTTCTAGTTTCTGATCTTGTTCCTTTCTGCATCATTTAACTTACGTAGAAAAGTCATGGGGAAGGAACAAAATTAACTCTTGTCACTGGCAGCTTTTCTCTGTCTCACTTGCCCCCTTTCCCTCCAAAAAAACCCCAAATGCAAGCAAACACCAAATCCTAGCTCCAGTTCCAAGTTTACAGATAAGAAACCAAACTCTTCTGTGGTCTTGTCAAAAGACTCTCTGCATTTCTACAACCATCACACTCATCTACCTCTCAGAACACTCTGTTTTCATTTTACTTCTCTCAGACACAGGCAGGCAAAACACAGTGTTCGAAATAACATCTCAAAGGTTTTGCACTAGAGCTTGAATATGTTAGCATTTCCTTCTGGAGTTCTACCACTGCACTAGCTTTTTTAATGTCAACATATTTATTTTCAAATCAGCTTGTGATCTACTGGTATATAAATGTTCCACTTTCCTCAAATGCTTCTGACAGATGAGATTCTTGCTTATTCTTTGTATTATTCCTTAAGTATAGCTTGGCTTTTCTATTGCCAATTTTTAAATTACCTCACTTGATTTAGAAAACCCTCTCAATACTCCTCAGAATTATTAGCATTTCTAATACCTAAGCTGGTGAAAGAACAGATTATTATCTTGAGCAAAAGAGCAAACTAATTCTCAAGTCTTGGCAGTTAATGCAAAGCAAATTCATACTTTGAATATGTGCACATTTAAAAAGTACATTAATCTTGAACAATATATATTCATTAATATTTTTAATTATTACTCAAATACAAATGCATTTAATAATGCCCCAAAAATTGTTTTGACAACAGTAAGGTGCCCTCAACCACGAGGTGAAGTGGCTCCTCTGTGACAAAAAAACTTGAGTGCAGAGTGTTTGTAGCACCTATTGTCCCACAATGAATAAGTGACCAACCAAGCTGTCTTAGCTAACATCAGTGTAATTAACACCACATACCCACATCTCTGGCACCTCTGGATGCTGGCAACACACCCATGCATGAAACCCACCACAGCCAAATCTCAGAAGAAGCTTTTGTCTTACTTATCTTAGTTCTGAGAGAGATCTTGATTAGAGTCAAAAGTCACCAGCAGTTTCTGAACATACTGAAGTAACAGGAAAAACACATTTTTTGTTAAGCTGCTACATGCTACAGTCTGCTTAACTTTACTCTGTTTTACAGGTGTGTGAGTGAACCAGAACAGTTTATTTCTAATGCGAAATAATTGTGTCAAACAAAAGTGAAAACAGTGCTTATACCTAGAACAGCCTTCACTTCGAAGGAAGTCATCTAATCTGGGTCCATTTCTTCCCAAAGGATCATCAGGAACCATAAATATGTCACCAGCAAAAGTGTACTGGAGCAACCTGCAAGAGAGCTCTTTTAAATAACAAGGTATTGCACCCTTGTTGTCCTTCACCTTTGTAGCACAGGAAGAATTTCCTCAGAGCAGACACCACATCAGAAGTCCCTGAAGATTAATTAGTAAACCCAACGGAGATACAACCAGCATTCTCTGTCAAAATAATTCAGTGAGAGCTGTGAACTCCTCTTGTCACACTGCAGAACACAGAGCTTTGCTTTTTTTTTTTTTTTCTTGACAGCAACTGTTTTATGACAGGAATTTTGCAACAAGACAACTGTGGAATTTTCTAGGTGGTTAGAGAAGATTTTTCAGTTGTTTTAACTCCTTCCTTGTGAGGATCTTGAGTAGATAAAATGCCTGTGTTAGCAGAAAGCCACACAACTAGCAAACATAGCATTAGCTCTGTTTACAATAAAGACACAAAGCTTCTTTTCTGGAATTATTTTGGGAGAGGTAGAAATCTGCATTGAAAAAAAACCAATTCAACTGAAATTTGTCTACAAGGAGACGATTTGGTACAGTGGAATTTCCCCAGAAGTAAAACCAATAGCAGATGTTAACACAAGCTCTTAAAAAACCACAGACTTGAGATGTCATGCCAAGTACTCTTACTAAAGTTCCGCAGGAGAACAGAACCTGAGTTGGGTAGAATTCACTCAAGAAATAATGCAGATTTCTACATGATTAGCCAGCATCAACTCCACGGTCTCCCAGCTGTACTATGAGAACCCAGGCCAATTTTTAATTACTTATTTCATTACACCTATGCAGACCCCAGCCACTGTAACAGATGTACCCTCAGAAGATGTCAGGGAGACTGAGGGATTAGTGGGAGATTTCAGTAACAGACAATCACAACAGTAAAACAACATGATTTAACCGAAAGGGAAAAAAAAATCCCAAACATCCAAATGCAACAAACTAACAAAGAAACAAAGAGAAATAAATTGCACAGCAAAACCAAACTCCACAAGATGAAGCAGGGACATTTGATATCTAAGTGAACTCATCTAAGCCCAAAGAACAACTGCAGGGAAATAGTTACATGGACATGCTGCAAGTGTTCATTTCATTTAGCTGTCCCAATCTGTCCCAACTGAGTAAAGGGTGAGTGATTCTGAACAATTAAAAGCCACACTGTACATCCCCATCAGCTACTGTGTCTCCTTGAAAAAAAAAAAAGCTTTCAAACAAGAAAGGCTGTGAAAGTGGACTGCTCTAACAAGATCCACCACCAGCCTTCAGAAGTGACACAGCTGTGCTGTTACAGCAAGCTCCTGCTTATGTGAGCAATGAACAGACATACATGACAGAATATATGAATAATAGGGACATCAGACTACTCAACACATGATTGTAAGGCCATGAATCACCACAGTGAATCACAGAGTAGTTTATTTGGATCTACCAGCACTGCACGACAGATTAATTAAAAATAACAAAACCCCACATGAAGGTAGAGTGCCTACAACTGTAAGGACAGACACCATATTAAGGTTTCACAGAAATTCAGTAATTACCTTTTTTGAATAATTTCTCTCCAGGCAAACGATTCTGTCACAAATTCTCTGAAGTTATCATTAGTCACAATAACACCTCCAGTTTTAACAGCAAGGTGTAATAAAAATCTGTAAAATTAATTTCAAAGGTCACTAAGATAGTTTGTTTTGCTCAAAACAATCCAAAGGTCTAGAAAATGAAACATTTCATCATCCGAAAGTAATCTATTTGCATGAAAACAAGCATCTTGATTACCTGGAAATGACTGTTTTAACTCACCTTAAACTTTAAACAATGTTTTGGGCAGCATGCATTTATTTAGTGCAGCAGAATCTTCATGGGAGTTTTTCTTCCCCATTAAAAAAAAAACCAACCAAACAAACCCACACTAGCAAAACCCCCCAAAACCCAAGATCTAAATATTTGTAGAGGTAAATGGCTTGCTTTATGGAACAGTACAGTATTTCCAACACAACATTCCAAGACAAACTCATTTCCATACACTTTTTGGCTTAGCATTAATGTCTGTGTTCTGCAGGTTAGTTTTTTGCTCTGTCAACACTTCTTAAAAACCTTTGTAAAATAAATTATGACAAACCATAACTACTGATTTATTAAGAAAAAATGTTTGCTTTTTTTTTATAACCTCTCTGAAAACATGATTTTTGCCATTTAAAACTATTTTAGCCACAAGATGATGGGTGCTGTCCTTTTGAAGGAAAGTGCATGCTTTCAACAAGAGTGCAAATATGTTATTATAACACTTATTTCCACAGTAATCTCAACTGTAAATAATGGACTGCCAGAGCATTTCTTAAGAAAGGCTGTGTGTATATAAAACATTAGTGAAGTATTAGGAAACTCCCACAACACAACCTCCTAAAGCTTACTGTTGTCTTGTTCACTGACAGATGATCCCCACATTTTGAAGTTGATCTTTGGGGCTCAAATTAACTTGGAAGTTCACTGGCTCACACATTGTTACAAATGCACAGCTCCAAATACACAGCACTGTCTGTATGCCAACATGGCATCACAAACAAAATGGAGCTAAATAGTATCTGATCAGGAGCTGATTTATGCTCCAAGCATAAAAGGCAATTCAGGGATAGAGTGATGACCACGACAGAACAAAAACATTACTGGAAGATTAATTTCTTCAGACTGCCTTTTTTTTTTTTTAATTGCCATGAAAATTCATAATTCTCCATGACTTTCTGAATACACAGGGGTGTTTCCTACAACAGTGAAATAATATAACAGATGTAGTACTCAGTCTTAAGTCGGATGCATAGCCCTGTCTAGAGAGGTTGCAGAACTAGCTACAAGAACCGCTCATGAAATATTAAGCTTTACAACCATTAGTCAGATGCTTAAAAATACTTTAAAGCTATGTATATTCTGTACCTGTCATCATGAGCAGCAATTCTTGCTCCTAAAACCATCCTTGCAGGGGTTAAAGACAATATTCCAACATCCTCGAGCTGTGTTAAGAAATTCTGCTCTGTTAAAACATGATTCGACAATTAGTCTGAGATATAATTAGCAGAGAAGATGGGCTATTTTTGTACCAATTAAGCTATAGAAATGACATTGATACCTGAAGAATTGCTCTTACTATAAAAATGGAGAGGAAGACGTCAAAATTAGAATTTAAAGAGCAAACAAAAACCAACCCAAAAAGGCCTCCACTGATGGCACACCTGTCAGCCTAAACAGCATTTCAGGGCTTCTCATGCTGTAAATGGAAACTCAATTACTCGTGCTGAGCAGCCAGACTGCTCTTGCTTAATGTTTGATGAAGCATTCCTTCTCCATTTATTCTTCATAGAAGTGTGAAAAAAAAAAAAAAAAGAAAAAAAAAAAAAGAAAAAAAAAGTTACAATCTGGTTTATTTAAGAAAACATGAGGAAATGTCCCTCACCTGTAATGGAAGGGTCACGCCTTGTTCTCCACTGTGGAACGAATACAGTAATGTTTCTGTGGCCACGTTTCCAAAAGTAGTCAACGGCTATTGCAATTCCCCGACAGGAGAAGAATTTCCTCAGACCATGACTGAGGGTGAAAGAGAAGAAGGGAAATTAAATTCAGATGGGTTTTACTACTATGAAAACAAATAAAATGGAACAAAACATTGCAAAGTGAAGCTGAAAGCCCCACATAGAGCCTCATGGAAAGAAAAGGCACATGGGTTTTATAGATGAGGAATCTTATAAATGGAAAGAGATCTTCAGCAAAAAAAGAAAACAGATACATCACACTGTAACTTTATAGCTCGGTCTCTTTTCAGTTTCTTGGGCACAACAATAATAGAGTAATCAGAAGTAAGTTCAGCTTTAAAAAAAGAGGCCAATAGTGATGGTTTCTATTGATTACAGGCTAAAACTATAATAATCCAGTACTGTTGTAGTTCCAAACACAGTCCTACTACAAAATATAACACCTTTGGTTCAACTGATTACAAAGGACTACATCTGAGCAGTTCTTTGTTAATCTATCAGGGCCTCCTCTCCCTTAATTTCAACAGTCTGAGCTATTGTTCTGAAGCAAAATAATGAAATTTCTTTGAAGAAACATTTTCAAAGCGTATTTTGGCATTAATCTTTTTTCTCCATTCAAATATACAAGATGTTCCTTATCTGTTTTTACAACTCCTTTAGGCGACTTTCCAGAAAAACCAGCAACTGCCTAAAATGAGGGACACAAAGATTTGAGTTGATGACCTTGTGAGGTCCTTCCCAACTGGAATTATCCCAATGACCCTATTTGCCTATTTAACACATGGCACAATCTACTGTCTAACCAGACTCTAGCATTTTCATAGAGGCTACACTTAGACAAAACAAAGATGTGATTCCCTAGAAAAGACACACTGGTCAAGCACTGATGGCATGAACAGCCAAAACATCTCTTGCAAAGTGGTGTGTAATCTATGTTTTGAATTAGATGTCAAATCACTACAAAGTACTTCTAACAACAGTGAGCAAGTGGTATTCCTTTTTTAAAGCAGTCTTCTAGTTAACATGAAAGTGCATATTATAACCCTAATAGTAAGCCCTGTTAGTTTTGAACAGAATCTTATCTTTAAACCCTAGTTTAACCTACCAAGAAATCTTCCCGACAGAATAGTCTTTAACAGATCTCCATGGAAATATTTTACAGTGAAACTCAGCCTTTAGTAGCATTCATTTACCCTTTTCTAGTTTTGTAAATTCTTTTAAAAAAATGTATCAAAATTTAAATCTATTAAGGTTCTCTGAATTTGGAGAAGAAGTTTTTATGTAGAATGGCAGAAAAATGAGTAAGCCACACCTGAAATATAAAAGGCAAAAAGATCTGACTTACTAACAGAATTTTCAGAGGAAAAAAAAAAAGATACTATGCCACGCTTACCCTTAATAAAATTAAGCATTCTTGGTGTCAAGAACAATCAATTAAAGGAATGCAATTTTCATAGAAGAGTTACTCTTTGTAAACCTTCTGGGAAATAAACTTAAAATGCAGTCATCATTCCACTAATTTAAGTAAGGTATCCTATTCATTACATTGGAAAACACTATTAAATATTTTCAATGAAATAATGGTTCTCAACTGGACTTCAAGAAGTACAGAGATCTTGACATTCATGTCGAAATTTGTGCCTCCTCTGCTTGTTTATTCTCCTGTTTTAGAGCTCCAAGCTGGCTGAACTACTTAGTATACTGTTTTTCAAATGTTTTGAAGCTTAGAAAAGCAGCTCTTGATTTGTCCTGAATGATCACAAAGTCCTGCTCTGCTACAACTTAAAAAAAAGCATGCAAAAAAACCCAATTTAACTGTATTAAGTAACACGTAGAATTAATGTAGGCTACAATATGAATAAATATGTCACTGCTAAATTATAAGAAAAATGAAACACTTTATTTGATCCACATAAACACCTGAAGGGACAGCAAATTACTACAGCAAAATAGTCTTTTCAAGACATCCACCTCAAAGACTGCATCTGTTCTCCAAATGTCATTGCAAATGCTGGTTTTGCATGTCCCAGTTCTTTAAAATCCTGTGAAGGCCCTACAAAGGTAATTCTTAAATTAAAGATGATCATAAGCAGCACAAAGCAGCAAACAGCAGGTTGCCTTCTGGCACATGTAACATTTTCCCTTTGGTTTGTAACTACCGTAAATACTGTTGCAACTGAGTGGTTTGGCTGCTAAAAGAAACACTGTCAAAGGTATCGGCAAAAGCAGGGATTGATATGAATTTGTGAAAATATGACTTCACAGAGTTCGGTGGCAACATTCACTCTTGTGAACTTGTGGAGAGTAAGTTCATTGCTTACTGCAGAGGTTAAAGTAAACAAAGATCAAATTAGAACCAGTTTGGAACAATTTACACAGAAGCCAGGAATGCAAAAGGGGTGAGGGTGCAAAGCATACGGATGCAGAGATAAGGGTGCAAAAGGGTTTAGCAGCACTTAATTATCGAGTACTTTAACATTTACAAAGCAATTCCACAGGGCTCACTATAATTATAACAATGACTTAACTGTAGATTGGAGACAGTAACATTCATCCCATGATCAATTCACACACACACAGGTACACAATGTGAACACCTAACACCTAAAGGTACCTATCAAAAAGTTCCCCTCAGCAGCAGTGAAATACTCACACCAAGTCCCTTTGAATTTCCCAACAGGCAAGGGTCACACCTCGAGAGGTGTGGAGAGGTGTGCGGGAGCTTTGTTGTCAGGAGGAGTCCTTTGAGCATCACAAAGGTGAGGATTTGTGAGCTCTGAGCAGTGTCCCACTCGATGGAGGTGCTGGCACAGCTGCTGAGCCCCGGGAGAGCTCCATGGGCCTCCCTCAGGACTGCTGCTTAGAGGGCTGCAGGATGATTGGCTTTGGCCAGCAGGAAGGTTCCCTCCTGGCCATAACCCAAATCGTAACTCCTGGGCTTTTCCCCAAAGCGCAGGAACAATGGTGCCCATCCACTTGGGCTATGATTAAGGTAAATCATTTACCAAGGCTTCAAAGGATTATTACTTATCCTTTGTTTCCCACCTTGTTTGGACAGCTGATGTTTCTGATTGGATTCACCACCACAAGTACATATTATTTACACACTATTCTAGCAAGATAATTCAATCCAATTATTCTTTCATTCTGAGTTTCTTTCACATTTGAATAAAATTTGAATCACCCAAGAATTGGATATTGCAGTCTGCCCTCAAGGGCCTTTTTTCAGCACACAAAACCAGGTAATTTTTAAAAATACTTGTTAGCAGCCAGGGTAAGCTCTAGGCTTTCTCATTCAAGCAATCTGAGACAATGCAGTAACAGATCACCGTGCTGCATATGTCAAAATGAAAAAATCTACAGCTTTTGCAGTTTTCCAGACTTCAAACATGAGGCAAGCAATGATTCAGAAACCCATATAGCATTAGTCTAAGCAGGTGGTTGATTCATTAACACCCACCCCATCAAAAAAACAAGCTCCACAAAACTCAGGGGTCAAAAGAACCCTGAATCAGCATAGGCATGGAAGCAGTTCTCAAGGTATTGAGAAGTAAAACTGAGAACAATTCAAAGCAATTTTGCAAACAAATCTTCACTTTATAAAATGCAAAGAAATAAAAAGGCTTTATTTAGCCAGAGGGAAGCCGCAGAATACCTACATAATCAAACCAGCAGGTCCTCATGCATTGATTATTTAGTAGGATATTTCAGTATCTCAATGGTTCTGCTACTTTGAGGCAGCTCTGTCCTTTATGTCTCATAAGCAGTTTTCATTTGGCTGAGTAGAAGGCACGAGGTGTTATATAACCTTTTTGGCAGCTGCATGTCAATAGCACCCAGCTACTACACCCTAGTCCAACGTGGGGTGTGTGCAGCCCAGCTGGTGTGCAGGGCAACCCACTGGGGTGCATGAAGAAAATATTAGAACCTCAATAATGCACATATATAGTTGGTAAATATACATATATATTATGTTTCCAAAAGATAAAATGAGCCAAGCACTAATGTGCGATGCTGTTAGAGGAGAAACATGTCACTACTAGAGGAAAACCTCCACTTTAAAACTCCAAGATGTTAAGAGCACAAAAAACCCCCAAAAACACAAACCCAAACCGCTTAAGTTGACAAAAATTTAACATCTTTGTTAGGCACTGGCAAAGTAAATTAAACTTCATGCATAACACTGATTGCAGCAACAGAGAAAAGCATGCCCTGAGATGACTTCTGACTGAAGTGTTACATTGAGCTGAACACTGGTGATTCAAATCAGGTCACTCTGAAAGGGCACAACTCTCTGTACATGCACACCAAGAACCCAGCTTGCAAAAAACTTTACCCATGGCACTGCAACCTCTTAGCCCCCATTTCATTTGAAAGTTCATTGAACTGTTAATAAAGAGATAACTGAAAAAACAATACTTACGAAATGGCAACATTGCTTCCATCTATAATTATATGCTTTAAATATGGTTTTCCAGGTTCATTAATCAACTCCAGTCTGTATGGCTTCTTCAGAGAGTCCAAAAATCTCTGAACTCCAGTAACTGAAAGATCTGGCTGTGGTCCCACAGTCCCTCTATCCAGATTTGAAGGATGTTTTTGCAAAGACAGTAACTGGTCTGGGCCAGGATTTTCACAATGTGAGGTTTGGGAAAGGCGTTGGTAGAGAGGCCTCACTTGAGAAGAGCTGCAGTGTCCCAGCTGGCCCTCAGAGCCAGGGTGACTGTTCTGGACAGTTGAGGGCCCTGCAGATCTTTGCTCAAATGCACTTTTACTTTTACTTGAGATATGCTGCACATCTGAGCTCCCTCTAGCTACAAAGCCAACATCTTTTAGAGCTCCAGCTTGCACAGTGCTGAAAGTTACCCCACCATCAGTTTCTATGTTGCTTGACCTTGAGTTGTGATTCTTAACAGGGCCATAAACATCTCTCTGCTTGTAGCATAGAGCTGAATTTTTGCTGGAAGGGGATGCAGGTTGGCATGCCAATCTATGCACTTTATCTTCTGCACCAAGTTGTGTGTTTGGAGCACCTTTTACTTTGTGGTATTCATTTTTTGTCTCCTTTGATGTATGATTTGATTTAACTGGACTTTTATGCCTAGAAATGCCTTTGTCTTCTAGTTTTTGTGAATTACTTATATGATTTCCTAAAGGAAGATTGACAGTTCTAGGCTTTTGAGAGGACTGCTCATGTTCTTTTTTACACTTTAAATTTTCCTTTTCAATTTCTTCTAGCAATATTAATGGTTCCACAGATTGTCCTAGGATACCAATAACTTTTTCTACAATATCTTGGGAATATCCCATTGTTCTGAAAAAGTTCACAAGAATCTTATATTCCATTTCCTCAGTGAGAGCATCACCTTCTTTAAGGCAGCAAGTGGGACCATCTGATTCATCACAGCTATCCAAAACCAGATCAACAACTGCATCAGTGTCTGAAGGATTTTTGTGTAAAGCAGGTTTCACTTGCTGATCATTTTCCAAAGAGAAATGCTTTTTAGGGAGTCTTTCCTCCCCATCTGAAGATCTTCTTTTACATGAGTGCCTCTCTTTAAAGGCCACTGTCTCATTTATGGGAACAAAACCTGTTTGAGAAGTATCAGAAAACACAGTGTCCATTTGCTTTGTAAGCTCAGTTACAGGTGTGCCAGCATTGCTTCTTGCTTCCTCCCTACCTGCCCTTGCATCTCTGTTTGCAGCAAGGACCTTGGAGGTGCTGTTCTGTACGAGCTCTTGTGGGCTTTCAGAACCTGTGAGATCGATGATATCACTCTCCACTCCAGAAACATCACTTTGGGTGAGAGCTAGGAGTTCTCTCTTTAGTGCACTAGGCAAAATCAGTAAATCCATTGTATACTTATCTGCATGTGCTTCCACAAATTGTCTAAACTGCTTTTTAATCTCTGATTCATTGTCATTTAATAAACTTTCATTATTCTCAAAAAGCTTCACAAACAGCTGCACATGACTTTGAGCCATAACAACAGCTTCTGCACCCCCCTTAATACTGAGCAATCCCATTTCCAGCACTGTTACATCAGCACAGGTATCCTGAATAAGGCTGTTGAGAAACAGGCTCTGTGCACCAGCAAAGATGCAGTGCATGTCCTTTGGGTAGTACTCCTTTTCTTCTAGCTCAGGTTCACACAGCCCCTTGATGTACTCCTAAGAAGAGAAAGAGAGCAGAGTGAACAGTTGTGAAAACCTAATATATCCAGTTAGTTTTCATTAGGTCAGTAATGGACAAGTACATTAGAAAATAAAGCAAACTTAGCACAATGAATGTGAAAAAGTAAACACTGCCAGTAAACAGGACAATAGAAATAAACCACCCATATGAAAAAAAGATTTTTATAGTGCTCATAGAAGCCTATCTTTTATATCCTCTTGTTTATACATGATAGCAACAGCTTAAATTGTAGATCAAACCGTTTAAAAGACTGTCAAAAGAGATTTATTTTCCCATCCCCATTCTTTGGTCAAAGAGAACACTTCATGAACAAATGCCTTTCACTAGAGTTCTACCTAGTCCATAAATCTGAACTTATACAAGCAGCTTCTAAAGAATATTTCCTAAGGCTTTTCACAACAGCAGCCATCCTATATTTTTGTTGCTGACTGAGAAAACTCCAGGCTCCAGATACTTCAGTGAACCTGAAGTTCAGGTTTTTCAAAGATTTAATTAAAAAACAAACAAAAAAACCCAATGCTATTTCTGTCACCTGTAAGTTACTACAGGTAAATTCACAATATTACCTTCTTTTAGTGTTTCAAGAGTTCAAAACTCTGTCAATGCAGTAAACTATTTATTCTTTCAGATAGCATAATTTTTCCCAAACTGCCTCTTTCTGTACCCAAAATTCTTCAATAGAGTGAAACCAGCTTCTAAGATGCAGTCATTGTATTTGCAGAATCCCAAGTATACTTCGTTTTATTATCTCAAACACTAAACTTGTTTTAAATAGAACTGTGAACCAACACAAGGTAATGAATAACGTAATGCCACTTCCTATCACCTCCTGAGTTACATCATCCCGAGTATCAAGGCAGGCTGCTTCAGGAACATATCAGCACAAACTGCTTCCGCAGCAAAACCCACAGCATTACTCTCCACGCCTTAGTCATCATATGACTGCTTTTGCAGAGCGACAGGATAACAATGTAATTGGTGAAAAGCATGTTCAAAATCTGGGAACTTTTCACTAAGCAGCACTGGAGAATGTATACATGACATGTGACTGATGAATTAAAACAGAAATTGCTATCACCAAACTTCTCAAAGGGAGACAAAGATTAGCAACTGTTCATACTTTCTAGTCAGTAATTCCTCCAGACAGTGTCTGGAAATTGCTCTACCTATAAGAGAAATCAAGTTTCTCACACTCTTTAAAGCACTAGGAGTAGAAAATATTTTGTATCTTGTTGGGAAAAACAGCAATTAGAAAACAGAAATCTTGTGCTATTTACTTCTTGTGCTTTCATTTCCTGAAAAAAAGGGAGGTTGTACTGCACATGCCTGGAGAAGAATAGCTACCTGTAACAGTTTCTGGATTCTCTGAGCCCAAATAGGTTTAGAGTAAATTTCAGAGTTAAATAATTTAAATCCCTACATATTCATAGTATTTTCCTTACAACTCATTGTAGGGAAGTGCATTATATGTTAAGAAACACATGCATTACACAGTTAAGGAATCAAGTTTTTGAAAGCGGGCTGCCAAGTCTGAATTCAGTCACAAAACACAAGCCCAGGATTCCCACTAACGTCCACGCGCAGTTAAACAGACAGACCAATGCCCACACATCGAGATTTTGGGTTTAAAAGCCTAGCTACTGCTCACACCAAAATTCTCATCACATGATTCAAACAGCTGTACTTGCCAGGTTCACTGTGAGTAATATCAATTTCAGAATTACTGCTGAGAAAGTCCCCCCAGGTTAGTTGTGCAAGACATTTAACACGTGTGAAGATACTTCACAGCAACTGTGGTCAGAGACACAACCCGAACAAACGCGTTAGGGTCGTGTTAGAAAGAGAACCATCTGCTCCAGACGGGTGAAGCTGTCCGGGTCTGACAGCTTTTACATCACGGAAATGCTAGCCGCTTTAAGCTTTACTGAGAGTTTTGCTAACGAGCTACTAAACGCCACAGAAAAAGCGAAGTCTGTAAGGCAAAACATGGCAACGCCCAAACAATTCCGAGGAATTTCTTGACTTTTGGAGGAAGAGGGAAAGTGAAACATGTAATCTCGCTTTAAAACCAAACTCGGCCCATCCTCAGCGCTGTCACCCCTCATCAGCTGCGGGCTGGACTATTCCATGAGGCGGTGCCCATGAACTTTCCACTTCTCAGCTGAGCTGTTTCGCTTTATTCCCTACGCTTATGTCAACACGGCGGGAGACTCCCTGGCACCGGGCACACGCCTACCTGCCAAGGCAGCGCCGCTAGCGTTTCCTCCTGGGGCACTCGGCTTTTCCCCCCTCTCTTCCTCCAACCCGCGCCCCACAGCCCCGGCCGTGCCCGCCGGCGGGCTCTCTCCGCACACAAACCGCGGCTGCCCGCGGCCCCACCGCCCCGCTCCCGGCCCCGTACCTTGGCGCTGCACACGGCCTTCGGGCAGCCCGCCAGCTGCACCCAGATCCTGGCGCTGGAGCCGGACGGCGACAGAGCGGGCCGCCAATCCCCCTGCGCCTCCAGCACGGCCAGCCGCACCTCGAACAAGCCCTCGATGCGGCCCCGGCTGCGCTCCAGCAGGCGGCTCTTCTCGGCGGGGACGGTGAACTCATCCAGCCAGGGCTCCGGCGCGGAGCCGTGCGCTGTCCGGCGAGCCGCCATCAGCGCGGGGCGCGCGATCCTATCGCACCGGGAACAACAACACCGGGAAACGCCGCACCGACCGCAAACGTCATCGGCCCGCGACGGCGCCGGGCAGCGCCCGCCCGCACCCGCGCCGCCATAGCCAGCAGCGGCGGCCTAGCCCCGCCCCCGCAATCATAGCCCCGCCCCTCGCGCTCCACGGTGTGGGCGGGGCCTGCCCTCCCCTCAGAGCGGCGGGGCGGGCGGGGCTCCGCGGGTCAGCCGCGCCATCCCTGCCCTGCAAGGCCATCCCGGGGCACACGGCACGGCTCCGCGGGTCAGCCGCGCCATCCCTGCCCTGCAAGGCCATCCCGGGGCACACGGCACGGCTCCGCGGGTCAGCCGCGCCATCCCTGCCCTGCAAGGCCATCCCGGGGCACCCGGCACGGCTCCGCGGGTCAGCCGCGCCATCCCTGCCCTGCAAGGCCATCCCGGGGCACACGGCACGGCTCCGCGGGTCAGCCGCGCCATCCCTGCCCTGCAAGGCCATCCCGGGGCACACGGCACGGCTCCGCGGGTCAGCCGCGCCATCCCTGCCCTGCAAGGCCATCCCGGGGCACGCGGCACGGCTCCGCGGGTCAGCCGCGCCATCCCTGCCGGGCAAGACCATCCCGGGGCACGCGGCACGGCTCCGCGGGTCAGCCGCGCCATCCCTGCCCTGCAAGGCCATCCCGGGGCACACGGCACGGCTCCGCGCCCAGACTGCTCTGGAATGTCGCGAGGGAGGGACAGTGCACACCCGCTCTTGGGCAATCTGTTCCAGTGCGCAGTCACCGCACAGGAAAGAAGTTCTTCCTCATATTCAGGTGGAACTTCCTGGGCATCAGTTTCACCATCGAGCAGAGCCTGGTCCATCCTCTTCGCACCCCCTCTTTAGATATTTATACACATTAATGAGGTCCCCTCTCTGTCGTCTCTTCTCGGGGCCCAGCTCCCTCAGCCTTTCCTCGTCAGAGAGGTGCTCCGGTCTCTTGCTGACCTCTGTCACCCTCGGCAGGCCCCGCTCCGGCCGCCGCTGTGTCCGGCAGCTGCCCGTCTGCGGTACTGAGGAGGCCGGAACTGCACAGAGCGCTCAGACGCGGCCTTCCCGCCCCGCCTCCGGCTCCTTCTGTCCCGCCTCCCTCTTGTCCCCCGCCCCTCGGCTCCCGCGTCCCTGGCCGTGTGTCCCGGGAGGAGGCGGGCAGTGCGCTGCTCTCACGGCCCTACCGCCCGGCACAGCCTCACGGAGCGGCAGCCCTCGCCCAGCGGCACAGCCAGAGGCTCCCGCCCGCCTGCCGGGGAAGCCTTGGCTTAACACACGCCTGGCACAGCCAGGTCTTGTATTGTCTTCGATTTGATTTAAAAAGAAATGCAAGTTTTATCCCTCCTGGTGGCAGGGGACAGAAGTGTAGCTCCCATCCTGAAATCTTTAGCTCTCATAGCTCGACAAATGTAGAAGACACACTTTTGCTTACACATCCCCCCTCAGCCTCTTAAAGAGACCTGAAGGGTAAGGTTAGGTCTTGGAAAATAACTCTTTTGAGTGCCTGGAGCTGGCAATACAGACCAACTGTTGCACAAAGGAGTAAACGTCTCCTGTCATACCATCCCACACACAGGTTAGTATCTTCCAAGTTCCCCTCACAACTATTTGACTCCAGCTTGTTGTGTCCACTCTTTAGCATCACTGTGAAGTCAGATTTTAGCAGCTCTTCATTAAATACAGGCTGCAAAGGAAGGGCAAATATTTTATTGTTGTGCATCTAAATGTACCTATTTTGTTTTAACCTACTTGTAAATTACACTAAGAAAGGATTAATACAAAAATATGAAATATCATTTTTATAAAACCACTTGTACCCCTGTTTAGAACTTTTTAAGCAAATGACAGTTTGCAGTTCTTAGCCCAGAGGAAAATCCCACTAAAAGCTTGCATCCAGGTATTGCCATGTACACTTTCCTATCTGAATTTGAAGTAATTCTTCGAGCCAGATCAAATAATTGTCTGTGGAAACAAATCGTAAAATGGAAAAAAATTACATCTGTGTACAGAGGCTGCATTTACACACAAACACTCATTCTACACAGGACAGGGTTTTGACAGGGAGTGTCATATTCCAGAAAGATGCTTCCCTGAAGTTCTTTCCTGAAGATAATTTTTTCCTGGTTTTGTTGTTTAAGTATTTGCATTTTGCTTTCTCGTTAAATTATGCTACAAAGTTCACATGAGGGAATACAATCTAACATTTAGTGAAACAATTTCCGAGGTGATTGGTGCCATCCACTGTTAAAATGTAGCCACTGCAGCCAGTGTAGCTTTTAGTTATTTCAAGTGACATTGTAAGCAAGGAACTTCCTAATAATAGTTTAATTATCAACATTTTGGGACACAAAGTATCATTTAAAAGCTGAAAGAAAGTTGACATCTAGGAGGTCAACAAAGCCTTTTGGAATATCTCGTACAAAAGACAGTTTACCCACTTCTAAATGATGTGGGTAATGCTTGGTGCTCTGGGTATTTTCTTGTCATCTTTTTTGCCATACTGTATGTTATAAAACATGGTTTCACTGCTGAATTTATTGTAATCTCTATAATTCTATATTTATTCCTGATAAATCTGTATTCAAATGCTTTATAATGGTCTGGAGCTGCTCTCAGGGATGTCACTGTGAGTGTGAGCAGTTGTGATTCTGTGATCCAACCTCCTGAGATTAGGTAGTACTGGGCATTGTAACATTCAAGACACACTAAAGCCCTTTTGAAGTGGAAAAGAAGATGCAATTGAAAAAGTTTACTAATGATTATAAACATGGAGCATATCAAACAATATAACATATTAAACATATTAAAACAAGTTGGATCTTTCTCCCTGCATTGTTTTGATGCAGAGTGGAAAAAATGTAGTATTTTTACCTTTTTTTTTGTTTTGGTTTTTTGTTTGTTTGTTTGTGTTTGTTTTTGTTTTGGAACTGCAGCCTGAACCTAATCCTCATACTTAGGAGAAATCGCAAGCCTCTTTCCATAAGCACAAATGCAGGTGTACAAACCCCAAATGTGAGCTAGGTTAAGAACACTAGAAATTCTCTGACATCTTACTACAGGCTGCTTACAAAGTGGATTTGTCAGGAAAGAATGATTTTTTTTTTTCATCCTATGGGCTTTCACAGCAAAATATCTAAAGTGGCAGGCTCTGTTTAGTTGGAGGGGATATTTCACTTTCCTGGATCTTTGGTTACAACTTGTAAGTATAATTTAGAGATGGAAAAGTGCAATGTTTTGCTGGAAGCAGTCAAAGGAATTTGACATACCCAGTGCCTGGTCTTGCTTTTCTACTTGACACACCAGTGGGATATATTAGAGATTTCCCTGAATGTGAGTTGTTGCCAAGTTCATTATTTGTATTACTGTTGGGGAAGTACTGTAATGGTAATGTGTAAATAGGTGTGGTTTTTTTCATGTTTCACAATAGCTTGCTTCAGCTGCCTTGTGCAACTTCTTGCTCTTAAAATTTCTACAATTGATAATTGGTTGCATGAATGATTTTATGAAACTGGGCCTTCCTGAATGGTTTGGGCTCAGGCTGCGTACGTGAAATAGGAGCTGTACTGGTTGAAATAACAAGGAACCCAAATTCTCAAATTGTCTTTCAGACCTGTGCTGAGTAAATGAGCTATGGAGTCTAGGATAATGCAATGTAAAGTGCATTCCAGATGGTGCTCTAATTCTCAGTGTTATGGTCTTCAGTGGGGTTATTTGCATGAATAAACGTAATATTTATTTGATTGTCTGCAGGATGTGGACTTAAAATACTAAGGTATAGAAAGTATCCTGCATGAATATGAATGGCAAAAACTTTAATTTGCAATCATAACATAAATAATACCATATTCTAAGAGTAATACCTCAAATAAATTCTTTATATTTCAGAAGGAAATATATAGAAATAATGTAAATAAAGGTCTCAAGTCTTGTGTTTAATATAGTCCTAAAACTTAAGGCAATCTCAAATTCTCATTAGGAAATTTGGGTATGTGCTTTAACTAAAATTTTTGGTTTTGTTTTTGTTGTTTACAGAACTACAGAGAAAAAAGCAAAAAATTGTTTGCAGTGAAATGATTTTAAGTGCTTTATGAAGAAAAACTTCTACATCTTGTTCAAATCCCCAGTTATGCTGTGACAGACGTGCTTGAAGCCCTGGTGATTAAGAAGGTGATTAAAAAGGTTTCCCTTTTGGAGAATTTGTTGCAATTCTGACATCTTAATGAACCCACAGATCATCAACTTTAGTATCAAGAGGCAAACTTTTTGAAAATGATTCAAGGTATAGGTTCTGTAATTAGTAGTTTCTATAACTGAAACTTATTCTGCCCCTTAATTATAGAATGAATTACTTTTCTTAATTCCAATTTCCTTTCAAAATAATCTGTTATAAATAATTGAGTCTTTATAAAAGGAAGAAAAGACAAAAGCACTGCAATTATACATGCATCAGTTGTTGAGAGTGAGTAGTGTTATTTTTTCAAGTAATGGACTCTGCATTTGGTTTTTGAGGTTTTTGAGTGTGTTTGCTCAAGTTTGTTAATTAGTTACAAAAAGCTGCAGGTGTATTGGCAAAGACTGTTATTTAGCCTGGGAAATGTTCCAGGAGACACTTTTGTGGGGGTTTTTCTAATGTAAATATTTAGCAGTATTATTACCAGTAATTTTAAAGGTTCCACACTCTGTGACTACTGTGCATTTAAACATTGCAGCTTCACTTGGATGATTGACAGAACAAATGATAACCTGAGAGTGTAATCTTTATTGTGAGAGGAGTTTGAAGACTACTGAATTACTTGCAGAAATGACAAGTGGTGTCTGAAGGGATGTCAGCACCATGCAGCTGGCTCTGAGGAATGCAGAAATGCTGCAAAAAAGTGAGGCATGCTCAAGTGCCACTCTAAGTTAGTTTAAAATAGAGTACTTCATTGAAGTTTCTGCAACTGCAAAAATTAAAGCAATATTCTTGCTAATCTAGGGATTTTATAAAGCTCTTTCAAGTAATTTTTTCGAGGTTATCAAAAGTTAGGCTCTTGAGCATCGTTAGAGTTTTATGACTCTTGCTGCCAAGTGTTTGTTTTTCTAAAATTTTTGTAAACATTTTGCTACTACTCTGATTAAAGCTGACTTGCTTTACATAAAGCACAATGATGCATTTACATTTGATTCCAGTGTATTTTACTGCACATCTCAGAGCAAAGGCAGTTCAGTTAAATATCAGTGGAGGGCTTTTTCTAGACAGAGACCTCTGGAAATTGCTTTAACCCTTTAACATTTAGAAAGCATATTTAGAGAAATGGGATGCCTTCAGGATGATACCATCCCATTTCAGCTTATTCCACTACAAGTAATAGAAATCAACTCCAGTTTTTATTGCAGAGTCCTACATCAATGTCTAGGAGGTAAAAGTTGGAGTTAATTTGCTTTATATGACTGATAAAATGTTTCAAACTTCTGTCAGTCATGTTATCGACTTTTTCCTACTGCTGTTCTGTCAGTCTGCAGTCATCTCCAGACTATTAAATCTGAAAACAACACACTTTCATCATGCACGTAGAAATATGCATGTCAGGACAATTCTCAATTGCATTTGAGCTGTACTTTAACACAGTTAAATGCAATTTTGTCTTGGAAATAAAATGTAATTATTTGAATTCCCTCTGTGTACAATGCCTACTCTTGACTGGTTTAAAATAATCTCCTTTGACCTAAAACATTATATATTTATTTAAATCTACTTTTAATCCAGTTAATCCATAGAGACTTATATGAGGTGAGGACTGCAAGAAATAGCTGTGTTGCAAACTTGAACTAGTGCTACTCAGGTAGTAGTGTGAGGGCCAAACATCGTGATAGAAACCATCAACAGTAAAAAAAAAAATAGAATCTGATTTCTGGGCTTATTTGAAGATATGCTCTTGGGAAAAAATGACACATGACATATGTTTATGATGTACAATCTTACAAGTTTGAATAGAATTTAGATTTTGCTAAACCTCATCACTGAACCTGTCTTGGGTCCAGTTAATTTTGAAACAGTAAACCATCGTGAACATTTTTTCCTATTATTGATGAGTTGTAAAGTTGCCATAAATGAGCAGAAATTTTTCTAACCAAGTGTTTCCCAAAATACAGGTGCTGCAATTTCAATTTTTTAAGCTCTGACAACGAAGGAGAATTTGTTTTCATTTCTCACACTACTGCAGGAGCATTCTCAGAAGAATCAGGTAAAAGTGTTCCTCTTGTATCAGCATTTCATTGTGTTTTGAGCTGAAAATCATCAGTGCAAGGTCATAGTAGTATTGTTTAAATAACATCAGAACACATGGCAAGATTTGTAATAAAATAGGACTTTGTAATAAAAAAGCATGCCTATTCATTTCAGCTCATTAAATTTGCTTACTGATTTAATTTTGGTTATTTTGGTGGCATAAGAACTTGTGGACTGCTGCCATTTCACTCTGCAAGCCTTGAACAAAGGTAGGTGATAGCAATTTTAAGATTTGATATGTTTAAGAATTGTCACAAGAGTGCTGAAGGTCAGAACACAGGCAATAATGTACCTAATATATATTTATGTAGTTTGAAATAGAAGAATTCAATGTGTCCAAACACCTTTAAGGATATGGGGGTTATTTTTCACTTACACTGAGGGAAATCAGGAGTTAACAGTTTTGATATCATTGGGTCTGCTGTGGCTTAAAAGCAGAACAAATGAGACACTGATAAAAGCTCTTCAGTATTTGAGGTCTCTTTCCTTGAAAATATTTCAAACAATAACCTTGTTGCTTTACCTGGCCATCAAAAAAATCCATTCCAACAGTGTCTGTGATACCAGAACCATAAAGCTGGATCAGGAATTGAGCTGTGGTCTTCCTCAGCTCCAAGCCATGATATGGGCTTTGCTAGCTTTTAATGAATTGTGTCAAAATGCTACCAGGCAGCAAACACCATCCTATCAACTTTGCTATTTGAAAAATATCACTGCTACATAAAAGTTATCATTTGAAGTTTTATGTGATCAGAAATGCATGAAGAAAAAAAATTTAATTGAATCTTCATACTTTCTTCATCAAAATGCATAACTCCTGAGAAACTTAGATTCTATATTCACTCTAGCTGTTTGTGTTCCTGAGAGTTTCCTCTGCAAGGAAAGGCCTTAATATATTTTAATTAAAGTCCAAAGAAGAAATAAATTGTGCTTGGCATATGTCATACTAATGAGCACTGGTTAGTTTGAAAACACATGTTCATTGGTTTTACAGGATAATTCCCTTTGAACCAAAATATTGTGTTTATACAGAAACATTTTCTGGGAGCAGTAGGGGGCATCATTTCCCTTTTGTAATTCTTCAGAGACATTAACCTCGTGCATTATGTGTGCAAACGGAATTTTCATTTTGTTTATGCCATTAATCCTGGGGTTAAGGTTGGCCTATGGCAAGCAATAATAAGTTTAACCTTTGACTTTGTGCAATAAGATGTAATTTATTATTTTTAGACTCTTTGTAAGTGCTGTTGCCCTCACTTCTGCTTAAAATAAATTGAGACAAGTGAGCATTTGATATCAGTGATCTTTACATGCAAGACATAAATCTAATTTACTTATTATCTGAGCATAATTCCTTATCCTATGATTATGTTTTTTAAACAGTGCATACATTCTTTGTTTGTTTGATTTATTAGTAAATTTTTGTAATTCATAGAATGTTTGTTCCTTCATGTAGATTTCAAACCAGTAAACATAAATCCTGGAATGTCTAAATGCATAGAAACTTTATGAAATGTGGAAACAAAGCAAGCAAGCTATTCATATTCATAATAGTTACTTGCAAAGTAACTGAGATCAGGAAAACATAAAAAAATTTATTTTCAAAGGCAATTTAAAGATGATTAAGCAACTAGCAGCATGTAAATTAATTGTTTTTGTAGCCATTGCTTTCATTTATGATGTAAATGCTATTTATAAAATATCTTTTTTTAAATTGTAAGTGAAATGGTTTTAACTTTTTTTTTAAACACTGGTCTTTAATTTGCATTGAATGTTTGTGCTGCCTTTTGGTTTGTAAGTGAACAACAGATTTATAGCAAGTTTACTATTCGCTATGCTCTTCAAGCAAGAAAAAGAAATACTTTTTAATTGCGTATACTATGAGTACTTCCTCTTTTCCTCCATGTTGAGAAAGTGCTGTCTTGTCAAATATATTTGGGAGGGGTGCAAGGTTTATGATGATTTCATAAATGATTTGGTTTAGGATGATTCAGGTAGAATTGTTCAGGTTCTTGGTAAGACCAGAACATTGAATCTCTCCCCCACTTCAGACTTTATATTTTGATGTTGGGACCTGTTATTATCATAGCAATGATCATATAAAAATATTTGTCAATATATATGGAGCACATGCAAGTTAAAGGGCAGAAAAACTTGAATAGAAATAAAAATTATATAATGCTATTTTAGAAGAGTACTGATGTTTGGTAAGATTCTGAAATAGTTTTTTCAGTCTGGATTTAATATTTTTGAATGAAAAAAGAAAATTAAAACACATAGTTGAAGAAGCTTGAACCATTTAAACACTCTTCCCATGAAAGCTTATACAGAAAATATGTGTGTAATTGCATCATTTGCATGTCAGGACTGCCCACTATCCCTTTATTTGGTCCTCATGGCACCAAGGGCTAGTTTGATGGTACTGTCAGTCCTGCTCCTAAATTTAAGAGTAAATGTTTGACAACTGAGAGACTGCCAGTCTCTGTAATGCATTCTGGTATTTGAATTTCACCACTTTGTTTGATGGAAGTTGTATTTGGCTGAGCTTGCTCACAGTAAAGGAGCACACAGTGGATCTGCTCAGCTCCTGCTGGCTCGTTACAGGTAAGAGATGTGCAGAATATTATGAATCCAGCAGTAACAGCTGTATCTCATGACACACAATAGACAGTGATGGATTGTCAGAGTAATTAGATTCCTTACAATCTTAGAAGAGTAATTTTGAAAATCTTCCTGCAGCATGACTTTCACAGATATACTTTGTAATTTCCCTTAAGTTTTAATTATTTTAGATAATGAACATGTGATAGTAAGAATTGAAGACACCATCATTTATGCTAGTTTCATACACTGCAGCTCTCTTGAGTTTAAATGTGAGTTGAGGAGGAAGAAATTATTCTAGTGACATGGAAAAAGAAAAGAAGAAAGGAAGTGCTCTTTTTTCCCAAATGTCACACATATGACAGTAAAAAAAGCAATTTATTTTTTAATAGCTAGCCTATTGTACTTGAGAACACAAAAGCTGTGTGAAAACTAAAGGGGAGCTCCTTGTTGGTGAACCAATAAAATGTATTGCACTAAGCTGTTATTCATACTGTAACACACCATATCAAATATCTGCAATAGATACCAAATTCTAAGATTGGTAATCCTCCTCACTGGGTGAGAGCATCAAGGCGTTGGAACTTCCACTTGCAGTGAAATTATGTACTCCAGCTAATGATAGCAAATTGTTTTACTTTGGATATTGATCGGTTGTTAAATTTTTAAGAGGATCTCTTTTTGAGCAGCAACTATTTCCCCCAGAATTTCAAATATCTCATGTTGTTATCAGAAGTGTTGTGTTTGGAAATTCCAATCTGGATGCTGAAAATCTCCAGTGAGGATAGAAAATGGAAGGATACTCCATGTCACTTAAATGTATTAGCTTGCCCTTGGAAGTGATACAGTAAGAGGTATATACTGCAAAATGTCGTAGTCCACAACTTGCAACCATTCTTAGGATAAGTCAGGAGGCCTTTGTCTCTGTCCTATTTGCAGTTAATAATATTTAATGTGCAGTTATGACAAAACAATATAGAACAAAATCCTGGGACTCTTCCCAAGACAGACATTTTTTCTGACTGCCCTGAACAGATCATCCTGAGCACCATCACCTGGCACATGCAGACCCAGGGATTGTGCCCAGTCACCCTGGGTTTATGAAAGGTAGTTTCTGCTTGAGTAGCTCAATCTCCTTCTATGACTAGGTGACCCACTTAGGTCCACAAAGATCCACAATGGGAAGGCTGAGGTTCATCAAGGCTGACTGCTGGGCCTTGCACTTGGGTCACAACAACCTCATCCAAGGATCCAGGCTGGGGCAGAGAGGCTGGCAAGTGCCCAGCAGGAAAGGGTCTGGGGGTGCTGGTTGACAGCAGCTGAACATGAGCCAGGAGTGCCCAGGTGGCCAAGAAGGCTATATACATGATATATACATAATATTTAATGTTTATATTTAATATATGTAGAATATAAAGCAACAAATTAGCAAAATATCAGTAGCCACTTAAAGGCTAAGGTCAACGGAAATGTACCTCTGATCTCTGAAGATACAACCTAATTTTTCTCGTGTGTTCCTTTGTGCCCTTCCATACAGAAGTTGTAATCACAGAATACTTAAAAATGGTTGCTACCAGCATGGGGGAAAAAAGCTTCCTTACTTCACAGAGGCAGCAGATATGAGGGTCTTTCATGAGACTCTTCATTTTACTAGGCAGAAATCTCTTTCCACTGGATGGATAGTAATTCTGACAGCTCTTCAAGGTTCATACCAAGTAATGCAAGTTTTTTTCTTCTTGAAAATAAACCCAACAGTGCTTAACAGTATTGGGATCTTCATTCTATCTTCCTTTCCTGGTGAGATTCTCCTTACATATAGCAGGGTTTTTAGGTCAGAATAATGGTTAGCCTTTAAAAATCGCAGGTTAAAGTTTGGGGAGAGAGAAAGTTGTGGGTCATGTGGAGAAGAGAAGCACTTTGGTACCTGAAGATGAATTAAAGTCTCACAGCAGGGAGCTGCTGCTGACCTATTACCTCTAATCATTCCAGGGCTTTTCTGGGGTGGACATTTGCTCCAACTGTAGCTGAGTCATTGATGTACCTGAATTGATACAGCTTCTTGTACAGATACTTTGCAGGAGTGAAATGATTCATAAAAGAATAAATGCAGGTGCAATTAGAATATTTGATTATCCATATCAGAAATACGTGTTGGTGCAGCTGCTATCAGTGACTTTTCACTGGGACATATTCCCTTCTATAGACAGAGACTTGAATGATGAAGAAATTCAGTGGGAAACTATAAAGTGAGTGAAAATATCCTCTCACGCAAATAAATGTGAAAGGCTGAGAATTGTTTTGAAATTATCTTGTGTGGGAGATGCTGTATAATTGTGGTGGTTTATTCTTCCCTCTAAAATTTGCGCTGCTTTGGCCAGTGGCCAGAAGAAGAATTGCATTCTGACAGTTTTGCCTTTTTATAATCCTATCAAATAGTCTTAACTACCCAATTAAGGCAGTTTCTCTTCCACTAACATGCTTTTTCCCCTTGTATTTTCCATCAAGCCTTTTTTTCCCCTGAGTTTAAATACTTGAATTATTGCTTCAAAACGACAGTTGAACATTTTCAGATATGCTGAGATCACTTCAGGTGATTTTTTTCTGATAGGTTGTTATGACTTAAGAGCTCTACAGATCCTAAGCAGTGGCATCTGAATGAAGTTTGAGTGCATGTGGAGTCTGGCCGTGGGTTTCAACGTGTTGTCTTTTCTCTCTATTCTTTTTGTAACACAGAAAAATATTTCTGGGAATTTCCAAGGAGTACAGTACACTTCATTTTTAGTTGTCAAGATAGCTGACAGTTTATTAGGGTCCCATGAATAAATTATTTCAGGGTTCACACTTAAAACAAAGGCAGAAAGACTTCCTTTTCCTTTTTTTTTAATTTAAAGCTGACATTTTGAATTTATATTAAGCCTAGTATCACCTGGATACACACTGCATGAAAATGTAGACTATTCATAATGAATTATTAACCCAAAGCTTTTACCCTTTCTTAGATGCACTGCAGATGCTCCACAGGATACTACAGGGATATGAATGCGGGAGAGAATAGGGGGTTTCTAATAAGATGTATAGCAGGCTACTGCATCAGTGGATGTCATTGTTGAGCAGCTATTTTCCTTAAGAGAAAGTTTTTTATTACTGAGTGTTGTGCAGAGACCTCTGAATATATTATTAGGAGAACAGGAGCACTGCAGTTTATGGATTTACTTTAGGTAACCTCCTCATATCTAGGTTAACTGCATAGTCTGGATTGTAGTTTAAATGTATTCAGTGAAACTGTAATCCAATTAGCAACTGAAGTTTTAAATATTTTTAACAGTGATATTTAAAATGTCAATGTTTAATCTTGCCTCAGTTCTGTTTGAAGAGTTGACAGTCTCCATGTACCTCTGCAAGGCTTTTTGGAACAGTCAGTTGTTTCATCAAAATGAAATAATTAGTTGTATATATGATTCTTCAGCTTAAGGTTTGGTGAATAGGGTGGTAGGTGGCTTGAAAATAGCAAAAGTGTAAAAGCAGCACCTTTCTACATAAAGATTGCAGTTTGTCTTGTGTTATTTGGTTCATTTGTGTTGGATGAATAACTGAAGAGCATCAAGATAAATGTTACAACTTGAGGAAGGCTGCTATTGATTTCTGTGGACTTTGAGTCACATTCTCAGGGTCATATTACTGATGTCAGAAAGTGTAGGATATTATGGGCCTGAGTCCTTTCTTCCACTGTAGTCCTAGAATAGGAAAATATGTGGAGTTATATAATCAGCAAGCTCCATAAAAGGGCCATGACCTGAATATTTGGGGAAGACTTTTGTCTCTTTTTCTACTCCTTTAATGTATTCATTTTAATACCAAGACCTTATTAAAAAAAAAAAAAAAAAAAGAAGGAAAAAAAAATTACTTGGGTAACTGAGAAAAGATGAGTTAATTCTAGACAGTTAATATATAAGCCTTAACCACCCCAGTTAATTGTCATAAAGAATTGGGGAAAATGAAGTTTAGAGAGGGCTAAAGCATGAAAAAAAGTATGCTGGTGAATTTTGCCCTACATGTGATCATTTTCAGAATTGCTTTAGACTTTCAAAGAATCTTACCTCATTGCTGCTCAGTAGCTTTCTTAGCCAGTGGTGTGCTGGATTTTCCCAATATATGCCTACATGATAATAGTTTTATTTGGAAATGTTATTTAGGATGTGAAATGATACTGTCCCTCTGACTTCCACCATCTCTAGGGAGATTCAACTTTGAATTTTTAAATAACCACTCTACTGTTTCTTCCTTTACCTTCTTTCATTTTTGGCTGACATTTTCAACCTTGGATTAGTTAGTTTTCTCTCTTTAATTTTTATTGAACTGTAGGATTTAGGAGAAATAATTTCTGAGTGGCAATGCTATCTGACCTGTAATTCCCTTAAGATCAGGCCCAAGTTACAAATACAGATAGAAACAATAGTGCTAATGCTGTATAGCAGTATCAAGGGGTACAATGAGAGCAGATATTTCTGAAAAATTTTCCCTCTTTTAAAAAAACAATCTTTCCATTTCTAAAACAGAAAGTTTGAGGGTTCATTTAAACTACTATTTGTTTAACACTGAGCACTAAATTAAGCACAGAAAAATCTGTTTTGTCTTCTCTTGTCTACAATGTTTGAAGAGTTGCCAGCAGAATCACTCTCTCAACATTCTCTGATGTTGTCTTACTTTATAGCAAACAGCACTGTTTAAAGGGTTCCGGACTTCACAGACTTTTGTAATCCTTCTTCTGTACTTTCATGACATTATGAAGGTCTGTTTGATTTGTCTTTCTTGCTATAAGATCTTGGAATTGATATTTAGGAATTATTTTACTTGTTGAGATAGCTGGAATGAATTTGACCTCTAGTTTGACAGGCTTAATTTGGCTAAAGTATGGAAAAGTATGGAATATGTTTATGGTTCTTCAGTTGGAGTCAAAAAAGTCATAGGAACGTCCTTAGCTTCATTGATGAATTTCAATAAATGTGAAAATGAGTTTGAAAATAAAACTTGAAAGAATTTAAACAGTGCCCACTTCAGCCTTTGACTGCAGTCCTCTGCACAAAAGCTTGAATTTCTGCAGACCAGAAGAATTAATAGTTCTTTTTATTTTGCAATAACCAGCCAGGAGGTAGTTTAAAATCCATCTGGGTGCATCCTGTATTTGTAGACCTATGATTCCTGATTTCCGTGGATGTTCATAGTTTTTAAGAAAGTGTATATTTATATTCTTTTAAAAACTCAGCAGAAATTTCTCCCTGTGAAAGTCCGAAACAGACTTATTACTGATCCAAGTGAAGAGAAACTAATTTCCCTTTATTAACAGAACCACCATTACTGTTATGGTGCAGAAGACAGTAATTAAAATATAGTTAATATAAGTCACCCTCATTTTGAAGCTGCCTCAGTCTGCAGCCCGGGGGTAAGCCAAGTAATTAGGTTTGGCTGGAGCACTGAAGTGAAGATACATCTTACTAGCTAAAAACCCAAAATGATTTGGACAGTACTGGCACAACAGAAGGCTCCCTTGAGCTCCCAGAGCACTGTTTGTGACCCTTAGTGGATGCACTGCTCTAAGTGATGTTAGCTTCATTAAATACTAGAGTTGAGTGTCTTACATGTCAAACCATGGTCATTCTTCGGGATGTCTGGTCCTTCCTACAAAAGCAATGTCTCTGCAGTAAAGAACTTTATAGCTGAGGTGCCTCTGATTGCAAAACCACCCAACTTGTTGCAAGATCAGGCAGTGGAGTCACTTCAGGTGAAATGAAAGCAGCAATTTGAATGATCTTTGGATGGACTGGGAATGGAAGACAGAGAAATATGAGCAGATGAGATAAGGCTAGCCTTGGAAATAACCGCATCTGTGGTAAGCAAGCACATGACCCTAATTCCACAGGAAGCTGCAGGAAATACACACCTCTGAGGCTTAAATTTTGTGCAACTTGGTATTCACAGGGAAGATAAAAACATGGCCAAAACATTCATGCTTCCAAAAATTTGTGGACATATCTGTCTCCTCAGGAACCATGCAAGAGTTTGACTGAACATTCCCAGTGTGACTGTCAGTATCAATCCCTGTTACAATCCAGTGTTTCCTGTATCACAGCTGTGATGTAACATATGCTAGAAATATATGTATCTGCACATAAGCATATTGATTGGCATCAGTTCATCATTTTGCTGACTGGTGTAAATTAAACCGAGTCTGCACTGAGAATTATCATCTATAATAGCATCAGCAGGGTTGTTTGTTGTTTTTTTCAGCCTCCACAAGACATCATGTTATTAGCAAAACAGTGTAGGTTACTACATTTCTTCAGAATCCCTATATTTTAGTATTATTTTCACCAAAATTTTGTTCAGCCTTCCATTGCAATATTCTGTTAGGTGCTGTGAAACACTGTGTCTTCTAACTGAAACCAGTTAACACATCTGATGTGAGGAATCTAAGAGGATGCTTGTTTTGTGAAGAAAAACTTGTCTCAGGTCTTTTCTTGTGAAAAAGAACAGAAATAAACCCTGGCTTCCTGGGCAACAAGTCTTCTCAATAAAAGAGCTTCTACTGCCTATGAATACATCTGAGGTTTTGCTGAGAGCATTCTGGCTGCCACATTTTTCTGTACTCTCTGTGCTGTCAGTAAGATACTTTGTCATAAAGTTCTTTGGGACACTCTGTCCATAAAGAAATATGATACAGAACCAAATTCTGTTTTATTTGTATTATATAGAAAAGAGAGATATCCATGTGTTCACTATTATTTTAGAGGGGTTTTTTTGGTTTTTTTTTTTAATCTATTCTTAGGACAATTTGCTGTGCCATGACTGATGCATTCAAAACTGCAAGAATGGTTGCATGGAACAGGGAAGGGACAGGCTTGCCTGCCACTGTTCCTACCAGAGGAAGAATTCAGTGTAAATTGTGATGATAAAAGTGAATAGCATAAAGAAGAAAAATCATGTCTAATTGTACTGTACAATTTAAAATAGAGTGCAAATTTATTTTACTGGTCTGGAATTTAGCTCAATCCTAAATAATGGCTGCTATATTTATTGATTTTGGAAATGACCTAAAGAATTCCAAACCCGAGTCAGACTAGCTGTACTCAGAGTGAAAGTGGTAGGATGATAGGATATGTCAGTTACAAACAAAGCACTTCTGGAGGTTTTCTGAGCTCACAGACCAGTAATTTGTTCTGTGGAACCACAGCAATTCCTGTGCAATTTCTCACAGTTTGTTCCCTTCTCTCCCTCCCCATGTACTCTGTCATTCTATTCTGTCTCCTACACAGCTGATAACTATTCTCCACCAGCTCAGAGGGGACACTTCTGAATCTGTCTGGAGCAAAATTCAGAGGCAACAGAAGAAATACTGAGAACGGTTTTCTGGCATCAAGTTGTTGGCAATGATTAGGTCAGAAATGAAGGGAAATACTGAAAGCAATCATAGTGGTGTGTCATAGAACCAACATAAGATTTATACAGCAAGAAATACAGAAATGTCAGAAAGGAAATGCATCCTTTAATTAGAATGGAAATAGCTCTCTTTTGCATTTTTTGAGTCAAAATGCATGTAGGAAGTATAAGCCTGGTAGTCACTAAGAAGCATTTGGCCAGTCTCTTGTCTTTCTCACATACTTTACACTGGCTGAAGTTGAATTATTTCATTTGGTTTTAGCTTACATCTGTGTAAATCCACAGATTTTCTAAAGGGACAGAGAACATTAAAAATGCTGGAAATTTAATGTTTCTTACTACAAAGTTTGTGAGGAGGTAATTTTTTCACAGTTAAATCTCTCAATTTCCGCATTCATCTTGGTTTACTTTGTAACTAGCCTCTGACTTTTTTCTTTTAAGAAGAAAAATGTACTTATTTTACATAAAAGAAGAAGAAACAAAAGTGAAATGCAAGCAAAGATCTTCAACTAACCCTTTACCAATCGCCAAGTCTTGGTGTGAGGCTGACAACTGCAAATAGGTATTATGAGCTGAGAAATAAAATGTGCACTGCACTTATCAAATATTCACCCTTAGCTTTTGATTTGCTATTTTCAGATGTTTATTGTTCTTCCTGTATTTTTCAAAATTCTTTCCACCCTGAAGTAATTTAGTTCCTTATTATCTCTAAATCTGCAAATCTGCAAACACTAAGAACTACTTAAACATTGTGGCCAAGTTGTCATTTCAAGCTCAATTATATCCAGTGTTATTTACTTTCAAATGGCAAAGCCCTTGAATGGGATTTTGCATCAAAGTGACCAGAAGAAGGATTGAATTCCCTGTTGCAGTGAAGGTGTGTGTGAAGGATTCACATGGGAGATGCAAGAAGAGCTGAAGATGAGCTGTAGAGTTTTGATTGGGATGTGGAACAGCTGCTATTTCTGACTGCTCACAAGAGATCCTGTCTAATCTACTTTTCAGAGGAACTTGAACTCATTTGTCCATTACGCTTTGAAACTCCTGAAGTATAAATTGGGAAGTGTGTGTGTGCTTTCACAATATGTGCTTTTCTTGTGATGTGATCGGCATTATTATTTTGCAAAACAATTCCCACTCCCAAAATTCTCCAGTAAATTCATGGAACTTCAAATTCACTGTTTTGGTCTTAGTATTTCCATGCACCATCAGTGAAGGCTGAATGGACAGTCTGTGGAATGCCAAACACAGAGAACTGGTGCTGCAAATGCTTTTGTTCCTTCAGCATTCTCCAAAGTGGGAAGCCACATGAGAGATTCTCAATCAAAACAAAAGGCTACCTAAAAAATATTTTCTCTATAGCAGAGCTTTAACTTATGAAAAACATTCAGAATATCCACAGGGAAAATCTTTGGTTCTGCAGCTTCATATTTAGATTACCGTAGCTGGAAGTTAATTAGCCCTGCTAGCCTTTTTCTTTGGGCTAATTAGTAAGAAGACTGGATATAAAAAGTCAAAGTCATTTTGAGAGAAAAAACTTCAATGTTTTGTTCAGAGCAGTCCCTTTGGAGGATATTATCTCCATAATGACCATAGGATGCTCTCCATTCTGACAGAATGTAGTCCTAAAGTCTCTGGACTCATTTAGACGACATCTTAAGTCATTAATGATTTCAGGCCTAGCTGCTTGCAATTGCCAGATGAAACCACATGACATGTTGTTTAATTATGCAATGATCAGCAGCCTTTACATTTTAATTAGGGAGCCACTGTAATGAAGCCGTCCCACTTTACATATGGCTTATTGGGCTGAAAGGTTGTCTTTACTAATTGGTTGTTTGGAAATGTAATTTCCAAAAAGGTAGACTTGTCTTCAATTCTAATGTGTTTCCTGGTCTTTTTTTGATTTGGCTAATTGATGCTAATAATTTAAAAGCTTCATGGCGTTCCAAAACTCCTGCTGTTTACTATATGTATTGTTGTTTTCTTAACAGATTATAGTACTGTTATACATGGTGACATACTGCTAGTGCCTACTCGCAATTTTCTTTGATTTTGTAAGATCACAGGGACTTTAGCATCACACTATTCTTTCAGTTAACTATGTGTGAAACAGATTCTTGATCCAAGGAGTTTAAGGACTATAATTTAATAACTGTTTCCAGTACTCTTTAGAGACTACTTGCATTGGAAAATGTATGATCTTTTGAGTTTAAGTTTTTCAATGATTAATTCATGAATATATCTGCAAGAATGCCAAGGTCTCCAAAATGTTGAAAGCTTATCCTTTCATTGCTGTTTGTTTTCATTTCAAATCAAAGCTGTCTTGTTTGCTTGTTTAGTTTAAAAAATAATAGTCTGTTCTTTCCACGGGGTTTTTGATATAATTTTGACAAGTAAAAAATTAATTTACATTGAAGAATCAAATAGGTAAAGTTTCCATCTCCTCCTGCATTACATTATGTGATATGATAAGCAGAAACATTGCCCAGCCTGCTCCACCAATCCAGCCCACATGCTATGTCTCTCCCCTATTTGGTACTTCATTTTACTTATAACAGTAAAGTAGACAGAGTTCATCTTAGTTCCTCTCAGGGATGGCTGTTTATGAGGATCCTAGCTCAAAAATATTTGTCTCTGTGTCCTATCTCCCTTAAAGCTATTTTTGCTTACATCCAGTTGGACAAAATAGAAGTTACTTCAGGTAGTCAAGAGACTCAGCAGGAGTGTTACCACTGCTCACTCGTTAGAGCTCTCTACTGGTCAGACTAACACAGATTACATCCAGGGTTCCTTTCACATGACACTCCCAGCCCTTCTTTTACCAGACTTCCCAGGGCACTCCTTTAAGTTTCCCGTTCAGCAGCTTCTGACAGCCACACAAGCTTTAGATCCAGATGAGTTCTCTAAAAATATTGTTTCATTTCAAAGATTTCCTGTCCATTTCAGAAAATCAATCCTATAGTCCTCATTTGTTACTAACGTAGAGGTGTTACAGTGGAGACATATTTTGTTGTGTATTTTAATTTTTATTTTGCCTAGAAAAACAAAACTTGAAATTGATGAAATAATTTTGCAACACTGAAAAAATTAGTAACAATCTCTCAGCTGCAGAAATCTAACAAGAACTTGCACCACCTGCTACCTGGCAGTCAAATTATTTTGTCTCCCATGTCACAGACATTTTTGTGCATCACTACTTTGTCTTCAGCCAAGCCATCCAGATTCCTTACTTGAAGTGAATAATGTTTGTAGAAGGTAGAAAGTTATCTTGATAATTTCTTTCTCTGCTTAATACTTTTTTTATATAACTTTTTTCTTTTTGTATTGGTGACTTGGCTTGGTATATACTACTAGGGTACTAGAACTCTATGGGTCTTATTACAATAAGAATAGAAATAAATTATTCTGACAAAATAGAAATTATTTAATAATTACTAGATGAGGTACATTAGAATGATGCTTGAGCAAGTTTGCTTTTTTCCTGATCACCATGATTTTTTTATAGTCACCTACTAAACTTGCTGTAGCATAAAGAATTCTATATAATTCTTACATATTCAAAATTATTTCCTGATTTTCTTCAGAGTAAATTCTGGCGTTGACACTTTATTTTCTCAAACATGTCAATATGTTTGATATAAGCCCACATTTATTTACTCTGGTACATTTAGGACTCTATTTTCAGCTTTCTAGCTTTGCATCTTGATGTTTCTAAAATATTTAAAATGAGAGGTCCAAAGATGAGGATCATTAAATTTGTATGGAAAACTGAATATCAAATATAAATAATAGCTGCATTTTTCAGTAATGTGAAGGTCTTGGAAGACTGATCATGCAAAGAACAATCTTTGCAAAAGAGCCCTCAAGTGATATGAGGTCTCTGGAATGATAAGAATCATCCCTTTGCATTATGGAGAGATGAGCATTTGATTAGCATGTTTTCAACATCATGCTGGCTGTATAGATTTTGATAACAGGGTGTAGCTCTGTCTTGGATTTTCAGGTTTCTAAATGTACAATTTCGTTAGAGTTTTCTAGAATGTGTTTGATCGTTTTTTAGCAATATAGAGGCTGCTTATAAACTGTTTACTAATTTAGAAGTACTATTTATTTTAATAAGTTAAACAGTACCAAACCAGTGCCTTTTTAACGCTTAAATGGCCAAAACTCTTTTTTCATGTAGCATCTGTGTGACAGAAATTAAGAACTTTGGTATTCATGTGATATATATATTTCAAGTTTAGGAGGAGTTCAGTGCAACTGCACAGGAGATGCACTTGGCTTTACTTATCATGTTATATGTACCCAGGACTAAGGTTTGTATGTCTTCGGAGGAGAGGATGGTGCATACACACTTCTGACATCTACAGTGTGAATGATTCTGCTGTTGTCACTAAAATTATATGCAGTGGTTAAGAATGGAAAAAACCAGATCAACATTCAGACAGTTTCTTTCCATCCTGCATTATGGCAGAGTAATCCAACTTACTGCACTGTGTGATAAGTAGGTGCCACATAACCTATATACTGATACCAGATTTTTATTGTAAATTCTCTTGAAAAGAGAGATAAACCCCACAATTGAAGGTAGACAAGTACATATTAGGTATGTAGATGAAGTAGATAAAGCTCCTCAAATCACTAGTTGGTGATATGTGATAATTATGTTCATGTTTGTAACTCTACAATTTGCCAGAACAGATTTAAGTTAGATACTTTTGAATTCAAAGTAACTTTCTAAATTAAATATATGTTGCCAAAATTTTAGAGGTTGCATTAGGATTTTTATGATCCTGAATTTGAATAGTGCTATATCAGCATAGCTGGTAAAATACCTGAGAAGCATGAACAGGATTATTGTTCCCTATGGTTGGCTCAAAATATTAAGTATTCAGCCTTTACCTTATTTGTGCATTGCACAGCACTATCTGGCATCAGAACGAAATGTGATCTGTTTGTAACCCGAGCGAGGGATGGGCGTACCTCCTATAAATGCTTAGCAAAGGACTCTACAAAAGTCTACCAGTGCCTGTGGGAGCAATTCTGTAGATTTGAATTGAGTTTGGAACCAGGGCCAAGTACACCCGGATGGTCATGGGGGACACAGGTCTACATCTGCAACCATCTGAACTGAAGAATGACACCCAGATGGCAGGACAGGAGCAAGAAATTTGCCTCATGGGGGAGTGCAGGTTCCATAGCCCACATCCTGCTGATGGGACGTGTTGACCACGTCTGAAAGAAAACTTGTTGCCCTTGCTGCTCAGCAAGGCTGGGATGCTGCCTGTGAGAATAAGTTCCTGTTGCTTAAAGCAAGTGGTCAAGCAGCTGGGTGGAGATAATAGTAAAGCTTCACATTGACTGGGAACTGCAAGGGGTTCTTGGTCATGCTAAGCCTCTTTCTCTAATCTGTCTCCTTCGTTCTTGCTGGATAAAGCAGAATATTTGATAATATCCACTTTTTTCCCAATTATTAAATTAATGTGACTCAGAAGATAAGGCATTAGTGTGATAAAACAACTTGCTAACTACTGCAGCTACTGAATTTCAGTTTTAAACACAAAACCCATGTTTTTAAACCAGGAATTTCTCTTTAAGTAGTTAAAGTGGTATCTTTTAAAAGATGATTAATGTCATTATCACCTACTACACATCCTTAAATATATGTTTGGTATGACTTCTCTCTTATTTGGGGAATCTGAATGGTAAATATCAAGATTAAACCTAAATGTTAAAAAGAAGTGATAACAATCATAACAGTATAAGCCCATAGTAACCCACAGCAATTCAATGAGTCATGGCTTATCAGTACTCGATTGGATTAAGCCTGGAATTGAATTCCCCATCCAGTTTCTACAAGAATTCTAAATATCTCATAATAAGTTTCATATTTCTTTTAAAAATGAGTTTCTAATTTTTTTTACTGTACTACCCAACCAAAAGGCCTCACGGTTCCTATATTGGTGTAAGTATGAGCTGTTTCACTGAAGTCATGAGGAATGATTTGTAGACATCCTGGGATACTTACATTCTTATTTATCTATCCAGACAACATTCATCCCTATAATATGAATACAAGTTTTTGCTGTATCACTGTTTTAAGGATAGAGAGGAGAAATGCAAACACATCAAATGTGTCTCTGCAGAAAGATGCACCGCGGAGCAGAGTCCTGGACTGACACCAGCTAAGCCTGTGCCAGAGCCCAGGGCAGTAGAATGCTAAAGGCAGGGTTCACTGGCTTCAGTGGCTACTGCTCAAATCTTTCTTTTTAGATTCTTCTGTATTTCCGTGCCAGTGCAAGGCAGCAGCAGCACAGGGACCCCACTTCATTCCATCCTTACTGCACATTCACAGTGACTTCTAAGTCACACGTAGTCCTTTGTAACAGAAAACAAGGCATGAACTTTGTATCTACACCACAGGAATTGGTGGCTGGATCAGCCATTTCTCTCCTTAGAAATACCTGAAAGTACAGCATATTCACCATGGTGTCCAAATATTCTGCATAGCCAACAGTGAGCCCTGCAGATCTATCTGCTGAATGCTTGGTGGGAGATCAGCTTTCACTTCCATCTTACGTGCTCATCCCAAAAAATATCTGGAAATCCTAGGGATTAAGTCTCTGACAGGTTGTTAAATTCTACCTTTAGTTATTGTACAGAAATAAGTCTGACAACAAATAGATATGGAAATATATATTTATTGTGTGAAGAGGATGGGATAGGAATTAGCATCAGAACTACCTTGAGAGTGAGCAAGACACCTTGAATGTTTTCAGTTTGTACTAGGAAAGATGCTTGACATTACAGAACTGACCTTGACATCTCTCAAAATGAACATGGTGGGGGTCATTTATACAGAGAAAGCTTTTGGCTATCAGGACTAAAACAAAATAGTAAACACCACTTCTAACAGATCAGGATGCTCTGTTGGAGAGTCCTTGTACTGAAAGAGACTTGTGTGGTGCCCTGAAAATAAAAACTCCACAGTCTGTTACATATAAGAAGAATCTGCTGCTGGTGAAAAGAGCACTCCTTTTTGTTTCTCCATATGAATAACTGAATGTTAACTACAATTCTCATTATCTGGCTGCCTCTTTTTAACTCTTGCACATACCAGCTCATATTAAATTGTCTTTTTTACTAGGTGGGGTGTGGTGAAAAAGCAGTGGCTAACAAATATGGTCACTAAAGGTTTTTTTTATTGTTACATAGTTACAGAGTTAATTACATCTCAGCTATTTAGGACAGTTGACTTCGTGTTAATCCAATTAAATATTTTAAGCAGTGACTTTAAATAACATTTTTCTTCCAGCACAGCTGCTCCCGAGTTTGACAAACTAATTTTACTGCATGATGTACTTTGCTGGTACAGAGATTAGCTAGACTAGCTAGTTTCAGAAAATCCAATATTTATTTTAGGGAATTTATTTTTTAATTAATGATTTTTTTTAAGCTTTATACTTTCCTAATTTTATGTGTGTTTTATAATAGCTAATATATGTTCTTGCTGCTACATCATAACAAGAGAGTAGCTGCTGAAAAATAAAATAAATAATTTAAACACTTGTAAACAGATGAAAATGAGACATTTATATTACTCATTATTTGGCCATTATATCACTGACATTTATGCAAAAAATGCATTTTTTAAAGATATAAAAATAGTGAAACTGACCCTTTAAAAAAAAACTTTCACAAGAAGTAAGAAAAAATAAGCAGGGTAAAAGCTGCAAGTTAAAATTTGGTAAGAATGCAAGATTCTGAGTTTTAAATGGCTCCTGGGTGCTTTTGCAAAGAGGAGGTAACTGCTATTCATGCGCCTGTGGATGTGATCTCAGCTATTCCCCCAGCAGATCTCATGCCCTGACTCATGGAGATCATGCCCACCGAGGGCACAGAGCAGCCTGGAGCACTGAGGATGGCAGTGACTTCCAGCTGGACAGAGCACTTCTCTGCTTAGTGCCCCTTGAAAATCACGAATGCTGACCAAAATACAGTGAACTAAAGGTTCGTTGTAGCACAGGAAAGGGGCAAAGGCCAAACAAAACCTTGCTTTTATCACAAGCTTTAAGTTTCATGCTACAAACTGTTCATGTTGGAGTAAGGAGAAAAATTAAACTTGAAATTTAGTCTTACTTCTTGAAAACAAGTTTTTAATAGGAACTTTTCTGTAGGACAAATTTAGTGTGACTTCCTAGGTTTATTTCTTTCTGCAAACATGGGCTTTCCTTGCCTGATGAAAAATATTTTTTCACCTGTGTGTCATCATAGGTTATTTAAATGTTATCTAATTTACATATGCAAAAATATTAAATAAAAAAGCCCCATATAGTGACAAGTACAGGTGAGTTACAGAGACCTTTAAAAGTAGCACATTTTTGAAATATAGGTGAAATTTTTATAATTCAAGTCCATGTTAATGAGAGGATAGGTTCTGAAGATTGGTTCAGGTAAAAAGCTCAGGGAATTAATGTATTTTTACACAGTTTGAAAGTAAGAACAGCCTTTGGTTGGACTTGATCTTAGAGATCTTTTCCAACCTTAACAATTCTATCATTCTATGGTTTTCAGAGGTAAAACACAGTAATTAGAACTGTCAATAGAATAATGACACAGCTCATCTCCCTCTGTTAAAGAAACTATTAAAGTCAAAGTTTGAAGTGTAGTGGACTGTCTTTTAAAAGCAATATTTTGAATTCTGGTTCAGTGAATCTTTTGAGCACATGCTTTATTTCTAGTATATTCTTAAACTTAAGTAAATTCCTCAGAAGTGTTGCTGAATGGGAATAACCCAACAAGTATGCTATTATTGTTTGTTTGTTTTTCCTAATCAGAACCTCATTGTTCTTTTAATTGGTGTTACTTTCTGAATGTAACCCTTTTCCATTTTCATGAACAATTAGCATGGTAAGCATCAGAAGAACCCAGATTGTTTCTGCATTTCTCAAAAAATGTGGGTGCTATTTTTTGAATAATATTTTAAAGAAAATGGACATTTTTCTAACTAATAAATACTGCTTGTGGTTCTTCAGTTCTTCAGAGGACTGCTTTTGCTGGGTTAGTTGACTTAAAGGTTTAGCACATCTCTAACAATAAACAAGCATGTTGGGCATGTTGTTTGATGAACTTCAAAGATTTAAGCACTCAGCTTTAATTACTGATGGTTTTAGCAACAGCACAATAACGATGGGCTCCTGCTTCACTAAATCAAAGAAATGTGACTGAGGGACTTCTGATCCAATTGTTCTCATTTAGTTCAGCTCTCACAAACATGGCTGTAAAATATCATTGTGGCTTGAGTTGACATGAAACACCATTGTCATCAATCAAATAAATAAAAAAAACTTGTGAAGATCAATACATAACACAAACCTGGTTGTTCCAGCCACTTAATCAACTGCACATATTTGTGTCTCGTTTCCCTCCTGCCACTTTTTCTCTCCAACTTTTCTTTATTTTGTTTTTTAAGCACTTGTCATTCTGCAACATAGTAAAGCTTAGCAGCTGTTGAGATGAAAGGATCAATATTTCCCAATCAGGATGATCTGAAAGACACTGCTACCATATAACATTCAAGTGCTAATGTTACTGAGTAAAGCTCTGTACCTCTTAGTTGTTCAGTGATAATAACAATCTTTTGTCTCCCTGCTGATACAGTTATGCACACTATATTGAATAGTTGTGATTGTGTGCTTTGTCAGCATTCCAAGGTTTTGCCAGAAACCCAGCTCTATGAACTCATTCAGAGCAGCAGGGCAGGTTTAATGGGCAAGTTGGATGAAGCATGAAGCCAGCTGGTGTCAGCTGCCTCTTAACAATTGTAATATGTATCAATCACTCAGCATGGATTTTTTTTATTGGTATATTTTTGATCTTCGAGGTCTTATATAAATAAAACATAATTACTGGGATTTAAAGGGGCAGCATTATTTAGAGGGAGGAGATGAAATGTTCCCTGAATGGATAATCTTCAGCATTGCCACCTCTACCAATAGGAAAATAATCCAAAGGAAACTGATAGAACCAAAAAGATCTTCTTGACATTGGATTGTGTGGAGAGAGAATCCAGTGTATGGTTTCTACAAGGACAGGGGGTTCTTAAGGATATACTTTTAATTTTTTTAGAGCAACATTACTTGAGGTTAGAAAACTGATTTAAAATACCCAACAGATAATCTGTGGATTATCAGATCACCAGATCTCTAAGAATATTTGTTTATATAATGTCAGTAATTAATTTTTCTGTACTATAAATCTGATCTCAATATTGTATGTCTGATATGGGTAGCTTAACAAAGCCTTTTATGTTTAGTGTTAAATTGTACAAAAGGTGAAGCAACATCCTAATGAAGCTGAACTGATTATTGTTCCATCACTACTTGTATTAACTATGTTGTAAACTATCAAAATAAATGTCAGCCATGTCAAAACCAAAGAATCCTTCCTGAAATCTTGTCTGAACTGCCTTCTTCAAAAATCAGCCACAAACTATCCCAGATACTGTAAAAGGTAAATTTAGTCCAGGCAAGATGTTCAGAGCTTTTGCATTGCCGTGTTGAAGGCGAAGAAGAGGAGGAGACAAAAATGTTGTAGCCAATTAGCTAAAATGGTACAATTGGTGCATTCTAAGCTTGATGGGCTCATTAAGCATTAAAACTCCTTGACATTTCCCTGTTGTACTGATAAATAGGAATGAACAGTTTGCATTTTATACTTTACTAAACTGTATGTCTTTTTGGCTTCTTCATCTGTCATGTTTTACATGTTTAATTTTGCATCCATTTCATTAAAAAATTCAGCACTAAGGATTCTTTATTCTTCTTCTAATTATCTTCCTTTGAAATACTCCAAGTTTTGTATCAATGATATTGTTTGGTTCTAAAGTGTAATAGTTAATGCTCATTGTTAAATAGCCAAAAGGATATAGACTAATTTAGCATGTCACTGGTGCTTGGTGAAAATGCCATCATTAGTGATCCATGAGTTGTGAACAAAAATAGAAAAGAAAGAAGGCCAACAGTCTCCTAAACACCCCAAATGATTTTCAGAAGTCCATTCTTATTAAAGGAGTTTTGAATGGAACCCTCCTTGACATAGTTAAATACATTAAAGCATCATCTTGAAATGGAATTACTAGTGCATTGATTTAATAAATAGGAAAGAATGAAAGGCAGATGATGAATGAGATTGTGTTAGCCTTCTTATACTAATGAAATTAACCTCAGGACTACCTTTTTGTACAATTCTAAGTCCAGAAAAAACTCATCTAGATTGGATACTGGTGGCATGAACTGATGAAAAAGACCCTTAATTTTTTCTCTTTTATCTTTCATTTGCATTCATAACTAATTAGTTAAAAAATCCTCTTTTGATTTTTCAAACATGTTCTCTCTCTCTCTCTTAAGAGAAAAGCTCCTGATAAGTCCTTATTTTATCTAGGTTTTTGCAGATCAGCAAATAATTGCTGGCTCCTGTATTATGTGTAAAGGACAAGGTTCTAGTAGCAGAGGTGGTGGCAGGGGTGGCCTCTGAGGCAGGAGTTCAGGGGCTGCCCTGTGCCAGACCTTGGCAATTTTACACTCAAGTTGCTGAAGCCAAGCCATTTGGAGGAGTTTCTGGCACCTCTCTGAAAACATATTCAAGATAGGACAGAAGAATGAATGGAAGGAGAGAACAGAGGGAAAAACAGTCAGGGGAGCACTTGCTCGATGGTAGGGCATGCAGACCCCAAAAGGACTGTGGCTCCTGGGTGAGCCCCTGCTGGAACAGGTGCGGCCCCAAAGAGACTGTGGGCTTTGGATAAGCCCATACCAGAGCAGGTTCAACACTGAGGGGACTGCATCCTGGGGAGGAACCATGTGGAGCATAGGAAATGAGTGAGGAACAAGGAGCAGCAAAGAGAAACCTCTGTACACTGACCTTGACTGCCTGCCCCACTCATTGGCTCCCTGAAGGTCTGAGTGTAACCTACAGCTATTACAAGGGAGGCAGGAGAGGGGGTTGGAGGGAGCTAATGAAGCTGAGCCTGGTATTTTCCCTAAGTATATTTTTGTCTTTGTTTGCCAACACCCAAATCAATAATCAAATATTTATGTTAAATGACAGTAAATTAATTTGTTCTGACTGTGAAAGAGTTTACCTTTTGGCACCTTTTTTGCCATGCTGCAATATTCAGCCAGCAGCTAGATAAATGTGTGGTGCTGCAATAACCATTTTGTTTTTCTGATCTAACAAAAAAGGTAATTTTTAAAGTCTTTGTTAATTATAATAAGACCACTTTTTACACTTCTGGCAGTCTAATGTGACTTAAAGTTATGATTAGCATGATTAGCTTTCATGCTAGATAGACTAATAGTCAGTGAAGTGCTGCAGAAACTGCAAAGGCTCTGTTCCCACACTTTATTTGCTGTTCCCATTCTGAGGGCCTTAGGCTGCCTTTATATTCCCTGTATCGTACCATATATGATGTCCCCAGCTCACACAATTCCCTCATTCAGTTATATGGAGCTGCCAGGGAGTGTTCAGTTCCAACACCTATGTGAGATATTGAACAAGGCTTCCATGTGCACTTTCAGGGTTACTCCTAGTGCACTTTCCAAACCCTCAATACTCCTGTAACATAAGCTTCTGTAAATAACAACAAAGCCTACAGCCATGTTCTGTGTCATTGTGAAATGACATGGTTGTGGGCTGACATGAATAATTCTTCATGAAAATGGGGGCAGGTGGCTGAATAGAAGCATTGCAGAATGTTTTTATTCACTGCTTTAGAGGCTTCAATAAGTGTTAAATTACAAGGAAAATTTTAAAACCCCAACAAACCAGTCACTGCATTATTTATTTTGAAGGGGTGCATTCTTTTTTACCCTTCAAAATTCTATTGGTCTATCATAATGTCTATTACCACAGCTTTGTCTGTGGTGATTTATCACTATGTTCCTTGCATTGTCATAGGCATGTTTGGCACCACTAACACAGCATTTAAACTTCAGATGGTAGTTCAGTATTGGGGTCATACCAGTAACACATTTTTTGACCTAAATGCATGAATTTCTCCATGATATTTTTCTAACACAGATTCACACCCTTCAGAACAGCTGAGGATGAGCAGAGGCATGCACTGGCATTCTGATAGTAGATCTTAGAGATGTCACTGGAGTTGCTGAGAAGTTGCCTTTATTTTACACGGTATCCTGACCAGTCATGCTGAGATTTGAATTTGTTGACATTGAGTGCAGTGGAATCAATATATTAAAATTTTACATTTCTGCATCTACTGTGAGATGGAAAGCTTTCAAACAACAGTAGCCCTCCATCTGAATGAGGGTACATGCACTAGTTCGAAGTCCAGAACTAATCATAATACATTTACCAGAATATAGAGGTGCAGCTAGATACAGATATCCTGACGGATAGAGTACATGAATTTCTTACCTTTTAGCTTTGCTATGTACTGACTGAAAATACGGACAATAGAAAAATGAGACTAATGCATATTAGCATGTATAGGTCTTCCTAATGTAAACCCCAAACATTTTAAATGGTGCATTTATTAATTACTATGTAGTATGGCATGAAACAAGAGCATAATTTTTGGAGGACCTGCCCCACCTTCTCCTGCCATACTCTCCCTTCTCCTGTTTCTTCCTCTCTCACCCTTTTTGCTTTTGCTTTTGACCTTTTCTTCTTCACCCTGTCTTCTGTTATTTTCTTTCCTCTATTTATCTCCTTGGAAGTTGTCCCAGCTTATTTTACATTTCACTTTTTAGAAATTCTATTTCTATCACTTAATGCAGTCATATATCATTGTGTGGTATCTATATTTTTCTTGGAAAAATTTCCACCATCTATATGTTTAGGAAAGAGGTTCAAATTATTTCCCCAACATGGTGTGCATCTAACCATACAGTATCATTTCGCTGTTTTGCAAAGAGGGTGAAAACAGGATCACTCCAGCTCAGGGAATGAAATAAGTTTTCATTCTCCTTCCTCACCATCTCAAACTTCAGGTTAATGGACACTCATATTTCAGCAAAGAATTCTCTCTAGTAATCACAGAATTGTAATAAGAAAGCATTTGAAGGTGTTTTCTCTGCTTTCCTATTTTAAATGATCTTTTCCTTCATGCTGTGTTCTCTTTTTTTACAGTGGCTGTAATCATCTGTCATTCTGCTTAAGCAGTCGCTCTTTAGGTCTTGATTACCCTTGCTTTGGGCAATCCCTTCTCTTTTCAATAATACGATGAAAGCAGATCTAGTGAGGCTTACACAATGAGACCTTTAAGGTGCCGCTCAATCCTATCTGGTCTTGCTGAGACAAAGATTGGTTTCTCATAGGATCCATGGTCATAGACACAGCTGTTATTATTTTATAAAAAGTAGCCTATGATGCAAATACCTAATAACTCTATCAATGCAAGACACTGGAATGGCTCTTTCTGGTGCTGCTTAATTTACTATTAGGAGAAATATTTGTTGGTTCCAGGGAATAAAAATATTTCCATTGGGAGACTCTCTGTAGTCAATCTGGATAAACACTGTATTGCCTCTTAACATGCTCTTGATTAATTTGACAGAAAAAAGCAAGAAGAAATTAGAATTTTAACTGGGTTTTACTTAAATTGATAATACTCAGTATTCACTTAGGCAGGTTGGTTCGCGTCCCTCAGCTGAATTTTTGTGGATGAACCCTGTGACAGTACTGGGGTCTTGAGGCTAGATTTGTAACTAGTAGTGATGGAAACAAGATAAAACCTACAGGTTTGTCACCTAGCTCACCATGAAAGCCAATAGCAGTTGTGTGCCTCTCTAAAGCTATTGATTAAAACCTCTAAATATGTGTTATACATTGTGAATAGTTCTGATATTCTGTTATGTGGCTATATAAATAATTTAAATGGGTGAACAGGCCAGACTGACCTTTGCCACAAATTGGGATGAAGAGTCCCAGTTTGTTTTAGCATATTCTTTGGATTTGGAATTGTGGCTGTAAAATCTTCAATGCTTCACATGAAAGTGCTCCTGTGAAGTGTCTTCCTGACCAGCAGAGACACCGACCACTAGCAGGGAGAGTGTGAGTATTGCCTGTTAGGGCAAAGACACCAAGTCTTTTCTAGAGGTGTTTGCTTCCTTTGTCTCTTTGTGCAACTGTATAATCCACTCATAGTCTAGCTCTTGTGTAATCAATTTCTCAACATAAAATGCTCACACAGCCTTAATATATTTTTTCACTTCTAAAGCTTAAAATGAAAAAAAAAAATATTGTTGTTCAGAAGCGTACCTAACTCAGTTCAGGCATGTGCTTAAAATCTAATTTTTTGGAATGAACTCTGAAGAGGGGACTGAAATTAGCATATTCTTTTAAGTGATCAGTCAATTTTAATGCTTTGATACCTGAATTTATAGAGCTAAGACACAGGATTTTTTTTCTATTTGTTTTGTCTAGGGGAAGTCTCACAGAACTACATAATCATGATCACTGAAGGTTTTTAGGTTTTTCCACGTGGTTATTGACATTAGGAAAAAAAGACAAAAATAAATTTTAAGTCAGAAAAAAGAATGAGATTGGTACAAATAGGAAGAAAAAAATTAAGTAATTTGTTGATAAGAATACTGAATAATGTGAATTCCTAAAATGAAAGAAACTGTATAACTTTCCTGCATTTTCTGAAAAATCTTTTTAAAATATATGCAGAAGCAACAATAATTTATAACAAGGTTTTTGTGGGAAACTGAAATTTTATGACAGTGATGTTTCCACATCAGAAATGCAAAGCTAGGCTAGATAAAAATTCCAGGGTTTTGTCTTGGGTGAAGTTTACAAACCTTCACAGTCATTTCTTTTGTCTTTGCTTTGAGGTGCTTGTACAATATAAATATTGCAGAAATAAAACTTTAATCACAGCAGCATAAGACTCCACTGATGGCACCTGCCAGCAGTTCCTTACCTGTGTTATCTCTACAGTGGCCTTAGCTTTTAAATAGTTCTTTCATTGGAGAGGAAGGAAAGGTCAGCGATCTCTTATTGTTCAACCCCACCGAGGGGTTTCCGGAGATTGGCAGCCTGCAGAACCTTGCAGGGAAAATGCTGGATAGTGCTGCCAGCACGGGCTTGCATAGATCAGCATTTCATTACAGAAATAGCAAAGGACTGATGTATTTTTTAGGTCAAGGTGGAAAAAGTTAAATAAGGATACTGACAGCTTGAGTAGGGGAAGGTGGCTATTGTGCGCAGTATTCCACCAGCTGTGGATGGACAGCGTAATCCTCTTTTCTTTCATTATATAGCAATACTTAAGTATTTCTTCCCTGAAACCTATTGTGTGTTTGTACATACCAGGGGAGCTACAAGTACTTCTCTTGAAGAATTTTAGATTCTTTTTTTAGTCATGGTTCAGAGAAAAAAAAAACCCAAAAAACTAGTTTAGTAAAAGCTTTAAAGCATTTAATTTTTCCCCCAAATATTCTTCGTAATCACAGCATCTCAAATGAGCTGTGAAACTGAGGACTTCAGGGATGCAACTTAGGAAACAGAAGGTATCAAGGGGAAGAATGACTTCCAAGGCAACAGGATGGTGTCTCCAGGTCTTTCAGTTTAGAAGGCTCAACAAGGAAAAAAAAGCATTGAAAGACCATTTAAAGACTTCTTTAAGAGAGCTAATTAATTTCTGTCCTCTAATTATTCTTCAGTTTTAACTACTTCTTAGTTGGTTTACTTTTCTGAAAGTAAGAAAAGGGACGAGCTCTGCCATTAAAAAAATCATAAGGCTAATCTTTGCAGGTAATTAATCAGTTTGGTGCACTGCCAAGCAACTTTTAAAGTGGATTTTGGCAAAAATTCATGAAAATTATTCCTTTTCCAAAAATATTACAAATAATTGCCTTTCTTCTATGTCCTTTTGCTCCTCCTTTGTAGAAAGAACCAGATGAGGTTAAAATAGCATTTTGTTAATTTAGGATAGCTGTTTGGAGACTTGCATTTAGAATTTGCACAATTCAGGGAGAAGTCTGTGTAAATGTGACAGGGACACAAGTGACAGGAGCTGATCCTTTGCATTCTGACTGCTTCTCTCAAGGCAGTTTTGATGCAGAGCAGGTGGCTTGGCAGATAGAACTCCACCTGGATAAACCATGGGACATCAAAATAGCCTGTTACCTACTGACATGCAGGAACCACAACAGGAAATTGAGATGAAGTATGAAAACCTTTTTGCTACAAATTCAGACAGCTCTTCTGCTAAGGTGGACCAAAAAGAATTATAATTTTTTTATTTGGTTTATATTGAATGTTTCTTAATTTTCTTAATTTTTACTTTAGTTATTTTTGTATTTAATTTCTTATATTGTTTTGGATTAATCAGTTTTGGATTATCACGAAAGCCAAATGTGGGCAGAAAATTTAGAATATTTATGTGTATTTGTGATTGCAGAAAAAGGAGAGCTGCAGGTTTTAATTCTTAGGTCAGTCCAAAATCCTTATCTGGTAAAATCTGATTGGGTTATGTTATGCAGACTTGGGTACTTTCCTTGGAGTAAATGAAAATAAAACTTCTTTTTTAAAGTTGAATGTATTACAAGTTTTAGAAAATCCCATTTTGTACTTTGTCTTTACAAAAAATCAGTCTTTGTCCACACGACAACTTAGAGTTGTCACCAAGCTGCCAGATAACAAGCTTGTATTGTTCAGGAAAATACATTACAATTTTATCTACTTGTACTGTTCAATAAAACATTAGTATCTCAGCATTTTTATTTAACAATAGGCAACCTTAGGCCAGTAATTATGCAACAATTATAATAATAAAAACTGTCCCCTGCTGCTCACCTAGAAACAAGAATATATTAAACCAGTACTAACCATCTAAAGGGAGAGCAACAAACTACACTCATTTTTAATGCCCCTGCAGTGCACCATGGGAAGCTAATAATTCACCCTCTAATTAGTATCCCTTCTGCTGCTGTTGGCGCAAGGACAGACAAAGAGGCATCCGCTTCATTACAAACTTGCCTTGCTAATCTTTAAATGTCTTTCTTCACTGCAGGTTGAATGCATGGAGCAGGGGCAAATAGAATGTGCAATTAAAAAAGGTTTGCTGGTATCGCTAGTCTGACCATGCATCCTAAGTCTAATGAGTGCACTGAAAAGTAGCCATTTGAATGTATTCATTCTCTTTTTTGGCTATATTACAATTCTTCCTTCTTTCCCTTCATTAGTGTCTACATTAGCAGAAAAAAAGGGAATACACTGATGGGGTAAAGATTTGATAGCTTCATGGCATACCTGTAATGACAGTATCGTTTAGACTTTAAGCAGTTTGTAAATGTTATAAGTCTAGCTTGAGAAAAAGTGAATGACAGTAGGCCTTAATTAATTTTTGAAAAGATTGAGTTTAATTGTTTCAAGGAAAGTGTATCAATTTTAATACATTTCTTTTTTAAAAACCAGAATGATTTTGCCACAGGGCACTGTGGCTTTGAAATATGCAAAGCATTTCTACATAATTTTTAGTACTGTGGAGATTATAGTGATCATACTATTACAGTGATGCTTTCCTTTAACTGTCTTGTTTACACATGCACAGTGTATTTGTTGATTAATTTAAGCTTATTAAAGAAAATGTTACATGCCTGAAGATATTTTCAACTTGCCAACACACAGCTGATTTTAATTATTATAGAAAAATTTTAGTTTTCACAATGGCCTGCTGGTGTTGTCAGAGGCAAGGCCAGCCATGTACTGGACAGCACTAGGACCTTGTGCTCTGGTTCAAATCTGGCTTAAATCAGTTGTGATATTTCCATTTCATTGTGTAGTGATTTCAGTGAGGCCCATTAGCAGCCTCATAGCAAAGCTAGGTGTGATGTTGCCTCTTCTGTAAATTTTGAGGATTACTTATTGTGGCTAGCACAGTTTTTCCCATGAGAAGTTTTCTTGTGTTTTGTAAATAAAGATAAAGTTTGGATGTTTTGGAACAGTGTCCCAGAACTTGGGCAGTGCAGGCCTGGCCAATCAGGCCTGGGGGAAGGCTTCTGACTGACCAATCTGGGTGACTTTTGAGAACTCTATATATGTGATGAAATCAAAACAATAAAGGTCATTCCTTCTTGCCACTGAGAACCGATGCATTCGTTACTCTGCTAGCTGCTCAACAGCGACATCTTATTGAGTAATCAGAGGACCTGTCTGTTCATCCCTATTTAAATCCAGTCCTACTCTCTGCAGGATTCTGCTTGTGTAATCACTAGGAGAGCTGGGCATGCTTAGGGGAGTTGAATATCATGTCACATTTTTATGTACAGTCAATAGAAAATTCAAAAGTGAATGATCACAGTAACCAGCTTAAAATTTTACCTTTTATCTTGATATATATCATTACCTTCTATCTTGATATTTTTTTACATTCTATCTTGATATATACATTTACCTGTTCATCAGCGCTGCTCTCTGATGAACAGGTAATGAAACTTTTTTAAAAAACAAATATGTAGTTTGAAGAAAGTTAGTGGAGCCCCACAATCCTTGCATTTGAATATTGCAAGCTAAGAACAGGTGAACACTGGATTATCAGTATGGAAAGGCGGTAGCACTCTTGTTCAGCAATTCTGCCCCCTCGGTGGTAGAACTAGCCCTGTCCCTCTGGCAGTGGAGCTCCTCTAACCATGGCTATCTTTGGGTGTATCTCTTCTGGTTGACTCGTGACTGTCTCCAGAATTGCTGAGCAAGCTGTTCTTCCATGCTGGCCAACACCTTTCTCTGCCTGTCATCCTCTTCCTGTCAGTTTTCCTACTTTTTGGATAGCTTACCCTACCCTGTTACACAATACTCAATTCTCCTTCCTGCAATTTCACCTGTTCTCATTGCCCTTCCTCTGCTTTGGCCAAGCAATGCCAGTGCTCACCTCCCTCTGCTCATCTTACAAATCTGAGCAAGAAAACTGTGGCTGAAATAAGGATAGAGCACTTCTCTGCAGCAGAACAGATACACAAAGAAGCTGCTCCAACATCCACTGAGACTTCCCAGCATACTCCTGAGTACTGAATCAATTCCTAAGTTAGTTCGCAGTTTTAATTTTAATTAAAGGAGCCACAAGGGATGTGCAGGAGTGTTGTCCATAAAATGAAGTGGGGTTTTCATTTATTATTACATCCACCGAAAATAAAGATATTCTGGAGGTTCTTATAGTACATATAGTACATATAGACATATAATACATGTGATAGAAAAAGAATTGGTTTGCTTCCATTTAAATAGTTCTTCACTGTTGATCCCAGTTTGTCCTAATTCCAATGTGCACAAACTAGGAAATGGAAAAAAATTGCTATCTTAGGCCATGTGTACACTTGAAAAGGAAGTTGATGCCACTTTAGATTATTTTAGGACTCACGTTGGGAAATAAAAGATCTGAAGGTTGTCCTGATGCAAAATCAAAGAAAAATTTATAGAGAGCTTATGAGTTTTTATCAGTACTGTATCTGTCTGGAGAACAAATGGAGGACTTAATCCCAATAGTTCCATAAATTTAGTTTTAGCACTGAATTCACTTAAAAATGTCAAAATTGGGTTTGGTTTGCACTCAATTGTATAAAATTACTTTCTAAAGAGTTATGCGCTGTTTCTATTATTGGAGTGTCTTGGTAAGAAAATAATTGTATATAAATCAGAACATGTTGCTTTAGTGCTGCATGAAGGCACACTTTGCATGAATAAGAATGGAAGCAAAATGAAAATCCTAGTGATAGACTATTTTAAAACAAACATGTATTTGTACTAATGCCTAAACCATAGGTCACTTGCTTAAATGTTGATGAGATGGTGGATTTAGGGGATCTAGATGTAGCACGTCTGTAACTGACCATTAATCTCAAGAGAAATACTTCCTGCCTCAGTCATTATTGCTTATTGATCTGACACACTTGACCATAACTTTTCTTATTGTCTTATGAATGGCTTCTCATGCAGCTATGTGGTGCACTGCATCAAGTCACATATTTTTCCATAAAATAATATATTAAGTCTCTGGTTTTTATGGTTGACTAGAAACAGTGATGTCTGGACTAGCAAAATTCTGTGGTGGACAGAGTCACAAATCTGTCCTTGGCCAGCTCCCAGCTCCTGCAAGAAGGAAACCTTTTTGGAGCAGAAGGTTAAGGAATCCATATGCATAAGTTATTTCTGATGGCATTCCTTTGAACAGAATCATGTCTGGCTTGCTTACCATGATCTGTTCTGTGGAGTCTTTTCCTTGATTTCAGTTTCCCACAAAGGTTTACACTGTGGAGGAGAAAAAAGAAATCTGAACACAACTTCATTTTTCTATGTTTTGTAACTCCAGAGTCTCAAATGAGACCTTCTCTGACATTCTGGCCAAAGGGGAAATTGTGCTTCGCTCGTGATCGTCTTCTCATGATACCTTCAAAGTTTAATACAGAGAAATTTTGCATGGTTTTGTAATGACTAGTGGCAACTTGGGGCATTATTATAATAGCAAATATATTAGAGTTATAAATACAGGTAAATACATTTTTATAGATTCCAGATTTGTAACAGTGATATTTTAATTATATTTATTTATTTTTTTGGCCTTAATTCTCAAAAATATCACTATTTCTGCAGAAATTAATAATGTAAATCAAATTAACATTGATAATTTTTAATCTAGAGAATGTTTATTTCTAAACATTGATCCAGATGATAAACAGCTTAAAGAAGGTTTTAGCTCAAGACTGGAGTTAAATTTTTAAAATTATTATTGGCTGCTTTCAATTTCTACTATAAATACAATATTTTTCTTAAGAAAACCACATGTTCCTGTTTGATGAAATGTGAGATTTCTCTAAGGAAAAGAAGAAATCTAGAATTACTTAATGTCTAAATTGATCACTACATCCAGGAAATTAATTTTGTTTGTTGATTACCCTCAGTATGGCAAAAAGTGTAGAGGAGGTGTTGCTAAGAAGACCTGTATGCTTGTGAGACAATTTTCTTGTGTGCTACACCATGTTTGAAAGGCCACTCGCCATTTATAAAAGGTGTAAAATTTTTGTTGGGGAAGACAGAAGGCAACAATGGACTCCACATCATCAATGTTCTAGATCAGGTTTTTAGTACATGTGAATCCTGCCAGACTGCCTTCAGCTGCCTCCACAGTCTTGTAGCCATTAAAGCACTGACAGCTTTCTCTAGTGGTTTCAGTGCAACTGGTTTCACTTTCCACAGTGAGACTAAGAATGAACAAACAAAAAAGAAAATAGAATAGTAATAAATAAAACAGATAAAAAGCAGAATTTTGCCATCATTGTTAAGTAGCTTTGTAAAGAGATCTATACTTGTCATAATGATCCATTGTTCTTCCATCTCACATGTCTCAATTGAAAAATAATTTGCTTTGTGGTATGTAATATATAGTAGACACATGAGAAAAGGATAACTAAAACTATAAATACTGCTTCTTAAGGTAACCACTTTCAGAAGTAAACCTGCAGCAGCAAGGTAGTGCAACATTATGCTGGTTTTTTATACACCAAAGTTCCTACATTTCATACATATTTTCAGAAATTCTCTAGGATAAACCACATATTGACCTAATACACAAAATTAAAAAGTTAAAACCCCTACATTCCACACTGCTGTTTGTATTGCTCAAATATTTTAAAAAGTACAAGGTTGCAGAATATTTAGAACATCTTAGAATTCTAAAAAAAGAGAAAATACATCCTTGAAATTTTATGATGTAAAAATATTTGCCTAATAATACATAATTGAATAGTAAGTTTGTCATCATTGCCATGTGTATTGTCACATATATTGTTTCTCATAAAGGAGTGGAAAAATCCAAATGTAAGTGACAATAATGAAGCTCTTAATGGCTCTTATAGATAGTGGCAATTTTGACACATGAGAAGGTATGGCTTTGTTAAAATTTATTTGTACCTATTTTTGAGCAGTCTTGCTTGCAACTCTTATTAATAACAAATCATTCAGCATCCCATGGCCTTTTAGAGGACTACATTGCAAATTGCATTTCTTTCCTGAGTTGGGCTGTTGTTCCTGGGCTGAATATGCTGTGCATGCACAGGATCGAATGATTATTAATAGTTCTAGTCTTTCCTGGGTTGCTAGCTGCACAATAATGAAAAGAAAGCATCATGGCCAAGGTACAAATCAGATGGAAACATCTCCTGTGAACTTCCAATTCTAAATTTATACAAAGCAATTAAATGCCCCTGTACTTACATATTTCTTTTAGACTGCACTAATGGTTGGAAAGTAACAAGGTAAGATAGACGTTCTGATTAGAAGAGACCAGCAATTCCCAGATCAATAAGAACAGAATGTCCTAATACCTTCTGTACCTCTGGGTGATGGATTTTGTTTCACTGACTTTCAGTTTAGAGGTACTCACAGAAATGTACAACTGTAAAATGAGACTTTTTTGTTTCCCAAATTCTGAAATAATACAAATTTAATATGTCTAAAAATAAACTTGTCCTGTTAGATACATTGTAGTAAAATTCATGTGTTTCATGTCACATAAGCTGTATGAACTTTTGGGCGCAGGTATATCCATGTCATATATGTGATAGACAGGTGAAGGTTCTCTGATGTGCAATAGAGGAAGGGGCTTCTTTCATAACTTTGGAAGTGATTGGTGGATGAACAAGAGTTGGGAACCCACAGGTTTTAGACAATGAAACACTCGAAGAACCTTTCCATTTTGGGAAAATGACAATGCTATGTTATATAATTGAGGAACTTCAGTTTGGAATAGAAAGGAGTAAACTTTACAATTTCTTCTAATAAATTTATTTACAATTTTGTAAATTTTAATACAATTTATTCTAATAAATTCTAACAATTTATTCTAATAAACTATACAATTTAGATTCTCACTTTCCTCTTTTATTAGAGATTATGCCATCAAACTTCATTCAAGTTTGTCAAATGTTTGCTTGTTTTCTTCATTGAACTATTTCATTTGCCTTTTTTTTGGTCTAGTCTATTTCTGCTTTTGTCTGATGAGCATTTTTTTTTTTAAACTGGAAATCCATTGATGCAGCATCTTTTTCTCAGCTGAAAGAAACAGTTTAAGGAGCTGAATTGCTGTGACAGGATTCCAACAACATGTCAGCTCTGTCTGTCTGTCTCACTTCTTTAGGAGCACTGCTGGCTGCTTCTTCTGTGTAGGGTAGTAATTATTCACTGATTTACTTCTCTTCATGTAGTCTGTCTCCAACCCTTCCAATCCGTATTATACAGGATGAAAAGAGAGACTTTAAAGTAGTAGTTGCCTAAGGAGAAGGAAGGTTTTTGATGCCATTCCTAAGACATTAACTAAGAGCTTGCATTATCCCTCTCAGAGCCACTATCTCAGTATTAGTTATTTGAGCAGCTGTAAAATTAATTAAGAAGCTGATTTCCATGAAGCAGAGCAGGAACGTAAGGGATGCTCATCTCTGTAAATCTGAGCTTTTCCGTAAAGAATGTGTGCTGTTATTTCTGTAGCACTAGAGCTGTGTAGCCCACCACAGAGACATACATGCCTTTAATGCCATGTCATTTTGGCTTGCTACGCCTCACATTCTTTCAAATGTGCTGCTCTTCAAACCAGTCTCTGCTTCCACAGCCCCAGTGCTTTTATTTCTGTTGGAAAATATGTCTGTCAGCCTCTTTAAAGCTCTTCTATGATTTTTCAGGATCCTGACATGGTCTTTGACCCAGCTCCCTCAACCTGCTGCTGCAACTCTCTTGTCTCTCTCCTTTTCTCTAGTCCTGTACAGAATTTGTAGCTGAGTTCTACAGCCTATACCTTGTGTTAAAATTTAAAACTGCGGTGTGATCTTTAACAGAAATACCTCAATTGCAGGAGTGTAAAAGCACAATAATGTAGGATTACTTCAATATTCACTCATGCCACCTTGGAGGTGCATGTCCCAATAGGCTCACTCTTAAAGCAGCACAAAGGCGGAGAAAGCTGTCTGCTGCCTCTCCCTGTGTCAGCTCTAACATTAGGGCATGGATGAAACATTTCCCATTTCTCCTAAAGGGCTACACAGCAGGGTACATTGCACCAGCAGTTTGCAGGATGTGTTGAAAGGCTGAAGCATATGCTCTCTCCTCACTGCGCTCACCTCCACAAATTTAGCACCAGCAACTTCAACAGACTGGGCTGAGATATTGGGACAACGTATTGATACTCAGGAGGGAATCACACTGGAGTCTTTCTTTCCTTCCTGCCTTATTCACAAAACACTAGAAACAACACGAATCTTACTGTTCAGGGTATTCTTGTAGTCATGAATGAAAATCTTTTTTCATGCCTGTAAGAAGCTATGAAAAGTGTTATTCTAAAAAAAAAAACCAAAAAAAACCTACTGTAAAATTTAAGTAGTGTTATCTGAAACTGCTGATTTCACTGTGGCCTCAAGTGGCATATTAACTTTTTTTTAAACTACTCTTAATAGACAAAGATTCTTATCTGCTTTTACTTGCTTTGAATTTTATGGAAGCAGCAGTTTCTCACTACAATAAACCCAGATCAAAAAGTGTTTTCTTTTGAATTCAAATCAGCCAAATGCACATCTCTTTCTGAATTCATTCATGCAGCTGATCCTTAGTCTTTAGCATAGATGGGAGTTTCATGTGGTAAAAAGGATATAACTTCTTTACACTGAATAATATGAGTATATGCAAAGTGTGCCAAACATCCTCCAGTAAACTGTGGCTAATAAAAATTTCTGTCTTTTACTCAAACTCCAGTTTGACAAGAATCCTTTAGAGATTTCTAGTCCTAATTAGATTAGATATTTTTTTACCTAAATTATTGGACTATCAGCCAATACTGTACTATTGACTTCCAGTGCATTTCTTTTACAAAGAAGGACCACAAGACTCGTTCAAAAGGATAGTAATGATAACTATTTTGTACAATATATCAATAACATATGAATTGCATGCATGATTTAAGAATCCATTAATTTTTGTCTATTTGTTGAAATGCTGAATGAGAGCAGTTAAGATTTCCCACAAATGTCACAATAGAAGATAGGTATCATTTTATTTCTGTTGTAGTTACTGTTTTCTACAAACTCTTTTCCTCTTCCTATAATAAGAAAACAATTTCTAGAATGGAAAAATTTCTAAGATTGTGGGTTATTTTTAAAATTTGGCTGATATTAAATTTTTTATTTTTTTTCCTGTCATATCAGATTCTTTTGGGAAGCTATAAAGAAGGAATGGAGATCACTAGGCAAGTTACTATGTGTAAACAATGCAAATCTTGATCAAGTCGTGTTGTGGAAAAAGATACTGCCATAGCTCCAAGTGAAGTCAGCTGGAGGTAAACGTGCTCAGCCTCTCCAGAAGTAGGGGCTATTGCATTAAAATAGATCTATCATAGTAAATTGAAATGTTACATGTACAGAAAGGATTACTCAACATCTACTATAAAATATGAATCTATGGAGACTCTTTTCACACAACCATCTGAGTCTTAATGTAAAAGACGACACTTCCAGTGCAAACCCTACAAGGAACAGGGCAGATTCCCATTGCTTCTAGATACATATATTTTGTAGACATTTGTCCTCCTCCTACGAATTGAAGGTGTGATGCCTCTGTTTTACCTTGCTAGGTGATGCCTAAGTACATTTTCTGCTTGCTCTCAGTTGTTCCCTGGTCCTGGTTCCTGTTGGATCAGTGGCAATGTGGTGCATGCATTATATGCAGTGTGCACTCAGAGCTCAGCCTCACAACCAGCCAGGCTTTGGAGCCCTGGATAGGTCTGTACAGTCTGTGTTAGCATGCAGGACAGAGGAAGCTACAGCTTAGGAGGCAAAGAAAGTGTATGAGCCTATGGGGGCATAATATATTTGACTTTCAATTTACTTACCATTACTTATTTGTTATCATTATAATCTATGCTATTTAAAATCTTCTCTGGAAACTATTCTCTAATGACAGTATTTTTTAATGCTTTGAACAGGAAAATTAGTGGATAAATTTATTAGTCTTTGTTAATCATGATTATAAAAAGACTATCAGAACATTTTCAGACATGGATTGTATAAATGGACAATCTCTGTTAAACAGCTGACTTTTGTCATCACACACTTTTGTAAACCTTGGAAATCTTGCAAGGTTTTCGGTTACCTCCCTCAAAACAAGTTTGTTTGAAGAGGAAATATATTATGTGCAGGGAGAAACAATCTGAACTTGCAATGAAGCTGGTGACCCAGAGAGTCACAGCTTGGCTTTCAGTTTACTTTGTTTGGGGGCAGTGAAATTACATTGTTCTTTATCTGAGGTCTCTCCTGTACCACAGTCAGGTACCTGGCAATGCCCACCACGTGCACGAGGCATCCTGCTTCTTCCTCAGGACTGTCACAGAAGCCTTTCCTTTGTCATCCCTGTGGACAGTTGCTTTTTTATCAATTCTGTGTGCCACAAATTGGAAACAAACCCAATTTTGTCCTCCTGTCTACCTGTGGCAAGACATAGTTCTTCTGTCACTTGCTGAGGTTGTAAAAAGCAGTTTGTGGATTTACCTGGTAATCTAAACTGCTCTGTACTCTCGTGGTGGTGCAGGGCAAATGTGTAACATCCATTCACTTAGCATATGTAAACTAATGATGGGGGGCTGCAGTTGATAAAAATGTTTTAAAACAATGCATTGGCTTTTCAAAACGTTGCATTCAGCAGCTTGGCCCAACTGTTAATGATTTGTGGCTGTGGGGAATAACTAAGTAACTCATGGCAAATAATTTGTTTGTTTAAAACAAACATAGAGCTTAATGTTCTTTTTAAGTCTGTCTTAGATCTGCATCTTAATGCTTTCAGGATCTCTGTTACTGAGAAGGATTTTTTGGAACTTATTTTAAGTGGAGGTTTATTATATTTGTACTGTAAATGAGCTGCTCTGGAGGAAATCCTTGGAGAACCTCCACTAGTATAGGACACAACAAATACAGTAGCAGCTGCAGCATCAGCATGCTCCTCACACTTTCAGCTAGCAGCTCAATGAAACATTTTGGCAAGGCAGAGGACCCAGTGGGTGCCAGATTGGCACTGGTACCTATTGTGTTTTCTTTGCCTTATGGGATTTTTTAAAAAATTGTAGAGCTATTTTTATTACACTGCAGCTTGAAATAAGGGGGGAAAGGGGAAAATAATTAATTCTTCTTTAGGGTCTCTACTGTCATGAACGTTTTCCTTTATTCTTCTACTTTCTTCATCATGCTAATTAGGAGAAATATTCAAACACCTGATGCCGAGAACAGTTTCTGGAACCGGATGATACATTTTAAGGGAGAGAATTTCCTTGCAAGTAACACTATGTTTCTTACATATATTGCCTCTGTTTTCAAACTTAAGTGTTTGAAGGCATGTTGATCTCAGGCAGTACAGCAGAGAGCAGGGCTGCCTTATTTTCAGAACCAGAAGGAAACAGCTGTGCCACTGTGGTGTTATGCTCAGGCTAAGTGGGGGACCTGCTGAGGACAGAGCCTATCAATTCAAGAGAATTGGCAACATAATTGGCAATACATTCTGTTTAACATTGTGTAATTACTGGAAAGGGGAAAGAATGGAATTATCTCAGTGAACATTCTGTGCAGTGTCTCAGAGTGACTTCTAGATCTATATATATGGGCTTTCTTTGTTGAGTTTCAGCAGGAGATGTTCCATGTTCAATGTGGTTTGCTCGGGTCTAGTAGCTAAATTTGTGATTAGAATTTCCCTCAGCATCTGTCTTCAGATGGTGGAAAGTATAGCTACCTAAGGCAAAATATGATTTTCAAGTAGTGCCTCACACAAGCATCTTCTGTAGTGGCTCTGCAGTCACCACCAGTTCCAGGTTAACTTGCAGGATGAGTCCAAGCCTGCTGGCTTTAACTCACAAATCTCTAGATGCCTTGGGACTAGGCCACCTGACACCATTTGTGATATTATTGCAGTTGTCATCAACAAATCATCATTGTGCCATTTTTTTAATACTAATATGCCATTTTCTTCAGTTCTGATCTACACTGAGCAACAAGATGCTGAACTCCATGTCTTGTCTTTCATGTGTGGTGCTTCTGTGGATGTCTTGGATGAGTGATGGTATAAAGGAATATACAAGAGTGCAGATTATGCACAGCAAAAAACTGATAGCATATTTAGAATTAATACAAGCCCACAATAAATGTAATTAATAAGAGCTCTAGAGAACCTCAGAATAAATAGTTTTATTCACACTTGACAGCTAGACTGAAAAATTTGCTTGTGACAATTGCAAAAAGATAAAAGTTGTCTCTGCAAAAGATATGAATGCACTTAAAGTATCTAAACAGATGATTATATTTCATGTTATGAACAGCTATACTCAGAAGTATGTTTCTGGAGAAAAAGAAATGCTAGGTGCTAGCACATTCCTGCTGGGATCAGAACTGCAAAATATTTGAGCAACAGTTTATTTTTGACAGTTAAACTTGTATTTCTTTAAGAAGATCAAAGCAAGTTTGATATAGTACAGCAGCTAGAGAATTTTTAAAGTATTTTTTACAAGTAGAGTTGGACAGTTTTGTTTTGAAAAATGTATTTTAATAATTAATTCCTGTATTTTCCAAAAAACAAAGACACTTGTTTGGCTTCATTCATCTCACTGAAGTCAGTGAATTTATGTATATAGAGTTAAACTGCTTACATCTTTATGCCACTGAAGACTTTGATGTTATTTATTGTTGAGCATTTCTGTGGTAAAATTGTCTTCTGAAAGCAAAGTGGATGAAATGCAGAAATATTTACAAAGGGGAGAGAGAAAAAAAATACTAAATGAATGAGTGCTTATTGGCCACTGAGAATTTTTAAGCAAGATTTAAAACAAGACAGTGATGGTAATTATTATTTGCTGTTCTTTATTTTCTGAATCATAAATTAATGCATAAAGTAAGTAGATCATTACCTCTGCTTTTGTATGGTCACAGATAAACTATGAGGAAAAAATATCACTGACGAGAAAGTGTGCCTGTGCAATTATCTGCTCGCTTGCTGCTTACCATGTCTGACTAGAAATGTTTTATTTCGCCCTGACCATGTTAGCATGAGTAGAGAGGTCAGAACCATTAGCAGATTGATCCTTCTCTCCCCCATTTTATGGCCCATATCCATTGTTATTTTCACTCCATTGAGTTTTCTATTTCTCTTTCAGTACAGCTAATTTAAATAAATGAAGTTTGGGATTTTCAACTCTGATTATCTGTCACTCTGTAGTTGTCTTTTCTCTGAGCTGTCTGCTCTTCAGATAGTTGTTACCTCCTGTGTGCTCTCTTGCTGATTTTCAATACTTTTGTTAGTTTTTGTGACTTTTTCTATTGGGTAGAAGTGTCTTAGATAATCTCTATTAATTTTACAATGAGTATATTTCCAGACTCTTTATTCATTTTTCTCTCATGGCAAGCTATATGTTTTTTTAAGCATCTGAATTCAGCAAGGACATCCAGTTGTCATTCAACAGTCTGTTATTAGCTGCTTTGATTCTTGAGAATCTGCATTTATTTCTACATTTACATGCCTATGTTTTAGTCATTTGTCTTTTACTGCAGCTACAATAAGATAGGAGATACTTTAACACACAATTAATATTTATTCTGGCAAATGTGACTGAATTGCTCATCACTCTTATAACAGTGTTTGATCAAACTGCCAGTCATTCAGCTTATTAGTGTCAGTGTTTGTTACTGATTTTTATTGTTCTTCGAGCAGTCTCATTTTCAATTCATTTGCCAGTATCTTTTTGCTTTTGTGCTGCAGAAACTTTGAAACTCTTCAGCATCCAGGGTCTTGTTCTGGCCTGCATTTTCTTTCACCACAGGACTCCCCAAGTTCTCCCACTTTTCCAAATCTAAAAGTAGACAGTGTAACTAACTCTGCTTCTCTGCCCTATTTCATAGAACACTTTTTCTCCACAAACGTTTACCATATCATCTCAGGAGCTGGGAGCAAAGTGGTTGTGCAATGGTGAGCATTTGTGCAGGAACCCTTTCCAGGAGAATGATTATTCCTCTTCTTGAGAGTACCATGGGAATGTTTGCATTCCATGCACAAAGGAACCAGGAACTCTGAGGGAGCTGTGTTTAGCACCACCTTTGATGTGGAGTGCTTCTAACAGAGTAAGCATTAATGAAATGCAAGAGGATGACAAAAAAATGAGTTAGAGAAAAATCCAGATATGAATTCTTGTAAAAGATGGTTTAATGTAAAAGCTACACTATTCTGGAGGAGCTCATAGAATCTAGTGAAATACAGTTTTCACCTTTATGGAGCCACAATGCAGAGACTGTAATACAGAAAGGAAAGGATACAAATGGGATGGAGTTAACTTCCCCATAGCAGCCCTCATAGTGCCGTATGTATATAAGAATAATACAATGCCATCAATATGGATTTGTAATTTCAGTTCTGGTCACCTCATCTCACAAGAAGTATAAAGGAGAAGAAAAGTAGTTCACAGAAAATATAGTAGACATAACCAAGTGATATTTTACAATTATGAATCAGCCAGACATAGGAAAAAACCCTTTGAATTTTGTATTTAGTGCAGAATCACAGATGCATATTAGCCCAAGGCCCTGTTTGTGTGTCCAGTGCAAAAGAGCTTTGTACACACTGGAAATATTAATAAATCAAATGAGAACAAATATGTGTGGTTGTGAATTTCTGCAAAATAACAGGTGTTGAGTGCATGTATTAAGGCACCTGTTTTATTTGGCTGTTATTTGTCCAGAGATGCTTATTCATGCTAAATTTAGCTCTGCTGTGGCAGAGCATGAGTTCACTTGGGAATGTGAATCTGTGAAATATGCTTTCACTGGAGCATGGTGAATAATTTAACTCACTAAATCTCTTTTTCAGCTTGCCATTTAACTCTGAATAGATTTCAATTTTGATTTATTTTGTTCTTCAAGTTATTCAACAAAAGGTTTATGCAAATACATTGCAGCCTAAGGACAGCTCATATATTACTGACAGTGACTATATCTGCTGCTGGTGATGGGGCTGATTCAGTGCTCATTGAAGTAGTTTTAAAGGCTCCTATACACTTCAGTTACAAAATCCTGCAGATATTTTTTCCATTGACTTCAGTGAGTATGGGATGAAGCTGTTCTCAGCTGTTTTACTCATGCTCTCTGTCTGTTCAGATAGCTCATAGAAGGGGGTTTCTGCTGCTTGATGAGATGACTTGAAAATGCACAGAGAGTTTTTAAGGATTACTATGAAACCATTTCCTCAAAAGATGTGCATTTCTTCATCATATTTCATCTTTCTGAGAAAAAAGCCCAACGTTTTGAAACATATGTAGTTCAAAAATGTCTTCAAGAAGTGATTTTACAGCTACATAGTACATTTCTAAGTCGTTAAGTATATGCTGTATATTTACTAATTTACAATCAGCTTAAACAATACTTACTAGGAGTTTCTGCATTATATAAAAGGAAAACTCTAATCTGTAAAGAATTTTTATTAATTAAAATATATAGCAATTAAGTAATTCAAAACAGCTATTTATAGCATTGGTTCTAGTATTTAGGAAAATACCTACTTTCCTGTTAGCAGTGCAGAAAATTTGGATTTCATTTCTTATAAGCCTTATTGGGAAACTTGTCTGAGTAACAAATACAGGATAACAACTTTGCATTGTATGATTCATGCAACTAAAGAATTTATACACTTTTATATAATTTCCTTTAATATCCGATTTTTTCCAAGAAGATGAAAATGTACAGATAATTATACCTTAAGTAAAATCTCTTGAGATACTTAGGGGTTTTTCTCAGTGCTTATGATTTATAAGAACAGTGTGTTTATTTGCATTGTGTACCATTAAATCTAAGAAAGACCAAAAAGATGTTTCTTAATCTGATTTTATGATTACTAGGCCTTACTTAGTTGTTTATAAATCTAGAAAAAATTTACTTCATAGCTTTATTTTCAGTGATTAACCATAGAATAACCTCTGATGATATCGGTCGCTAAACCAAGTGAAAGATTTAGTTAGGTGCATGTTTCTTTAGTCACTTGGCAATTTTTATGGCAGTCAATTCTTTGAATTCCCTCCTGAAATGACTGATAATTAAATATTTTCATATACTTCATTTATATGCATAAGTATCATTTGACCTATCAGTATAATTTTGGTTTACAAAGTCTATAATAGCTTATCAACACTTTTTCCATATCCACCCATCATCTTCATACACAGTGTTTATTTTGATGGTGAATCTTTAATCTCTCCTGCTTTCCTGAATAAAATACCTGACTGAATTTTTAGTGGAAGTCATAGAAGGACATAGTTTTTTCAGTGATTACTTAAGAGATTCATGTGGTTAATCCTCATCTTGTTTGTGTCAATCAGATCTTTTAATATCACCAAAACTTCTTTCCATCCCACTCATTCTTTCATTTTTTTTAATATATGTCTTTCCCATGTTAGATGGTTTGCTGGTGGTGTGATCCCATGGTAATCTCTTCCATCATGTTTCTTTTAATGCCATACGCGTGCACTGCTGGATTTTGGATTTCCTTGGATATTTGCAGAAACAGTAAACATTGATTTATTTGCTTTCTGATCTGTCTCATTGCTGGTGTGTTCCAGGCTTCTATTTTCTTGTAAAATTTAGCAGCCAACAGTTACTTCCCTCCTGGACTGTTCCAAGTATTCTGTGCTCATGTAGGCTCTTAAAAGTATCATTGCAAACATATTGAAAAAAATTATTTCCTTTGTTTTGTGAATAAGCTTTTGAAATGCACCTGGTAAAGGGGAAACAGCAGGTGCCAAGTATTTTGAAGTGTCTGCACTACAATTTTCTATTAAACTAACTGGACAAAAACTCGTCCATGTACAGTAATCAGCAGATGAGAGATTATTTTGTTAGGCCGTGTTTTAAGGACTATAGTTAATTCAGTAGATGGCACTATTCCTCCTGAGTCACTGAGTTAATAACCCAGATACAAGGTGGTTCTCCACTATGACAGTCATCTTTTTTATTTTCTAGATGAGACTGAATAAAATTTTTGAATATTTGAGTCAATTAAAAGTTCTGATGAGATTATTTGCAAGAACATGGGCAGCTTTCTGCCAAGATTCCAGTGTAAGTGATTATTTGATTTGAATAAATGTATAGGTGTGTTCCTCTGTATTGGAGCACTGCCTGCAAGCCCTTTTGAGTTCAAATGATGAATGTGGTAGCTCTACAAATCATGTAGGCCTACACAAACTGTCACTATTGCTTCAAAAAATGCAGTGGCCCTGGTCCTCACTGATCAGTCCCACCCACCTACTGCCTCTGATAGCTCATGGTGGCACCAGCCTATGATGCCTATGTGGATTGGGAAGCTGGTCTGGACTGTTACCAAGGAAGGAATCCACCTGAAACTTTTTTAGCCTGAGGAGTTTTCTTGATCTGGTTCATGTTATAATAACCAAGAAAATGGCATAAGGGAGTGGTACCAAAGAGGAAAGGATGAAATAAGCTGACTAGATGAATTCTTTTAACAACATGAACAGTGTATATCAGCTTTAAGTGTTAATGGGCTGTAAACACTATTGCTGAATTCAAGATTTAAAACTTGGTATGGAAACACTTCCAGTTCTGCAAATTCAGACCCTGGATCGGCATGGTCTTCTGCTGTGTGGCCAAAATGGCTGAAGCTACATGAGGCCTGATCCAGCACAGCTTCCCTTTGTTCATTTGTTTGATCCCTGTAAAACAGGCATGAAGCTCTGTATGATGCTTCACACTAGTCTTGAAGATAACTATTTCCATTATTTTTTTGCTTTTAAAATCTGTGATTTAAATTATTCTGTGATTCTACTTTGTTTGGTGGACATAAGAATAACAGACATGGTGACAGTTTCATTGCAAGCATTCAAAGCTGCCATAATAAATCCCAAGCTTCTCTTGAAAAATACTACAAAATGAGAGATGAATAAAAGGAAAGGAAATAAAATAGTCCAAAGGACTAAACCAATGATTTTTCAAATGTATTTCTTTTCACCAGGTGTGAAACTGGTTTTTTGATACATGGAAGACTTAAAGGACAGGGTTGAAAATCTGGTGCCTTCCATGTGTTCAAGTTCAGGCACTGGAAGTGCTCACATGCATGGGCAGTTATTGCATTTGTTGTATTGCTTGCTTGGCCTAATAGTGGTGAGCAAAGAGTATCTATGAATATGGCATCTGCTCTTTTTAATGTAGTGCTGACTTTTAAAATCAAGTGGAAAACAAAGGTTATTTTAGAGTAAATATAATATAGGCAATCAAACCCATTTTTCTTCCTTTCAGTTAGATCATATGATATCTTCTAAAATAGCCCATGGTCATAAATAGAAAATTAATAAAGATAGTGGGCAATTTGAAAGGTAAGGATGGAATTTATTGCTGTGTCTTGGCCTAATCTAGAATTAATTTTCTTTAATCACAGTAATAACATTTCAGTTGCTTGTCTTGGAAATGTGGTGGGAACACAGCTGCTTTCTCTGAGGAGCTGGTTGTAGCAGCTTGTAGTTTCTTTCCTAATTTGCAGGGCTGGAACAAGCAGGCAGGTAAATATTTAGTGCAGCAGAACATTGGAGTATTTCTAACTGGAGTATAACTGAATACCAAGTGCTGTTATATAGCAAAGTAATTAGATGTATTTAGTGAAGTGCGGGTGGTGTATAAATACAAATATTTGTAGAGATGGCCTTTGGACACTTACACAGCTTTAGTTTTTATAATAATGAGTTATGTCCTGAAACGACCTCCTTGAAACAGCCATCAGCATTGATTAAAGGGAGAATGATCTGTGATTAAGGCATAGTCAGGGGACCTGGGTAATCTGAGCACTATTCCCAATCTGGTTTCTAATGTCAAGTAAATAACTTGATGCAGGTTGCCTGTACAGTGTTTTAGAGCTGAATTGCTGTGATATTCAGGGTTCCTGTGCCTAATCCTACCACCTCACAAAGTGAGTGTTTCTCTAGCCATGTTGTTGGCACTACAGCGAATAAACTCTAGTCCTTTTACAGAATCAGAGCAATCCCTTTTTGCTTAGAAAATTTCCTTGGAATCTTTAACTTCTCTGATGTGTCTAGCTGTAATGATGTGAGAAATCTGTATGTTTACGGTATTGACACATTTTTTTTTAATGATAAGAGTGGTAGCTGATAGAAAATCTGTGACAAATAAGAGGATGATAGATTTTTCCCCCAAATCAATAGATTTTAAATTTCATTTAAGATGTGTAATTAAATGCAAGGTTTTTTTCTTGATTTTATTGGTAGTTTGGTCATATCTTCCCATTACTGTGCTATCATCTAAAACAAGCCCTTAAGAAGGAGTATTGCATAGTTTTGGTGTGTAAATATCATGATCTTAATTTGAAATAATGAACCTATTAAAAAAACCCTAACCAGCAACCTATAAATAATTTCTTCTAGTTTTCTCACTGAAATCTTGAGAGTTATATAACTTTTAATTATTGAATTCAAACAAAAAAAACGTATCATGCAAAGATTGTATTTCAATTGGAAAGTCTTCTAAAATAATGTTTTTTCCCTTATGTGAATTTTTATATAGCTAGCTATAACTTGGTGTTTTACACTCTGTGGTATGAGCAGCAGACACCCTGTATTTCAAAACCAGTGAAACAGAAACCAGGTAGTTACTATTGATTTGTGTTAATTGCTTAATGTCCAAGCAGTGATCATTCCCTATTATCTTAGTTACCACGTAAACAATATTAAAAGTGTTTGCCATCCTTGTTCTGACTCCATGTTAAGATTACTGCTTGTAGCGGGACAATAAATGTTCAGCTTTGCATTTTCTCCAGTCAAAAATACCTAATTATGAACATTGTGCTGGTTGTTTGCTCTTAACGGGTTAAAAAAGGAAGGAGTCTAGTAATAAATACATTTATTTTCCATACAGAGCAGTAATGATTCTCCTTGCATTCCTCCAAATTTCTCCTGAATTCTATCACTCAATAATGTGCTACTCTTGTCAGCCTAAAAGGGTCCCAGATGGACACAGCAAATCAGCTGCAAAAGCATCCTTCCTTCATTTATATTGTTTAATAAGCTGATACTGTGTCTTCAGTCAGTACTTTCTGTCAGGTTCATGCGGGTTCTTTTTAAAGCAGTTCTAATTCCATAGATAAATCTCTGTTTGAGCTGTCAGAGTATTCATTGTGCAAGACCAACTTCTGCAACATTCCCAAGGCAAAGCAAATAAAACTCTGCATTTCCCTTAGCCCTTCTGGCTCCTAAAGCCTGTTTATATTTTCTGTGAGGGTGATGGAAGAATGAAGAGAGAGATTTGCTCAACACAGAACAGTGGCATTAAATGATACTGACCTCCTTTAAAAATGCATGCTTTGTTATGCTGAATGCTTTCTTATCCTTTCAAACCATGTTTGGTGTGGCAGCTTGTTCTGTCCTTGCAGAGAAAACGTGGTTCTGTGCTAACGAAGAATTAGCAACTTTTTAGATCTGGTAAGAGAAAGAAACTTTCATTTGCAGTTTTGCTTGCCATGGGAGACTGTAATTGCTATGCCTTGTGGCAAATTTGTTTGCATCAGAATATATTCACATGGGTGATTCAGAGTTAATTTTAGCTGTTGGTGAGGCCTTGAAAGCTTTACACATTTTTTCTCTTTAGCGATGTCCAAGGTTCTCTTGTTTTACAGTTCCAGTGCTTCCTTTGTGAAATTGAGGCATGTGCATGTGACAGTCAGTTTTCACGAAGACAGATCACTGTCTGTGCAAGGTTAAACCTCAAGTCCGTGGGTTTTGGCAGCCACATCACTCAGAAATGGCAAAAGACCATCACCTTTCAGTCCCTTGGCTGCCTGTCTTGTCAAAAGCTTTTCTGGAGCATATTATGTCATTTAGAATGTCTTCATAATGAGTATGCAGAAGTAATTTGGCCAACGTTTAACTGCTAAAGGGACCACAAGGAAGAGAAATTCATTTGAATCTACACTGTCTAAGAATGTGACTGAGAAATGGATATGAAAAGAAGACTTCTTTGTTTTCTATAAGGAATAACCAGAATATCTAGAAATGAGGATAGGCCTATAATTCATACAAGCTGAGTATCCAATGATCATGTGAACTTGAACTGTAGATGATCAGAACTTCTGAAAAGAATCTGTTAAATAAAAATAAACCTTGAAGAGTCCAAAGCCTAATTTTCAAGCATTTGTAGCTGGAGACAGAATTTTAAAAGATCTTAACTCCAACTAGGGCACATATATCAGGACCAGATTTTAAAGTACACTCACCAGCACAGTTCCCATTGTGACACCTAAGACCAAAGTTTTAAAAGACTTTGCCCCTCAGCATGCTGAGGTTTTTTTAAAAATTGTCTGCAACTGTGTAGATGTAATAGAACTTCTTTCTCTGAAGTATAAATACCTAAACCCAAGAATGGAGTGAAAGCTCAGAGAGAACTTTCCTCAGATTTTTTTGGGTGGGTGAAATTCATTCTCCCATTCTTCTGTTATTCTCTCACTCACATGAGGACACCTGAAACTACAGAGAAACTCATGAGTACTGGGATAAATAAGATTCAAGGAGATTATATAAGAATAATTATGCATGCATCTATTTAAGATAAAATAGGGAGACTGCAGAACTCCTTTTCTCGTTTCTACTTAGTTTCTGTATTGTTTTTATTCCTTCCAGATAATATTCCTTTGTCATTAGTAAGACAAAGATACCACCAGTAGAAGTTCTATTGGAAAAACATTGACTTATTAATGGTTAAATTAAAAATTTTGTATTTCTGAAGCTGCTAGTTAAGAATACAAATGTCATTCATTGGAAAGTTGTATTTATAAAAATAAATTTCACTGCAACAGGGTCCACAACCTTTGAAAAGTTTTTAAATAAAAACTTGAAACTGGGAAGTATTGATAACATCTTCCTTGAGAAGAAAGGTTCAATTGGAAAACTTTCTGTATTATTTTCAATTATAAAATAAATCTTAACCAGGAGAATGTGAAGTATCTAAAATGAAAGACAAGATGTTAAATTTTCATCTTCAGTGGAATGCTACTTAAAAAATAAGTACCTGGATTTAACACTAACCTTTTTTTAAAAAAAAACAACTACAATTTTTGTATCACTTTATAACATTTAACAGACAAAAGAGGTATGAATTTCTACATTTAAGCATCTTATATGGCTCTTAAGTGGAAATTTGACCTAGTATCAAAGAATGCCCTGAGTGTGTAAATATAATTAGTCTGGCTATTATGAATCAAATCCTTCATAATCCTCATACATACAGAGGCTGAAGGATGGGATCTGTTTGTCTTTAGAACTCCTGAAATAGAGTTAACTTGCAATGGCTACGCTAATTTAGCTTATCTATAAAAAGAGCACATATTACAAGTGCTGTTTTATGGTTCTAATATGTTGTGATTAATTTTATATCTAATTTAAAGCCTTGGACACTAATTGGTTGTTGTGCATGCACACACAAAGTACTCTGGCAAAAAGCACACTGCCATAAAACCTTGGGGCAAGAAAATACACCAGATAACCTCCTGCAATCTCTTAATCTCATTTGATGATAATAATCACAACACGCATTGTAAAAGTTTAGCAGAGAATAAAACACATTTGTAAATGTACTGTCCGAATAAAGCTGCTGCAGAACTTTTGGAGGCATTAGGTCCTAAATGTTAGTACATCTCCACCTTTAAAAACAGGGTTAAAGCCAAGACATTCGATCCCAAGATAATTATCTTCACTATAGCTGTGTAAGGAATCTGTGGTTCTTCTCCTCCCTCCTACCCACCAAGTATTATGTTGTTACTGACTTGATTTAATTCTATGAAGTAAATAACATGATCCATGAAGATGAAAAGCTGTGGAATTAACACAACGTGGCAAAAATGCTGCTTGAGCAGAACCAAGGTTTTTTATCATGTAAATATGCAATATCTACTTACCTGCTGACATTTCGGTTCCAAGTGTGTTGACACCTATGGACTAGAGGAGATAACTTTTGTTTGGTTGAATTCAGTCAACTGTATTGAATTTCAGCACAGCTTTGCAAAATGTCTCAGGAAGGTTGTTTGGCACTTCTATGTTTAACCACCTTCTGAATGTATCTGAAACACCTGCAATTTTCTCAAGGTAGTAAATGAAATAAAGCCTTCCAAAAAACTTAACACGATTCAAAGTAGATGGTATAAATTCATTGTTTTAAAGATGAGTAGTGTCAGTATTTTATTTGGCAGCATTATTTGTTGGAAAGTGCTATTTTCATTGCATATAAGTAATTGTCTGAACATTTGCATTTGTTTTTTACAGCCAGTGTAGGTTACTACTAAAATACAGTGTCTCTGACAGGTTTATAATTTTGCTGACACAGGTTGGCAGATAGACGAGCATCTCACATGGAATATAAACATAAATTTCAATGAATAAATAGAACAGGATCTGTTAGCACAGTCTTCAAAAGAGAAAAGCCTCATAAGAAAATAACAGAAGGCTTTTGACCCTTTAAATTATAGCTCACTAGCTCACTGCTACAACAAACTGAGCTCCCAGGCACTGGTGGTACTGTGGCTACCCCAGGCATCTGCTTGTATGCTGTTCACATCAAAATCCCCATGGAAGGTCACATGCTCCCAAAATTAAGTGGCTAATAGACTACTCAAATAATCCAGGTTCCAGGGCAGAGGAAGTCTTTATGTTAGTCTGCAAGATTCAGAGCTGTGCATCTTCAGAGAACTGCAGGAAAAAGGAAGGCATATTTGAGTATTTTTCTGACTGTTTTCTGTTTAACTTTTGCCATTATGAGGTAAAGCCCCGAGCAATTAAAGTAGTTTGAATAAACATAAAAGCAGGGTGGTGCCATAATATTATTAATTAGCACTCATTTTCTTAAAAGTATTTCCCAGGCATTGTCCCACTCACTTTGCAGGGGGTATTCTGGGTACTGACTACCCGATTATCTGCTGGTGTGGCTTTAATGAGTGACAAATACTGCCCCACTGCTTAACTTTTAACACATCTTTTTAAATACCTCCAGGGATGGTGACTCCACCACTTCCCTGGACAGCCTCCTTCAATGCTTGACAACCCCTTCAGTGAAGAAACTGTTCCTGCTATCTGTAGATCTGTAGGTCTGTCCACAGCTGCTTGTAAATGCAAAAGAAGCTCCTTTTTAGGTCTGAGTTTGAAACCCTCACTTTGAGGATGTAATCACCACAGTATAGGATTATAGATGTTTTTTTCTTTTTTTTTCAGTCAGGCACTGGTGCATGATTCCTATCTAGATCTTGGCCTGGCTTCAGGACTCTGAGGTCGTTACCACCCCACTTACGACATTGTGATTGGCATTAGTTACACCAAAATTTACAGGCATCCTCTCAGGCAGCTGAGATGTGTGACTGTAAATACACCTGAGCTAACATAAAGCTGCCTAATTACAGCCCTGCAATGAATGAACCCATCAAATGTGGAATTTGGTGTGCTCTGTTCCTGACTTTCAACGACCCTGCCTTCCTCCCTTATAGCAGTGTCCCCAGCTGAGCTATTGGAATTAGAAGCAGTTAGAATATGTTCACTAATGTTACAGACATTACTCCTTTTACAACCTGTTTTTACTTTCCCTACTCGACTTTGACAGTCCCTTTACGGCTTGTACCGTTCCTCCTAATTGTCATTTTCATACCTGTTATTTATATTACTCCCATTACTGTCTTTGAACCTTCAGTGAAAGACTCATCTCTGTTGTCAGAACAGCAAACCTGGTGACTACCATAACAAAAGATCTTTCCTGAATCAGCTAGTTTCAGTTATTTAAAGTAAGTTCCTTGATGTAGAGGAAAGATATGTGGAATTTTGTTAAACAAAAATTAATCGTGATTCTTAATGTTTGTTCCAGAGATTGAAATTGTTGGAACTTTAATCATAGATTCAATCATATATGTGGAAATGCCTTGTTTGTCTTTTAAACAAATCTTGCCTATCAGCAGGAAATTTTTACAATGCTAGTTCTTTAATTTCTTTTTGTGGGGTTGTGAGGTTGTTTGTTTATACAATTTTCATATGCGTTACTGTAAATTTGTCTCTGGCTGAAATTTTTCATGTGTACTTTGTTTTTTCAATATTTACAGACATTTTTGAAAGGCATTTGCATATATATGTTTCATTTCTTAAACATGGCTATCTTTGGTTGATAAGGCACAACGTGTGGGAGTGTTCTTGAAGAAAATCAGAAAGAGATGGAATTTGGTAATTTACCTAAAAGCTGAAAACATATCTGCAAACAATTGACAAATAAATAGCTGTTAGATAACATTGTCTACCAGAGAGAATTGAATTTTGTTCTATTACAAGTCTGTGGTGGTATCTTAGCCTTTTTTCCCTTGACCATCTATCTTAGCACACAGACCTTTGTTCTCATTTACATTCAGCATTTACACTGATGTTGTCTTGTAAACTTTTACCTCTTCTTCCTATTCTTTATCCCAGTTAATAATTGCAAATTAACCCTAGGGAAAAAATACACTGGGGGAGGAAAGAAAAAAAATGTAACACACAGCAAATTCATTAAAGCAAACCTTAAGGTATCTTGTGGAACAGACCATTTCTTTAAGGTCTGTTCTTAAGGGAAACAGGTCATGTTGAGAGCTGTACTTGGCCTTTAGCAGAATTTGTAGTGATGTGTGTGGGTGTTTTTAAGTGTGTTCTTCTCGGAATAAGGTATGTAGTGACCCCTGCTGTCATTTCCTGCCTTTCTGTGTGTGATGTTTGTAATTGCCTCATTATAATTTTTGTGCATGTGTATTAAAACAGGACCTGATGTAGAGCTGCTGTAAGTGTAGTTGCAGAGTTCTAGACAATCACCTCTAGACTAAATTCAAATTAGCTTTGTCTTCATGCATGGCACAATAAAATGTGTGCAGACTAAGAGTATACTGATAGGCTTCCCATTTAGAAAAGTGTTCAGTGGCGAATGCTGCAGTCTTTATTCAAACAAATCTTTTTGTTGAATTCTGTGTTAATGGCATTTTGGGTGACATGTACAATTGCTTTTAGTGTTTAAAATACCACCAGTTTTCTTTTCTTCTTCTCACAATTCTTCAAAACAGACTTCTATCACAAGTTTGTATTTAATGTGAGATGGTTTTTTGGTCTTTTTGAAGAGTAAAATTTCTTTCTTGTATAAACATCCGATTTCAAAATAGGTGCACTGTCAGAGGCCATATGAAGATGTAATAGATATGCAACTTAAAACCAAATCCAGTTTACCCAGAGTTCAAAGGCAATAGTGAAGAGATGAAATAGAGGAGAAAGGAGAAGAAACTGTTGTACTTTCTGACTGAAGTTCTTAATAAAATGTGTAAATTCTAAGAGTTAAAACCAAAAAAAAGTCTTTGAGAGAAGAATCCACTAGCTTCCAAAATTAGCTAAATACTTCCAATCTCTGTAGTCTGCTGCCAGAGCTAGAATGTAGTATTTGAACTCTCTTATTTCATTATTTTTAAGTTAACATAATATGATTTTCGCCTGTCTTTTGTGGAGCACCACTGCCTTGTCTGCTTGAAAGACTTCAAGTGTTGCTCACATTTTTCATTGGCCCTGTACAATCAGGGCACTCTGTTTTTCTGTTCAGAATTCTAATTACACTTTTGAGTTCCTGATGTTTGGATGTTGTGTAGGTAACTTCTGTTTCATAGAAAGAAATTTTCATGCTGGCCACCTTAACTAATTTTTAAGACCTTTTTTCCAGTTGCTATTATAAAAGACTCCAGAGTGTTGATGTTTTCTGTGTATAAGTGAAAAAATATGCTGCTGTTCATAGCAACAACTTCCAGACCCAAAGTGGTCGAGTAGCAATCTGAACCTAAAGAGTCATGTTACATTTCAGTAATAGTACAATAATAAGACACTCAGATAATTTTATGGTTATTACACCCACAGATCTGTACCAAGGTGAATAAGGAGACATGAGACGACAAACAAATTTTTCCAGCAGCTATATAAGAGCAATTAATGCATAATAGTTTTTCTCTCTGGAAGGGTTCATCCCTGAATGAGATCAAATCTGTCTAGTAACATACCATGATTTGTGAATAAATAAACCCAAATACACTCCAATTTGTGTGAGCTGTGAAAATCTAGAAGCTCAAAACTTAAACATAGTAGAATTCTACTTATTCCTTGCCAAGTTAGTGCTCCCATTGAAATTTTTAAACTTGTTTTCAGAAAGAGTTCAGATTTTATAAGAAGAATTATTTCCCCAAATTCTGGTATATGTTAAGAAATACAACTTCATTTTGCATTTGTGATTTTATTGAGATAGAGAACAAGAGACTTACTTAAGGCCTTGGAGTAAAATCTCACCTGAGAGCAAAAATGGAAACACAAACACATGACAATTGTACCATTCTAGCCTACATGGTTCTGTTGCATTTGAAATGCTTCATAAAACCAAGGTCTTTCTTGTTCCAGAATTTCATTTAAAATAAATAATAATGGGGGGGGGGGGTGTGGTGGTGGTGTTTTATTTTTTTTACCTTTTTATTTTCTTTGGTTTTACATTTTTTTTATTTTGTTTTGTTTTATTTTTTTCATAAATATATTCTGGGGAGGGGAGCTTAGTAAATTTCAGTCCTAATTCTGATTTCATGAAGCAAAATTTTCATCCTGTCATGCTTTTAACATCCAGTGAATGAGCACTGGAACTGTCCCAGCCTTTTGTCAAACAAAGGTTTGCTATGCTACTATTCTACTGGGTCATCTTGTAGATGAAGCACTGCATTTTTCAACTCCTCTTTTATTACTCAATGCACTGACTGCAAGTTTTTCTAAAAATCTTGAAAAAAATTAGCATAAATACTGATTTGTGAATTCTCCTGAGAAGTGTTATTCAAAATGATGAAGTGAGGCACAGCCAAAGTAAACTGGAGATTTAATGAGAAATGTTTGGCTTGATTCTTCTTTACTTCGCTATAAATCACTAATAACTATTGCATTCTCTTAAAGCAAATTTCAATGTAATGGGAAGTAACATTGCATCAGAATTCTTGGCAAAAGAAAACATTTCTGGAAATGTTGATTTGTAACAATCATGCCAAAACAGCGGAAATATTTTGACTTACAAAATCTTTCTATATAATAAACTCTCAATTATTTTAAAATGCATTTAAATCTGTTCCCATTTAGTATCAGGCAGATGGAGCATTTTTTTCTGAAAGCATTCTGGGAGAAGCACTTGGTTTCACATGCTGCGATTCCAGCTTCTGCAGCTCAGGAAGCATTTCTGGCTATACCTCTGTTTTATTCATAGCAAAGGAGAAGGGTTTACAGTGTAATCTCACTTTTACAACATAACTTACAAATGAAAGTAGTTATACAGTGAAAATTTACAGTGCCAGAGTCACTAACATATACTCAAATTCAAAGGAGCTGATTTTATGGTTTTATGGATACTGTGATCTTAAAGGGTTTTTCACTTAAATGTGATCTGCCCAGAGAGACCGACAGATTAAACAACCATTTAATCAAAGAGAATTTCCTTGTGCTATATCAGAAAACCTCTATTTTTAATCACATGAATATTTTATTACCTTTTGAACTGTCATTTGTAGATTGATAACAGAGGCCTATTTTTACTTTAATTGTCACATATTGTTGATTTTTTCAAACTGACACACTTAACCGAGAGTACTGCTAACATATAGCTTTTATTTAGTGCTTTAGATGGAACACTGCTTCTAGACACTAAAAGTGTTTCACAGTCACTAATTATTTGGTCACTACAAATATATTATCATCCAGTAAGATAAAATTGAAGCAGAGGAATTAATTCCTTAGTATTAAGATAAAGAGAGTGAAAGAGGGAACCTCAGAATTCAAGAATCACCATATATTAAAGTTGAACTATTGTTATTTCAAATTTATTATATAGTGAGGCAAAAAATAGCCAGTGACATTTTAAGAAAAAATTGGAACTCGAAAGTGGTGTGAAGCCACAGGCATTATAAACTGCTTTAGAATCTAAACATCCTGTAGGTTGAAGGAAGTAAAAAAATTTGTATTTATCATATGGGATGAACTCTTTCAGTGTTATAAAAGTGATGAGAAAGTCGAGAAGCAAGTCAGGAGGAAATATTTGGTGCCTCATCTGGGTGCCCAGAAAGTGGGCCATGGAGTTGGTAACAGGCACTGCTAGATTGCATATGGAATTGTGTTCTTACCATGAACTTGTCTGTCTTCAAGCTGGATCAGTAGCCAGAAATTCACACCTTGTTCCTGGTGGACCATATGTGATACTGTCTGTATCTTTCTCAGAAGGTCTGACTGTGGGCAAACCTGCTTTGGCCACGTGAGATGGAATGGGGATAAATACTCAATAACAGAATGAACAAAGATAGAAAAGAACCCCAAAACAAAGACCAAAGTTTTGGGTGTTTTGTTGTGAGGATGTGAAATAATGTTTGAGCACATCTGAGAATATAATTTTGTGAACTATTGGAAAGAAACTACCAAGTGGAATTCAAGAATGGAGAGACTGAAAGAAAAAGAAAATGCTAAATTAATAATGAGATCACTTATTGTACAAAAATATTACCTCCTAAAATCTGTTTGTGCTCTCCTGTCAACCCCATCTAATTTGCATCGAGAGAGGTTAAAAGGAGATGGCAGCTGTGCACAGTGTATCAGGGAATGAGACAGTGTGCACATTTTGCAGTACACTTGGTCAAACTGCAATGTAGCGCTGGCACTGACCCAGAAGGATGAAAAGTACTGGCTTGTGTTGATAAACAAGTATTAATGAAATGGTGTGAGAGATCAGAATGAATGATACAATCCTGGGCTCTGTAATTGGCATTAGCCTCTGTGTTGCTGCTTTTGTTATTGTGTATTGACAGCCCTGAGTAACTGCGGGCTTCTTGTGGCAGATGCTGCACGTGTGTGCATAAACACATGCACACATCTACATGCAGACAACAGGGAGAAGGACTTGGGCTTAAAGAGTCATGAAATTTTGAAGTATATCCACAATATGTAAGATTGATATTCTTTCCTAGTGATGGTGGTAATGTCAAAAAATGTGATTAATGGGATAATGAGGAAAAGCTAAAGACCACAGAAAGACTGACAGGAGGGAGAGTGATAGCTGAGGAAGAAAATACACAGAAAGATACTGGCAATTGGTTTAATATAAAATATATCAGTGCAAAAAAGTAGGAGAAAAATTGCAATTCCAACTATACCTGTAGGTGCTAATCCTGTGCTACTGGGAACAGCTTTATGGACTTCAAGGATTCATAGATTCTTGCCTTGACAGGATTAAGACAAATGATGCATTAATTCAGTTTCCCATTCATTTCAATTTCTGTAGCTACCAGAAGACACATTAAAGAATGTCTTCTGAGCGAGTTGATTTTTAGGGTTGTTCAGTGTAACAAAAGAAAGTAATGGAACTACTTTGCTCAACCAGGTGAACCCACATTACAAAACAACTTCAAAACCTTCATACTCTGAAGCCTACAGAGAAAAACACAGATGAAAATTAAATTTGAAGGTAATTCTTAGCTTATTTTTGCAGCTGCCTACTCTCACCTTTACCCATGGTGACTTTGCTGAAGCAGCACAGCCTCTGTCAGTCTTGTACACTGGAAGGACTACATCTAAGAGAGCAGGTTGACTCAGCAAGTGTAAGACCAGCAGGCTGGTTGCAGCCAATTTCAGCAGGAGGATTTGAAAGTTATTATATAACTTGCTCTGCAACCTGTTCAGCAAAACAGATGGAGAGTAGAAACAGATGCAAGGGCAAGGAAGAGTAAGAATACAAGGATAGTATGACAAAGAAGGGAACATCATAAAGGGACAAATTGAAGAGTGATGAAGAAGAGATTTAAAAAAAAAGGAAAAATGTGTTGATAGAAAACTCCTAGGCTGTCTGAAAGAAATATAATTGATTGCTGCAATTTTAGTTAGTTTTCTCTTGTAGTTCCTTGCATTTAAAATAGTCACTGAAAAAACCCCAAAACGAAACAGAAACCCCAGAAACAAAACACCCTTGCAATTTAACTGTATCATCCATGTTCATGATACAATATAAAATTATCTACATTGCAAATTTGGTAGAATGTCATCTCACTTTTAGAATTTTATTTATCAGAGAAATTCTAAAATGGTTTTGCTGAAGCCAGTGAAGTTACTTTACATTTAGTGTAGTACAAGAACACTCTACTGCTAAGTATTTTCATGAGGAGATTACTAATATTTGCTATTATATTATATTTGCTAATATTTGCTAGGTTTTGCTAGTATTCATATATATATTGTTTAGTATAATATTATAAGCTGGTGTTTGGCAGTTAAAATAACCCATCTAATCATCATTCTTATAGTATTCATAATTTATTTAAATTTTCTTGTGGTACACATTTTTGTTACTCAGAAATCCCTTTAGGAAATATTTATTAAAGGGTTGAGTGCAGTCATCATTCTGTGAAGTGGTCAGATGACTTCTTTTTACATCAATTTACTGTTTGCATGTGATATTTAGCGAAGTCTCTACAAACTATCGCTGTAGTCTTTTCCAAAGTCTTCCAGAAGAAAGTGAGGAGTGTTTTCATTGCTCACAAAGACTTTAGAATAGGTCCATTATCTAATCAGGGCTGTAGTTTCTCCTACAGCAAGGGTACACTAACCAAGAAAGAAAGAGAAATTTGGCTTATTTAAGACAAAACCACCCTAATTGTGCATTCCTGTGATAACATTGGCAGGATAATTTGCTAAGAGTTTGATCTATGCTCTCACACTATTTTTCAAGATAGAGATAGGATGACATTAAAAAGCGCATCACTAAGGAAAAATACTAATCTAATTTTACTGAAGATGAACAAAATTAACCTTCATTTGAATATGCAAGCACGTATAGCATTTGGCAACTTAAAACTGTCCTCTGAGGACACAGAAGGCACTGATGAAACTGCTTATATTCCAATCCAAAACTTTATTCTTGAAGGCTTTTACACATGAGTAGGTGCTAAATAATAATAATAAGCAGAGACTGAAACAAACTGCTGGTATCTGAAGGGTGTCAATGCAGTCAAGATAAAGAACTGGGAGCTCTTCAAGTGAGTTGGGGTGTGACAAAATCTGTGCTGATGAATGCTGACATCCTGAATAAAATCACTACACGGCTTCACGTAGGTCAAGAAACTACATTGTTTCCCTGAGCCACAATGACAGCGGGGTGACAGAGATTAATAGCTTTGTATTGACTGAGCAACTTCCAGTTCCTTATCTTTGTCAAGTCAAGGCTCTGTCCAAGAGCTGAAATTGTTATTAGACTTATAATTGCAAAGACATTTAAAGGGTTTCCCCTTAAGGGACTAAGAAATCCAATAAACCTTTCATAAAACCTCAAGCATTCAAGTGCAAAACCCTTGTCTCGGAGACAGGCACGCTCACAGCCATAACAGGGGAAACCTTGAAGCCTCGTACATTGAATAATGTTTGATTTATGAAGTTGGTTTTGAATTTGTATCAGTTATTTTATTAAAAATATATGAAAGAATGTTTTAAATATGAGTGAGCTGTGTTCACTTCTGTCTTGATCAAGTACTCCATGTGTCTGAGCTGGAGGTCTTTCTTCACCTGTCACTTAGATTCATGAGGGCTCAGAAATACTGATTTTGTATTGCTAATTTAAGGTGCTTAATTCAATACAGATGAGATTAAATCTCAATTTCTCACTGAAATTTCAAAAAAGAAGCTGTAGGACCAGGCTTGAATTTCTTTCTTAGTGTTGATTTGTAAGGAAATATTTGCAGCATGTAAAGAGTTTTCAGTGCTATATGTCAGATTTACTTAATGAACCTATTTGAATGGGAGGATGAAATGTTTTAAAGCAGTAGATTTAATGCTTTTCTCTTTGGCTTAGAGTCTCTTCCAGTAAAACACAGTGTAAATTGAGAGATGGCACTGGCCTCAGGACATACCAGACTCTTGCTTAAGTAGCTTGAGTTTTTCTAAGAAATTATTGTGGTTTGTCAGTAACCCGTTTTGTGCTAAATTTTCTGTTACTCTATTTATTGACTTCAAAGCTTAAAGGGCTTGTATTGATGCCAGCCATAATAGAGGTAACTGCAGTCGTTTGGCAGCAGAGCAAATGATGTTGCATGGTGCAAAGTAAGGTAGAATCTGCCCTTGATTTTAAAGAAAGGAAATATCATAAAACTACCATTGAGTTTTGGTTTGGTTTGGTTTATTTTGCTAAGACATTACGAAAGAAACAGGTAACATAATGGAAAACTACATCTTAATAGTAATAATCAGATTTAATAGCCAGAATACATTCAGACACATTCCTTTGATTAATTCATTAATTCTTTGACAAAACTGGGTGTCATTCTCCAGAATTACTTACTCCAGACTATCCAGCTCACCACTACTGTGTCTGCAGCCACCACTGACTACTCTCCAGATATTTCAGAATGTTGTGATATGTGTTATCTCCTCATTTCAGTAATAACTGTTCTTGCCACCTTCCCCAGCTAGAAGCCTTATTCTAGGAGCATTGAAGTGATATGGAGATTATGCCTGATCTTCCCTTTTGCTCCAGAGAAGACATTTAGAGCTTTTCAAAAATAAAAAAATGTTTTAGTTTTAGGGACCTGTAAACCTTAGCATTGAAGTGACTATAAGATCCACAGTATCCACTCGATTATAAGAAGGCTTATTTCTTGTTTGTTGTGTGGCCACTTAATTCACATCCATGTTTTAGGCTAATGCAACCATTATCAGTCATGGTGGTAATTTCATCATTTATCCCAAAAGATGATTTATTATGGATCATTTTTCTGCACTTGGAGATACTCAAAGCCCTGGCAGCAGCCTGTGAGCTGAATCCTGTCCAGCTGAAAACCAACATGGTTTGGTGATCTCATGCAGTTCTTGCCATTATCTTCTGTCTCTGGTTACCTCTTATTTCTGTAGCCAAAGGGGATCTGAACTACACATTAAAGATCTATGATCTCATGAAATATAAATAGTGATTGCAGTGTATAATGAGAGGCCATATTAATGAGGTTTTTGTCCTGTAATCAGCAGGTATCCTTCTGTCACCACCACTGAGAAGCTAGCGTTTCCTGATTGTTATTATGTAGTGAGAACTGTGGCAACCATTGCTTTCTCTCCACTGCTCAGGAAGTATTGGCATTAACCCTGCAGTTAGGAGCAGTCTGGTAAATTTTGATTAAAGTCTTATTTTTTAAAAGTTTTATTTGTAGTTTTTTTCTTTGGTGGTTTTCTGGGGTTTGGTTTTGACTGTTTTTTGATTTGAAATTATCATTGTTCCACGAGTGAAAAACATCCAGTGGGTTATCTCACTACGTTAAATAAAGAGCATTGGCAGTTTGGTTAGTGAGTGACATTCTTTTGAAGAATATTCAGGCAAGCAGCTGATGCTGACGACAGCCCAGGCCTGTGCAAGCCAGTTTGTTCTAACACTTGTTTCACATTGTTTTCTTGTTTTTCCTGAGATAGATTTTAGTCAAGCTGCTGAGTGCAAATGAGCTTTGCCAAGTCATCCAATTTTCCTTTTTAAGTTCCAGAGGGAGCTACAAAACAGTTGTATTCCATTCATAGCCATATTAATCTAACTGAACAGAACCACAGAGAAATGGGAGAGGATAGGATAGAATTCATTGCACTTTTATCACAGGAAAACATGACGTTTCTTAAAAAAGTTCAACTAGAAGAAGAAAGAGATGAAAAAATAAAATCAAACTGTTCTTCCTTCCAGTTTCTTTTCTTCGGGGTGGCATTTAATTGAAGAAACCTTAGAGACTCATAATTATGAAGCTAAGCAGAGTTCCTGTTCTATTATAATAACATAAAGAGTTTCCTTTTCTTAATTTTGGTAATACAAATCTTGAAAGATTGCAGAAAATTATCTTATGTTCCTCAACTGCTGCCGCCGATGTTATTTATTGCACAAATATAAAGCTAGAAAAGAATTGTTGTTATTGATTATTAATGTTGTTTTTTCAGTATAACTGAAATGTAATTTTGGACTCTAGCTACTGAATGAATGTGATACATTTACCAGATGTATCATCAGAGATGATTCCTGCCCTGAAGACTGAATAGCTCTTGTGATTCAGTGACCTGCACAAATATAAATCACAGGAAGGCAGTATGTTTTCAATAGATCTGGTACTTCACTGTAAATCGGCAATGCAGGGTGAGGATATGATGGATCATATGATAGGATAAGGCTTTGCTAGGTCAGAGCCTTATTTAAAATTGAGTGGCATAAGGACAGGTAATAAACCTTATGGGGAAAGGAAATGCAGTTGTCTCTAGCAAATATATAAAATCATGTGTGTCACCTCTGTGCATGAGTCCATGTTTTAAATTCAACTGAATTTGCAAAGACGCATAAAGTTGTGATTGTTTTAGCTTTCTAATGTTTAGTGTCCTTCAGGAGAACAAAAGGGGGAAGAAGAAAAAAGATAAAGTACTGTAAAAATATTCTGTGAAGAAAAACTTTCCACCTCTCCTCTATTGATTGTTTTTTCTTTTTTTAATATGGAAAGTAAGAAACAATTTATTTTCAGAAAGTATTGACTTCAAGCATCCTAGGTCTGGGAGGAGAATATTTATTAGTTTATATAATCAAAAGGTTGAAAACGTTTCTTTTTCTGTAGCCTTAGCTCTGTCTCTTTCTTAAAAGTAATAAACACTGTACACAGGAGTATTGCTAAAGCAGACTTCTGATACCAACCTGGGGTGTTGGATATAGTTACATTGCTCTGGGAAAAAAATACTGGTGTTTATATGAGTATTTCTGTAAATGAAAATACTGGAGAGAAGATGGGGGAAGGGTATTTGAGCTACCATTTAAAAATTGTCTGAATGTGTGGCATTGTTTCTCACAGGTTGCCTAGGTAAACAGAATATTTTTAATATTCTGGATTTATCAGGATTTTCTTGCCAGAAGCAGATCATTTTTGTGTGTGGAGTGCTTCAAGCTGTATTACTTCCCTTCTTCAGCTTTCCCTTTACTCTGCAGTTGGTCATATTTCTTCTGTCACTGCACATATGAACATGTGCCCACCCACCCAGTGACAGATGTGGGACACACTTTCAAAGCAAACTAGATTAGCAAATGTATGAAAAAGGTCAGAAAGGATTCCTGCTGCTCTGCTGACTTCACTGCTATTCCAATTTCTGTGAGCAAAAACTTTATCTCAACTTTTCCTACCTCTCAACCTTGCGTATTTTAGCTGCTGTTTTTAAAGTCAAAATGGGTTCTCTACAACATGAACATCATCAGCGCTAATGAGGATGTTTCAGACCAGATGAAACTCATCTTCAGATAATTCTCTTGATATTCCTGTGATCACCCCAGTGGACTAGAAAAACATTACTCCATTTAGCTGGATACCTATTAGTCTTTAAAAATAAATTTAGGACATGCTAGTAGTACTGTTAAAAGTGATTTTATAAGGATATTCTTGATATCAGCCTTTGGACTCTACTGGAAAGTAGTGGACCAGTGAAAGTAGTGGACTAGTGAAAGTGCAAAATACATTTAAAATAAAACAAATACAGTAACATTGGTAATCAAAACGGGTAGGTGCTGAAAGAAATCCAGTTTATAACTCTGGTGCAGAACTGATGTAGTTGTTGATATGAAATGATCTGTGATAATCTGAAATTCATCACCTGACAACTAATAAGTTGATAATTTGATTGAATATCTCCCAGATATCTGAATTTGTGAGCAAATTAATTAAAGGGCTGTGAAGAAGAGCGACCAATGTTACTGAGTACAAACAGCTGGATTTGAATTCAGTGAAAATATGGTCCTGGTCTAAAAAATAATTTGAGATTCAGCACTAAAAACAATGAGGAAAATATCTTTGTCCATTACAGAGATAGAAACAAGGGCTGACCAAAGCTTTCCTTTAGAATAGTTATTGCTAACTCAAGAAAAGTTGTTGCCTTAAGTACAGGGGAAGAGTCTTCATTAAAGAAATTTACTGCTGTTAGGTCTTAATGTAACAGTAACAACTGAATATTCAAATATTTTGTATTAGGAAAAAATGTATAAGGACAGCTTAGTTAATTGCCTCATTACTGGGAAATGAAGTAATGTTATTTTTACCACAAGGATATTTTTTTCTGATAACAGGGACAAATAATGGTAAAGAATTGTTGGGAGTTTGTTATGGAACTATGAACCATTCTAAATGTCCTAAAAAGGCTGCAAATTTTCATGTATTCCTGCTGCCATGTGTAGCCAATAATTTCCATCACAACATCTCTGTGGAAATTGAACAAAATATCTTGATAGGAACAAAATTAACACAGGTCACACATCACTCCATATGGCAAGTCACTGTGCCAAGAAAACTCAAGGTGCTTTATAGTAGATGGAAAGTCACTAACAAATACCTTTTTCTGTCAAACAGTGTTTCTGTTATCTAAAGAATGTTTGACATCCATGTCTTCAGCCAAGATCCATCAGTGGTTTTCCACTACTTTATTACATTAGCTCAGTCTGACCTAGAAGAAAATATAGATGCCTAAGCACAAGCTCTGTATCCTTGTGTCCTCCCCTCAAATACCCTGAGAAGGTGAAAAAAGTTGGCATTGGAACTTTTAAAAATAATCATTATGAATTCTTCCTTGATGTTCTAGTGCTTGACCCCTATGTACTCATGTTCTGTCCCTGCCCCCTCTTTTGCATTTCAGCTGGGAGAAAATGGCCATTTATTACTTTTGGACCATGTATGGGAGGTTGCCTTCAACTTTACCTCCCTTCAGCTTTGCCTGTGAATGTTCAGTGAGAACAAGGATCACAGTTTTTATCCTGGCTGATCCATACACATCAGGCTGCAAAGTGAAGGTTCTGTGATGGAGCCAGACCAATTCAGCCTTAGTATCACTGAATAGAAACTTGCCCACTGAACTTCTGCCTACAGGGTCAAAATTTTATCTCCTCTCAACTATATATTGTACACCAGATAGTCTGTAATAGCACTGTAGAGCCCATACTGAATCTATGCTTATCTCTGGAATTATTAAACCCCATAATACCACCCCTTGACTTGCAATTTCCTGCCGTATTCTACATGCAGGTTTAGGACTTGTATTTCTGAAAATGTTTATAAATATGGCATCCACATTTTGGTGTTGATGCAAAATCTAACATAAACTTACAGTCTGTGCCACTAGTTTCTGGTTTGCTAAGTTCACGTATCAGTCCTTTGGTTTTCAGGAGACATCTTGACATATTTTTAACTGCTCTAGCACCTTCTGTATAAGTAATCTAATTGTGTGCTAAGGCATTCCTAACTTGGGAATATTGTTATTCTCCAAGTAACAGACACAAATTAAATATATATGTCGGTGGGGTAGTGACAGCCATTGACCTAGTGACACTGTTTTTGAATGCAGTATGGTTTCGTATTGCTCTTATTAAACTAATCACATCCCAGAATTTTGGAGACATAATTTCCATCACAACTTAGGCAAAAGCATAGTGCATGATTTTATTCAATGGTGATTGTAGGATTATCACCAGAGGAAAATTAAATCCTTTCTGTGACTCTCCAAACTACACATTTCTCGTAAGTTAGCGCGATCTGCTCCTTATGGCCAAGTTCAAGTGACTTTGAATTCAGAAAGAATTTTTTTTTTTGTTTGCCCTTATTGAGGTTGCATCAGGCACAAACCGAATGTTATTCTGAGCTGGGAACTATATAGAGTTATGTAGTTTTAGTAAATCAGGTTTTAATTTCATAAGTAATTTTCAGGGGAATTTTATTTAAATGCAAGGAGCTCATATCTCTTCTGGTTAAGGAAATGATTCTATGGCTGAAAATTTTTCAAGAACTTCAAAATTACTACAGGAAACAAACAGGGTTTGGATGGGGTTTTGGCAGTTTTTAGTTGGTTTTTTTTAGTGTTTTTAATGTTACCATTGTATATAAACAGTTACATTGTAAATCCCGTTTCCTTTTGCAAATCCGTGCACTGAGAGTTGTTGGAGAAAGTTTGTGGAGTGAGGAACTATCAAAATATTGCAGATGAACATTTGAGGTACTGCAGAAAAACATACTGACTTTTCAAGTTGCCTTCAGTGTGAAAGAGAACATTATTTGCCAGGCAATCATGACTCAAGGAATTAATATTTGAAACATTACTGTGTTCTTGGACACTCATATAGTTGCATAGTGGTTTTCATAATGCAATAATAATTTCCTACTGTAACCCCCAGCTTTTTCTGTGTTAGAAGATGCATAACTATTAGCTAAAGATAACCTATATGTTATTCTGTGTAATTATGCCTATAAGTAAACAAACATATAAAATATCCATATACAAAATCAGTTTTAAAAATGGAAATGATACAAGCTCAAACACAGTGTGGTATTGACAAATAGTTCATAAGTTGCCATACATAAAAATATGTATATTACATAACAATATCTTTCTGGGAAAACTAGTAATTTGTAGTTTTGTGTTTCTTTTATTCTATAATTTAAAAAAGAGTGCTCTGCAAAATGTTTTCTGAGGTTCTAAGAACTCAAATTTCCCAGAGTATGCATTCCCAGAAGCACCAAGAAGATTTCCTGTTTCATCTTTTTCCTTTGGTCTGTTTGGTAAGGAACAGACTTGACACCCATCCTCTTGTTATCCTTTATATGAACCTCCCTGTTCCAACTTTGTAATCTCACAGATCAGGATTAACTTCCACTATATGCTGCATTTATTTTAGGGGGATTTGCTCACAATATTGAAAGACAGGATGATATAAATGGATTAGAACTCCTGGGTCTTGCTCCCCATCTCATTCTCATTGTGCTTTGATCTCTCTTCTTCCGTCAGGAAGCTCCGTTTCAGAATGAGAAACGACTCTGCCCATTAGGCGTGAAAGACCTCTGATGTTTGATGCAAGGAGAGCATCTGCCATGTTAATAGATTTGTCAGTGAGCTAAGTGCAGAGGTACTAGCTTTTGTTGTGGGTTTGTAAAGTGCCTGGAAAAAAAAGAAATCAGTACTGACACACGACTGAAGATCCTGAGAATGCTTTCTATTTTACTGTCTTTGATGGGAAGCTGGCCCTATGAAAATTGCTTAGAAGGAGTGCAAATGCTATTCTTGTAGCTCTCAAATTATAACAATATGCTGCCAATTTATCTCCAGTCCATGTGTGATTTTAAACAAAGCTGAGAAAATCATTCATGAAGAATTCAAAACATATCTGGTGAGAGAGTTAAAATGTGGGTTGATACACTAAATGTTGGTCTGCTGAGAGGCTTGGGCTTGTTTCCTCATAATCACATAGTCTCCCCTCCCTTTAAAAGTCAGATGTCATTTGTCTGCCTCTGAATGATAGCACTCCAAATAACTTATTCCTACCAGAAAGCCTAAATTTAACAGAGCTGAGCCTGAAGATTTAACAGATACTGTTACTCTCTACACATTTCTCAGATTTTTATTGTACATAACTTTTCAGAGTCTTGAGCCTCCTGTGTAATATAAGGTGTTAGAAACTCAGGTTATTACCAAAGTGGCAGCCTCAGGCAGGAGAGAAAATTGGCACAGAAAGACCTACTCTTACTTTCCTCATCCTTTTTTCCTGCCTTCTGGCTTTACCCTCAACTAATGTACCACAAACTTCCAGAGCTCTAGTTTCTGAAATATGTAGACTCCAATTGTTATTTTTGCTGCATCAAGTATGAATATTTTACATGTGAAAAACGTATTAAAACGTCATTGCATGTGGGGGTTCCGTCCGTGGGTCCCCACCACCCCGGAGTTCGGAGAAGGGAGAGACTACGGGAGAGGGCGGGGCTCCGAGGGAGCGCAGGTGCTGTCAGCAGGTCGGCGAAGCAAACAGGAGATGCAGTCCAGATTGTCGGTGCTCCAAGAAGGGTTTGTTAGGGTAGGGGTCAGGGGAGTTGGAGGGGTCTCGGGGCAGCGACAAAATGGCCCCGAGCCCTTCTGCACAACAGTTTTTATAGGGGGAGGAGAAAGGGAAGGAGGAGATTTGGGGACCAAAGGGGGAAAGGGGGATTTTTGAGCGACAACATAAATGACCAAAGAAATAACAATACCATAAAAAGAAAACCAACCAAATAACTGCTGAAACATGAACAAAGAAGAACATTCTAGATTTGAAACCATATAGGGAACCGGGGAAGGGGGAGAGGAGTGGCTGTCACCTTGTCAAGCCTGGGTGCCTTCCAACTGGCCTGGAGAGCAGGGGGTCCTGGGAGTGTACCAAGCCCAGGATCCATCCCCATCTCTCTCCCAGGGGGTTGGGGCACCCAGGTGAGCCATAGCCACCGCAACAATTGTATACACATATTTCTCTGTAATTCAGTGTATTAATTTTTACATGACATTGTAACAGGGTGCCACTCCTGCAGCAGCAGTTTTGCCTTACAACAGGCTTCCTCAGTTGCCTTTTTCTGTTTTCCTTCAGCTTATTTGTAACTTTAACTTTATTTCTGTTCACAAACATCTCTACTCCAAACCTTCTTCCCTCCCCCAAAAGAACAACATGGCAATCTTATTTCCCTAAGGCACTGATTCAGTTTCTGCTGAAAATTGAAGCATCTTCACTGACTTTGGAAAGATCCAATATGTCCTGTTCAAAGACAAATTAAAAATCTCCTTCTTGATAAAACTAAAGACATATTATTAAAATTAGGATTTTTTTTTTCTCTCTTTTGGGCTGCTCAAATATCCAGACTTCCATAAAAAACCCCAAGAAAGTATAATTTCTTGGTACCTAAGCCTCACCAGCTCAAAAGCTGGAAATAACCAATACTTTCTATATATTCCCCTTCTAGAACAACTAAAAGGGAAAAAACAGTTCTAATTTTGCAAAAATGCCCTATGTGAGGAGCTCACCTCCTCAAGGAGCATTAATTTTCTTTCTTTTCACCAATCATACAGAAGAAGCTGGCCATGGTACTGTTTTAGGACTTCAGACAACCACATTTTACATTGCATTTATAGGTTTCCTGATCTCCTGAAGGCTATCGCTCATTTTGTTTGATGGATTGCACTGTTGAAATGTACCGTTGCTTCAATTTTACTGAAATCCTTCACTTCATCAATGGACTGAAAGTTAGCCAAACACACCTGCAAGCTATTGTAGTGTTTGTTTGTAACCAGTGTGAAAGAAAGATAGGAAGCTGAACTTTCAGATTTGCTGAAGTAGTTCTGTGGTGTTGCTCACAGGTGGCTGGAATTAAACTGACTAAGTGGCTTCTCCAAGCACAGTACCTGTCATATCTTGTCTCCTTTTCATAACTTCAAAGATATGAAAGTCATAAAACCAAGCCCCGAAAGGGTCAGAAGCTACAAGCTCCTTTGATTGATGTTTTGTCATATTTTGGCTCATTACTTCACTAGAAATCTTCTCTCCTAAATTTCAGAATTTATGAACTCCCAGAAAACAAATATTATTAAAAACTGGGTAAGAGGGTTGCAGGGAGTCTAACCAACATGCATGAATCAAACCCTTATGCCTCCAGGATGACCTCAGAATAAGATACAATACAGATTACATTCAACGTATTTGTTATCTATTTCTTTGACCTTACAGCCACCTTAAAGTGCTGAACCACTGTTGTTGAAGGAAATATATTTTTGCTGCTGTGTACAGAAGTTTCTAATGAACACCACAGGGTTTACTGATTGCTCTTAATGAGTTAGGAACAAGTGTCCTGCAGGTAAATTGTCACATATTTTTAGAAATAAACCAATCAATGGAGGTGATGTATAGAATGATAGAGTTATCTGTACTTCTCCGAAACAGAAAATAAATATATCAATGTCCTTAATGTTTCATATAAAAGACACTTAAGGAGCTGGCAAAAACTCTGTTTAGACCTGTGTTTCAGACCTTAAGAATCAATAACAGCAGTTAAACTGAGATTTAGGGACTCTTACAAACATAACCAGGAACAATATTCAAAGGAATGAAGAAACTGAGGGCTGTCACAGGAGGAAAAAAAGTCTGATTTTGTCACAGTGTCTCAGTACTTTCTTTCAGGAAGTGCCTTTTGGGAGAAATAACTGCCCCTGAATGTTACTGTAACATAGTCTGTATTTTACAACGACCTTACTGCTGTGTTTTAACAATGACTTTGTCTGCCTTAGTAACATGTGGTGGAAATCTGCTGTTCTAGAATTCAACTAAGGAAATAATTTGTATACACTTTTAAGCAGATGTATTTATATCTGAGTATAGGAGGCAGGATCTATTATTTATGAAACGTACTTAATTCTATTGTGTTTGGTGCAATGGAGACGTAAACCTTTTCTTTATGTGTAATGCATTTATATAATTATTTTTATCCTTAAAAGTACATTTATGTCATTGTACAGTACTTGCATATATGTGCTGCACACATAGAGACTGACTTGACTGAAATGCAGGAGGCTTTGGCCAGCAGCTGGCACTGCCTGATGCCCAGGGAATGGCAACCTATTGATGGATGGGTTAGTGCAGGCTCTCGTGTGAGTCCAACAACATCTCTGGAAGAAGGATATGTAACTGAGCTAACTCTAATAAACATTCAACGTAATTCGACCTAGCTTGTGCACAGTACTTAATACATAACCCCCTTATTTCTTAGTCTTTTTACATGCAAAAAGAAGAAATATATTATTGTAAGGTTTTAAAATATTTTCCTTTCTGACACGCAAATGTAATTTTACTTAATTAGATATCTGTTTAAAGACAGAAAATCAGGATTATTTAGTGTGTGTAAATGTAATGTGTTACAGATCCCCTTGCAGTAAGACCTTTTGTAAGCTTGAGCATGATTTCTTCTGTCTTTACATAGGCATTTTGAAATTGGTTCGACCAAACACAATAAGGCAATTCAGAGTACATAGCATAAACCCCAAATTATGTAATAAATAACTAAATGCATTTTTTTAATTTTCCTCTGTATGCGGGTTTGTCTCTGTTTTCTTAATGTTGGGATTCTTTCAACTTGTGGAAGAACAAGCTTCTGCACATGGCCAAGAGCTACATTTATTTATGCAAAATTAAGGATTGGCATTAAATATTTATATATCTCATTTATTTGAAGCTGCTGCCCCATAAAGAACAGACTGCTTTGGGGTTGCTATTAACTGGCCAGGTTTTTCTGACCTCAGTTTAATTCTCAGACTGCTGTGCTTGAAATTGTCACCTTGTATGAAACATTCCAAGAAAATGACAACACTGTTTTGAAGTGTAAGTGAAGAGCACATGCTTGTCCTGCTCAGTGACCTCAGAACATCCTTTAGGTACTTGTACTTTTGTCCTCGCTAGTTCAGTTCAAGAATTTAGTTCTCATGTGAGGGTTGATCATTTTATCACCATTTAGGTGTCTTTAGGAATTTGTTTATTGCTCAGATACTCATTTAGTACATTTCTACAAGTGACAGACTTCTGCTTCTGAGTAAGTCCTTGCTTGTTTGCTTGTAAATATGATGTTCATTTGCCTGCAGTCGCTGCTTTGTTGCCTGGGGAGAGGCAATGTGGAAAATGTTATTTAAGGAAAAAGTATGTACAGCATGCTGCATGAAAAAGTCCTTAGTTTCAAAGCAGTAGGGGCTAGAGACACAGATTGCTCTTAATGACAGACTTGTTATGAGTTTTTTGAATAATAATTTTGAATGCTACTTGTAAATCAGTTTTCTGAATTTTGCTTTTCTGTAGAAGGGGCTTTGTACTTCTGTAAAGTTTTGCCGCTTTGGTTTTACTTTTGTTGGGTTGCAGAACATGCCATTATGTTTTATTTATGTCTCATAATTTTTAATCTATGTATACTTTTCTGTACTTGCTGTTTTTAAATGCTCTCTTGCACTGTGGAAGCACTCAAATGTTTGAAATACAAGCACTAAAATATAAAGTTCAGGATGCCTCTGTGGAGGTTGGTGGTCTGAAAAAGTCAGAGGTATTGATACGGTTCACAAGAGATTAATGGGTTAATTTACAGTAGCATGGCATTATAATCTTACTTGTACGTAGCAATTTTTTTGTTGAGTGTCCTTTGTAGCATATTTTAATTTCTATGTTATTTACCCACCTGTTTTTACTACAGCCTGTAGAATCTTATGGGTTCAGTTCAGAACAGATGTTGACCAAATATCTGTAATTCAAATTAAACACTATTAATTTAGCTAAAGTTTACAGTATATTTACAGCTCCATCTTGAACATACCTGTTCAAGTGGTAAGTATAATTGTAAATAATTAGTGTCAGTTGACTCTATTACCATTTGTTAAAGTTGATTTCACTTCTGGGAATAGAAATTTACCTGATCAAACTGGGTTTTAAAACAAATAAGATGTTCAAAGACAAGAGTAGCTAATTGATTGACCTGGAATCATGACAAGATATGAATTGTGTCTAATTTTTTTAACCTGTATTTAAGTTGTAAGATCAAAACTAGTGACACACAATCCTTGAATGTTTTTGTTATTTATAATAGGCAGAATCACAGCATTCCACCTGGAATTTTATCTAGGCTGTTTATTTAGAGTATAAATATAATCTGATTATTAGGGGAGCTTGGAATGCTTTGGGAAGATTATTTTTAAGCTTATAAAATTTAAACTCTACTTTGACGAGCTGTAGATATGAAGAATATAGCAAAATAATATATTTCATATTAAGTCTATCACTTAGACTCGTGAGCACTGAGAATGTACTTCTCTAACTTTTCAGGTTTTTTTGAAAGATGACCTAAGTAAGATTATATTTTTATCCAATTTGCTTTTCTTGTCTCTAATGAGTCTGAGTTGTTACTGTTTGAATTGTAGCTGGTGTTTCTATTTGATCTGTTAGTTCAAATATGCCATGTCACATCAAGGAACTCTTGATTTATTTCCCCATCTCTTGCAGATGGATTTGCCAAGCAAACAATTTTCTTAGAATTATTTCGATTATCTTTGGCATTTCGTATTAAGAGAGAAAAGTGCAATAGATCACATTTTTATTAACATTTCTAAATGCGTGCATATTATACTGTATGCATCTACACCCCAAATCAATATTTGTTGAAGCTTGTTAAGATGACTGACAGGCTGGTTATTACTTCTGCCCTCCGGTGACTGTCCACATGGATATTCCCAGCCATTCACTAACACTGGCTGATTTTGGCTTAAAAATGAACTGGCTTGAGACTGATCCATAGACTTATTGATTGTGCTTCCTTTCCTCAAATTAGTGGTGTATAGATTATTTTACTTTCAAAACAATATTTGTTTTATAATTGAGACACATACAACATGTATAAGAGTTTAGAGCTTTGTTTACTTAAAATATGTTCATAAAAATTCTGTCCTTATTAACAGTTGTGATGAGAAAATAGAAATACTGGAAATGCTTGAAATCTCTCAAGAAAATTTATTTTTCTAAATCACCATAGTAGAGTGAAACAAAAAATTTATTAAGAAACTTTAAAAGCTCTTTGAAATAATCCATAAAATAGATTAGGAAGTAAATATAATTTCAGTTAATCATGCTACTATTTACTGAGTCCTCAGTGGAGAAGCTGTGAAATATGAAAATCAGATTTAGAAAAAAAAAGTCAACTGGCAAATTGAACAAAACTATTTTCTCCTGGAAAGGGCAGATCTGACAATAAGGTTATTTACATACACTAGAACAAAATCAATGAAGTAATTTTACTTTCTGTTTTCTCCTCTGCTGTATGCAGGTGTAATAAGTCATCTTGACTGGCTGAGGAAGGAGGGATCCTGGAGGCAGTGGGTGTTTCTCTTTATTTCCAAAGCTGTACATGTAGCAGCTCCTGACCAGACTCCTTTTCCAGATTCATTTTCTGCAATCCTTTTTATGCTGAGTAGTTCATTAAGAAAAAATACTAATCCTACATTTCCTGAGATCCCTTTTTGCACAGCAGTTTCTGACTTTCTCCCTGTTAGCCTCACCAGAGCAGAGTGACATTGGCCCCTCACCTTCTGATCGCTGCTAAGCTTTGCCAGCGGTGCTGACAGGCACTGTGTCCTTAACCTGCCAAAGGCTGTGGCTCAGTCCCTTCATGTGCATTTGAACTGTGCTGAGAACTAGAGAGAAGGAGGCTCTGCCTTTCACTCAGCTGTCACAGAATTGCCCATCAAATAAGCAAAGGGGAGGGCAGATCTTCAGCAATTCTTGCTTTTGTTTATTAGTGAGGCTTGTAAAACATTATTGGAAAAATGTATTGCCAAATCTTAGAAATGAAATTGTGAGCAAGTGAGTGCTCTGGAAATAGAGCCTGTTCATGAGCTGCTTTCTGTGGGTGTCACTGAGATGCTGGTTTCCACAATCCCAAGTGAGTTTGTGAAAACCAGATTTTGGTATATTTCCCACTTAGCCAATTGCACAAAACTGAGGATTCACACAATTGTTAAGTCCTACACAGGCCATTTTTAGACATATCATTCATTTCTTCAACCAGTCTAGAGACAGACCCATGTAAGAAACAGGAAGTACTCCTTTTCATACTAACATCTAAAGCAACAGAAGATACTTCCAACAGTTTTCAAGCACATTCATATTAAATGGAAAGTAGGTCAAAGGGATAGATACTGAACCTGTTTTTGTTTCATGTTTATAAGAAGCAATGGGAAAGAAATTATATTCTGTGGGGAAGTAAAATGATGTACACTGGATCAGTGCTCTGATCCTGCGGGAGGTAGAACTTTTTCAAATGCCTGCAGGATGCTGAAGGAGATCATGAGGTTTCCCCACCTCTATTTCTCATGTGCCAATTCTTTACAGGCAGTGCCTATTTCAAAGAGATTTAGATGACGTCACGGGAAATAAAAGATTTCTCTTTTCCAGCTGAAATGCTTTATATGCTGCAGGATACTTTAGTATCTTAACAGCACACAGTGTATATTTTATGATGTGCTCCTTTTTTACGGGTAACTGTTAAAGAGCAGAGTTTAGTTATCTTCTTTTCCTTCTTTTTTTTTCTTTCTCTAAAAATTAATCTAATTTGCGTAAGGGTTGTTTTGGGTGAGGCCAGGTGAATCAGTCTTACTCAATTGATACAAACTTTGACTAAAAAATAAATTCAGCAATATACCTAACAACACACTAAAGCTTGTTCATAAAAATAATGCAAAGGTAGCATCATCATTCCGTCCTTAGCACTTTGAAGTTTTGATCTAAAATACTGCAAACTGCTAAAATTTATAAACTGTCTGAAGTATAATATCCTGTATTTCTGAATTTCCTGCTGGTGCTGAAAGTTACAGAGTTGCCCTCTACATGTGGATGGCAGGAAAGAATGTATTTCATGTGAGTAGCTGGAAGAGCAATGCAAAGTAGTGTCTTCACAAATACATGGCACAGAAGGATTTTTCGATTTTTCTTTATTTGTTTACATTTATATTTGGTTGTCTCAAAATGGCAAAATAATATTGGACACTTTCAGTAAACAGGACAATGTATTAGAAAGTGGGCACCTTTCCCCCCCCGCTTCCACTGCATACTCACACCACCAACACTAAATTACAATTACGGAAGTTTACATTTTTGCTTGAAATATTTCCCTTTCTCCAAAGGAAATCTGTATTTAATAACTTTTCTCCATGGAGGCCTCTGGATGTTTCAGTACTGCTCAAGTCCCATTTTGAGAACTGAAATAGTGCTTTGATCCCATGCTTTGAATCTTTCATGGGGACAAATCCTCACCCACTGTAAGTCTGTGTCACATTGTTTACTCTTGTCACCACCAGTGATTCCAGACTTACTTTGTGATTTCGAGACTGTTTCCTCAATTAGATTGTTATTCTTAATTTTTAATTTAATGTGTCTTGGGAACCCATTCCATTTATCAGAACCAGTTCAAAGTGAGTCCAGCAAAAGAGGGAGGAAGAGGGGATAAATACTAAGGCTAGTCATGTCCAAAATATTGGACTGCCTGGGGAAACCATCAGGAAGAAGGCTGATACTTTCACAATGACTTTTTAAAGGCAACAAGAGTCATAGCTTCAGCCTTTTTTATGTGTCTTGTGAATCAGAGGACATTGCCAATACCCATTCTTCTATGTCAGAAATTTTACTTATTCCACAGACTAAAAGCTGTTTGCTGTCATTATTTAGGAATTGGTGTCGTTATCATCTTATATGTATTAGATTTATTGAGAGGATGCACAAGCACACAATGCCTTTTCTGTGTGATCTGCCATGTCTGTTTTTCTGAAAACTGTTGAAAATCTGGAACTAAAACATTTCCCGTTCCTGAACCTACTGCTTATTGTTATATGTAGTCTCTTTATTTCTGTGTGGTTTCTCAACACCGTTGGATAGATACAGTGATCTACAAAGGAAAATGAATATGCAGTTTAGGATAGTATATATAGCATGCCAAGCGGGGAAAGAAAGAAAGAAAGAAATGTATGCCTGATCTAAAACTTCAGAAGGGAATCATTCACTGAAGTTGATGTGCTGTTTGTCGGAAATGAGGAAACTCAAGATACATAGAGACATTTCTAATTTTATTTCCTTTGGTTCTGAGCTGTCAAATACATGCCACAGGAAGTTTGGTGTTCTGGAGGTTTTCTTAGATGCTGACAGTGGATTCCAGTAAACTTTTTAGGTGCTCGGAACTTCTGGAATTGGATGCTTGGATTCTCAAAAGGAATAGCAGCACAATTTATAACTCAGCCTTTTGTGGGCTCTGTATTGTCTGGCAAAAGGCTGTAAGGAAGATTTATCATGTAGTGCTTGTGGGATGCTTGGATATCTCATTGCACTTAATAAGGGGAGGAGATAGCAACATAAGAATAAAGTTTTTAGATTACCTGATTATTTTCTCAGTAATCAGCCTTTTTTTTTTTTTTTTAACTACTTAGAGAAAATCTGTCCTACTGAATCAGTGTAGATTCCTAAAAAGTTTCATCCTTGTGACCCTACCCTTGGCAGGTACCTCCTTTACAATATTTGAACTTGTTAACCATTTTAAAACAAATTTGGCAAGGGGTAAAGTCACAGAGATTGGGTATCTTCACATCTCATGGAAATGAGTATTAGATCTTGGAGAGAGAAAAAACTGTTGTCATATCCGTACTCAAGAAAGACAACAAAATTAGTCTTTGTTTAGATACCAGAGAATCTGCATAAACTCATCCTAGAGACAGAAATCTCAACTATGATATTGGACTTTGATAGTTATGAGGCTCAGAAAATAATCAGGTGTGGTTTGGGGAGGTATTTTTCCCCTCCAGTTGAAAAGAGCATCCCAATACTTTGAACTGGAATAACTTCAGACATTTAAAAAAAAATTAAAAATGTAATTACAGTTTTGATGAGGGCACTCAGGTCTAATTTAGAACAACCTGGACTGAGCATGAATTGGCTCTAAAAATATCAGGGCACTTAAAAAACTAGGAGGGGTACATGGAGAAAATACAGATCTACATAGTTGAAAGACTGAACGAGTAAAGATGGGGATTTGCTGCCACTATTTCTGTTGCCACTTCATTGCCTAGAGAAGAAAGGGATGAGGACTTTACATGCAGTTTGGAGTATAAAGAATGATGTGTCATCCCTGAGTTACCATAGTATCTGGTTTCCCTGGTTACCAGTGACCATGGAAGGGACACTAGGGAAGCTGAAGGCTGGTTATATATTTATTTTTTTGAGAAGGGAATAGAGAGAGAGAGAGAGAGAGAGGGGTCAGAGAAGATTTTTGAGTGTGTGAGAACAGAATCTGAGAATTGTGCTGGAGGATAACAGTTGGGAACAGATTTTGTCTGAAATGGAATTTATAGATTTTGGTGCAAGGAGTTAAGTAGTTGAAAGAAAAAGATTGGTGGGAAGAAGCAGAAATTTTGTCTAAAAATGAGTAAAAGAAGAGCTATAAGGCTGCCTTCCTGAGATACTGGATGTTGTGTCAATACAGGTGATGCAGGGTGTGATTTGACCAGATTTCCTCTTTACTGTAGGAGCGCCAGACTGGTCCTTTCTGTGATTGAGACTTTACAAAGAACTGATCTACTTCTGCCACAGACAGCATGTTTCTTGCTAATCCAGAGGATTGCTTTGCTAATTCTTGTGGCTGAGACTGCTCAGTGGTTCCCAGAATGGAAATTTAAGGTCCTTTTAGAGTTTCTTCATGGCCTGCCACAGAACTGTCAACAGCAAAATAAATATGGCAGATTGTAACAGAGAGGGTTCTAAGTGGGTGTTTGTTTGTTGGTTTCAACAATAAGAACACTGTTGATTTTCCCTTTTATTTTCAAACTTACCCTTTTCGTGTTCAGAAAGCCTTTTGAAAGACGCCACACTGTAACAGACACCCAGTGCATAAACACTCCTGGGCAGCTTTGGGTTTCACATTTAGTGGAAAGAAAAGGAAGGCAGTAATTGCTTTCATCCTTTAGATTTGTTGACACTTAATCAGAGCTCAGATTTCCAGGGAAGAATTATTCAGGCTTGGGGAATTTTTGACACCTCTACATTAGTAAAATACTTTTTTAGACATTTTAATATTCTTATTCCACAAAGACTTGCTCATGACAGAGAATCTCTTACAGCAAATTCCCACACATGCAAGAGTGGCTCTGCTGCACTAGTTCCAGTGTTTGAGACATCTTAAATGGAAACATATTTCTGTTTTCTCTTTGTGTTTTATCCATGATACACACTTGTTTGATTTCTTCATTTCTAGGGCAATTTACAGGTACTTGACAAGACCAGCTTCTCCCCATCCTTAAATCAAAACAATACAAAGGCTTAAATATAAGAATACTAAACTTTATCATGTGTAAACTCCTGTTTATGGCTGAAATTGTAAATCTCTGTCTTTAATGTGTTCTTTTATTCCTTTGCATGTGGGCCAGATGGTAGGAAACAGATGATTTTACTAGTTGGATAATTTTAAGCATGTGGTTACAATGCTGTGAGTAAATACATCATTTTGCTATCTTTCATTACTGAGTTTGTTGATTTCCCATTCAGTAAAAACTTAGTAAATAAGTTTTGTTTTTCAGAGGTTTACTTAGTACTTTTATTTTCAAGATGATTTAAAATACCAAAAAGACTTTTTTTCATGTTTGAAGGCGGAGATTTTTAGGAAAAAGAAGAGAAAGATAATACAGTGTGTATGAGCCTTTAAATTCATTGAGTCAAACTGGCTCTGGATTTGACCCTTAAATTCAAGGTTTCAGACTATCAGTAATTATAGTGCAATTATTTAAATGTCCTGAGCATTTCAGTAGCCTACAGAATACCTGAATTCACAGGAGAAGGCAGCTTCTTTGGCACTATAACATTACTCTGACTGAGCTTATTCACAACTAATAAATTACCAAATACCATTCATTTAGATTAGTAATTCTGGTGACTTTAGTAGATTTAGAATATATGAAGGCAGAAAGAGGATTTATATTTTGATTCTTCAGATTTGTTGTGCTCATATTTCCTTTTATTTGCAGTATAACTAAAAAAATTTGTTTCCAAATATGAGTTCAGGTTCCAAAATTTTCTCATTTTTTTCTATTTTTGTATTTTTCTTTTAAATTGCATTTTCTCCTCTGTGTTTTCAAAAGGATATCTCTGCTTTGATCCTGATTTGCATGAGTACAATGTCAAATGTTCACATGCAAATGGGGAGGTTACATCTGCATACCGTCATGCATGCAGTCACTCTGCATTCACAGGTAGGCAAGAGCTAAGATGCAAGTTAGTCTCAGTATTGTCACGATTCTCATTCATGTGACAGCAAAGGAGAATTTTATTAATGGATTGGAGGAAGGTGTTTAAGGGGAGCCTTCCTAGCATAATAAGCTTGAAGAAACATCATGGGCCAATTAAATGAAAATCTATCGGTCCCGTGCACTGTCTCACTATTCCCAAAATGCATTTTTTCGTGTGTAGGAACAAATTGGTTCCCCTAGAGAAACTTCTTTCTCAGTAATATTTGTGCTTTGACATGAGACAGGTTTTCCAGATGATGCATCTCTTCAAATTCTACACTTTGATGACCACAGTCAGAGCTCAGTTCAGTGCTCCCACCTTGGGGGCTGAAGGGGTTAAAGTGGCAGAATTGAGTCCTGATAGCTGCTCCAGGTCCCAGGGCCACTCCTTGGGTAGCCCCAGGCTCATGAAGCAGCTCAGGCTGGGTCTGTGTGAGTGGGGAAAGCCACTCCTCCCACCTCATCCCTACAGTGACACACAGAAACTCCTCCTTTACTCAACAACTGGAAATTCTGGTGATCCTCCTGTGCTGGAGTCTCATTCTCTTTAGGCAGGTGGTATCGACTCTGATCAGAGCTAGAAAGTTTTTCAGCAATGAGATTCCCTCCCCCACCCTGACATTTAAGGTAAAATCTCCTTTTCCTCGGGCAGAAATGCTTGTGTCAGGCTGTGTTGATAGGCACCAGATAGCTTTCAGTTAATACATGAACTACATGTTCTAACCACCTTTTTAAAAAAAATATAGCAACATTTTATCAGTGCTAGTCTTTCTGAAATATAAATGTTTTGTTAAATATTATTCTTTTCATGCTGTGGAAAATATTTTATTCAAAATATGACTTATTTAGCAGCTTATATATCTAGGTTGTAATTTCCTTGGTAGAAAGCCCTTTGTTTTTTTTATAATGTTCAGATACAAATAAAAAAAACACAGAAGATTCCCCCAAATCTGCAATCATAATTTTCTAACTCCAAGACCAGCACAGTACACAATTTTGAGGAAAATCTGCCATGAAAAAGAAATAGAACATGTATTGGAAAGGACAGAATTCAGTTAAAAGGTTGCCAGTGTACACATTTTGCTACTTGTTCATAAATAGTAATTTAATTTTCTGTTCTGTTTTGCTGGCATAGTCAAAAAATCTCTATCAGAAAGTTCTTTGTTGACCTTACCCTTACTTGCTAAATTTTACAAGCACAGTGGTAGTCACTTCCCTTGAAAAAGATATTGTTGCTAGTAATCATTGCTAAGTGTAACCCCATCTCTCCCATATTTATAAGTGAATTCCATCAAAGGGTGACTCAGCAGATTAAAACGGAGGTATTTGAAGAAGCTTGAGAGAGAGGATGCTGGTAATCCTCTCCTGCTGGAGCACATTTGCCCAGAAGGTTACTAATTGCTGTGCAAAATTTCTCCAGAGATTTAGAAGGTGGTGGTAATTGGGAGAAAGATATTAATTTATTTTCTGGGGTGAGTGTCTTCTGAGGTGAGAAGTAAGTTTTATTTAACAGAAGCAAAAATTAAGTAAAAGCTGGAAGGATGGGAGGGAGAGGATCCTAGGAAAGTATGATGTAATAACATGTTTACAGTTTTCCCTGTAAATAGGCAGGAAAGTTGTATAATGATTTGCTAGAAATGCTTTAATGTCTCTTGCTGTGCACAGTCATCTTATGGAGTTCAGCTTTTGTGTCCCAGGAGGCTGCAAAGAGGTGTGTGCCTATCACCACCTCACATCAATCACTAGTCCTGTACAGAAACTCGAAGTGGTCTTACAATTTTTTTTAGAGATGTCCTGAATGCTTATATTAAAAACTAAGGCTAATCACTATTCAGTTAAAGATATCTTTTAGATGCATATTTCTGTATTCCTAAAAGAGGAACCTTTTCTAAAGTAAAGATATTGTTAAATGAAGGTGGCAAGTCAGCACAACCCTGTGGTATTAGTATCTTCAGAGCTGCTTTGTTTTAAGCTGTCTTTCCTGAGGAGATCAATAATGGATGGCTGACATAATTCTTTCACAACTCAGAAATGAGAAAGCCTAAATGCATTTCTTTAGGGCAGGCATGTTTTTCATCCTGAGCTGAAAAGCCTGTAATTGAGTGAGGTTTATAAGTGTGATTGCTATTGGTGTGTATTCCCGTCTGATGTGCCTGTGAAAGGTTCCACTGGCATTTACCTGACTCTTAGGAATGTTGACCTCATCTCCCAGGCTGGCCAGGATGAAATGTCTGTGCTAGGAAACACATATACAGAATAAATCTTTGAAACATTGAGCTTCAGCTTATGATTGTGTTGGTAACTTTCTTAAAGTTTACTAGTTCTACATAATTTGCATATACTGTAACTTTAAAAAGAAAGCAGAGCTGAGAACAAGTGTCCATGCCCTTGCAATGTTGGTTTATCAAGCTTCCCATTGGTAAGAATGTGGTAAAACTGGAAATCTTTGACTGAACTGTTTTGCTGCTATTCACAGGTCTAAAAAATTGAGAGGAATGTGTACCTCTGAAATGATGGTACATGCTCTGGGCAGACACTGCCTGTGCTCCTACCAAACGAGTACTCACAGTGCCAGAGTGTGTTCCAGAGCCAGGCAGACTCAGCTCTGCTGCTCTTGCCTGAGGGGATTTTATTTTATTTTACCTTTGGAAGGTTTTTTGTAGTTTATTTGCGACATATTCTCCAGAATGGTTTAGGCATAAGGAGGCATCACGGTGGGTGTAAGACAGACTGACACTGTTGAAGACTTTGTCCTATCTGCTTATTTTACCCATCTTTTTAAACTCATTAGTAGTCTGCTTTGCATCATGTGCATCCCAGAAGTTTCTTGGAAAAAACCAACAAAATTCTGTAATTTGATGTATTACTGTTTTCATCTGTTGTTTTGGAAGGCTGTGGGTGAGACAAATTGGTTTACAGCACGTGTAAAATGCTGTTGAAATACGGAACACAGATGCATCAGGGTACAACAGTTCTTTCCACAATTAATTACTATTGCTGAGAGAAAGGTAAATGCAACTTTGATTTGCATTTTTATGGGGGCTAGTTGGGCTTTTCTGTTGTTTGTGAAGAGAAGGACTGATTCTGGGAGTTTCGTGGAAGTCCTGGGTGATGTCACAGTGCTGGTTTATGCGGCTGAGAGGGAAGCACCAGGTACAAAATGTTGCTGAGGGCCCTGTGAGTCCCAGGTATTGCTGTGGGGTCTCTGTGGAGCAGCTGGGGCTGCTCCATGCTGGACAGGGCTGGTTCCAGATGGTTCTGGAGCCACCCCAGCCCGGGACACAGCCAAGCCCCTCAGCAACACCAGTGGTGCTTCTGGGAATGTGTTTAGAAGAGCAGAAAATGCTGGACAAATGCAGGACGGGGGAGGAAAGAGCAGGGAAAAAGCAGAAGGAACACAGCTGAGGTGCACATCATCATTGTATACTTCTGTGATTGAAGGTGATCTGTTGCTGTTAGTTGCACATTTAGAACTTTATCTCTAGAAATAAAATGACTCCCTAAATGCTGTAAATCAGCACCACTTGTGAAATCCACAGTATGTCTGTGGGAACTCAGTTCTATTGGAAGCAGCATTCCCGTGTTTGTTTTGATACACAGTGGAAATAAAATACTAGTTCTCTTACCCACAAATATGCTATGTGTTTGTGAATTGAGTTTCAAACTCTTTTATCAACACTGATTGCTGCCTGGGGAAATGATTCCAATATATCAAAGCTGGAGAGAAAAGAAAGCCAAGGGTAGCTGGATATTTCAAAGCAGAGTAAAAAATGAGCATTAGAATTCATGACAAGTAAAAGCAATTTGTAGTACAGAGGTAGGCATTGTATTAAATAAATGCATGCATTAAATAAATTTAAAATATTGCATGTAAATGAAGTAGATGTCTGAATTTCAGAAGGAAGAACAAGTGCTATGCATCAGTGTTTAACCAGGTATTTGTAAGTAGTAAGAGACTTAATTTAAAAATAGGATTACCTGTAATTCACTCTGAATACTTAAAATTTTTTCCTTCATCAGAATGAGTCACACTTACTCCAACTGAGCAATATTTTATACTTAAAGTAGGTTTCTTCATTTGCTCTACCTATAACACAAAATAGTATTCAGTGCTAGAAACAGTGGGAAAATATTCCTAGCAGCAAGACGTTTAAAGACAGAAAAAGGGGTATCGTTCATTTTCTTCATTATGGTATGACAAGGACAGCCTACCAGAAGAGCTGAAAAGTATTTTGAGTGCCAAATTGAATGACACTCACCATTTAATTTTTTTCCTCAAGCATTTATTTTCACTTCGTGAGTACATCTATTGTGTGTTTTCCTGTTTTCCAATGGAGATGTGGCAATGTCACGAAAAAGGCATTTCTAAAAAACCTTAGTTCTCAGTGTCAGTCAGATAATTTTGGGAGCATATATTTGTCTTATATAATGATATAACAGCTACAAAAGAAGAAAAAGACAGAAAAGTAATCCTTTCTAAAAATAAAGTAAATTAGTTCATTGCTTGCACAATTTTAGGATGTGACTAATCTACATTCCTGTTTTGTTTTATATATTTTGGATGTTTGGAAGGACAAAAACTTGGTTCTTTTAACATGTTGTATGTAGGAGTTCACTTGCAAGGAAAATGCTTTATCTTTGTATGTTTTTAAGATGTCTTTAATTTAAAAGACATTAATTACTTGCTGATTTTAAGAGACAGCAATGGTTTCCACCATTATGTGGCTGCTGTTTGGGATATGTTCACCATTTTTATTAGATACCAGTGTTGAACTTTATTTAACTGAGAACCCTGGGGTTTACTTGGTGACATACATAATGTGTGTACATGCCTGTGTGTGAGATTTGAACAGGCAGCCACTTTCTCTTTTCAAACAAAGGACATCCATAACAGCAATGTGAAGCATTGCATTCAGTCCTAGTTTCCAGATTCAAACCTCTGTATGCAATTGGCCCACACTTGAGACAATTTCAGTATTGCTCTCTAACTGGCATTTCCATTTTGGTAAACTCTCTTCAGATTGCTCAAAAAGCACACCTGTCAAAACTACACATTTTGGTGGCAAAAAGATTTTGAAGCAGAAAATCTTTTGTGGTTTGAATTAATCCCCAGGTTTAAAGCCCAGCAACACAACATGAAACACACCAACATTAAAATAGCTCACAAGTTGGTTTCAATCAGCCTGTACTACATGTTTTTTAAAAATATTTTTTAAAATAATTTTAAATTCCATCTGAGCAATTTTGAAAGCTTTTATTTAAGCTATGCAAAAGTAAACATAGCTTAACTTAAGACCAAAATCAGGCAGACTAAGGTTCTATTTCAGTCAATACAGCAGTGATCCTGTGGACTTCAATGTCACTGTTTAAGGCGTAAAAATACAAATAAAATCATTAAACATTGACACATTTTTTTAAAAAAAATTGGATTGGTAACTTAAACATGAAGCAGTATTGTCAGATATATAGATGTAGCTGCGTGATGCCATGACTTCAGTGTGTCTTTGGGAACCTGTTATGCCTGTCCTGCTGCTTTAATGCTTGAGATGTAAAGCTGACAACTTTCTGTACCTTAGTTCAATCATCATTTGATCCCCAGACACTCTTATAAATATAGCTCATCTGTTACTGGACTTTATAATTTTGGCTGGTTTCAATTAATTGCATGTTTGTATGACACAGGACATTCACTTGTGAATATACTTTTTTTCAGATAGACAGCAAGTTGACAAGTTTGTGGTGAAAGTTACAACACTTTAAAGGACATATAATCTGCTGTGCTTTTCAAAATCCCCAAATAGGTAAGATACAATCAAATTTTATACTAGATTCAGTTTTGCCAGTCAGGTACCATTATAATTTGATAGGCATGATGTGATACAATGAAATCTGAATGACATAACCTACTGTGACATTACTGATACGCCAATGTAGAAATTTAATAAACATTTCCAATATGTTTGCTGAACTTGGCCTGTTGTGTCCCCAGCCATGCCCCAGTGTTTTGTCAGTCTTTAGGTCAGGTATTTGGACTTAAACATCACAAAGTGTAAGTTGGCTTATTCATGAGAATTTCCATAGGTGTTTCCATGTACCCTTCCTGGAGATTCTGGATCTGAATAATGTTGCAACTGTGTAATCATTGCAGTGTAGGCACCTGTGAATCATTGTACATGGTCAGTAGAGAAGCTGCTGAATATATGGAATCGCTTAACCTACTTACATATAAATTGCCTAACACTGATATACTGTGTTGTGGCTAGCTATGACCTAGTTGGCTTCTTTCTGAAGTTCTTAGGTGTTGGAAAAAAGAAGAAAAGACACAGCTCCAGGGTTTCTTTCCCATAATTTATCATGACAGCGGCTTACTCAAAGAATTAAAAGCAAAGTATCTCCTCATCTACTCCTTTGGATTTACATTCCTGCTGCCATGAGAGGATTCTCTTCTAATTCAATGAAAACCAGTTGGTGCAGCTAAACTCCCAAACCTCCTAAAGTGGCATTTAATACATAAAATTAATGGAACATAAAATACTTTTAAAAATAATTCTTCACACTAACCCTTCAGCCAGATATCAGTTATGCCTTGGCCCCTTTTTTAACTACTTAAAATTAATGTTTTGGAATCCAGAGTTTTTATGTTTCTGGAGTCATCTAATTCTTGTGATTTCAGTGGGAATTGGCAGGCTCACAAATGTAGCTCATAATTAGAATGCATTTGTTACCATATCTGCACTACCTTCTTATTATATAGAAAAACCCATTAAAATTGCAGATCACAGAAAAGTATTTGCAAATATTATTTCTAAGAACTTTATCGGGAAGCCTTGTAAGCAATTTGAATTCTTTTAAATAACAAACAGTGTAGATTACAGCACTCATGAAAGAATTACTTTTACAGCCTGAGACAAAACTGGTACATAGTCTATTCCAAACTAGCCCATGTAAGTGTTTGCTAAAAATGGATTTGGCTATGGAAACCAGAAAGCAGTTTTCATGTATTACTTGCTTTTATATTTGAAATATGGACCAAGGAATCAGTATAAATTAATTTAATATGCTTGTATCATCTATTTCCAAAAAACTTGGAAATGTAAACCACTGTCAAAAATGTCACAGCAAAGTATGAGGTGAACACACCAGGTTGTTCTGTAAAAATAAGAAACTCTTATCTCCATGTGATACTAACTTTGAAGGTGACTTATGCCTTCAAAATAGGTGTCCACAGAGTCACTCTGAATTCATATTTAATTTGGAATTCTTGCCCTTCCTTATTATGGAATAACTTCATTGATGAAGGGCATTCAAATAACTAAAGTCCTGAAATGTGCTGGTTAAAGACAGGAAGAAACTCTCCTCTGCTCCCGTATAGTGGGAACACTGCAACTGTTCAGCCTCACAAGCCTGACGTATCTGGAATATCAAACCTCCATGCTCATCTCTGCACAGACCAGGGACAGCAGAGGTGAGCACTGTAACCTTTATTGCAAGTAGCCAGATGGTCCTGTTATTTCAGTCTCCTGAATAGATAATAGGTAGCTCAGGAAAGAAGTTCATATTTTCAGCCGAGATGTAATAATTTCTTGACACAGAGTACCACTGTTTAAATCTGTTCTTATTATTTTAGTTGCTATCTAAAAGCATTTTCTTAGGCACACTAGATTATACAAGCTAAGTGTAAATAAAAATATTGCATGATATTTTATCATGGGAATACTAATAGTTGATGTCTTTTATGAAATAAGCCTCAGCTACAAATGTTGTGATCTGGTATTATATTCAATGTAGCTATTTGTCGTTATAAAACCTTTCTGAGGTATTTTACTTGACAAGCATGCTATGCAATAAATTTCAGTAAATTTGACATATAAATTTATAGGGAAGAAGAGGTAAAAGACAGAATTCAGGTAACAATAGACTCCAAAAGAGATTTGGGAATGTATGTTGCTAATGAATACAAATCTTCGCAAGTTATATTGAATGGTTGCATTCAGCGAGCCTGAAAATGTTTTATTTTGAAATCTGTAGCTGCATTCATCTGTTTCAAATCTCTAGCTGTGTTTTTGTCCATTTTCTACCTATCTCTTCTCTGTTGTCCTTGTGTTTTTATGGCTTAGCCCCAAGAGGATATCTAGAGGTAGTGCTGTGGCAGACCTTGCTGAAACCTCTACCAGCTCGCTGATGCTCCCTTGTTTTAATTTCTTCTCTCTCTTCTTCCTTCCTCTCACCTTTCAAACCTTTGTTCAACAAACAGTCCAAGGATACCTCACTAGTTGCTTTGTATTAGATGCGCTAACTACCATCAAAATGAAAAAGTGGTTTTCACCGATGACAGAAAGGAGTTACAGACACACATTAAGATTGAACTGGTCAAGAATCAGCCAAATTCATAGAATCATAGAAACAATTTGCTTGGAAAGGACTTTAAAGATCATTTAGCACACCCTGCCATGGACATTTATTCTGAAAGTAGCTTCTCTAAGGCTGCCCAGCTCTTGAACTGCTTAGTTCACAACTCCTTCTTTACTCATAGAAACAGACAGTTTAATGGTGGTGTTTTAATGAATGGAAACCTCTTGGCAACACAATTAAGGCGAAGTAATCCTACAGCAAGGTGTTTAATTTTATGCATATAGTAATGTAATACTTCAGAGGCTAATTGTGTTTTGGAACTACTCAGTCTGTCTGAAAGGAGACACAGAAGAGAGATGATCACTGTCTGGGATGATGGGATAATTGCACAATGCAGGAGGATTTGCTGTAGCTCAGAAACAAATCCATTATTATTGCTACTGGCAAGAGACTTGGGAGACTGGAGATACTTGAGAGAAAAATGTATAGCTTCACTCCATTCCAAGAATAGATTTGTGTTCATACAGCTGAATTGCACTCTACATATGTTCCCTCTCCTTTTTTCCCCCGGAAGGAAAATACATGCAACATTCCATGCATTGCATGCATTTCCTTTGCTGAGGAAAGTATTTCTTATTTTCCCTCTATTCTGCAGTAAACTCAGTGAATTGGCTGTAGAATTAATCTTTGAATCACTTACATGTTTTTTCCCCAGATTTGCTAAGGGTTTATCAGTGCTCCGTTCTGATTATATTTAATATATGTAGTCCTAGAGGAAAAAGTATTATGTTTTAAAGGTGCTTTACACCTCTAGAAGATTTGTCTTTCCTGGGAAGTATAAACTTTGGTTACTCAGCAGAGTTTATTCAATTGTTGCAAGCCTCATCTTCAAGTGCCTGCCATTTACACTGTGCTTGCTACACTGCGCTGGTACAGCTGTAATAAGGAGTTACCTCTTTTCCCTCATCCAGCCTCAATATAAACAAGATCTAAGCTATGAATGTGATAATTAACTATGCATTACAATTCATTAAATATTCTTAATTCTGATGTGGGAACAAATGAAATTCATCATTAGGAATTGAATTGTAGAGTGAGTGTGTGTGGGTGCATGGGAATATGTATGCCAGAAGAAATTTATGCAGATTAAACCCATTAGCAATTTTTTGCACACCTCATTAAGCAAAATATCAAATCCTACTTAGCTCTTCTACTGCTCTCATTAGACAATTTAAACTATACTGTTCCATAGAATGGAAAGAAAAAAACAATCCCTGGTGTAGTGTCCCACAAGTGAATTCTCAATTTACAGCTGTCATACCAGCTCCTTGGGCTCATCATGTTTCCTCACTGTACTGTGTCGTTGCTCAGTCTGCTGAGAGACAGCCTGGCAACTCTAGAGGGGTTCTCTAGAAAACAAGTATGTATTTACTTCTTGTCACAGCATGGTCCAGGCTCTCTGGCATTGTAAGGGGCTTAAAATGGGTGCAGTACTATGTTGTGTGTTGAAAATACTTCCCACTGATGATTGTTGAAAAAGTTGTCCTGTCACTCCCCTTGTCAGGAAATACAGGATTATAAAAAATTGAAGTTTTCTGTGTGGGGATGTCACTTTTGTTAGACTTTTTAATGCAATAATTTATTGAGTTGATGTTGGAATATCTGGTGTGGCTACAACTGTGTCAGAGGTTGTGGGTTAACCATCACTTTAAGTCAGTTTAAACCAACTCCACTGCTTCAGGAAGTGTTCCCATCCTGCCCTGACCCCAGCACCTCATTCCTGCCCTCCTTCATGCACTTAGGCTGGCACAGAAATAGACAAGAAAAGGGGGCAAATTGGCTTAAAATGATCCTTGCAAAATAGGGCTGAACTAATTTTGATGCAGTTAGGTTTGCTGGGCTGGCTCACCATCTATCCTTGTGTCTACTTCATCACAATAGAAGGAAAGAAATTACACATTGAGGCTGCAGAGAGGGAGGACACAAAAGTGCTTCTTTTAACTGTACTTGTCCTAACAGCAGTTAAGGTTTCCATGATACTGTGGCAATAATGTAGTCAGTGGTTCAAAGGAAGCTCTATGATCCAAAGCTGAACAAAAGTAGGTAGAAAATTTTAAAGGGATTTTGATTGTAAGAATTTGTCATTATTTTTGCAGGGAAAGGGGAAGAAATAAGGTTTCCTCTTGGTAGTTCATTTACACACAATAAGATGTATGAAAGAAAGTACAATCTCCCAAACTCTGTTCTGAGTGAAACCCTAAAAATACAGAGAGAATTTCTTTAATTGTTTTTCTTCCTGTTATTTGACTAATCTTTCTGGTTTTGAGACTGAAGAAGGCTAAATATCTTTCATTCCATGTCCAAACCATTTTGTGCAATGCAAGCTTGTACAGTTTAAAAGCAAAGGGATCTCTTAACTAGAAGATGGCAGAGGGAGAGGAAAAATTCTCAGCTGAGTACTCAAGGTTGAGGTCCAATTAACTTTTCTTTCTTATTTATGAGCGAAAATGCAGTAGAGTCAGAAAACAGTAACAAAGGCACTTCTTCTCCTTGTACAGTATTAGAGCAGTATTTAACTTTCAAACTAGGTTAACAGTATTTTTAGCTTCTGTCCTCTCCTTACTTCTTGCAGATGCCAGAGCAGGTAGAATTTCCATTTTTACCTCTCTCTGGAAGCAGCAGTGTACAAGAGAACAGCTGAATTCTTCCAATGCCACATGTAGTGTTCTTTGCTGCCTTTGATCGTTTGTCATTTTGATCATTACAGTTTGAGCAAAGTAGCTAATTGATCCTTTCTCATCGCCTCCTTCACGTCCTGCCTGCTAACAGCTTTGGTAATTTCCTTTATATTCAAAAATGTACAGGAAATAGTACTGCAGGTCTTAGCAGCAGTGGGTGTGCCTGTCATTCTGCTGTGAGAAAAGTTGTTCCCAGCACCAGCTGGCACCTGGCTCCCTTGGTCAGGAATGCTTTGGAGCCTCACCAGGGTGTAGCTTGTACCTCATTATGCTTTCTATAGCCAGTAGGTGCATCTCATGTTGAGAAGAAGGGCCAGAAGAAGGAACTGGCAGACAGGAAGATTTTGAACAAAGGCTGCTGAAGCCTCTATCCCCTAAGTCCCACAAAAGCAGATCCCATGTGGGATGTATGAAAGTGGCCAAGTAGAGATTTGTGCTCTTACTGGCTTTGTGTAGACTTATAAGGGTTATGGTTCCCAGGTATCCTAGTGAAAGTGGGACAGCCTGGACAAAGTGGAAGCAATTCCAGTAATTTCTATATTATAGCCTGTACTGTCCCAATGCCACATGAGGGAAAGAGGCTGCTGGTTGCTTCTGACAGTGTGGGTCACTGGCACATGGGCTGGAGAAGACATGGACCCTCTGAAGTGATCTAAAGGATGGATTTTAACCTTCTAAGCAGAATATCTAATTTTCTTGTTTTTCTTCTGTGTCGTCTGGCAATCCAAACAGGGTTAGATCCTCCCTCAGCTGTTGCACGCTCTCTGGTTTCCCTGGCCTTCCCAAAGGAAGGGAATTCTGTCAGATGATGGCATATGAGCAAGTGCTCCTAGTCCTAGGGGAGCTCATGGCACAGACCAGGCCTTCAATTGCATTTGAATCTGGGGATGAAAAAGAGAGGAAGGAAGAAGTTATCTCCCTTTGTGTCAGGATTGTCTTTTCTCCCACACCATCACCCATTCCAAATCCCTTTGTTAAACCATGAATACATTGTAGGCTAAGCAAATAATTTCTCCTATTATACTTTACATGCAATTCTTCAAATTCAAAGGTCACCAGCCAGACATGTAAAATGACTTCATGAACGACTTCAGCTCGTTAATCATGCCTCAGTGTAGCAGTGCCTCTCCTCTGTTCATTAGAATAACATTTCTTTGCACTTTATGGCAAACCATCATTATAATACAGAGCAAGGACAACAGAGTGTGAAAGACTTTTTTAATGAGACTTCATAGCTGCTCATGGTGGAACTCCTCATCCTGTTTGCTCTTGAAAGAGCTGTCTGACAAAGGTTCAGGATTTTACCTGATGAAGAGAGCCAGAAAGAGTTTCACAGGGAAAACTGTCAATGAGCTTACAGAAAACTGCATAAACTTGGCTGCCCTGTCGACTGAGCTGTCAGTCTTCAAACAAATGCAGAGAGAAAATCTTTAATTGCACTCAGCACACATATGACATTTTATGCTGTATCATTGTCATTTGCAGCTGTTCTAACTCACAGAGAAAAAGCAACATCTAAGGATCCCCAGGATCTTGAGTGGACTCTGGACTTAATAAGAAGAAACTCTGTACTTTAATAATTATCAATTATTGAGGAAAAGAAACTGGTACTCAGAACCTCTAATACTCAGTTGCATCACCAATGCTCTTGCTGTTATTTTAATATTATTTTGGTCCTTATCTTGGATTTACCAAAGAAATGGAATCACTAAAATAGAGCTGGACTGAGACAGCTAATTTAAATCTCTCTTAATAAATATTTTAAGGGATGTTAATAATATTTTAGAATCTTTCTTCTTTAGCTGGAATAATGAAATTGCAAAAATGGCTTATAAAGTTTTGTGGATGTTCATTTTTAATTAAAATGTTCTTCCCTGTTTTCCCGCAGGAGTGGAGCAACCTTAAGCACTAGAAAGGATACCAAAGTTCCTCAGAAAAAGTACCAGTCTGACTATTGCCCACATTCATTTCCTGTCTGAGGCCAGTCTAGGTGCTCCCAACAAAAAATAAATACTTACAAATCCAGGCTCTAATCTTGTCCTCATGACAGATTTTCAACTTCCTTTGAAGGCAAATGGAGTTTTAATTCATCTGGGAGTCAGCATCAGAACAGTTCTGCAATATGCAGATAGAGGAGTAATAATGATGAGATATACTTATTTTATTGCCAGCCTCAAGAGATAAAATTGAACTTTATAATCAATGGATTTATAAGGTGTTTGAAAATGATTGTTGCTCTTCCTCCCTGCCATCTGTCTGTTCTTTATTGCCCATCTCCATTGTTTTTTATATACTATAGATGTTATTTTTGCAATATACCTTTCAACTCCTATATGTTGATTAATTTCTATGTGTCATTTCCTAATATTTTTTTCTTCATCCCTGAGTCTGTTTCATACCTGTTAACTCAGTATGTACCCCTAGTAACTAGATCCTGAAGCAGATTTCACCCTAAGCTTCATCAGCTTTCTCCCAGCTTTGCTGCTATTTATCCCTGCAACTCCTTTGAAGTTCTGTATGTCCATCTTCTTCCTCACTGACCAAGGTCTCTTTCACAGGGGTACTACATGGGCCAAGGGTAAAAGTTTGGGTTTTTTTCAAGCTTGGAGTGAGGAAGAGGCACTATTCTTTGCTCCCCCAAATACTTCTGTCATTGTTGGGTGAAGCAACAAAGGTATTGAAATAAAGTAAGCTGTTCAAAGTATTAAGTATGGTTACTAAAATGTTCATGAGCTCCTTTCTTCGGCAGCTCTCTTCTCCAAATCATCAGGCTCCTTTTTGCTGCATCTCTTAGGCTATTTTCCATCTTTCTCTCTGATAGGCCAAGAAAAGGCTCTTTTTTGTAATCTCTAGTCCTCTTTCCCTTGTGTTGCTCTGATCTGCTTTGTCAAGTGATCAAAGTCCCTGTACAGGTGAGCTGTTGCTTAGTTACCACCTGCTTGGAATTCACTCTTGAAAAATTGCTTTGTCTTGAGAAGTAGCCATATCTTTGTTCCTTGGTGCTCCATTTAAATGGATGATCAAAGTTTATCAGCCTGCTCTATTAGCACTGTGTTCTGTGCAAAACTTTTTCTTGTCACTTCTATGGATTTTAGGTCAATCTGTACAGAAGAGATGGAAGAGAAGGCAAGAATGCTCTGCAGTTTAGAGGGAATGTTTGTCAGAAAGCAATCTTGCAGGGAAACAAAGTGCATTGTCTCTAGCACCAAACAGTCTGAACACAGCCAAACAGAGCCAAAAGACGGTGAAGATATTTTAGTGTTGGGTGGCTGCTGACTGCCTGAGGGGAGGGTGAAGAGCAATGACTGCCACTGCACGGGAATTGCTTTTGGGAAGTGCAGGAGCCTGGCGGAGGCAACTGAGATGATCCTGGAAAAGGATCCAGCAAGGGCTGCATATTTCACTTAAACCAGCAAGGAGCAAATTCTCACTATATTATTGCTCAAGTCCAGAGCTGTATTTTCACAATTTAGGAAATATAAATACTGATTTGTGTGACCGATAAATTAGTCTGATATCTGAATATAGAATATATGTTTCTCTTGCACTTCTTTTGTAGAATAGAGCTATATTTTGTGAGCTAGAGCAATTTTCCCAAGTGGCGCTTAAATATTAGGTTCCACTAGCACATTTCATAAAGCCAAGTAAGTTCTCCTAATACTCTTTTTGTGTTCAGCAAGGCTGTTTTTATATTAGTTACATCTATGTCAAGTTCCTATAATCACAGCAATTGGTGTACAATCAACTTATTCCTAGAAATACAGAAACACACCAGTAAAATTGTACAGTAGTCAAGGTTGAGAGGGACCTTGGGAGGTTCAACCCACTCTGCTCAAAGTAGGTTTTTAGGGATGTATCCAGTTGAGTCTTGAATTGATCCAAAAAGGGAGAATCCACAACTAATCCAGACAATTAATTTAAATTTTTTTTATATTCATAATTATAAACCAAGGTTTTTTTTTAAGGGGAATTGCTTATGTTTCAGTTTGTGTCTCTTGCCTCTGATCTTTCCCTGTGCACTAGCTCAATCTCCTTTTCTTCCCATCACTAATTTACACATCCTACTAAAATTTAAATAAGTGCAAACATATGCAAATCAAGGGGATGATTCTGAGGGTCAATGAAATGTGCTGTGGGTGTAGTATTATCCAGTTTCTACATGAAAGAGGTTGCAGGGAAATTAAAGCAGAAGGAGCACAGATAAAAACCCAGTTACATCTGAGATTTGACCAATCTTGGTGCACTTGATTCTGATGCAGCCGAGTGTGATTCTTTCTTTTCTGTCTAGATAAATTGTATTGGTAAAAGATTGTAGAGGTTTCACTGCAGTGTTAGCATCATAGCTTCTGCTGTTCAATATCCATTACTGTTCACTTATGTTTTTACAATGTTAAATTTTGCTAACAATGAGATAGTATTAAGTATTTTTGTTGTTAATTCTTTCGTACAGGTACAATGGCAGCATAAAAGCAGCTACTGGGGAGATCAAAGCTGGAAAGGATCAAACATTGGGAATATAGTTTATCTCTGACAATTTGTCATAAAATTACTAGGGTCTGTGTCACAAAGGCATTACAGATTTGTGAAGAACAAACAGTTTTGAAGAAGTATCAAAAGGGGTTTAAGTTAGAAGCAAGATTATTGATTTGAGATGCAAGATTGCTTGGATCCGGGGTGGAAAGCAAGTGGAAAAAATGAATAAAACTAAGAGATGTTTATGAAACCAAAGTATGCAGAAGTTCAGATGAAGGGCCTGATCCTGTGTCAAGGGCAAATGGTGTTGGTACTACTGATTTTAAAAGCACACTGAAGAATCAGGTCCTATTCTGTTTAAAATAGCATGGAAAGCTCTATTTTCCTCTGTAGTGCTGCTTCTTTTTCTATCTCATACAGGGGCTCTTAGAACAAGTGTTAAGGCAAGCTTTCACATTGAGTGTTTCTATATTAAATTTAGTTTTCATGAAAGAGCTAGATTCTATTTATGTTCCATATCTCATAATATGAGACAGTTTTTGTTAATTGCTAGGCTGTGAATCCTTTGACTAACCAACATGAATACTTTCATTTTAACTTATGACAATAACAGAAAGAAAGATACGTTTTGACTCCTGTTATTTTTGTTGCTAATAGCTGAGAGCCTGGCAGAGTTTAAAAATATCAAACCTTGAACAGCTTTTCTCTGAAGAAGCTCTAAGGCATACAATTTGTTTGCCAGCTGATGTTTGCTAGATTGAAGAATAACAACAACAAAACTTCCAACCCTGAAGTTAATTACATATTTAGTAAACATTTGTATAATCTGTAACCATCATATTTTGCGTGATGTGTCAATGTCTACACTAAAACTGTGAATTTAACTAAGGAAAACCCTTTCAACTTCTAACAGAATAAGTAACCCTTCTTGCTCTGAATCTGCAATGTGCCAAAGGATCAGGACCTTATCATTTTATGCCAGCAGAGTTCTGACTGCCTGGGCCTGCTCTGGAGACACGTATGCCATACCTGGGCATAGAATCCATATTTTGTGAAGCGTGTGTGTGACTGAACAGCTTCTCAAGGAGGATTTCCTGGTGTTTAGGAGAAGGTGCTCTTGCATTGGCATCCTGCCCACTGTATAGTTGAGTGAGTTTTTGTGCCCCATTCTGCCAATTACGCTTGGCTGCACATCTACTAGAGCTACTCAATTTTCCAATTTTCCCTGGTCAGAGGCTTTTGTAACTTGAGACAAGCCAAAGTAGTGAGGTGCCCAAACAGCAAGAGAATGGGAATTTTTATTTGGTATGGATGGGCTTGCTTTTTATTTTCCCCCCTGTAAGTTAAAGACTGTTTATCATTAATTTCCCCCAGCTTTGTCTCTGGCTTGGAGGTATATGTGGGCAAGATCTGTGTGTTTTTAAATAGATGTAACCTCACAGTGGCAGCCTCTCAGAAAAGAAAATTAAACAGAACAAAAACTCTAATGATTAACTGTCACTATCTTTAGCGATTCACTTCTGATGACAAAGGGTGAAGCAGTTTGGTTTACTGTATTTTGCTTCCACTTTTTACAAGGTAATTGCCTCCCCAATGAAGACCTAATTTCCTACAGTTTCCTACCAGGTTCTGAAAAACCTGGTCTTCAAAAATTATAGTTGGGCACCAGGTTCCAGTACTCACAAATGCACTGGTTTACAGAAACCAAGGTAGTTCTTGTGCTCAAAGACTGTGTGACAGTGCAAAATTATTCATAGGAAGCTACTGTGGTTTCACATCAGAGCTACAGGAACTCATGAGGGATGTTTTCCAGCATTCAGCTTGTCCCTACAAAAGGTAAAAGCATGAGAAAATGTGGTGGATTGCATTCAATCAGTAATTACTAGAAAATTCTTTTCATTACAAATTTTGTGGGTCATTAAATGTTTTGTCCACTTCAGATTAAGGACTGATGTGCACAATACTATCTTCAGTATGTTTTCTGCAAAACTGGTTTTCATTAGCTATTTAAATATTAATAATTTGCAGCAGAAGAATTAAGAATGCATCTCATTCAACATAGTATTAAAAGTAATTTTACTGACAGTTAATTCTTATATCAGGCAACCCACCTATGACATTTTGAAAACATAAAACCTGACAATAGCTCCAAAGGAAAAAATTTTTTTTTGACTGGTTTTGTCTAAATACTATAAGAATTATTTCACAAAACTTGTCAGTCCAATATGCCAAGTTACAGAAGAAGAGGCTGCAGATAATGAATATTTTGTATGTACATGAGGCCTATAGTTCTGAGTATGGGATTTTGCACAGAAGTCTTGTATTTATATTAACCCCAGGGATGCATACGCACATCAGATGGGCTGTTTCCTTCTTCCCAGAAATAGTGCATAGGCTTGTGACTGCTGTCTTACAAAACCTGGACTGACTACTGTAAACTGTACCTATAACAGTGATTCGCAGAGGCAGTCATAAATGTAGATCCCGAGTTTCTGAGTTAAGTTCTTGCTACAAGACCTACACAAACCAGGGATGAGAACTTCTCTTGAAGAGATTATTGACTTTATGCTGAATCTGTGGTTGTTCTGCTCTCGGCACAAGTTAGAGGAGCCTCAAGCTGAGAATTGATAAAGCAGAACAAAATGCTTTTCTGCCTTACAAGTGATCTCCCCTCCTTGGCTGCCTCTGCAGTTCGTGGGGGTGTGAGCTTGTCCATTTGTACACCAATGGAAAGATTCCCTACACCCAGGGAGTAGAGGAAATCCATAAGACTTGTATTTTGGCTCTTCACATTGCTCAAGGGCACAATTTCAAATACAAAAGAATGCTGCTTACTTTTATTAGGACTAGTAAATAAATGTCTGGATTGTAATTTTTTTATATCCACAGAAGTGTCAAAATTTTGACATAAGCCCAAGAAAAGGTTTCTAATACTTTTGCATTCTGCCAGCTCTCTGTAGGTTATACTGGGGCAGTAAAAATGAATGTATGGATTTATAATTTAATTTCCAGAAAGCCTGTGAATAGGGAAAATTGAAGTGTTGATATCACCTATTTCAATGTATTGAGTCTGATGTATCTCTGGTTTTGCATTTTTTCTGAAGAAGTCTCGTAGGGATGATGTCTTGGTGCCTATGCTCCTCACACAAAAAGGCACTTATCAAGCACAGAACAATTATCTGGGGCCTATTACAATGCTGACTCCCAATTTTGAAACTAAATATGTTCATGAACAATTGACTGAAGACTCTCTTGCTCTGTTGAACGAGGAGAAAGAATAGGAGAAGCCATGAAAATTTAAAGGAAAACAAAACAACCCCCTAAAAACAACAACAACAAAACCCAAGGAATAAAAGTCACTTTCTGTTTCATCATCAAGTTTTCCCTCCCTAGTGCAGAGAAGATTGCAGAGAGAGGACAGATCAGTTTCCAGACCTGCTGTCCACTCAGAGTCTAATAGCATGGATCCCAATTAATGTCAGTTCTGAACCTGACTTTTAAGATGTGAATACTTTTCTGCTCAAAGTTGAATATAATATAATATTATATTCTTTTATATAGGTCATCTAAACAGCTGTTGAATTGTAGAAGCTTCCAGCCACTGCTGATCTGAGTCAGGTTTGAACTGATGACCTGCTGATGAAAAGCTAGAGTCAGATTTCAGTCCCCTGAGTCACTTTGACTGCCTGCAAATGCATAATTAACATTTAAGATGCAAGTCTTTTTTTAGTAGCAGGAGATGAGGGATGAAGGTAGCCAGTGTTTAATAATCTAGACCATCCTGATATAACACTGTAAAGGAAATGTCTGTACAGCTGGAAAGTGCAAACTGATGTTAGAAAGGAAAAACATTGAGATACAAGTCAATCAGTATTTCACTGAAATAAATTTCAACACTTCATTTTCACTGTTTGCTAAAGGATTAGGAGAGAGAGCAGAGGGGTAGTTAGGACACTCATCTGAAGTATTGGAAATGTATTCAATTTGCCTATATAAATAAGGTCCCACATATCTTAGGAAAGGCCTTGCAAACACTGATAACATAAGAGAGTTGGAGACATCATTCTCCTACATAGGCGTCTCTTTTCAAAAGATTCTGTGTTCATCCTTGTGTGGAATGGTGCTTTTGGTTCTAATTCAGTGTATTATTGCAGGAGGACAGCTAACCTTATACTGTTTATGAGCAAAGATGTAGTGTAGTGAGTTTGCCAATGTCCTTCCAAAACAGTCTTCACTGCATCAAGCAAAGTTCACTTTCAAATTTGCAGTGGTGGAATTTCCATAGCATCTTTTGAGAGACTTTCTGACAGACTAATAGATATCAATGTTACTGGATTTTTGCTAGTAAACACAGTATCTGTATCTTCTCTTAATGGTGTCCTCTGACTCCTGATTGCATACACCCAAAGTTTTGCCCTAATCTTTTTGATGTGTTTATGGTCTTCTATACCTGCAGATTTTCATCATAAACCACCAACAGTAATGGCCATCAACAAAAGCCAAGGAAAGTTATAATCGAATTTTACAGAGAAAAAAGTGTATAGATGTGTGCTCGGATAAATGAAAGGCTGCGAGAGACTTGCTGTTTACGCTGCTCAAACCTTGCCAAATCCAAAAAGAATTCCCTGCTTTGTCAGCTTCTTTTTGATAGAACTTTTCAGATTTGAAGTTGTAATCAAACCGGAAAGTTCCTCCAGCCGGGATATGATGGCAAATGTTTTTGAGTGAAGATGGGTCTGTCAGGCTGTGGCTCCCAGCTGACAAGGTGCTGTGTTAATGTGGAGCCTGTGCAAATGAGCTCTGCTCTCTCTTGACTTTATGAAGAGATAGATTTGCTGTCTTTCTCCAGCATTACTGAATTGAGCATGCTGGGATGTCTGTTGAAAAGACATCTGAGTGCTTCTGGAGGGAGTCAGGTGGGATTATGATACTTGCTGCACACGGCAGTAGAGCTGCTGTCAGTGGGTGGAAGTACCTGCTCCCCAGGATGGATGCCAAGGAGGAATAGGAGCTCTAAGGTGGGTTAGGAGAGAAAAGTTTGATCTAGTGAAATGCTAGCATTGCCTGAAAGTTTTGCAACTTAATTTGGAAGAAGGAGTAGAAGGAGTTGGTTTATATAGGGTTTTCTTGAAGGGGAGCCCTTTGCTATAGCTTCTGTTATTTGTGTAGGGCCTTACCCAGCTAACAGACTAATTCCTGGCTGTGTGATGAATAGGGCAGCAAACATGAATAAGCCATCATTGGAAGTGGCTTCCTCACTACTTTGATTATTGAAAAGCCCTTTTCTAATTTTTGGCTTGAATTTATTAATGATCTCTTTGCTTGCATTTGGTCTTTTAGCACCATTGCTCGTTAACTTAGAGTGGTCTTCTCTCAGTGATGTTTTTCTCCCCTCATATGTAGAGAGAGCTATCAAATTCCCCTCAGCCTTCATTTTGCTGGAGTGAGTGAGATGAGTTCTTTTATTACCTCTTTCAAGCTCTCCATTCACCCCCTCAGTCTAATGCCCTTTCTGACACTTTTCCATCTGGAGTTCAACTTTTTAAACAAAGGTCATGATCAGCATTATAGATATTATTCCAGATAAGGCTTTATTTTCCTTTCTCTCACAAAAAGATTATTCACTTTATAGTCTGATGGTAGTCTTACTGAGAATGTCAGGATTTTGCACAGGTCAGAGAGAAGTCTCCCTACTTATTATAGCTATAGATATTCCCTCCTTGACTTTGTCTCATGATTTCAATTGCTTGTGATAATATGCACAAATATTTTTTAATCTACCGGAACAAAGGCAAAATAAAATCGATTTTATTAATTTGTGAAGGATCATTCTTTCCCATCTTTTATCCTAAATGCTGTGCAAGATAAAAAGCACATATAGTAATGTTCTTAATTGAAAATAGAAAGTAGCCATCCACAATGAATAATTAAGAAAACAAACTTATTAAAGAAACATTTTAAAATAATTTCAACATTTAAACATATATTGAAAAAGTGTTCAGTTAGTTGATTTCTGCATGGACAAATGTTAAGTTTTCGTAATAATTGATTTTTTGTAAAATAGTTTTAGTAGTGCAAGTTTTAAGACATACCTGACTTATGTACCTAGAATTAAGAAGAATAGAGCTTTTAAGGGCATGGTATATTACTTCCAAAATATCATATTTGGCTATGAAAGATAAAGAAATATAGCTCCCCACTGCATTTTATTACATGTCAGACTAGTGAGTTAAATCATATGGAAGTGAGTCAAATAAAAATAACTATAGAAATTCATAGAATTACTTGTGATATGTGATACAGCCCCCTGAGTGATGTCCTAGCTCTATTGAAAGCTATGGATTTTCTCCACTGACATGAAGACAGAGATTTTTCAACTCAAGTATATCATAATTGAGGTTTATTGCTGCTTGCAGTGAAAGAAAAAGCCACCACTTATTGAATTTATTTAACTTATATTAAAAACAAATACTCTCTCCTCATTTAAATGCCTAACCAAGATTAGTTAAGACTTACATGACAAACAGACAAGATGAACACTAGCAAAGAGAATAGTCACACCAGGATGCATGTGGAAAAATGCTGAATTGGAAAACAAAGATGCCATTGCATGAATAGATAATGTAATTTTTACTTTCACAATAAGGAAGTAAATAATAATAATAACCACCTCCAGATGGGTTGTTAATGAGTTACTAACTATTTGCAACAGCAGTGAAATATTTTTAATGTGTCTTCTCCTGAGAAGTCAGGCCCAGGACAGACCAGCACTGAGTCTTTGAGTCATTTTCATCCTTGAGGAAGGGACGTTTGTAAATCTTCAGGCAAGGAGAACTTTTTGCCAGAGTAACTACCAACCAGTGCTCTTGGAAACCTTGCTGTAAAGCACCAGGAATACTCAATAAACACTGATGGCAGCAGGAGCTTGAGAGAAGTTACTAGTTTATGGAAGAGAATTCACGATATTTACCTCAGTAGTTGTTTTAAAAATGGAACTTACTCAAATATTAATTAGCCTGCTGCTAAGAAACTATTACCTGAATATTTACACGGTTACAGAATCCCATGAAGAGTTGATATTTAACTACTAGTTACATTTAACACAAAAATTTACATTCTATTAAAAGGAAAAATGCAAGGATATATTATCTTCCCTAAGATCCAGTTGCCATATTTTCATACTTTCTTTTTGGATGAAAAACAGACACAGAGTCTAAGCAGCTTTTATAGGACATGGTAAACATTAAACTCACTTTTGCTTTATATTTTCAATTTAATTTCATATCTTGGATGGGTTATGTAAATGAAAACAGCTAAAATTTTAAATACATCTTCACATTATTTCTTCAGTTGTCTTACTATGTAATCTTTGAGTCATGGAAGTGCTCAATACTTCTAGGTCACTTCAAAATGTGTTGATTTTCAAAGAATGCAGAAGAATTTGGCCCGGAAATCTCAGTATTTTGTGTGTTTCAGATGTTCACAACAGCCATCCAGGGATTAGGATTTTGCCAATGGTCTGGGAGTTGCAGTTCTGTGGGGTAGTGATGTTTAGTTCTGTCTCATCACAGTCACAGCAGTAAGAATGAAATGCATTCTGACTGGTTTCTTTCTTCCTCTGACGGTGGAAGCTTTCTGCTCTCTCTTAATTATATCATGTTTCATTATATATTCCACTTGTGAGGAAGAGGTCTGGATGGTGAACAGTTGTAAAGGGAAAAGATTGAGGCCACAATATTATTTGGATACACTGGAAACCTCCCTTAACACCAAAAAAAATTTGCATCATATCAACCATTCCTACCAAAGATAAAGTGATTTCAGGTACATTTTCAAGTGCAGTCTTCTTTTTTGCCAAGCAGTGTTATGTCAGTCTAGATAATCTCTCAAGTGAAGCCTAAACTAAAGAACACAAGAAAGGCATCCTTCTGTTCTTATCCCTTCTAGAAAAAGACCTGACAATCTTTAATGCTTATTAATAGGAAAAATATTTAATATAGTCTTCACCTTCATGTCCTGGCTGCAGTGGAAAAAGGTCAGTGCTGAGCTGCAGAGCTGACACTGCATATTACACCTTTATGCTGTAAACAACTGTACACAGGTTTACTTGAAAACTGTAGTATTTAGTTCTCTACTTGAAGGAGAAAATAGAATGCCAGTAAGGAAAAGGAGACATCAGGTAGCAATTTCTTCTATTTGTTCTTTTTCATTACTGGGTGTATTCCCCCATCCCCATATTTCAAATAGCAGTAGAAGGAGAAGGAACCATAGCTAGAAAAACATGGACATCATGTCCCTTCCAGGTCACACCTAAATATTTGTGTACCAGATGAAAGGGCCAAAGAGGGAGCCATCACTGACTTTCTACAGTTAACTTCATTTAAAATGAAGTTACCCTGTACAGAGAAAAGCTCACCTGACATTTGAAAACAATTTCTCCTAGAAATAAAATATGTCTGGGTCTTTTAAAAGTAGTTTTGGCTAATGAAAGCCCCTGTGAAAGAATTTCAGACAAAGAATTGGACTAGATGTGTACTGTGAAATTGTGTAGCAATCTCCTATAATTGCAAGAAATAAATAGAAAAAATCAAGAAATAACACCCAATAACCTTGTCACCTTCTAGAGGATGTTTAAAGCAAACTCTCTGCCAAAATTTCTAGCAAAATTTGTGCAGCCAATGCAATATCCCTGGCTTCAGCAATGGTGAAATGCTAGTGTTGTCTGAATCATCTAAATTGCTTTGCAGGAATGTAGGAAACATACTGATTAAGCCCTTGCTGGCTTTCAGCATTGGCATTGCTCTTGTTGCTGGAATTAACAGACACCACTGGTTGTAGAAAATGTAGTCTGGTGCACGTTTTAGTGTTAAAGCAATTTTGGGCAAGACAAACTCTGGTTTCTAGGCAAGAGTTTAATGCATCAGTTTCACCAGTCAGCCAAGAGAAAGGAAAATAATGATTTTGGGTCCTCAGTAGAATTTATTTTCAAATTACAGATGGCTTCAGATGTGCTTAGAGAGTTGGGGTTTTTCTCCAATGAATAAGGCTTTAGGACACACAGGAAAGTCTCTAATTTAAATTGATACCACTTGAACTGCATGGTAAGAGAAATAGAAAATGGAGTGAGTTTTAGTGCATGATGGTCCAACTGATGTAATTGCTGATTCACCAGCTGGCTGCTAGGCTAGAATCATCTCACTTGGTACTGAAAGAAAGCACTTGCACTTATGAAAAATATCGTTATTATGATGATAACATACTCTTGTTTAAATGTTACTCTGTTTGCTGAGGAAGGGCAGCAGACATTGAAAAGAAAGATTACAGTTAAATTGTGACAGAGAGTAGATCACAATTCGCAACCTCTGTCACTATAAGAGTTGGGCGGGTCAGTGGTAGCACCAGAATTGAAACCTCTGTGTTATGGAAATTCTGCAGTGTGTCAAAATTCACTTTCCTTCCAGAGAGGTTTAAATGTAGCTACCAATGCACTGTGCTACTTGAGTTAATATAGTCCACCAGAATCTATAAGAGATTTCTCTACCAAATAAATATGTATGGAGGATATGGCACAGATTTTCCCAGTCTGAGCCAGGAGATACCTGGCCATTGGAGTTAGGATAGGACCTCTGGGTTGCTCCATTATATGTATATAGCATTTAGGCTGGGTTTTAGGTTGTAGCACATTTTAGAAATTAATTATTTATCCAGGTTATAAGTTCTGCCTGTAGTCATTGGAGAGAAGTACTTTCAGAAGGTAATTAGCAGCACTTCAACATAAAGGTCTCCAGTGGCATACTTGACTCTGGAGATCTTGCTCTTACTCTCTTTCTCCCTGTTCCTCCCTCTGTTAACTTTTGGGGTAACTATAGAACTAGCTAAGCCCAGGTTCCTAAATTTCAGTCAAATTAAATTATCTGACATGTAGCTTTAGAGAACTCAGAATTTGGTATGTATATCAATCACTTCTTGAATTATAGTGTCTTGGGATCAACTGAATAGAAATCTTTACTTTCCTGAAGTTATGTCAGTTTTTTGCCATAACTTTTAAGAATTCTTTCCTCCCTTGAGCATTTATTTTTATTTAAGATTGCCCACCAAGCTACTAATTGGACTATATTTCATTTGTTTAGCTTATTCTTGTATGGACATATTGACATCAACAACATTTGCTCCACTATTCAAATTTGCATAATGATGCATGCATGAGATTTGTAAGGCTATTATGCAATAATAAGCTTTGTATTTCCATAATTATGTCATAAGCAAATCTGCCATGAGTAGTGTCAGTGAAGTCAAATAGGAATGACATTACAGTCATAAAACATGAGAAAAACACTTGTCTGCAATAATATTAGTAATGACCTTACAGCTTCTGGTGCCCCAAGTGAAACTGGGTTATTGCAAAGTGCGTAGTTCTATGTGTGGTATAAGTGGGTTTATTAAAGCGAGATTTTGATCGCAAGTTTTCCACAGACACCATTGTGAAAAAAAGTTCATTGTTTTATTGAAACCTCTGGACAAAACTGGAGGAAGCTGGAAGTTTCTGTGATGAACTTCAGTTAGCCCAGATCATGGTATCTCGAGCTGTTGTGAGGAAGATGGGATGAAATTTAGAAGGGATTTTTTTTTCAACTAAATCTTCTCTCTTTAACTGATACATAAAAAATTACCTGTATCCCTTTCTCTTCCCTTTTTTCTCCTTTTGCTGCTTTAGAGAAGGCTAGCTGGAGAATGGGGCTTGAATTCTTTGGGATAGATGCATTTGTAATTTAAGCAGTTATAAAGGCAGTAAAAACAAAAAAAAATGTTTTTCTTTTCTTGGATTATGAGAATGCTCTCTTTAGCTCAAAGCTTGACTTAAATGAAACAAAACAGAATGCTTGTTTTTTCAGTTTATTATTTTCTTCTTAGCCTTTTTAATTAAAACCAGAAAAGTAGAAATGTGGAGGCTCTGCCAGCAGTCAACAGGTTTTAAAGAGAGAAGGTGAAGGGAGCAGAAAATGTTTAATAAGAGTTAGCTGAGTAATTAGCTGTTCTGAACATCTGAGTGTTCCTTCCACACAGATAATGCAGGCAGTTTACTATAAATATTGTTACCATATCAGATTGTTGCTTGCACAAGCATGTTTTATTACTTCTTTAATTTTTCTATAGCATTTTTGATTATACTTCTGTACTTTATTTTAGTGTTTACCCAGAATAATAATTTGTAGTCTTGAATCAGTAGTATTTGAAGGTCATTTTAAGATACTACTATATTACGTAATGCAAGAAAACAGAAACAATTTTTAGTCAAGCTTATCTTAATTGTACATATTCATTTACTTGTCTGTAAGTTGTTACTGTGGTTTTGAATATTGTGCTGTATTTTTATCTTTAATATACTATCTTTCATTATCAAATGACCATTTGAATATTATAACAATGACATTCCCAGAATTGCTATCATGAAAAGCATGTGTGGTAGAACACACACTATTCTGATATTGTTGAAAAAAGTCAGTAGTGTTGACGCTGTTTGGGTAAAGAGAAGTTCCTGCTCAAAGAATTAAAAAATCCCGGAGAAATCTTCTGAACCTTGTTATCAACTGCTCTTGATTTACTCTAAACAAAGATACAGTACACAAATAATGCAATGAAAGGACAAGTGCCTTTGAAATTGTAAACAAATGTGGCTAGATGTGTTTATGTTGGACAAACATGAGAATTAGCAAATCTGTGTGTTCACATGTTCACATCTCAACAGAAACCAAATTGTTCATGCAACTGATCATGTAGATTTTTATTGTGTTATGGTCATTTATTTCTACATATGAAATTAATTATACTGACTGAAAAAATGCAATTCATCCCCACAATTACGTCTGTTGTCTGATTTTGCCTGTAAGGAACAAAATATGTATACAAAGAAATGACAAATTGGAACTAAGTGCATATTTCTCTCAATGTTCCAATAAAAAAGCTTTTTGAACCAAGGGCACAGACTGCCTGACCAGTGAGCTGTGTGATAAAGCACAAACAGTGCAGGAAATGAAAACCCTGGGAGTAGCAGATGATGTGGGCAGGAGGCACAGGTATTTCACTCAACTCTATCTGGTTCTCTCCCCAGGCTCTCAAAGAAAACTTAAACATTATTTACTCAACCATGTGCTAGTTAAAACCAATATCTCTAGACCATCTGTTCAGGAAGATGACCTCATGCAACTTTCTGCCCCAACATTACGTCAATGTAATTCTGACTAATCAATCTCTGCTTGATTACATTGTCTTACCTATAGAGAAGAAAAAGGTCGACTTAGATTTAGCTGGGTATTTCAGCATCATTTTGTGAAAAAAAGTAAGACCCTTCGTTGTGATAAAGTGGCTTGGCTCTCTTGGATGATGGGAGCTTCTCTGATATTTGCCAGATGAAGGGCTTGGCCATGTATGTTCAATACAGCAAACTATAATTTTGCAATTTTTCACTGTGAAATGTGTTCCTTTTCAGAACACTCTTCAGAGGTATCAGCATTGTTTGGATCTTCAGGCTTTTCCCATATCTAACAGTCTATTATCTTCTAATTATGTATTCATATTAAAATGGGGTTGCTTTGACAATAAAATATTGTGGTGCAGTAAAATGGCTAAAATACTTCGGAGTAGTACTAAATTCTCAGTGTGAAGTGCAGTTGTGCATCATGGACCATGTATGTCGAAGTGGCTGTTGGTTATAACCAAAGTATCTTGCAAATAAATAAATTTAAAAGTAGTAAAACAGTTCAGTGTGTCAGCCTAGGAGTTTCTGAATGAAAACAAGTGCAAATAATGAACAATGGTCTTTCAAATTCAGTGTGTACATCCTTGGGTTTCCAGTTTAGCACAAAAATGGATGCCTGATGAGTACCTAGAATTGAGCCAGGAGTTTCGATCAATTCTACTTCATCTAATCAGGATAGTGTTGGGGATTTAATCTGTAGATGTACTCAGTATCCAAACTGATGAGAATACATTCATTAGTTTGCCTTTTCTCCATATTTTATATTTTGCTTGTTTTTTCACATCCAGTTTAAATTTACATGCATTAATCTTACTTCAATGGTGAGGAGGATTTGATTCAATGCTCCCCTTGAAATGTTGTGAAAGCCTGGTTAGGCATTCTAGCACTGAACATGGTTTTACTGAGCATTTTCACATGTCCCTGTCACTTCTGTTTATTCATTCACACCTTTGCTCCTTTCTGATATAGTTCCTGTTTGTTGCCAGGCAACTCTGGCTGTATTATGCAGGTTCTGCAGTACACCCAGAACTAAATTGCAGTGCACAGTAAAGCAATAACTGACGGTAGGCTGTACTTTTTTCTTAATCACACCATACCTTTGTTTTCCAGCTGTTTGTTTTTAATTAAAAAATTAAAACAAGTTGCTCATCTGAAGGTTGAACACTTTCCAGGTATGTACTCAACAGAAAAAGGAGATTGATCAGGAACACAATGAAATGTGGAAAAAAAATTGAAAGACATATTTATGTTTATTCCTGAATCTTCTAAATTACCTTTGGGGTGTGCCATTGTCTTTTGAGGCATTGCTGTTTTGATGAGTGTTTTCACACTTCTCAGCTTAACTGTGTTACATCAGAGTGTTAGTGAGCATCAGCACTGCCTAGAAACAGGCAGAGATACCAGGGAATTGAATAATCTCTTTTTATTTACATTGTTGTAAAACTTCAGGCACAAAGAGATTATGTGTATGTGTTTTTACAGCACTGTGATATGTGGAGCTGGTGACTGGTGTTGTTCTATCCATTAGAGCTATAAACTTCTTTAATGAATCTGGACAGGGCATTGCAGGGGAAACATTTTGTATAAGATCCTGGAAAGTCTTTCTAAAAAGACAAATAAGAAAGGAAATTTACAGTTGCTGTCAATAAATACATGTCTAATGCTGAGGAGAATAAATCTCACACACGGGAATTCATTTACATACTATTAAAGTTGACATGTTAATATCAAAGCATTAAAATATGTAAATAGTACAAGCATGCACAAAATCCTAATTATTGCTTTACATTATCAACTCATTTACTCTCTGATATTTTATGACTATTCAGCTGTGTCAGCAAGCAATTATAAAAATCTACTACAACTTGATGGTAATGCATTTCTGTGTATCTCCTTTTCTTTCCAAAAACATTCTTCCAGTCCTGGAAGGGAACAGAGTGGAAAAGACTCATATTGCTGAGTGTCCTTTTTGCATGAACAACATATGCTTTGAGTTTCTAGCGGTTCAGTGGTCTTACTTTATACTGCTTACCAAAAAAGGCAGATTTATATGCAGGCTAATGAGAACTGACATTTCTTATGCTCTCTGCTACAGTTACAGTGCAAATTTAATCCATTGCAGGTGTTATATCATTACCAAATAAGCTGGAGGCATATGAGCACTGAGAAAAAACAGTTATTATGATGGAAAAAGATGCTTCGTTTTATAAAGTATTGTACCTTTTCAGTCATAAAGTCTTTACAGCAGGGAAGAAATTTGTCATAAAATCTGTACTGCCAACCTGTAATAAGACAGTCTCTTTTTTTCCTCCCAGTAGCTTCAAACAGCTATTGAAAGCAGACAGCAGTGATGTGATATTTCTTGATTTCGCTAAAAGTGTCTGAATTTTGATCATGCTTTAAATTAAATGGAAATTTCTATGGCAATGTAATATTGCTATTGTGATGAGTCTCTTGATTAATAAAAAGAAACATTTCATGTCACAACAATTTGAGATATACCAGACTCTGTTATGTCAGTTCTTTAGTGGTCTTAAAGAGCTGCTGCACAGAAAAAAAACCCTAAATCACAGAATTATAGTATAGTTTTTGTTGGAAGGGACCTCAAAGATAATCTCATTCCAGCCCCCCTGCCATGGGCAGAGACACCTTCCGCTAGACCAGGTTGCTCAGAGCCCTATCCAACCTGGCCTGGAGCACTGCCAGGGATCCAGGGTTAGCCACAGCTTCTCTGGGCACCCTGTGCCAGGGCCTCACCACCCTCACTGGAAGGAGTTTCTACCTAACACCTAATCCAAACCCTCTTTCAGTGGGAAGTCATTTCAGCTTGTCCTGTCAGCACATGCTCTTGTAAAGAGTCCCTCTCCATCTTTCCTGTTGGCTCCCTTCAGGTACTGGAAAGCTGCAATTAGGTCACCCCAGAGGTACTCTGTTCCACGCTGAACTATCCTAATTCTTTTAGCGTTTCCTTGTAGGAGGGATGCCTCATCCCTCTAATCATCTTGGTAGTTTCCTCTGGGCTCACCACAACAGGTTGATATCCTTCCTGCAGTTTATAGACTTTGTATAGAAAACATTAGTGTTACAACTAGAGTTTTATATGTATTAGAAAACTGACTTGAACCCTTAGTTTGAAAAATTTACTTTTAATTTAATTGGGAAAAACAAGGTTTAAAAGAAAAAAGATGTTCTGAAAAACAAGGTTTTTAAAGAAATGATGTTCTGAAATTATTTTAATTATTTCTTGTTCATAGAGGGTTTCTGTAAACTGGTCAGTTCTTTTTCCTCTCTTCTGACTAAACATAAAGGGAGTGAAATTGTGGAGGATTAGAGCTGTAATCTGAGCCTATGGTGTTGCTGTGGAATTGATGTGATAAAATAAAGGGAGCTATGAGATTGGCAGAAAAAACTTCTGTTAAAGAGGAAGTTATAGACAAAAGGCTTTCACAAAACTATTTTAAGCCGACAGCAGATGACACAAGATTCAGGATTTAATGAGCCTTAAATGCCATCGAATGTGCCAGATGTACAGATATAGTATGAAGTCTGTACAGTTGCATATCACCACTCTTTTAAAAGCCCTCAAAGCTCACACAGTCATAAATTTAGTCATAAGGTGCTCAGAAATAATGCCCTAACCCCATTTCAAGTTGTAGCCATCATCTGTCCCAGGTTAGATTTCATTTAGACTGCAGCAGTTTCAAGCTCAGTTTTCCTAACACCACGGATCACTTCCAAGGTATATCATTTTGCAGGGTGCACGTGGGGGTGACTCTCAGGTGGCCCCAGCAGTGGCTAGGTCTCTGTGAGCTGTGCAAACACATCTCCACGCTGTGCCTTGGAAATTTCCTCTCCAGCCTGCGACTGCTTCTTGCCAGTGCTCCCTTTCTTTGCTCTTCCTCCCTTGCTGGCTTCCTCTGCAGAGATTTTGATCAGCCACAGTTTCCACCGATGTGTTATTTTGGTTTCTCTGTGTGTTTGTTAGGGCTGTGTTCAGATCTCCAAGTAACAGTTCTGTGCCATTTTTGTGCTCAAGTGCCAGAGAGTTGGGACTGATTTAGATGCTTGCTCTCAGTTTTGGTAGACCTGGTGTGCCAATGCAGTTGATGGAGAGAGAGAGAGAGAGAGGTACTTTATATTCTGACCCCTGGAATGCAGTCATGCCCTATCGTCTCAGGTAACTGTCTCCATGGTGCTTTTAAATTTATGTTGTGTTGGAAACACTAACATCCATCCTGTTTCTGACAGCAGTAATCTGAAAATACTGACTTTGAGGTATATAATAATCTATTAGTGCAATAAATTATTTTATCAACAGTAATTTTCCAAAGAATGCTATTTCAATGGGATGGAGTTCTCTACTTCTCACTACAGGCTGAGCTTGACAATCCATTACTGCTGCAATGAGAAAAAAACCAAAATTCAGAAATACTGGAATATTCCTGCACTACATTTCAAACCTTTTGATTTTAAAATTCAAAATTACTTATTAATTTCCAAATCGATACAATTTACAGAATAAGTGTAAGAAAATAATAATAATAATAATAATAATAATAATAATAATAATAAAATAATAATAATAATGTCATTTCACTTCAGGGCAAAGAAAACATTTCTGATAATCAGAATTTATTTTCCATTTTGTGATTCATCTGCTAAGCCAAAATGTACATCAGCTGCTCTGTTTCCTTATGCTTCTAATTTTTACATTTTGCCTTGAAGTAATACCCTGATCTGATTTAGTCTGAAATGTATATTCTACCCAAGCTAAACGATTGCATACCTTTGTAACAAAATATAAAAAACAGAGATACTTTAGGTTCTGCTTTTACTGGCTGTAGACTACGAGCTTCCTAGTTACATCACAGTACTTTACAAAAATATCTGCTGGTCCTAGTGGGCAGTGCTGCCGGGGCAGCTCCCTGTGCTGGCCCTGCCTGGCTGCAGAGAGGATCCCTGGCTGCTCCCTCGGAGCCATCTGGCAGCGAGCGCCTGCCCAGAGAGGGCCCAGTGCCAGCCAGGGACCACTGCTGCTCCTGCTGGCCTGGGATCCTGTGCTGTCCTTGGATGGCTGCAGCAGGGAGGGAACCGTGCCATCCGCGCCTCTCCCTGCTCGGCCGCTGTGCGCTCTGGGGAGCGAGCAGGGCTAGCCTAGCCTCTGGAGAGCAGCTACTTGTGACGGGAATAATTGGGGGCGGGTTTTGGTGTGGATTAAATGATCATTTATTGCATTGTCCTTCAGGAGTGGAATAGAAACTCTTTAGTAAATTCATAAGAATATATGCACCCAAAATGAGGTGGACTCCTTATAAACATGTAGAAATCTATTTTGGGGGAAGGTATAGCTTAGTGGCTGTACATTAAATGCTTTATACATGCAGTGGTCTTCCACACAGGTCTCAGTTCATGTTTCAGGTTCCAACAAAAGCCAGTGCAGGTGTGGAGATGAAGTGGGACAAAAAGTGATGATGAGGTTGAAGGATGGGTTATTTTTTCCTCTGAATTCATGTTGCCAGCTCTACATACATCAAAACCAGTGAAATATCAAGAGTGTAATTTAAATACCTGGGAAGAACAAAGTTGAAACATACTGGTCAGAATCAAGGAAGAGAAATTTGCTTGCTTTAAAATGGGGAGCACAAAGGTTTGTCTCCCACTTGTATTTATTTCCTCTCTCAGCTTCTTTTGTTTAATATACCTATAGAAATAACAGATTGGGGGTATGATTTTTGTTTGTTTGTTTTATACACAAAGCTTTCTTCTATTCGTTTAAAAACTCCACATATTCTCAAATAAAAAGCTACTTTTGCCTGTGTGCACTCTGCCATTATTTTCTGGGGTCTTGTTTTTCTGCAGTAGTAGCCAGATGAAAAACATGTGACTTTTCTAATAAACTAATACAAATGAGATGCTGCCAAATGAAAAAACCCTGGAAATTGGGGAAAGAAAGACAGCTTGAAATCTCCCCTGAAGTCATGCTGCTATGAAAACAAATATGCTCCACAAACATATGAATTACAGATAGACTTTGAATCTTTGTTGAAATGGTTTTGGCTTTTCTTACCTCATCTCAAGATCTCATATTAACAACTGCAAATCTTTGTATAGTCAGGTGTGTAAATATTAGATGTATACCTGGACTAGAAGAATTATCCACAGGAGATGGAATTTCTCATATAATCTTGTGTATGTCTCATGTTCCGCTCTTGCCACCCATCCCAAACTAGATACCATTTTTCTAAGAGGTCAGTTTTGTCCTCTCATTTCATCCTATAATACAACCCTGAAATTTTGTATGTTTGTTCAATGGGACATCACCTGAGTTTACGGAAAGGGAAACAGGTCCCTTAACTTTGGTAGTGTATAATATTTGCAATACACTTTGCTGATAGCAACTAATCAAATACCTTATTTTGAGATTAAGTGGGGGTTATTATTCATCTGCGATGGATTTGGGCCATGGAGAAATAGAGAGCTGACTGAAGCTACACAATAATGTTGTGATATAAAAAAGATTAAACTTGCAAGGCCTTTGTCTCCAGTTCTGTGAGAAACTTGTGCACATTCTAAAATTTAGCTATCTTTTTATGTCCTTGCCTGTTCAGTAGGCCATGAAATCCTGTGCTGTGAGCAGAGTGTCTCATCATACTCACTGTCTGCCATAGAAAAACAAATTTAAAATATCACTTCTGGAAGAAAACCAAGGTAAAACCTTTGGAATTGCTGTACGAGGTGTATTAGGAACAAATCCCCTCTGACGGTGCTTCTTTTTTTGACCTTGCTAAAGCTTTTGCCTGCAACTCAAAAATAGGTGCACTGTGAGCTGCATTTTGGCCTTTACCTCACAGGATTTCTCTGTGGATTTACCTGAATTCAGCTCAAAGCCTTGCTCTGAATGGATTGTGACACAGATAAATGCAATTTAGTGTTTAAATTGCAACGAAGTTGATCTTTAGAAATAAATTAGCATCTTGTCTTGATACTAGTGGGTGAAGTGTTGCACATAAGTTAGTACATGATGCTTACTAGGAGAAAATTAAAATAACTTGTGTACTACATAGTTAAATGGTTTCCAGCTGGGTGTTTCTTCCCATGGCTGGGTTAGTGCTCCTTTTTTTTTTTTAAGCAGGTGAAATAGAAGACCAGATTATGAAATTAATTTAACTGAAGTTGAATAAAGAAAAAAATATTTTTAAGTTCTAAACTATCAAAATTACATGATTTTTATTAATAAGTGTGTTTGTGTTGTTCCAAGAAGGGAATTGAAATTGTAATGTTTAGTTCTGCCACTGTGTACCCTGAGATTTTGATGGGAATTCTCCACTGGTTTCCTGCTATTTGTTTAGTGATATTACCATGTGCTTGAGAGGAGTGACAAACAAAGAGGGATTTTAATATTTGTATGATTTAGGCTTACTATGTAGTGTTTATCTTTTTAACTTAACCTCAAGATGCTGAAAAATACTTCTTTTGCTGTTGTGGTTGGAAGTCCTGCTAGGGCTCAGGGGTTGGTGATAGGATATTATCTTGGCTACTTCCAAATGACTGTTGATATTATTCTGTTGCCAAATAAATGCAGTCAGACATGATCATTGTTAACATGCCTGTTTTGCTCTTGGTCTTAGAACAACATTTGGTATGAAAATTCAGTCTCTGCTACTGATACGTGAACTTTTTAGTGAAAAAAAGCTAAAGTGTCTGTGAAAGACATTCATACTAATCAAACTGTGATGAATCCTGAAAAATGCTGTATGAATACTGACAAAATTTGCAATCTGTGGTCTTTGAATTAGGTATTGGAATATTTACATTAAAAATTATTATTACTTGTCACACAATAGTAGACCAAATTAAGTTCATGAGTAAGGACTGGATCTGTTATCTAAAATGTGCAAGTAATCCTTTTGTGACAGAAACTGTTATTTAAGATCATAAGGAAAAACAAAATCAAAGATTGTTTTTACTAACACTTCATCTTTGCTGATTTTGTATATCTCTGCTGGGTATTTCTTTCTGCTTTTCCACCATTTCAACAGGTCTTTATTATTAGGAGATTTAGTTAGAACAGGCTCTCTGATCATAAATCCATATACCACTAAACAAGTTGTAAATGACCTAAGTAACCATGAAGGAGACAAAAAGCCTGGAACTCTAGAAGTAGCTGAATTTTAATACTCTGTTGGCATGCTGCCTATTGACTTGTGCTGCAAGCAGCTTGTCAGGAGATGAAGGTGCTGATCCTTTGCTTATTTGTAGAAAAATTTTTCATACAACTCATCTCAAATTATTAGTAAAACAAGAAAGATCATCAAAAATTAAATAAGTCATGAGAAATTGTGTGACATAAAGAAAGTTAGAAAACATTAAAATTGTTGAAAGAGAAGAAAAATGTTTTCTGTTGATTTACTACAGAAGCATGAACAGATGTGGTAGTCCTTATGGCCTTCTGTAGAATATAAAAATTAAATGCCTTTTGTTCTGACAGTTTTTAAAAATATTGTGAACTGTGGTTAGGGATACCAAGAAGTAGATGAAAGGACTTCAGCTGGAGGTGGTTTAAAGAACAGTTCCAGTACAACTGTGTGTACTGTCTCACCTTAAGGTAGAGGCACAGAATATGTTCTGGTGCTCTCAGTCTTCTGAAGAACTGGGGCTTCAACATCTCGTTCCTGCTTTCTTTTTCTGGAACTTCTACTATGAAAGTGCTGATCATCAACCTTGTTTCAATTAAATAAAAATAATCACCTGACCTGAGTGCAACTCAAAGTGCATCTGGCAGCCCTTTTAACCAGACAAGCACTTAATCACATTGCAGCAACTTTGCCCTTAATGATACTGAGCTGCTCAGCTTTTCCTGTCCATGGCTTGAATGGTTCTAGGAAACAAGAAGTGTTTTTGACTCTACTTTCTCTGAAATATTTCGCTAGATCTCTACCTGGTTCCATTTTTGGAAACAACAAACAGTTCTGGAAGCCATGCCTATTCTTTCAGATTATTCAGTAGCAAACACAGCTTCTCTCAGACACCTGGCTGTGTGGGCACTGGGTTCAATTTGTCTGTTTGAGACCATCTGATGGTGGCAATGTGTTACATGTTGTATTTCACTCTCTTGGGTTTCGTTTTTTCTTAGGTTCTCCAGATAAAGTGTCATTTGTGTGCAGACTGTGCAGCAGAAGAAAAGTACTGTTTGCTTTGGGAGTTTAGAATAGATGCAGACATAGACAATAGCAGTAAAGACCCTAATAAACATCTGAGGAAATGTTATTGCTGTGGAGTGTTCCCTGGACTTTGGTGGCAAAATCCTCCAAGAGATGTTTTTCTGGAAGGCAGTTTGTGTTCAAAAATTATGTTGTACACAGCTCCAATTTTTCTCCAAGCCTGCTTTGAGCGTGAATGATATCTTCCTACCCCTTCTCCCTGCCTATCATCTCATTCCCCACTGACGTTTGCCTTTGGCAACATGCCCTGCCCGATCAGTCGCTGACCTGTGCAATCTCTTTTGCTTTAAAAACCACCATCAGGACAGTCTGAAGATCTCTGTCTTCTGAACTAAAAAAAATTTTTGCTTCCTGAACGCTAAAGTACCAAAGAACAGAAACTCAACGAGCTCTGTAACTTTTGTTGCCTTGTAAATGAAACTAAAAATTGTGGGTGTGTGGTAATACCTTTCCTGTATACCTTACTTTATGAATTTCCTGAGGCTTCCTGTGATGTGGACCTGCTGATTTCTTCATTCTTTTTTGAGTTTTCTTTTTGGAATGAAGAGTTGATTTCGTGGGGTGAATTTTCAGTCCATGGATTTTTCTGGCCAGAAAGTAGCCACACTTTCAGACATGAATTTCTGCTTTTGTGACCATTGTTAACTTTGGCTTGAAAGTTATACCAAAAGATCCTTAGTTCAGACACACTTTAGTAAAAGTTTCATTAAGGGGGAAAAAAAAAGAATGAAAGAAATAGAGAGAAGAAAGGCCTGGCTGGTGTCCTTATAATCATGCAGTGTCCATGGCTGGGAGCAGTGGTTCAGCCACAGTTTGGCAGCTAACTGCAGAGCCTTGTTGGACTGAGGCTGCCTTTGCTGCACTACAAAAGGCCAGTCTTAATTTATTTCTTCATATTCCAAAGCAAATTCTTTGTCTTCAGTAGTGTCCCAGGAATGTGTGCATTTGTTCACAAACTATAGCCCTGACACATTTACCTAGTTAGGTGATGGCTTTGAATGGAGTCATACAAAACTGAAACAGAATAATTTTCAATTTTATTTATTTGACACTGTGTGGGATCACTGTAGTTGTTCTTTCTGTTCCACTACTACAATAAAACTGTAGACAATACCCTACAGGAAACTTTTATACATAGTGAAAGCGCTTTTATTTTTAGAAGACTATAGTTCTCCACTTGGTGGTCTGCCTGTTAAAAGCAAACAGTTTAGAACACAGCTCAAATCAAACATTGAATACTGGCTATGCCACTCTTGATTCAGGGGCAATTGGTTTCTGCATTCTAATCTGTTACATTGTACAGGGAAAATTTGTTATCATATTTTATATATATAATATTTTTTATAGTTATTCTGCTGAGCATAATGGTAAATAAAACATTTCCTTACAGAAATTGAACAATATGTATGTAGCTGGGTCTGAGCATAAAATAAATCTGCATGTCTTTTACAGGCAGTTAACAACTTAACCTGCCAATATTCTTACCTGACTGGGTGCAATGGAGGGAGATGGGATAGCAGCAAATCCAGAATAAACCCTTCTCCAGAGATGGAGGGTACAGTTTTATCCCAGTGTTAATGTGGTTCTGTCTGCTTGGCTCAGATAAAATGGGAGGGAAGAGAGCATTGTGTGTGTATGAAATACTGCACTGGTATGTTTGGAGATGAAGTGATGAGGGAAAGAGTGAAAGCCTTGCAACTTAAACCAGGGAAAGAGCCATTAGGAGAGATAATGCAAAGAGGGGGCACAGCCCTTGCAAGCAAAGCATTTCTGCTGTTTAACCACATGTTGAGCACACAGTTCCTTGGGTCTGGGGCTCAAAAATATTTAATTTTAAACAATTTTTAGCTAGTCAGTCACAAGCTTCGGGGAAGTAGGTAGTGCTTCCTGCTGGAGAGCCAACTAGCAGGACTAGGTTTTATATGCCAGGTACTTTGGGAATTATCTGTCCTCCTAAAAGAAATAAATATGGAAAAAACATGGGCTTTTCTGACCACTAAAATTCCAATTTTTCTATCTCTTATTGCAGACTATATAATCTCATGTGGGCTCTTAATCCAGTAAGATACAATTTATGCCATCATAAGACAATTTCTGTTCTGACAAGAAAAGAAATGTAGATGTTTAATTTGGATGCAAGAACTCAAGAACCCCACATTCCTTAATTTAAGGAAGTCATTAGAGCATTTTTACTAAGAAAACACAATTTATAAATTCTTAAGTTTACAATTCATAAGTTCTTTCTGAAAGTTTTTTATTTACTACCTATGTCTAGACACAAACTTACATTTTATATTAAAAAATTCTCATATTTACAAAAGATGAAAAGCTGATTAATAAAATAATTATATTTATCTGCTTTTAATTGCCAATTTTTTGGATACATGATTCTATTATGACTGTAAACTGTAGATTAATTTAGCCAAGCAAATGCAGTATATTTGTTTTTAAACTCTCTGTAAATTGTACATTTTGTTCATGCACCAGATAACTATATCATATATAATTATTAGATACTTACATGACATTTCATTTTTCACTATGTCTACAAATGTTTAAATTCCAGTGTCATAATGCTTTAGATTATCTTTATATCCATATATTTAAGAATGTAGTCATTGTGATACTGTATTATGACAGCAACATTTCTGTTTCTTCCATCTCAAAATGGAAATTCAAATCCAGAATTCCTAATCTTATTTCCATGTTTAGGTGTCTAGTCAGTGAGAGACAGTATACCATGCATTCGGGATGAGCTTTAAAATAAAATACTCTAGTGTAGGGTATTTTTACAGCAGCTCTGTGTTTCTGACACCAATTTAGGTGAAGTCAAGATAAAACACCTGGGTGTATTTTACGGTGCCTTTTTTTGTTTCTCCTGGTTTTCTCTGTTGTATATCACGTGGTAATATAGGATTGCACTGTTTCTTCCGTGACACCTTCCCTTACGAGGTGTGCAAAGCAGCACAGTTCACTGGAAGTTTTGTTTTAAATATTTACTTATAGTAGTGATAGAGGGTAAGATGCAGATCTAGGTCTGAAAAAAAGAGAGACTGTTTTGTGGTATTGAATGTGGTGAAAGGAGGTGAAGAGCACAGGAAATTGAACTTGAAAACACTCTGGATGTAGAACAGTTCATCTTGGGGCACAGACCAGTGAAAGGCTGGACTCCTCAACATTACCATCTGGGGGTGCAAAATAATTCATAAATACCTATAAACTACAAGAGAAAAAAGGGAATTTTCCAAACATTTTTTCTCCTTTGTGGCATTTTACCTTGTCATAATGTCCATACTTCAAGTTGTAGTGGTAAATGTTAAAAATATTTACATTGGAGCTATTCCGGTGGATGCCTTTACTGTCCTGAATTTTGCTAAATCAAATCCATGAATATTTAATATTCCTAAATGTTTCTACAAAGCCTATAGCCACTTTCAGGGTAAAACTCAATTGCCTCTGGCTCACACTGAAGAGAAGCTTCCTTTTGAAACAGCTATTCTTAGAAAACAGTGCTATAGAGCACGGAGCAGTGGAATTGCTATGCATAATGTTAGGGCAATTTCTTTCTGCCTTTAGGTGATATGACCAGCTGACATTTCAGCACAAGGATTCTTCAGAGCAATAGAGAGAATTTGATGTGACAGTGTCTCTGAGTCAAGCACTGAACTTAAAAAAGTATTCATTATAAATACAACATATGTACTAGCCTCTCATGTAATCAAAGAGTTTTCTCTGGTTTGTTGCCACATGTAGTTGTCTCTTTTTTTCTCCTCATTTTTATTTTGGCTGATGCATACTTAAATGATCACACTTCCCATGCACACACCACCGCCTGTGCCTGCACTTTGCAGGAGATGCCTCGTGCGTTGCCATTTCTGCTTCCCCACCTCTTGTGTTTCAGTTGGATTGATTCTCTTGCCAGGAGTGTCAGCTGGGGCAATATTGCAAGTGCAGGGGAGCTCGCAGCTCCTTGCTTCGGAGAGGGTGATAGCAGGAAATGTCACAGTCTGTCCTCATCAGTTTGGATTAAAGCTGGATGGAATATTTGGCCAATGTGCTAAAGACAAAGCAGAGCGTGTTGGAAACCTGTGGTTTGAACAGTTACATCAGCAAAGGAACCAGCAAATAAGTCTTTATGAAGAAAAGAATTAGAAAACCTGAGCTGACTCCCACTAAATAAAAATAAGTTTTGCTTTTGTGAGTTTTTTGTTCATTTGTTTTCTTCTTTTTCATTTTTCACCCTCTAAAAATGGTATTCACCTAATATTCCTGAAAACAGGTAATGAAGTAATCTTTAGAATGCTGGATGACAAAATTTCTTTCAATGAATGAGATTGAGACACATAATTTCTCCACAACAAAAACCTGCCCTGTTGCTCGCTTGAGCTCACAGTTTGTTATTTCCAATTTCCTCTTTGGTTTTTCCAAGAAACTTGATGTTTCTTCTGCTCTCGCAGAGCAACAAACTTTGTTTCTGACTGGTGGAGGGCAGAAAAGATGCAAACCCAGAGAAGTTTTTGAAAAGTATGGATTTCTTTGTGGTTTGAAAATCTTCACTCTCGTCAACCCTGCAGTGTGTGGGTGAGAAAGGACCTTTCAGTGGGTGGAGATGGTTTCTCTTTGCTTCTATGAACACCAGAATAGCACTGGGGTGACTCCAAGTGACAATCCCTGTAGGAGAACTCACAACTGCTGCAACCTTCTAGTCAGCTCCAACTGGGTCACTGATTCACTTTGATTGTAATGTTATCCATTTTCCATGGTAAATAATATATGTGTTATTTATGTGTTGCATTGTAATAAAGCCATTGCTTTTTCATCTCTAAGGTGAATGTTGCTGCTTTTCACAGAAAGAGAAAGTCTGCAAGTCATAAATGATCATGAGCTGTAACAATGCTCTACTGTACAGATGTTTTACAACAAACCAGTGGGACAGAGAATTCTGTAAATTTAATGACACATCACTTAAAACATCATATAATTACAAGGCGTAAGCTGGAATAAAAATTATACCTTTGCAGGTTAAGTAAAGAATGGCTAATAAAATTGTAACAGACATACATTATACAGCATGGGGTTCATAATGAATAATTGCTAGGTTATTAGTGCTTAACAGATTAAGGGTACTTCCATTTATTACTGTGCTCCACTAAGGATGAGCATTAATTTTTTTTCAAAGCAAATTCACTGGAAAAAGACAGTTTTAAATTTATGCTTGTAATGATTGCTACATGGTCCATTAAGACCACCTCTAAGTGAGCTTAATTTGTAGCAGATAAATGTACATGTCTACATATTTTTCAACGTAGTTTATGGTGCATCCTGCACAGCTGTGCCCAACTGATTAAATCCTCACAAAATTTAAATAGGAAACCCATTACATAGACAGTATTATATCCATTTATCATACACACATTTTCAATTTAACTCTCTAAGTCTTTGTGCAGGATATTTTCACTGTTTCATTAAATATGTATAGCAAGGCCATTTTCTCTTCTGGTTTGTTTTGTGCCTTTGTTTTCTGGGTTTGTTTGGATCCTACTTTTCAATTCTATCATCAAATAATTTAGAATTTCAGCAAACTGAACACCATCTACAACAATTATCTCAGTAATGATCCTAGATGTGACAGTCACTTAAAATCCTAGATCTAGAGAGCTCTGACCTAGGGAAAAGAAGCAGGGCAATAACCACTATGAAAGGAAAGGTGATTGGTACTAATAACCTCGTTTCCCTTTCTGAATAGATGCTGGACTCCAGATTTGTCTGGAGAGATAAACATACTAGATTTTGATAAATGTTGGGATTACAGATATTTGTCTCCTTTTCTTCAGCATTTCCTGTGAGTGACCTCTGGGCACCTCCTGATTTTGTTAAATTCCTTTCTAGAATCCCATTCTGAACTTTGCAGCTTTACCTTTGCTTTAGGTGTTTTGAGTCTCATATAAACCATAGTTGTGGCATATAGAAATGGAATTAGAAGCATTTGTCCAATTTTAGAGTCAATTTTACAGATCAAATTTAGCATCTCTGAATGGTTAGAAATCCCTCTTATTGTCATTGACTCTAGAGTAATTTAAAGCTGTTAACTTCACTTGCCCTGAGCCCTATGTAAAATAGATGGGATGAATTCCCTGTCAGCCAAGCACTGCTCTACTTGATTCAGACCCACTGAATTTTCTCTGGATCTGTTAAAAGCCTTGCCCATCTCATTCTGTGGTCTGCTAAGGTGAGCACAGGTTTGTTAAATTCAGTCGAGTCTGCACTGACAGAGCCCTGCAAAGTAAGGGACAACTTTTGTTTCAGGTGAAGGACCAGCTTCGTTTATCTTAGAGTAACAATAGGGAAACAAGATTTTAAAAGAACAAGAATAAATAATTCTTGTTCATTCACGTCTGCATTCCCCTAATTAAATGCCAGAGACAGATTCTGTGCTCTTCTACAAACTGAACAAACAAACAGAGCCACAAGGAAGTGCTGACCTCCAAAATCTTCAAGAATTGACAATTTACTATGAAAAGAAATGGCTGTTTAAATACTGCTTCTCTGGTAGCTGGCTCTGTTTTCTTGATATTTGTATAAAATTGAATCATGTGGCCTTTTGTTCTAGCAAAACCGAGTATTTTAAAGAGAAATTAAGAGGATTTGGTAATTTTGCTTTTCTCAGTGATGCAAATAGTAACAATGGTTTATTACCACCTTCTTTTTAGTCTACCTTTGAAGCCATTGTGTCCTTAAATGATTTTTTTCCCCTCAAAGTTGAGTGCCTTTTCCACAGAAATACCAAAACTGGTAGGCACATGAATTAATTTAAAAACCTTTCAGATGACAGAAGCTATTTTATATCCCTGTATTTTGAAATTTGTTTCAGTATATTAGAATTTTGATTATATATTTACAAAGGAAATGATTGGGGTTTTTTGTGGTGTAACACATTGTGAACTTACATGACTTTTCCATAGGATTTTGGTGTGAGCTAGAGGTAGTCCTGATATTTTTCAGAGCTTTTCACACATTTGCTCTGCTCAAGCCCCTTGTTTTGTCTTCTCATTTCATTTGTTTTCCTTTTAAAAAGCCAAGTCTGTGGGAAGGAAATAGGATTCCCAACTAAGAATACTCAGACAGTGCCCAGTTCTTCCAAACATCAGCTTCAGCATAAATACAAGGACAGACAGAGCTACATCATCCTTGAAATGTAGTGGGGAATGAACTTCCCAAATCTTGTAGAGAGAGTAGAAAAGTCTTAGGAGATTTTAAGGCAAAGGAAGATGTCCTTCGAGTGAGAATATGGGGTAAGAAGCAAACACTGTTAAAACGCTGAGGATTTATTTCATTATTGCAAATTCTCAGGTGCTCTGGGGGCAGAGCCCACACCTACAATCAGTGCTGCTGCCTCGGGGTGGGACTAAAAACACTTGGGGAACCAAATGCCTCTTGTGAAATAGGAAAGTATATCTTTAATAAGCCCTATAAATGCAAAATTATGGACTTACGATCTTAGGAGATTAGAGAAATGCTTGGGAACAGAGAAGTCAAACCACATTAAAAATGTCCTAGATACTCGTTTCTGTTCAAACATTACACAGAAAAAGAAGCTGGGTGAGCTGGACAGCTCTTAACAAGCCATAGGCGAGGTCAGAGAGGTAAAGACCTCTGTGAGGATTTGAACATTGAGACCTGTGCCCCAGTTCATTCAAAGACATCTGTTACAGTATTCATTTTTTTCAGTAGGAGTCAGCTGTGACCACTAAAGTGCTGTCTCCGTGGTCTGGACAGTAGGTGGGTTCTTCAAAATGTGAAAAAAAAGTTTGTCATCACAGATGCGAAAATAATGTCGCAAGTGTATACAATATTATTTCTAGATTTCAGGGAGAGGATGTTTTAAAGGATAAGGAACTATAGGTGGCTTGCAGGTAAAGTCTAAAAGAGAAAACTTATTAACTAATAGTATTAGAGGCTATCCAGTATCTGGTGATAGTCTTTTTCATGGAAGGACAAAAATATGTCTTTCAGCTCTGCATGAGGTTTTTGGAGCCTTGCTTGTGATATCAAGGAATTGTTGTCTGTCAGGTTCTAGCATATAAATACTCACTCACTTCAACTACATTAAAAACTACATTGTGCTTGTGATGAAACTGTCCTTTGCATGCTTAATGGGTAAACATTTCAACAGAAGTGTTTATTTAAAAAGGCGAAATAGTGCAACTGCATGAACCTGAGGAGGTTTGTGTCACAATCTGTTATCTTGAAACCCTACCAAGACAAACTTACTTCAGGGGAGTCTGTTTTATTTTGCTGCTGGCTGCAAAATGTTTAGTTGCAGAATAATCTTACAGAGAGCTGGTTGCTGATTAAAAAAAATTAGACTGCTCCCTGTATCATACTTTCAGAGTAATTTTCTTCACATGTTTTCATTTTTGAGGAATAGCTAAAGCATTCATACAGTATTGTTAAATAATCATTACAGTGGAAATTATTAATGCAGCTAATTATAAGTATCTAAGAATCTGTCAGCCCTTCAGTCTAAGGTTAACTTTTTCGGCAATAAATAGATGTATGAAAAAGACAAACTAGCTGTCTATCAGAAAATAGAGGACTATGTAATGATTTCTGGGCTATTTCCAGAGCAACGGAAGCGTAATTGGTAACTGGTTTACAAGCAGGAAAATGACTGTTAATCTACTGAGGATATTGAAAGCAATAACATTTTGGATGTAAATTATATTAACTACTTAAACATTTCACTTCTTGGGTGCTCAGCTGAACTGTAGCCCCTATTCTATCTTAGCTCAACCTTTATATTTTAAATAAATTTATTGAAGTATGGCCAATTCAGAATGCAGTTTAAGGTGAGACTGTAGTCCCAGCAGAGTCAGAGGTAGGACCTTGGCCTAAAGCGAAGCTGAACAGTTCAAGCAAATTCAGTGAACAAGAAAAAAATGTATGTGCCAATTAAAGTGAATATAGAAAATATTTTCTGCATGAGAAAGGGACAAATGCAGTTAACAGGTAGTTCTTAACAGTTTTTTTTTTTTCAATGAGGATATTTTTCATCCTCCAAATGATAACCAATTAAAATATCTTCATGACTTAGGCAGACCTTCATGAAAATACATTTTGTCCTCGGAAGCAGGAGGTTTGATTATCATACAGTTACCACAGCACACACAAAACACCTGGTTTGAAAAGCAGAATGAATCATGTTTAATTAAACTTTGTTTCAATTGAGTTGACTTGCAGCTAGATTGGAAAGGACTTTCATGTTTTAACAGAATAAATCTCCAGACTATAGAAATATACAAATATTGCATCACTGCTCTAGACAAGCTTCGTGAAGCTGTGATTAGGACTATCTAGGATTTTGTTGCCTTTGTAGGGCTTTCTGGTGTATGATAATGTTTGTGAATTGTACCACATTGCATTATCTGGAGGTGTCATGAGCTGTATTCTTTGTGCTCCCCTGTGTGAGTCACATGATTTCTGATTATTTCTTCTACAGTTTTTCTTTCAAAGTATTTTGTGTTTTTTTAAACCATAGCTATTACATTATGTACCAAAACATTTCAAGCACTGCTCACATATGGGCGAAATATGAAATGTTTTCACATAACTCTGCAATGTGATATTAAACAGATTTAACACAGATTTAAAACAAACATAATAAAACCAAGTTCCTCTAAATTTAAGTCTGCATAGAACATGAATTATTTTTATTTAGATTGAAAACTGAGAAAACCCACCATTTTTTCTCTATTGCTAAGCTGTTCTCTGTTTGTTTCTAAACCCTTCTTTAAAAACCATTTTTTTCTTCCTCTGAAACCTTAGTGATTGTCACTCCTTTGATTTCTTTCTTTCTGAATCATTGTCCCACACTGTGTGTGCCTGCAAGGATTATGGAGCTGCTTGGAGTGGATACCCTGTCTGTCTGTTCTAGGGGCTCTAGACCACTGTGTGCCAACAGTTTTGCCCTCTGTTTTGGCTGTGTGTAAAAAGCACGATGCAGAAAGTACTTTAGATATGCAGTGTGGATAAACACAGAGGCTGAAGAAGGTGATCTGAGATATCCCACTTGCTGAGTAGGGAGCTGTCCAGCTGTGATCAGTCTTGTGATGTTGCCATGCTCTGGACTATGTTTCTGTTTCCTTACAAGTTCTTGGGTCACAAAAACTGCCCAGAGCTAGTGAATCTCTGTGCAGGAGAAAGCAGAAGGGAGAAGAATGAAATATTGGCTGGGTGATAGTAGAAGGGAAAAGCTTACAGGTCCTAAACTTGTAAATGATTTACATTTGGACATAAAATACAAGTTTGGGTTAAAGGTCTGGAACCAATATCGCCCTTTGAATTTATCAGCTTCCAATTCCCAATTTTCAGTGACTGTGAGCTGTGGAAGTTTATGGACTTTAATGCTGGCATTTCTATACCCTCGCAGCTTCTGGACAATTGCCAACTCTTGGGTACTCTGAATAACTGAATCTGTGCAATGGAGCAATCAGAGGAGCTGGTTCTGGCCCATCCATTGGTGCAGGCACATCCAGACACATCCACTCAAAAAATGTTCACTGCTGAAGTCACTTGTGGCCAGAGTCATCTTCTAAAAGACTTCTCAGGAGAAGCATATTCTTACCAAGTCCCCTTTGGCAACATGAGCAATTTTTTCTGCTATATTTTGTGGCTCATCCTTTGAATCATCCTTTAAGGGTATGCTCTGGGCAGAAATCCTATTTGCACTATTAACTTTTATTCTGTAATAATTCATTTAAAAACATCAGATAGTCTCTAAATAGGTGTTTTAGTAATGTTTTGTTAAAAAATAATAAATTCACTTCCTATTAAGTCAGAATTCTGCAGCCTCTGCAATGTAACCTTGACATTTCAAAACTCTTTTAAAGACCTTGCAGAGCCTTCCTGATAGACTGAAGAGTTTATTGTTTTATCAGAGGATATACTCAAAGGAACTGGTGATTTTTTTCAAGTGCTAATGTCTTAACCCTACTTGAACCTCAGATTTGAGTTCTGTATAAATGTATAATAAATATATAGAGTACATAACTATATTTATATTCTTTAAAAACAAAAATGGCTTACAAAATCTAATTAGTTTTTTCTTTTACTTCTGCCTAATTAGTTTCAGTTATTTGATTTTAAATCCATTGTTTTTTTCTGAATGATTTTGCAGTGTAAGTGTTGAAGGCTAATGTAATTGTCTGAATAAACATTCTGTTTGGAAGTGGGAGGTCACTGATATTCCTTAGTCAGGCTATTTTCTGTGTGCAGTTCAGATGACACCCAAGGTAGTGAAAAGTTAATGAAATCACCCAAAATCTTATGAAAAGTGTTCAAATGAATTTGTCTGGCATATATGAACTTCTTATCCCATGGACAAAGTCAGTCCTTCAGCTCAGTATTTATTTAATCCAGAGAGAAATCTTACTGCCTGTGGAACTTGGTGAGGAGCAGGCATTTTTCTCAATTCCCTTTTACCTAGGTGTATGGCATTTCTATCTTTGCTACCAAACACAAATTTAGCTTGTTATAACACCCTCCTGGAGCAGTGATGGAGTCCCACTCAAATATATCTTCTGACTCAAAGTTTAACACTGTGCTTCTACTGCTGGAGCCAATATGTTGCTGTGAAAACTCTTGGTGAGTACTTATGTGGAATTATTGAAGGACTCGACATTATTCTGTGAAGTATTAGCAACATTATTGAGTTCTTTTTTAATAGTGTTTTTGTTATCTCTGCCCTTGTAAGTTGCTTCTTCCAAATGTTATGGCTTATTAGTTTATATGGTATTTCCATTGCAATTATAGCCAGTACAGGAATGTTTTTTTTGCCTTTTTAGCACATTGTCACCATGCATCATTTTTAGATCCTCATTGCTCCTTATTAGAGGTTTTCTAAGCCCTCAGCTCTCACTGGCTATCGAAGCATGCTTATGATATAAACTAGCTAAAGTTTATGGAAGGATGTTGTTGCATTGGTGACACTCTGGTGTTTTATTGGGGTTTGTGAGTGTGTGTGTGATCTCTTAGGTTAGTTAAGTGTAATATAAATGTACATAAATATCAGAGAGCTGGTACAGCCTCTGCTGGAATGGCTTCATTCTCAGCCAGAATATGTGAGACCTCTGCATGCTCCCCTTCACCTCCAGTACGGTGTCACCTTCTTCTGGTGCTTATTTTCTTCCACTGGCATAGATCAAATAGGACACGATGGAATGTGTGAGATGAGTAGCTTTGGTTGTCTGAGGAATGCTTTAGGATCTTTAAAAAACACCCAATCTATTGGAAGATAAAGTGAAGCAGATGCAAATTATTGATGGGGCCCTGAGGAGATAATTCTAAAGGAAACAGTGTGATTTGCCTCATTTATTTCAATTTGCATTTTGCTTGGTTCTGCTTGGTGACTGCATGGCCTCTGTGTGTATTACCCAAGCATGCCATAATCACAGTAATTGAAATCAGGTCAAGAGGCTGAACCAGCTTCTGCAAAGCATTGACAAGAAGCTGCTCCATTCAGGAAGTCATGTGGCTTCAATGTTCTTGGAACTCACGTGGCATCAGTTCTTTTAGTCTGAGAGAAGGACCTAGGGATTAAAATTGTAAACTCAAACATTAGGAGACACTGGTCAGAATGTGAGGTTTCAGAGCCTTCTAGAGCAATCTGTGATACAGAATTATCTTTTTATACTGATCAATCATATTTTGTTTTTAAAAAATGCCATAATAGTGGGTTTTTTACATTTTAGGACATTTAAAATGTTTTGAAAATATTATAAAATTTAAATTTTAAAATAATTCTATTAAAGGCTGATGACTGTCACTCTGAACCAATTCTGTCTGATTTCCCCGAACAATAGTGATTATAGGCCAGACTATACCTTTTCTAATATTGTCAGTGGATTTCCTGATATATAATTAAAAGAAAACATGGCCATTTAATTCCTCAAACAGCAATAAAAATAGTGAACTCTGAAGAGTATGTATTTGGAGTATGAATAGTTGATTTTTCTTTCAAATTAGGTTTATAAGACTATTGTTAGTAGTATCATTTCCTTTTTCACTGCATCCTTGAGAGTGGCTGTTTGCAGACACACTATTATGAGAGCTACTTATTGTAATATCCTTTCTGAGGAAAGGCAGGCAGCCCGTGCTAATTGCTTTACAGAAACACTCTGCAGTGTAATATAAAATGTCACTTCAGCCCTGTTCATAAAGACCTGAGTTTCCAAATGTTCAGTGCATTACAATAGGTTTTGGGTTGGGCTAAATTGCACTATTGATTTTTTTGTAATTAGGTTTTAATGAATTGTATTCACTGAAGTTTACATTTGTCGAGGGACTTCAAAGATTGGATTGTGATCATTTAATTCACTTTATTTTTTTTGTGTGTATCTAACAGTAGAGACCTCCTGGAAATACATTCTAGGTGTCAGTATTTTTGTGTTAGCTTCTTTAAAGTCCAGCATCCACTTTTCTCTAGTACAATATTAATAAAATATGTAAGATGTGAGATTATAGGAATTTGTCTTGTTCAAAAGCTGTTGAAGTATTCCACATCTTAGAAATTTATGTTTTCTTACTATTTCCTCCCATGCATCTTTTGGATTAAACTGCTTGACTGAAACTGGTCAATGAGGCTTTTGTTGGACTTTTGTTCTTTTATGGTAGCTTCTATTTGTATTAATCTTTATCACTGGGCACTGAAAAGCTGTTTTTCCTTGTTAATGCTTAATCAAATAGCATGGTAGCAGGTAATCCCCTGCTCTGATTTAGTAACACACACCACGTTCCAGGAGATTTTCTTATGCTGTTTTATTAAATTATGTGCTTTTGTAAGAGAAACACGTGTTCTACACTCGTCCCAAAATGCTGATTTAATGATGCTTTAATACAGCTTAGTTTATTCTTGAAGGGTCAGGGTATCTGCTGTAACTTTGCATTTATGATCCATTTCACTCTCCTAATGGAAAATCATATCTTTTTCCTGAAAAAGTTAGATGGTTTAAAAATCCCTAAACGCTTTGGGATTAGGAAATTAGTGATTCTGTATCTATGTGTGAGTTTCCTTTCTCTTCCCTATGCTAATATGCTGGATTTCCCCCGTGCTGCTCATGAATCATTGTTGCTGAGTGTAGTGGTGGGTCAGGAGGGTTTTCCTGTGGGCTGGGGGGAGGCTGGCTGGGTCAGTGACCCCTCCAGGGCAGGACAGCATCACCTCTGGTCCGGCAGCTGCTTCCCTTTGTCGGGGGGTGTTTGGCACTTCACTGCACTTGACTGGGCCTTCTCTCTCTTAATGCGATTACAGCTAATCCCACGAGCAGATTAACTTGTTCTTCCAGCTGCAGCAGCACTCTGGCTCTCTCTGCCCATGAAGTAGCAGTTTTCAGCCATCCATGTGTCCTGTTTGCCAGCTCCAGGCAGAGGTGCTGCTCTCAGTCTGCCCAGAGCAGGAGAAGCCTTGCAGCTTTAGGGATAAACCAAAGCTAGAGAACCCCTGAGGGATGTGACGTATTAGCTTGGCTTAGCTTCATGGCTTTGGATTGGAATTTTGGGATGTAAAACTGGTTTGCAATACAGAGAAATTGATGTACAAGTGGCTGCATGTGGCTGGATAGAGGCACTTCATTTCTTTGATGCTGATCTACTCTGTGACCTTGAGTAAATAAGTCACTGATTCTTGCTGGGCTTTTGTTCTTCCTATATATCTTTATTCCACCTTTTATATTCAATCTGCCATATTTCAATCTTTCATGCCAAAAAAGCAAATATTTCTTAAAAGAAACAGAAAAAGTTTTCAGGTTGCATTTTATTCTGTATGATTTGCACTTAGGTAAGAATCAGTCAAATTAGACCAAAAACATTCACAATAATTCCAGCTTGCCACATTTTACAATTTAATTTCAACAAAGATGATAATCTAGAGGATTTTCATCTTTCAAACTAAATATTAGACATACCTTCAGTTTCTTTTTAGAGTTAGCCAACCGCCTGGTGAGCTTGTGCTGCTCTCCTTAGCTGGGAATCTGTTTATCTCTTCCAGAACTATTTGGGCATAAGAGTCTGAATTAAGCAATTAAAAAGACACAGAGCTTTTACATCTGTGCCTAAATACTACTTCTAAGTTTGTGCACGGCCATTTCCACATAGAAATACACACTTAGCATGTGTGACTGTGCAGATTAAAGCCAACAATTTGGGTTTGTGGTGTGAGTGCACCTGCATGTAAGCCTTTATTTTAAAATTTGGTTGTGCACATATTTGCTTTTTAATTTTAAGGTTTTCTTATTTTCTCTCTGACAAAAATTTGCATATGCATATATTTGCATATTTGTGTATATTTTTAGAAAGCGTGACTGTAAATTGAACTTACAGAATGGTTGGGTAGAGTTTAGATATATCCAAGCATGTAACTTGTGTAAATATAAACAAGAATATGTATCCCGAAGTGAAAACTCAGGCCTGGCTAAAATGTGGAAAATTTCTTTGCCCTTTGGCTATCATGTTTGCAATCATGGTGTAAGAGGCACTTGTGCAAAATAGTGATAGACTTTTTATTTGTTGAGATATTAGCAGTTTACAAGCAGTGCTGGTAGCATGATTTTTGTTCTTTAGAGCATTTTGGTACAATGTTTGTAAGGATATTTATGAGCCTCTGGGGCAGGACATGGAGAGAAGAGGAAATATTTGGAGATAAAAGCAGATATTTCCAAACGAGCAACTTCCTTCTTCTTTCCTCTTAGATTTTTTTTTTTCATAAATTTTGTTTACAGATTCCTTTTCCTGTGATTCCTCCGTCAGTTTAAATCCATACAGTCTAGCAGGACAATACCAATTAGCTAAAGTAAAGTGAATGGGGTATTTAGTGAAAAAAAACAAATTACAGATAAGCAACTCATTCTGCTCAGTTGCTGAATATATTTCCAAACAGGGGAACCTTGAGTTTACATACATTTAGCTTTTAACCTCCTGAAACCTGTAAAATCTCATGTCTTCCAATGAAGTGAAACATGTCAGAATGGAATTGATGGAAGGATGGAAATGGCAGGAAAACAATGCAAAAACAGCAACAAAAAAAATTAAGAAAGCCACAATTTCCCAGCAAATAAAATCTAGAAACCATAGAATTAAAAAATGTCTAAATAAACGAAGTTTACTTACATCATTATCTTTTCTGTTCTTGTGTCAATACAGAAGATTTCAGCAAATTTCCAAGTGTTTAATTGATTTTAAAATACCCTAAATGACTGTTTCACAAGGACACTTAGAAGACTATTACATGGTCAGATACATATAATTATCAATATTACCTTTACAATTTCAGCCTTTGCTCCATTGGATCCTATTTTTCCTACCCCTTGAGCCACATTAAACAGGTTTTTTCCCCTTACTTGGGATGTTTGTGCTTCAGACACTTAAGGATGCTTATCATTGATTCCTCAGCTTAAAAATAGTTAAGAAGAGAAAAAACTGCTCCAGTAGTACAAGATGCAGGGACAGAGCATTTTTAACTGCTGGATATAGTTTTGTTACACTGCACTGCAATATTTTTGCATAATATAAGAGATATTAAAGTATGCATTATTTCCCCCCTTAATTCTTGAGTTAAACTGGATTTTTTAAAATTTGATCTTTTCAATTAATTTGTGTTACAATGGTTGGATCAGGTTGGGGAGTTTCCAAAAGTAAAAGCTGGCCTGCTTTGTAGGTTAAATACCCTCTTAACTGCCCGGCTATTTCTGCTTGATCCAGTGTCTCCAGGGGACCAGGTCTACCTCATTTCCAAGCAGCAGATCCTGAAATGGTTTTTTACAAGAAGTGCTGCAGTTATTTGCTGCTCACACACACTGCTTTGTTGAGGGTATAATTATTTCCTACCATCAGTGATTTTTCTTTTCCTCTTATTCTACCTTCTAGTTGCCAATGTTGCTGTCTGTCTTTGAACTGCGGTCTTCCATGGAAGAAAGCCTAGTTTTCTTAAGAGAAGTGACCAAACCCATACTAGATTGCCAGAATTCTTGAGGTAAGAAGGTTGCTTTTACCTTTGGCACTTGCTGATGCTGTTGTCTCTTGTGTGTTTATTCTCCATGGTGAGCTGTCCTTGAAGCTCTGTCCTGTTTGAGGACAAGTTCTGCAAACAGCTTCTGCATCACACACATGGCCAGGGATTCCACCTCCTTGTCACAGCAAATTGTTGTACATGAATCAAGAGGTTTTGAAAATGACCTCTGTATGTTGCCCAGAGAGGTTGTGGGGTCTCCTTCCCTGGAGGGAGGAGCCAACTGGACACAATCCTGAGTAATGTGTTCTAAAGGACCTGCCCAAGCAGGGAGGTTGGATCAGATAATCTCCAGTGGTATCTTCCAACCTTACCCATTCTGTAATTCTGTCCTTCAGTAAGAAAGAACCAATTTCCTTTTTTATATTACTATTATTATTATTATTATTATTATTATTATTATTTATGTTGCCTACTTTTAGAGAATAATTTCACGGAGTATTTAGAAAATACAGTCTGAGGAAGTTGTATAAGTATTATTGGCATTATATCTGCAAACATAAAGCAATTTAGTAATTACTGGCCCACTGTGGTTTATATTTAATATATTAATTATATTTGCATACATCAGGTATATGCAGGGAGACCTCAAAGTCATCTCTGTCAGATTTCATGAATCTGTGAGTCAGGTAAACATCTGCAGCCAGTACAAAAAGTGTGCTTAGTCAGGCAATTTATCAGGACCAGGATAAAACTGCTTCTCACAACCCTTCCCTGCTAATTGAGCCAGGATATAAAATAGCATCTGGAAATGTTTGACTCTTGATCCCAAACCAAGGAATCATTTTCAGGCTGTTTGATAAGTATACCTCAAATACAATATGTTAAAAAAAGCAGTAGAGCAGACAATTGGATACAACTGTCTTAAATACTAGAGATAAGGCTGACTGATGAAAGTCTATATTAAATGTTATCATTGTTAAATCCCACTTTATCCTCAGTAAAATATATATGGCTGTTGCAGAAGACAATGATATCCTGGCAGTAAAAATCAGTGTCTGTCCAAGGTTGTCTGCAAAAAATTTCTCTGTTTACACTGATCGTTTTTTATCTTGATAAAATTAATGGTGATTGTTATTGATTTTCATAGTCACTACGGTAAGCCAGAGCTAAAGTTCTATGAAGGTAAGGAAGTTCGTAAAAGTAAATATGATTTCAGATGGTCATCACCTGCAGATAAGCGCATTCCCCCATTTTTAAAATTACTCTCAAGCTGCTTGTGCCCTAATCACTCTTTGCTGTGTGCCAGTTGCCTCCCTGGGCAGTGCCACGAAGCAATAAAAACCTTCTCTGTAGTTACAAGGAGCCACAGAAATCATAGCAGGCAAAACACACAGTACAGTGGCTTTTTCATTTTAATCAAAACCTGAAATACTCCAACGCTAAAAACTCAACATTTGTCAGGATGAGATTTCTGCTTAAGCAAAGTGCATTTCTACTAACAAACATGTTCTAGAAGCTGCATATTTAACTGAAAGATTGGCATGGGCAAATAATTTGAACAATATATTGGATAAAAGTTGCTCATGTTTTGCTAGATCCTTAGACAAACTAATGTGAACTGCTTGTATAGGCTTGCCGGGCTTCTTTCAGTAGACACAGGGACAGTGATCTCTAGACAGTATTTTCATAACATAATTAAAACATCCATTTCAGGGATCCCCCAGCAAGTCCCAACAGGCAGTATCATTATCACTTGAACTAACTTCGCTATTTAATAAGTTTTATGTGAAGAGCTCACAGTCACGTGCATTTCTAATTGGCTGAACATCTATAAGCATTTCACATGAAAATGGTCTTGAACTTGTAGAATGTAATCATGACAAATATTAAACCTGTGATGGTTATCAGGCAGTAAACTAAATGAGAAGGCTTTACAGAAGCTCATGAAGTACTTTTGGGATACATTGTTATTATATGTCAGAAATTGCCCTCTAGAAGTGGCCACTTCTTTCCCTTGCCTGTAAAGTGATTTCAGGCAGCTACCTGGATGCAGATGTCTGTGCAGATTCAGACATTTAGCAGACAAGTGGAAATCCCCCTCCCCTTTACTGCTACCCTTTCCATGTTTTTTTCTTGACTTCAAGGACTGAGCTCTAATCTTTTATTGTCAATTAATGCAGGGATGAAAACATGATTTTCATTTGCTTTCCACTTCTATTTTAAGAAAGGAAACAATGGTTTTGCGGGAAATCTGGAGTCGGTTTATGTTAGTGCTCAATTACACATTATTTAGACACGGGTAAATATTAGGATTTCAGACTTCAGCACAAGAATAATAGATTTTTCTTTCTTTAAGGAAAATAGTCTATTTACTTTGCTGCCAAGCCTTGACTCTTTCAGTGTGTTCAAGCCTAGAAGGCTGAAAACAACAACACAGATGTGATTCACATAGGGCTCACCAGCACGGTGCTTCAGTGCTCTGGCTTGTTGGAGAGCTTCCAAGGGATTTAGGAAAAGAACATACTGAAGAAATGCAAACCATTATTTTGAGAATTAGTTGGAAAGATGTGTTTTTTCCAGCATGATTTGAATTTGTTTTGTTAATTTTTATTTGTTCTCCTCAAAATTTCCACACACAGAACAAAATATTTAGTCACAGACCTATTACCTATAGTTAAAATGGGTATGTATCTATCCAAAGAATTTGAGAATAACCTGTTCATTAAAGGCTTACATGTCTCCTAGGTGATTGTAGGAACAAAGTGGCAACATAGTGCAAACAGCAAGGCAAATCCATTATTGCTTCAGTAATGGAGTTGTTGGAGCCTAGTTCATGTTTTGTCCAGAGAATATATTTGACTATTTTAAACCTGTAAATTCTAATTACAAGACTATATGTAATAGATTCTACTTTCCTGGAAAGGATTACCAATGTATTGGGTTTGTGGGGAGGTGAAAAAGACTACAGGAAAATACTCTGCAGTGATGCTGTTCTCCTTGCCTGGTGTCCCTAAGAACTGTGTCACTGAAAGACCAGTGTGGGGACATTTTAAAAAATATAGTTAAGTCATCTTGGTTTATGTAAGATTAAGACATATTCAAGTTTCCTCGATCTTCAGATGAATCTACTACAGATGAAAAAATTTGCAGATCAAAATCAAGAGTGGTTTTACAGGGAGGACCTTCCAGGCTTTCCACATAGTAATAAAATATGATACAAAGCAGCATGGTGTCAATAAATCTACAGGATAAAGGTCAGGTTTACATCGATGGACAGAGCCAGCAAATACATTTGTTCCTGCAATGTCTGTGTTTTAAATGCCACCCTCTGATGAACCTGGTGCAGAAATACACTTTTGGGTTTGATGAGATGTCAGTTTTGTTCAGTGCTGATCAAATAAGATGAATGAAAGTGAAACAAGAACAAAAATATTACTTCTGTCATTTATTTTTTATGCATTACAGGAAGTGGGTCAGTCAGTGAGATTTCTCTTAAACAAATAGCAATCACTGCACAATATCACCCATTGATCTATTTCACAGCAGGCAATAGCCTTTTTGTCAGAAAGGACACACAATTCAAATACCACAGAAGATGCAGAAATGCCCATGACAGGTTTAAAAAGTGTCTTCCCCTCCTTTTACTTGCCAAGCCCTTCTCCACAAATCAATCTAGGCTGTAGAGGCAGGGCTTTGCAATAACACTTCCACATCTATAAGGGAAGACAGATATTAAAAAAAAAAAAAAAAGTGTAAATATTGTCTAAGGCAGAGGAAATTACCATTTAGCAAAAAATAATTTGTTTTCTATGATACAGGCATATAAAAAAAAAGGAAATTGCAATTGCATGAGTCATTTTGTGTAATTGTAGCAATTGAAAACCCAATACTTAGGATGAGTGATGTATCCTATCATTAATTCATCTTCTTCAGAAAATGCTATCAAATGTGAGAGTCTATATATCCCACAGGACTGTAAATATTTTTTCAAAAAGAATAATTTGTGGATATACTGTTCTGAAAATGTGATACTTCCCTTTATACTTAATTTGCTTATGAAGTTATTTTAAATCATTTAAGCGCAATATACTTCTTTGACTGATTCTAAGCAACTTTCATGTTTCTGAAATGAGGCAACTAAATTCCAATATCACCATCTAAATAAATAAATGCCTTGAGTTCCTAAGAATTTATAACCTGAATGGAGGTAAATGTTATTTCCAGTTTATCACCTGTGTGTCAGCACAGCTGAAAGGCAAGACAAGAAATTCTCTAATAGTATTTTACAGTCAAGTGTGGAATGTCTGCTTTATAGGAGTTATTTATTCAAATAAGTGAATTATCTCACTTTGCTTGACAAGTTGCCTTGGTTGGCCATAAATTCATCTTCTGAAGATGTGTGTTTTAATGCCCTTGCACCCATAAGCAGAATTGTTTGGTTTAACTCTAAAGACTTTTGTCTATTGCTTTGGTATAATATTTATGGAGGGCAAATAAAAAAACCTGTAAAACATAACGGCTGTCTGAAATAACATTCCTCTACTAATGAACCAAAATGTTTGCAAAATACTGAGAGCTTCTCACATCCAACTGAAATCTGAGTTTACAGATTTACTTTATCATTTTTCTTTTTAGAGGCAAAAATAAGCCTCACTTTCCTCTTCAAAAGAGGGGAGGAAGATAACAGCACTCAAGAAAGGGAAAGATGGTTATAGAAATGAGTTAAAATGAGCAGAAAGAAACCTACATTCATGGGGCTGATTTGTTCCTGCCCTGTACACTTGTTGGAGTATATACAGATATTTAACTATTCATTCAATATAAAAAGTCTGCAGACCTTAACCATGGTAACCATTCTATCACTTGCTATTTAATATACTGCCTTCATCCTTGCAATGTCCAGAAATGCAATTAAAATAAAAGCATATGTTCATGTTTTCAGAAGTGTGATTACACTGTACGAGGTTTTCCAGCAGAAAAAATCCAGATATAATACATTTTACATTCTCAATAGTTCTGCAGCTTTTCAGAATCTTTTTAAAACTTGAAGCAAACATAACAAGAGAAAATCTGAGAATGATTCTCAGTGTGGATAATCTTGAGCCTATCAGACTTCTTTTTTATTTTTCTCTCCACTGTATTGTAAGAAGATAGTATCATTTTTATTATATCCTAATCAATAAAAAATAAATAATATTTTATTTATTTTTGGTATTTGAGGTATTATGGTATTTGAGGATTTTTGCTGTGCTTTCCATTATGACTCTTTATATGACAGCAGATAGTATCTTTACTGATAGTATCTTTACAGAAGTGATGTACTGCTATGAAATAGAATTGTTAATGAATATAAATTCACAACGCTTTAGGGCAATAGTACAAGATATATATTACTATACACTCCTGCATTAAATAATGACAACACAAGAGCATGACAAAACCAGCACTCTTTTAAAGACCAGATAGAGATCTAGATACATCCCAGATATTCTACTGTGCAATCCTTCCTGTGGAAGTGGGATAGCTGCATTTCCCTCACTAACTCCTGTTTTTCTCTCTCAGATCTCTGTTAGACTGTTGCTCTCTCTAAAGCACCTTCCTTCCCGTCATTACCATATCTAATTGACCTTTTAACAGTGAGGGGGAGCAGAGAGGGTGTGTTAAGGGAACTTTGTACATCCACACAGTGAGACTTTTGGCTGTGTCCTCTTTTGCCTTTGCAGACAAAGTGGCTGAGTGTTGCAGTGACAATGAACTTGGTGGCTGTTTTTGGGGCATATTAATAGTTTTGAATATTTTGAAGACAGCCAACATTTGACAAGCGTGCAGTGGGCTATCCCATGGATTTCTTCTTGCAGTGGAAAATAATTTAACCCACCTTTGCTGACTAAACAGCTGGTTTTATATGTGGTTTCCAGTAGTACCTTATGAATGACTTTAATTTACAGTGCATTACATGTCTATGCCTCTAAATCCCCATGCAATAATTTGTATCCTTTCCCTTGATAGTTTAATTGTTAGTAAATTTTTTTAAGGTAACTTCCTGATAATCCAATCCAACAACTTCTTTCCCTTTCTTTTGAATAGCGTATCTTTAGGCATTTTTTATTCAAAATTATCATACGTACTTATTTTACAACTCTTTTCAATCTGGGTAACAAAAATACTATTATTCTTACACTTCCTTGGGGAAAGAAAGCACCACAAAAACTTATTTCTTTACTTAAGTACAAAACAGAACATCTAATTAGATTTGCTAGTGTAGCTTACAAATGATCTGCATGTACTACAAATGGGGCACATATATCACAGATGCTTGCACTTTAGTTGGAGTTTTACGGTGCCTTAATACTGTATAAACATCAGTGTATAAAAGGTTTTAGTTCAAAATAATAAAGCTTAATCTTAATGAAATCTTTACACGGGCTTTTACTATTCAAAATTCTGCAATATGGTGTCTGGGATTTTGGATTAATGAGAGAATATGTGTAAAGAAAATTTTGTGGAAAAACCCCAAAGCAATATGTTTAAATAAATCTGTCCTAATGTCCCTCCTGTTTGTTCATGATGGATCACCGATTATGTGAAACAGGATCTGAACTTTCCTGGCCTGTCAGTGGGATAGGAAAATGAACTTTAGGGAGACAATCTCAGTGGTTTGTGGGATAGTGAGGTTTGCATTTGGATATTGATATTTCCTACTCATCAATTGAAGTGAAAGATTAGAAAAGGATTACAAACCCTATGATGGACATGTTTTAAGAAGAAACTTTGTCTTCACAATGTCATTACAGAACTCACAGTAAAACATGTCACATAATAGGTATGGAACTTCTATATTTATAATAGAATAAAATATATTTGAAGGATAAGTCAATCCTGCCAATTTGTTAATGGATTTTTTTTTTACATCTAATTTTCCACATCTGACCCTAATGTCATTTCCAATCACTTCAAAGATGAAAAAGTACATCTAATAGTTGCTTTGCCCTCACTACTTGATGAAAAGTGTTTTTTAAAAATTAGAATACTCACTAACACAAATGCTTTCTAGTTGCTAGTGTGATAAGGACTTTTTAAAAAATCTGCTTTGTTTGAGGAGAATTATGAAAATTCTGTATGTATATATCCAACTACAGCCCAATTTTGTTACAGTCTTTGAAGCCTTATGAAAGTAATCTACTGTTTTGCACAATTGCTAAATACCAGATATATTAAGCTCATGTCACATCTTAAATCTTCTATTAAAATCCTCACAAAGCTATAAAATGAAATTAATGAAACAAATTAATGGGCATAATTCGGTCCATTAAATTTGCCCTTTTACCCTGTGTAAATAGAAATTTGCCAATTTTTATGGCAGTAGTTTCTAAACCCTAATGAGTGGATATAACCTCTTTGTAATGGTTGACATTTTATGTGTTCGACTGTTTTACCCTTCTTTCTTTTATTGCTACAGTGACTTTTTCCCATGTTCAAGCTATCACTGGAATATGAAATTTCTTTCTGAATTACCTTTCCATCTTCAAAGCATGTAATTCTGAGTGCAGAAAGTTCTTCCTTTATCAGTGCAAGCAGAAATTGAGCAGAAGTTTACAGTTGCTTCTGTGAAGTTGTGGCTAGCACAGGTCTTTCCCATGAGAAATCCTTTTGTGTTTTACAAATAAAGATAAGGTTTGGATGTTATTAAAAACAGTGTCCCAAGACTTGGACGGTGCAGACCTGGTCAATCAGGCCTAAGGGGAGGTTTTTGACTGACCAGTCTGGGTGACTTTTGAAAACTCTATATATATGATGAAATCAAAACAATAAAAGCCTTTTCCTTCTTGCCACTGAGAACTGACTTCCTTACTCTGCTAGCTGCTCAACAGCGACATCAAGTCATCAGCACACTAAGGTTCAAAGCATGTGAACAGATATCCTAATAAACATGGAAGGTTTAAATAAGGAGGCCAGTATTGGTAGGATGTTCACAGTCCCTTAGACGCAGATTTTGATCAATTTTTTTCCCTCTGAAAGCAAAGCCTGGTATCCAGAAATTTATTTAAGGCCTCTCAGTTCTCTGAATACTTGGCATTTGTCCATGTTTAGACTCAGATTTTGGGATGTGTAAAAGGTAGGCCTATTATGATCAGCAATAAGTGGCAACTTCTGTGACCTTGGCTTTTGTATATTGTGGATAGTAAAAAATTCAGAAGTAATTATGGGAAAATTTGATTCATCATTTATGGTCCCTACATGCCCAGTCATCATAAATAAGTAGGGAGAGGAAAGACAAATATGCAGAAGGTCAATTACAACATCACTGTGTCAGTTAGGATCAAATACGATCATAAAGAATTCTATGAAAAATAAATTTTAGGATGGAAGTATTTCCTAGATTTCTGGTAATATATTTTTTTCTGATTTTTCTCTTCTATTCTTTTGGTGTCCCAGGACTTGGGTAATGTTTCCTTAGGTGCTTTTTAATTTGTTCTTATTTTCTTAAAAAACTGTCCTGAGTTACTATAAATGAATATAAGTCAAAGGCGATAATTCAAAATTGACAAACAGTTGGAAATTTTGCCAGTCATCTACCCTCACTTTGCTTTTTGGAAGGCTTTACTCTTTATGCTTCAGAAAAGGACACAGGGTCTTACTGGCTGTCATCACAGTTATGCAAATACACATTGAGTCAGTTTTTCCACATTCCTGATGTTTTTGTATTCCTCACATCAATACAGATACACCTAGGCATGTATGCCTGTAGGATTGGTTCGCACTGAGATGTAATAAACAAGGGAAAATTTCTGTTCAGGTAGGATTTGTCTTTTCTCTAGTGATGTCACATCACCGTAAACTAGGTTAGTGACACTGGGAATAGGAAAGGAAAGTTCAGTTTGTGTCTGTTTTCTCTTCTGAGTCTACTAAAGTGCTCTCCTAGCAATGTGGGAATTCTCTCTGGTCAGTTCATCAGAAGTAGCTGAGTCAGATATAAAATAACTAACCCACATGCACTTGCTAAAAGCTCAGGCACATCATACTCATTGTTTAATTTCTTTAATAGCTACAGGTTTATTGTAGCAATAAAATATGCTGTAGCTGTAGCATGTCAATTCAAAACCACTGTTCCTTCTTTGTAACGAGGCTGTTCAGAGATTATCAAGCTACTACTCAAGAAATTAGATGACTCTGTGTTAGTGAAAAGACTGGGAGTTTTCATCTACTGCTGCAGAATTTAACCTGGAGAAAATTGTGGTTCAGAGAGCTGAATGTATGTATCCACATTTTAATTAAAAACGAAGAAGTTAGAATCCTGGCTCCACTGAAATTTCACTGAATTACTATTTGAACAGATACCACTGATGACAAGTGTCATTTTCAAACTCTGCTGAATTTGAAGGAGGGCAAGAGATTAGTGTTAAATGAGAAGTTACTAATGTAACCCTCATGGGCGTAGCTGAGAATGTTTGCACGGAAGGAGTGAATCACAAAAGAAAATGGTTCTCAGAAAAAGTGTTTGTGATTACTGAGGACAGAAATGGAGCCCAAAGAATATGCTAAATAAAAAAAAAAAAATTGGAAGTGGTCATACAAAATCAAGAGAGCAAGTCAGAATAGAAGATGGCACCACAGAGAGTAGCAGCTCAGGAGAGATGTCTGAGAAAGATTCTTATTGATAGGAGATTTTGCACTGCCAACTAAGGTTATTAAATCAGAAACTAGAGAAATCTTGAGAGAAGAAAAGCATGTGATTGATGTGAGTAAAAATATTTTGAAGAAAATAAAACATTGTTGAATAATATTGATTGTGCAGGGAAAATAAACCACATCCATGAAAAGCTGAAGTAACATCTCCCACTGAAGGGGTCAAAAATACATCTTTCAAAAGTGGATGATATGCTAAAAGAATTTACAATGGATTAAGATTCAGGGAAGAAAACTGGACAGTGACCTTCCAGTTGAATGAGACTGACATAGTGTGCAGGAAAGGTGGCTGGAAGGAGTGTAGGAATTACCCAACAATTTCTGTAGTGTTGCTGTCAGCTTGTTAAAAGCTAGCAAGGATTTTAAAGAAAACAGTCAACAGAGAGGGTAAGGCATGAAAGCCTCATAAATGAGTGGAGGGTAAATTGTATGACTGTGATTTATAACACTGTGAGAATTTGAGCGACTCCCTTGCTGCTCTCAGAGGTACTTATTCTGGTGGGAGAGATCGAGTATGAATATATAAAGAAGGTGATCAAGATGAAACCAATACCAGAAAAAGAGGTTAAAGAGTAGTTTAATTATCACAGTCAGAAGCCATTAATAGATTTTCAGCAGTAATGCTTGAGTGATTTGTCTAATAGATGAGTGGTGGTTTAGAAAATATTTTAAAGTCTCAGAATGATTTAGTTTTCTGTAACATCAATTCTGGCTGTACTTCTGTACTTCACCTTCCTGTTAGGAGATGTGAAATTCTGCTTTTAAAGATTTAAAAATTAATTTCTGTTCTTTATCGGAATAAAAGTAAACTCTTTGCACATGTTTGTAAAGCACAGTCACTCTGAAAAACCTGTTTTAAAACTTAAAACTGAGTTAACATTTTTTAGCCCCTCCTCTTACATGAGCCTTGAAAGACCCTCATTACTTAAAAAGTAGTAATTCTGTCAATATAGCTTTTTGTTGAAGATATTAAAAACAAACATAGTAACTTCTCTTTCAATAGTGCTTTAGACATTTCTCCTTTAAATCCTTTGTTAGCCCTGCCCAAACACCACTCTGATCACATTTCTTGCCCTAAATCTCCTGTCATCTTTCACTTTCTTCTTCCCACAACTCCATACCCTTATTTCCACCCACATATTGCCTGCTAAGTCTGCAACATTTTAATTTCATCAAGCACTTGGTCTTCCCAACCCACTGCCACTCCCTGTTTCTGTGGGACTCCCTGTGCAACACCAACTAGAAATGGGAATGGAAGGCAAAGGGTGTTGGTGGTGCAGCTCTGCTTTGAGTGCTGTGGTTCTGCTCCTAAATGGATAAGGTTCTCTTAAAGGCTCTCTTACAGGAAGGTCTAGTAAGTTAAAAGTTCAAGAGGCAGTGATCCCCCATAATTTGTTGTTTGCCACTTCTTCAGTGCTGTACTAAGTTTTGGAGCACTGTTTCAGTGCTGAGATCCTGCCCTGGAGAAGACTACAGCCATCCCAGACACCAATACTTGTGTGTCTGGGACCTTCCCCAAACCTTTGTTTTAAAGTTATGTGCCATGTTTCTGCCCAAAATGCTGAGTTTGCATTTGCACTGCACGTTTGGCCAGCAAATGTTTGTTTTCTGAGATTTTCCAAAGCCTGCATTTTCAGCTCTGCAGTGGAATCAGCTGAACATATGTTCCCCAGGTGAAGAAGCTCTGTGGTGGTGCCTGTGCAAGAGGGAGCAGGCAGAGCCCGTGGCAGAGCTTGTTCCACGAGAGGGGAGGAAAGTGTCTGATCTCAGGTCTGCCCAGCAGCCATGTCGTGCGAGGTGCCTGCACAGCAGCTCCTGGGCACTCCCAGCTGGTACTTTGCTGTGTGGGCTCTGAGTGTGCTCAGCTCTGTTCTGACACTTCTGACACACAGGTGGCCTTTGCCTTGTGCCACACATTGGAATGGAGACCCTGCAGTTCTGCAAAACAGAGCAGTGGAATTCACAGACCTGTCTGAGCCTCCAGCTGGCACTGGAGAGCCAGTGTTCCTTTGAAGCAAGGATGACTCTCCATGCTTTACTATCATCCATTTTGCTTGACAGACTTTTAAAATTACTTGTGTTTCTTCCCCAGCTAATTTTCCCAGTTGCTCATATTGCACATTTGATGACCTTTTGAATTTATTCTGGGATTACAGTTCCTTTCCATCTGAAACACACTCTATCTCTTTCATAGGGTATTCCTTATTTTGTGAAAAAAGGTAACAATATACATTTTCTATGTGCTGTTATTTTTGTTAAATTCAGTTTACCAATCATGCTTATCTTTGGCCACCCAGAGACCTCAAAGAAAATGACAAATCACAGCTAAATGGGAATTGATCCTAATAATGTGTCAGCTGCTATAATGTAGGAGATACTACACAAGCACCAAGAAGCTTCAGACACTTTTAAACCTGAACTTTATGAAAACTTCTTTTGCTAAAGTTTTGAATTTTTAGGATTTGTGGTTGTTGTGATAATTTTTGTCTGTTGCTTTGTTGGTATTTTTTTAATTTGACAGTGGAACTGAAATATCATTAAAAATCTTTTCCTACAAGATTTAGACCCCAGTCTTCAAAGCTGAGCATTTTATCATTTATAACATAAATTTAATGGATCTTGTGGTTCCACCTTCTCTTTTTTGAATGTTTTCCCTGCCCTCCCCTAATAACTCACATTTCCTTCTACTTTATAGAGGATCTGCATAAAAACTTTTCTCAAACAGACTCTGAAGCCCTGTGCCCATAAATACTGACAACTTTTTAGAAGGCTGATTCCTTAATTTCTCCCATGTCTTAATTGCTTTGCTCATTAAGAGATTGCTGCATTAAATTTATATTTGTATTTTTTTACATCTTATATTTGAAAACATGAATGTATAATGTCTCCCTGGAACTCTGCACCATTATGATGAAAGATACAAGTGGAATCTAAGACAGACATGTTTAATTAGTGAGAAAACTTGACATTTTCAGTGTTTAGATTAGACAGGGAAAAAGCCAAGCGCAAAAAAGTGGTTTGGGGTTTGTTTTTTTTTCAGATTGCTGACAGAAAATAATTGTTTTAACACAAATGAAAACTTTTCTACTTTTGTAGTGTATAAAAGGCCATTAGAGTTAAGATTCAATGTTTAATCACAAATCTAAATATTCCAATAACCTAAGAAGAAAGAAATATCATATGATTTTTGAGTGATAACCACTCAAATTCTGTAAGTGGCAATGGAAGATGTACATCTTCATTAATAAAATATTTAATTCAGGATTGGCCTGTATACAAATCCAAAATTATCTTCTCAAATCTATTTTCTTCTATTAATCAAAATTTCTTGCAAATAATATTATTATTATTATTATTAATTTGCTCTGTGATTACACAAACTTTACACCCTGTTAACATGGGTCGGGAATGGAATTATTCAGCTGTTTAATTAATGTGATTAATTTCACTTAAGTCAGTTGGGACTAGCATTTAGTCAGCTTTGAATCTTTCATCCCCATCTTCACATATATTGGCCTGACTGTATCCTTTTAAATAGAGGGACTTACATTTTTGGTAGTTATTCCTTTTAAAAATTGATTTGTTTTTATAGAAATGTTGATCCCAATCTCAGTCAACAGAAAAACTACAAAGAAAAAATATTCTTTCATTTCACGTTATAAGGAATTCTTACATACCCTTTACATACATGCTCGAATTTTTCTTTCAGAACGAAAAAGCTGATTCTTGGCTATGTGTACTGTGGCATCTCGTAAAAATAAAAAAATTCTCTACCTCACAGGGATCATCAGTGGATTTAGCTGACACATTGGGAAAGGTTGTTTTGGAAAGTCTGAAGTCAGCATAAATCATTCACTTAACATTTCACAACCTGCTGAAACAGAAAATGTAACATGGAAACCCATCAGATCCATACAGGCCTTTATTACTTATTCAACAGAGTTGGCACAATGTGTTATGCCATAACATAAATCAGTGAGGTATTGGTTGAACACTCCATATAGAACTATTTTCCAGCAAGTACATCTCTGTGTGACATTGGTTGGTCACATTTCAAGGAATTACTTGTTTGCCAAGACCAAAGCAAACTGGAGAATCCCTTGTGGGGGATATGGCAATCTACTGGGAATGCCTTTGTTCTTCTCAGAAGCTGCACCATTCCAAACCAGGGCAGGCCTTAAATTAGAACCAGAATTTAGGAACTCTGCTTCCAGGATTTTTGTTGGAATCCAGTCAACTGTAGTTGAGTGCACTCATCAGTACATGAAATTTTCTTCAATGCAGTGTAATAACCTCATTTTCTGTTTAATGGGACAAATCTCCACAGCTCAAATGCAATCACTGTACTTCTTTCTGACCTGGACATCATTCCTTGGCTATCAGTATAGAAGCTGGGAACTAAATGAATAGCAGCATTGTAATTTTTTACTAATGGTATGAAAATAATGTAAAGCTCTGGTTTTTTACCCCTGTTTTTCCTAATTTAACATTTTTGTCTAATATTTGCTTAAATCATTCTAATTTGTCATAAAGCCTATCCATAAAGCCAAAATACATAATTAAATACTATTTAGAATGAAAGAAAAGCCTTACATTCTGAATTTCTCTGACAATTGTGCCATCTTTTTTCACTTTCTTTTTCAGTTTGTGAGGCTCCTAATCCTCATACTATCTTTCTTTGTTGCATCAAAGCCTTCCATCTTGGAATTATTTTATACCATCACACAATGTTACAAAATCAGATCCATAGGATGTTATGCTGCCTTCATGTGTGAATGGCTGAGTGACATAAAAAAAGACCAAGCACTGGGGAAGGCTGAATGAATGTGTTAATCTGCATCCACTTTACCAGTTGTATCTAATATCACTTGGCAGACCATTGGGGTGGGTGGTCAAGTTTTGGGTTCAACTGCTGGGGTCATTTTTTTCGCAGCTGGCAATGGAATTTTCAATCTCTGGAAGTCAGTTATTCTTTGATGAGTAATGAGTGATTCAGTAGAAAGAAGCAGGAATAGTTCAATTTCACATAGCCTTCTAATTCAGGGTTAGAGGATGAAACAGAAGAACCTACAGAATCTGAGAGCTAGGGCCCTTAGGATTTAGCTAGGGCCAACTTTCTCATCTGTGAAGTTGTGTTTTTCATTATGTCTGACATTTTTTGAGGGTGAGTTTTGTTACAGATTATTAGCCTATGGCACTGGGCTGGGAAGATGAGACTTCACTGAGATACAGAGCACATAAAAAAAGAGTGAACAATTGAAATTACAGGGTTATTGTTATCTTGTTGTCAAGGTAGCTTGAGGTTGGTTTTGCACTGAGAGGAATTCAGCTTGCTTTTATGTGTGATACTATGAAATGAATTCAGTGCCCAGTATGCCCCAACACTAATTATAAAACTTTCTAAAAACAAAGAATAAACCCAAACCAACTCTTTCTAGCTTTCTTTCACTGCTTAACTCTTCTCGTACATCTCTGAAACCACTGTGCTGGTTTACACAATGGAGGGCTTTAAATGTGATTGATTACCATATGCATCCTCTTCTGTCCTGGCTTATGTATATTCATGGATGGAAGAGAAAAGATAATTTTGCATCAGAGCATTACCTCCGGGATATTATTTAGGATGTTTAGGAGTAAATCTTGAATTCACTGCCATTAGCTTAGAAGGGAATAAGCCAATGTCAGCAAGGAACTAATAACTTTCTGGGTAGCTGCTGTGCAACTAATCAGGTAAGAAACATATCACAGTCATCAAATATTACCATCTTATTAAATAAAGGGGAATTGAAGAAAGGAAATTTCTAGGAGAATTTAGGGAGAACCTCCTGAGAAGCCTGGAGACATCTTTGTTCAGCCTTCCTTGATATGTGCAGGGGATTAAACCAGTGAGCAGATGCTCTCTGGAGAAGATCTACAGATAACAGACAAAGAAATTATAAAAATTATCTTGGCAAATAATGTTTGGAAAAAAATTACAATGTAGTGTAAACTGTAAATATTCAAGGTACCGTGTTTAGGCAGGATGACAAGATGGGAGCAAATGGCTGGGTAGAAGTTTGCTTCTGAAGGCTGGAAATTGAACAGAAATTACCAGAAGTCATGAGTGCAGCAGGCATTCTATGACAAGGATTAGCAGATGCAAAACCAGGAATCAAACCCCAATATTCTCCTGTGCTTGCAGTTACTAAGACCTCACCTTCAGTTTTATATCTACTTTTAGTTCCTATAGGTTGAACAAATAAGTATGGGCTGCCAGAAGAATTCTTTACATATTTAGATATGTCTCAGACATCCGCTTTTCCTGTAAAGCTGAATAACAACTCTTTCAGCTCCCTCACAGTTGTGTTTACTAGATCTCTAATCTGCTTTTATACTCTGAACTAAGTCTCTAAAGATGTATTTTTAAAATATCTATAAGAGGAAGGAAGTAGTCTAGGTCCATTTTTAATGACAATTGAACAAGAAATTTTGGATTTAACCTGCAATAAAGAAAATTAAGATTAGTTAGTCGGAAAAGATTAGTTAGTAGGAAAAAAAACCTTTTAGAGGTAATGATAGCAATGCATTGGAATAGATTGCCTGGAGAGGTTTTGGAATCCTTGTAATTGGAAGTTTTTAAAAAGACAGTCTAGACAAATATCTGTCAAGATTAATATGTTTGATCTTGCCTTGGAACAGAGGATGGATGAAATGACCTCTTGAGGTCCCTTGCAGCCCTGTTATGAATCTATAAAATAATGTTTTAGCTCCCAGGGGAGAAAAGAACTATCCAAGCACAGAGAATCTGTTACAAATGACCTTTGATATTTTTATTGACAAAAATTCAGAAGTGATCTCAGTATATAGCCAGTAATGAAATAAAATTATCCAAACTAACATTAATCTCTAGTTTCTTCAATCAGAATCCTACATGAACATATTTCTAGGTTAAATCTGTATGCCCTGTCATTTAAGGCTTCTTGTACAACAGAAAATTGAGGTTTTATATTTGCAGAGTGAAGATCTTAATTTGAAAAGTTAAATAATATATTTGCTGTCCCACTGCCATGGAATTTCCCCTGTTCTCTCCAAGGCAAGCTTGTCAAGAAAGTAGACTGATAAGCTTGACTCAGTCTGGAAAATGGCCCTGAACAGAGCACCATATGACTTATTTGTGAAAAGATAAGTGTCCTCTCTTCCTGTCTTCAGGGACAGCAGGAATTTGACTTTTGAAAGAATTTGCTTATAAGGGTCTGCTCACTAAAGAAGCTAATTTCTTTCTGGAGTTCTCAAGAGCAATGGTTTTCAACCTTTTTCAGTTTTAAAACTTCCTTGGAAGATGTTGACTGTAGAATAGTGATGGTAAGGTCATAAATCAAAAGTCTGGTGTTAAGAGATCTGCAACAATAATGGGAAGAAACCCAAGCCTGAGCTCACAGGCACCTGCAGCCACAGACCAAGGGCTCCTACTGCAGATCTGGAGTGAAACAGAGGCAAAACTGTCTGTAACTCCCCACAGGAAAAGGACGAGGTCTTCTTACAACAGCCTTAAAGACACCATTTTACTTACATTGTAGATGAGTCTTCTGTGTGAAATCTTATTAAAATATAAAGGCAAATAATAAAAGTCAAGAGCTTCTATAGGAGAAAAAGATATTGCAAATTGGAAGAGATCCTTGGTGATCTCTGCTTCAGCCTCCTCCTCATAGCAGTGTTACCCATGGCAGACCAGGTTTCTCAGGGCTTTTTCCACTGGTGTCTCCAGAATTCCCAAGGACAGAAGATTGCACAACCCCACTGGGACAGCACTTCCACCACTTGACTTTGCTCTTGTTTTTGTGGTCTTTGCCATCTTTAGACCCCCTCACCCTTCTAAGGGTGAAGGAAGATCTTTTTCCCAGCAATTACTGTGTCTGTGCAACACCAGCAAGGGCAGTTCTCAATGTACTTTGGAATCATTAATCTTTGTTAACAAAGTATAATGCTTAGTTGCCTTTGAGTAGTTGAGAACCTTAGGTAAAAGCTGTGTTTATGTTAATTAAGATGTTTCTCACATAAATAAAGATATTTTACTCTTGCATGAACAATAAAAAAGTCCTTTCCCTTTTTATATCTCAAATATTCAAAATTGAAAAAATATTAGCTCAAGGACTAGTTTAATAAGAAAATGCAAATACAGTTATCTCTTACTGAATTAAAGGACATTGAGATTATCAGAAAGATTAATCCACTATCTTGAAAAAAGCCTTATACATTCAAGCCTTATACATTCATTCCTCTGAAAAGAGTTGTGTAATTGATTTCACTGCTTTCAAATAAGTTAGTTCTGGAAATGCAATTAGGTATCAGAATGCAGAGGAAAAAAGCTCATTTTGTATCAAAAAAAAAAAAAACCAACAAAGAATTGAGTACACTCCCCATACATGTGAAAAGCTTTTTCTAAACTACTAAATTAATTCATCTTTACCAGGAAGCAACAGAGATAAATTGTTCTTCTATCTTCAAAGAAGACAACTTTTCAATAACTAATATTCTTGAAAGAAAATTGATTCTAATTCTTTTTCAAACAGTATAATATAATTTTGGTGAATATTCCTTTTTCTCAGTAATTTGCATAAAATATTAAATTAAAGCAAATTAATAAGAAAATCTCTCTTAAATTCTGATCCGGTGTTCTTATCAGTCAATATTTTAAATGAAGATGTGATGAATAAACACATGCAAATGATACATGAGCAAAACAGGAAAACAGCTCTAGCATGGGATAGGGAGGGCAGTGGAGCAGAGCGCAGGAACTGCAGTGTGAGATGATGCCCAGTGCTCGTCTGCTCTTTATATTATTGTTACAACTACATGGTAACACAGAAAAGCACAAAACGCACACAAAAGGAGCTTTGCTGTTTAAGAATCAAGCCTGTAAAAATGCAGGACATTGCAGTTTGCCTGATGGGTCTGAGGACAAAGAGTTCTGACAAGCTCTTCGTTTGTCTGAGGGTCAAGATCTCTCACTGAAGATGATTAAGGCTTTTAACTGCAGACATACAGGGCCTGATGAGTGACTTCTCTGAACTGCTCACATTGTTTAATAAATATTTTCAGGTTTGGTAGAACTCTCCCAATGGTTTTGTAAATCACTTGATTGAACTTGTGCTTTCCTATAACAGTGGAAGAAATGTCCTGTTTGCTGCCAGCTCAGTGCTGACAGTGTGTTCACTGCTGCACAAATGTTAAAGGACTTTTGTCCTTATTTATTCATTGGCAACAGTTTGAAGCAAAACTGTAACCCCCTCTTGGGACACTTGACAGGGTTTTCCCATCATATCAAACATGTTCTGAAAGCAGCAAAATGTTTTCTTGCCAGCTGAAACAGATGTAATATGCTGCTCTCAATTTGTTTTGCCCTAATTCTTAAACCATGTGAAATTTGCTGCCTTTGATAGCAGTCTCAGCTAGCTCTTTCAGAATACCTTAGAATATGACTTAACATGGTCACTTTCTCTGTGCTGCTACTTCAGTTTATATCTTCTGTAGTACATATGAGCTTTTAAATTATTTATCATGGGCAATGTTACTTAGAAGAATGTGAATCAAAATGGCAGACTTTGATACGTAGAAAGACCCTTTTTCTGCCTCTTAAGAATTACATGAATGTATGTTGCCTTGCTTATTTGGACAGAGAGAGGTTAAATGACGTTCCTACGGAGATCAACAAGACTGTGGCTTCAGGTGCACTCACATATGTGATTAACTTTCTCATAACAAAATAAGGCATTCAGAAGAATATTCAGGGTCCTTAAAAATTAAATCTTCTTTGATCTGGGCTCTAGTAATAACTTGAACAATAATATCAAGTAGAAGAGGAGAACCTGCGAGAATCCTCTCAATTTACACTTATATTTTCCTCTCTGTTATTTCTGTCTATGTCCTCAGGCTGAGTGTGAGAAAATGGCCAGTTTTCAGAAGCTCTGAGGGCTTTTTCCAGTTGATAAACAGACAAATCAATGGGGCAGCACTCTTACATCCTGCAGTAAGCATTCAGCATTACCCAATAACAGTTTTTAATTTCACTCTAAATAACCTTTGCGATAAACAAATATATGTGTGTATGTCCCCACTTTTTTTCCTCTGCTTCTCTAAAAATCTGGAACCAGGGAGATTTATTTGTAGAATATAATAGTATAAATATGTATCGAATACAATGGTATCAATGAGTATCAAGCAGCATTAGAAGGCTGCAGCTGAATGAGGCTGCAGATTAGGATTGCAAAGTCAACTGCTGATTTCATAATTAACAGAAAAAGAAGTTCAAGGAACAAGGGGTCTTTATTTCTCCTCTTTGTATTGAAGTGGGCTGTTGCTCCAGTTATTCATGACAGACAAAAGAATGCCAAAACAGTCCTCATTCAGGATCTCTGTTCATCTGACAGAAGTTGACATATGTAGGGTTAGGATTTCCTCCTCTGTGACATTTCTAGGCATGTAGGACAGAGGAGATAAGCGTGAGCTAAGACAGCTTTTGCAATCAAGCCCTGTAGCTTGATGAATGCATGGCATTTGGGTCTATTGATCAGTGACACAAGAACAAGGAGAAAAGGCATTAAGATACATTGTTGTCAAAGCTATACAGAGGGTTCTATTTTCCTTCTGATAGGGATATTCAAGTAGAAAATTTATACAATGTAATGGAGAAAATGCTTGTAAAGGTATAGCTTACTAAAAAGATTTTTTTTTTAAAAAAAAATTGTGTTCTTGGGTTGTTCTAAGAAAACAGTTTTATAAAAACTTTTAGGACGCCAACAACCCAAAATGTCAATACTGAAGCAGGCTGAGGAAAAAGCCTCTTCTTGACAGCACTTCATGTTTATGCTACCTGCATTTAGGAGCACAAGAATTCTTGTTAGCTGGGGTAAGTATTTTGGTCATTTGCAATAAGCTCTGAAATGTGGTTTGCAAAGTTAACCTTTAGCTGCTGAGACCCTCAGTATTAATTAGTGTACACCGAGATCTGCATGTGGAGCCGTTATTCTTTGTCACTTATTGCTTTACACATGATAGGTAGTTTTCCTCTTAAAAAAAAAGGATTTCTTCTGCAGCATGTTATATACAGAATAATCTCTGCTATACTGCTATGTATTTCTTCTTCCTGCCAAAAGTATCTTTAAGTGTTTGAGTTGTTTGATTATCATTCCCTCATCATTCCCAGGCAAAAACTGGGAAATGAGAGAGAGGAATAAAATGAGGGACATTTTATGTGTGTTTTTCTATTCTTGACTGCTTTTTTGCTGGCAATGATGAGATCAAACTGAATAAAACTTCTTTCTCTAAGCAGCATAGAACCCTGATATTTTCTCCTCTCTTCATCAAAGCTGAAACCTTTTGTGCTCTTGTGTGCGCAAGAATTTTTTGCTATAGAACTATAATGTATTATAGTAGCACTTCATATTAATGGATAGTTCACCTGTGGTACCTTAGACCTGCACAGGTGCAACAATATATTTACAGCTCTTCAAAGTTTCACAATTTGGGATTTTCTTTTTTGTCTGTAGGTAACTCCTGTAACTAACTGAAAGAAGTTAAGAGCTTCTTATAACTTTGGAAGAATTATAAAAAGTTTGCCTTTTCTAAGGAGTGCTGCAAACATAGTAATGAATCTTGATATTGAAATATTCCTTGGAGAAGACTAGATTTTTGCTGAGTTTGAAAAAAGAAATGTTGAAGGAATGTTTTTAAGTTTTGTAGTAACTGCAAAAAACTCCTCATGGAACAGGCATGCACATCTTGCCTACACTCTGGAATTTGGCATTTCCCAGGTAAAATTAGAATTGGTTTTGGTTTGTTTGAGGTTGTAGTTTACTAAACAATAATTAAGGTTAGACAACTCAAGATGAGAGAGAAACATACATGAGAGAAAGAGGTATTAACTTTTCTAATGCTTACTTGTAGCCCATTCTTTGACTGATGGCAAAAAGAAATTAGTGCCTTACAGGGTATAATTTCCAAACACCTAAGAGGTTATACATTTATTTGATTGAAAATGAAGTCTCTTGAGTTGGTTTATTTGCTGTCACAAAGAATGTGAAATAAATAGGAATGTTCTTCACTTTTTACTCCAGAACAGGCAATATAAAAAAATCTTTAAATATAACTGTGTGCTGTGTGTTTGAAATACTGGACCTACCTGAATATACAAACACCCATGTGAAACTATGGCAGTGATGAATGCACAGCCTTGCACTATCTTGAAGCTGAGAAAAGGGAAAATATACTTATTGAATAAAAAGTTTACAGTGTTAGTGTGAGCTACACATGGGAATCAACTCCCAAAAAAGGAATGTTATGCTCTTACATGGTTCTGTTTTCCTTTGTCACCTAAAGGAATGAACTTTAGTTCAGTGTAAGTACATTTTCAGCTGAAAATATACTAGCGAGTTGAAAGGTCTTTGCAGCTTCCATTTAAAGTTAATCAGATATTGTGCTAAAGTTGTTCAAATTATACACTGAACATAAAATGAGGTTAAGTTCTAACGCTTACTGTAATCCATAAACGATACTGTGTAATTATTTTGCCATATAACTGAGGATGAATTTAGTCCTGTGCACGTGCATACCCAGTATATACATCCAGATTGACTTTAGTGTATACATTAAGTATATGTCTCAATTAGATATTGAAGGAAATATTGAAGGACATATTGCACCCTTACTCCTGTTGAGCTGTACCTTAACTCTTCCCCATACTTTTGTGTCCTTCCATTAGTTTGACCATTTTCTTGTTAGTAGACAGTGTTGGCTTTCTGTGCCAGGGACAAGGGGATGCCTGTGTATTGCTCAAGGCAAGGCTGGGAATTCACATTGCTCTGGAACTTCAGCTTTATCCTTCCTGATTTGGGGAACTTGCAGAAGAAATTCAGGTGAGAAATGAATGTACTGATGACAGACTGTAGATCTGCTAGTTGTGGAGAATAACTTGCTTGTGTCCTGCTCTGTGAAAGGAATCTTAATGTAAATAGAAATGAACTTTTAAATTCTAAAATTTATCATAGATTTTAAAACATTTTTTCTCTAGTTCATTTTTCCTGCCACAGAACTCATGCTGAATTAAATATTTTTCCTGATATTTATTCACTGTGGAACATAATTTCTCTATGTTTTCTAGGTACATTATAGAACCATAGAGTGGCTTGGGTTGGAAGGGACCTTAAATCTCATCTGGTTCCACCCCTTGCCATGGGCAGGGACGTCTTGCACTATCCCAGGTTACTCAAAGACCCATCCATCCTGGTCTTGAGCACTTCCAGGGACCCAGGGACAGCCACAGCTTCTCTGGGTATCCTGTGCCATGGCCTCAGCACCCTGCCAGTGTTTCTGTGGGGTGTTCTCTCAGAAGCGCATTCAAAATGCAGTAACTCAACATCTCACTTCCACACAGTCAGTGTTCCCTCCTGCACTCCCTTTGGAGCATATGGCTCCTGCAACAATATTGACTCTGTGTCTACAAATCACAAAACAAAAGCAGAACTGTGAAGAACTGCAGATGATGAAAAACTAGAATTCCCATTTTGCAATTCAGCCTGTGTCCCATTTTCTCCTTTTATTTCACCCTGCTTGAATAATTCATGGGGGACTATTTAGGAGATATCTATGAAAGCATATTCAACATAACACAATTACAGAAAAAAATATTATTCCAACATTATATATTATCTGTAGAAAACATAGAATAATTGGCAATGTTTTGCTAATCTCAACTTATTGGTCAAGATGCTGGGTTTGTGGACATTATGTTCTTCTGGGGTTGTCTTTGGGGGGAGGGTTAATTTTTAATTTTTTAATCAAATAATATGAAATTTCTCCAGTTGTCTGGGAAATTGTTCTTGCTTCATTCTGAAGTTCCAAAGTTATACAGAGATTAATAAGTTTGGGGCTGAATATTATTTTGTCCTTAACAGAGTTTTATTGGCTTGAGGAAGAGCAGACATCTATTCTCCTGTGGAAGGGGCACTGCTGACAGCAGGGCAGATTCAGAGCCCACAACACAAAGATACCTTCTGGAGGAAAACATATAAATGGTTGTTATGAGAGCTTAGCTATAAAAAGGCTGAGTGAAATATGGCATCACTAAAATGCATAGCAAAACACAGTGTGATTTCCATGCTGCCAGAATTTCATTCTAATTCAGCAGAAGTTTCTAGAATGACAGAAAAGGTCAGACACACAAACATGCATAAAGCGTGACTATTATAGATTTTAGTCAAAACTTATTTTTATTGACCTGATATTTCCTAAATTTTAATTTGGACATAGTTGTTATTCTCAGAAAATTTTGTTTGAAATTAGATTTAGAAACTGTTGATACCTTTTTATAACTAATCAGAAATAATTCATGAATCTGTGGAAAATTAAACTGAAAACTGTCAGACAAATATGAAAGATTTCTAAATGAATGCCTAAATATGGAGGCAATATTGTCACTTTAAGAGCAGCAGATCTTCTGACATCAAAACAAACAAAAAAACCCCTTAAATATACATTGCTGGAAGTCATTTTACCAGTGGGTATTTCTAGCACACACAATATGAGATAGAATACTCAAGGAACAGGTTTAATGGATTAATTACATCTAACATTTACTTTTTTGTAAATGAACCTCTCTACTAACATCTGTTTTAGGAATTCACTGTAAACCTGATGGTATTCAGAATGTCACAGTTGGCTTAATATCATGTTTCCTTTTGAATCAAAGGAAGAAAAACAGAAAATAAAAGTTAGTCTTTTGTTTTATAACAGGCAAATTATTGTTATACAACATACTGAATTGTTTCTTAAATGTTGACTACTAGTATTTTTGATATCTACAAATACCTAACAAAATTAAAGTCATCCTCAAAAGCAGTTGTTTGTGAATAGAATAAAATATCTTCACCGTCTGAGGCACTACCAAATTTCTAGGGACTTATCAGACAGTTATGGGACCATTCAGAGTCTTTGTACCTTTCCTGGGCTAATTCAGATATATCTGCACACAGAGGTTGTGTTGGTTCCACTGGGATTTGCCATTTCATTCTGTATTGTTGCTGACACCAAAGTTTAAGCTACATAAGCTCTTCAAAGCAGACAAGGCTTTTGCTTGTGTGGTTCTTGCCTTTTATTTGGCGTGAATCTTCTGATCATAAACCTAAGTGCTCCCATCAGGCACACGTTTATAAGTGAGTCTAAAATGATTCTTGCAAACAATTGCAAGAGCATGTCAGTGACTTACTTGCCCACAGGAAAGTCAAAGTCAAATTGTTCCTTAGATGGAATCCAACAGAGCTGAAGGAATTGAAATGTTCAGAGTGAGATCTTCAAATCCCCATTTCATTTTCATGAGTGTTATGAAGATTCCTTTGACCCTTACTGAAGTATTTCCTGAGAGTTCTTTATCCTGCAGAGCACTGTGTGAGTCTCACCTGCTCTGACGTACAGAAAGAACCAGCATTCAGAATGCTCAGGTTTTAGATGTGTCTTACTGAACACTCACCTTGCTGCCAGAAGGAACACCACCATGCCATATTCATTACCCTTTTCCACAGGTGTTTATCCTGTCTGTTCAAAATTTCAGTTTATGCGAAGCTAAGGGCACAATATGTAAGCAAACTTGAACAAGTGTTTCTGAAAATTATTGAGTTCTGAAATGTTATCCCAATCTTTTACTCAAGTGGTGACATCCAAACCTGCCTGTCTCTTCCTTGAGCTTTGCTCACTGAAGCCCTGTCAGGGTCAATGTGAGATCTTCCTACAAGAAGCTTCTTTGTTTGTGAAAGAAGAGGGACTTAGCAATTTTCTTGATTATTTTATGATAATTACCACCAGCACATAAAAAAAACAAGGAGTAAAATTATGGATTTCTAAATGTGCTTCTTCCAGTAAAGTGGAGATAGAAATGATGGTTGTGACAACAGAGATGGGAACAAACACTCACCAGGTTCAAAAGAAAGAAAACACAGAAATTAGTCACTTCATTCTAAATTAGCGTCAGGCAACACAGGAGGTACTGGATCTCTCTCTCTCTCTTTCTCTCCTTTAAAAAATTTTCCCCTAAAGTCATTATAAAACACAACTGATGACTACTGGCAACTTTTATTCCACATGCTGGTTTCCCAATAATGCTCGGATTTAGCTCTCTGAATCTTATTTTTTTTAATGGAATATGATATTGCCACTGTTTCCTACTTATAAAATTGAAAAACATGACAGAATTTTAAAACATTTAATCAGTTGGAACAGAGTAATAATAGGCTCTGTTTGCTGAAATCTTAGATGCAAACACTAGTGATACAAATAAAATCACTTCCAACCTCTCTTTTTGTCTAATATTATCTCCACTTTTATTTGATCATTATTGCAATGGTTTCTGAGAAACAACGAAAAATTAGAAATAAGAATACTCCAGAATCTAACCTTCTTCTGACCTTCCCAGTGTTCATATTGCTAAATTAGATTTATGAAGAGTTTTCTGGGAGGAGTGACAAGAGCCATATGGAGAGAAAGGCAAGCTGTAGAGAAAATCCTGCACTTGGTTCTGAGCTAAAGTGTTCTCACCTCCAAAGAGCTCCTATAAAGTTTGATTTTTCCAACAAGTAAAAGGTGCATCCCTCAGATCCTCACTTCTCAAGAAACAACATCTTATTGCTTCAGCTGTACTCTGGTTTTTTTATCTGTAATTTTAAAGATAGGCAGAATTTCTCTCCTTTGCTGTCATCACCTGAATATTTAGTACAGAGCTTCCTGTATATATAGTGCCTTGGCTATATCTTTGAATTCCTAATTGTGCTGTTTCTTTATTAACGCTTACCTACACTTATTTACAGCTTCAAATTATAAAGTTTATTATGAAAGACTGCAAACAGTAAGGGCTCTCGACAGAAGATGATATAAATACTCCTGCAAAAATCCTCTTCAGGTTCCATAACACTGTAGTACTTCACATCACTTGAACATGGATTAGAAGTGGGTCTGGCTTTTGTAATCCCATTTCTTTCAATTTGATTTAGTCACAATAAAATTTCAAAAGAAGAGGGTCCCTGCAGGGGCAAGTTTTGATGAAGACTCAGACAACATAGAGAACTTGGGCTTTGCAAGTTGATTTCACACTCAATGCTTTGTGTACAGGGACTTCAGCACTCCTGTGCTCCTACAGAAGTCCAACTTACTTGGTTTTGCTGGATTTGTCATGTGTTGACAATATTTGTAAGATGTTTGGATAAATTATTTGAGTAGGACATTGTTTAGGGTTTCTTAGCCACCTATGAGGTGCTGATGGTTCTGTCCACATTCTTGAGCTTTAACACATGTATTACAGTTTTCCTCTCAAAATGCTTTGATTTTGGTTGTATTAGCCATATCAAGTTTCCAAGACAAGTCTCATTTCATAGACAAGAAAACTAATAAAACAAAGCATGTACAAGATCTGTAATAAGGCAGGTCTGCTGAAAATTAAACAGAGTGATGTTCTGTTAAAATTAAGAAAGTGATGTCAATTCTGAGAAGACAGAATAAACTTGGTTTTTTGTTAGGATAAGAAAAAATTCAATAGCAGGACCCAATAAATGTGTGTGAATTGCAATCTCTGCTGAGATTCAGAGGAAGGATTTCCTGAATTGTCCTTCATTCTCTTACCAGTGCAGTCCATAATGACCTATGGATGCTTTGTCTGGATAGGTAGAACAAACTCATGTGGCATCTTGCAGCATCTCAAAAGACAGAAACCCTCCAAGCTGCCTTGCAGAAGGTGAAATCAAAAAGACAGAAATGTGGATTGGTTTGAGCTGGTTTGTTTTCATTGCTAACCAAAGATGACAGCACCAGGACTTCAAAGCCCTTTGTTCAGTGGCTGCTGGTGGCACTGTGCTGTGCAGTACCTGAATGGGAGGTTTCCATTTCATGCTCCTCCATACTCACAGCAGCAGTAGGAGATGGTAATCTGTTAAGGCTAAACTCTCTTTTATTGCTTTCCTTTCACAATAAAATGATTTTATGTAGTAATTAAGGTCTTTTGAAAAAATCATAAACATTAGCATATTGCTAATTTAAAAAGCAGCTCCTAAATAAACGCCTGTCATGCAGTGCATATGTTCCACTGTGCACTTTGTTTATGTTGATACTGCTGTTTCCATTTTTATTTCAGCTGAGTAAGACAAGTCTACCCAAAAACTTGCTTTCTAATCAGGTAGATGGGAAAGGATATTTAGGCACATAAATTGCAGAACTGATTACGGTGGATTTGCAGCAATCCACCTTCAACCCCCAGGGATTTTAGTGTTAATCTCCTGGTCATTGCAGATATAAAAATCTACAGGGCTATTCACAGGCAGAGAGAGCTAATTTTCATTTGCAACCATTGGTACATTTCTAGGGTATTGTGTCTGAGGCTTTCAGACATGTGGGCCTATATGATTTTAAGGTTTTTGTTTTTAAAGATAATCAGGGGATATTGATGCCTAATTCTCATTTAAATCTGTTTACTTTTTTTTGCTAAAGCTCATCTTCAGCAATTACTGATTTTAATAGCTGAATTAATTAGGACAAATCAACTACTCAATAATTTTCATGGAAGTTCTGTTTAATACCTCATGTTTTCTATGTAAATAGAACATTATTGCTGTGACAAGCCACTGGTATGTGACTTGCTATTGCTGGAAATAATCTTACCTATCAGAACCTGTACTGTCATATTTTATTGCTTATTTCTCAGTGTAGCTTAGTGCTTTAAGACAGACATTGCTAACATTAAAGCTAATATTATTTCAAAGATCCCTGGCTGCATGATAACAGACAATGACCTTGCTGACCTCTGTGATAAATAAGACTCCTGAGCATCTCTTTTAATTTCATGTATTGAAAGGTAGAATCTCAAGTTAAATAGGGCAAGATTATGAATAAATTCTTTCAGAAATGTTAAAAGTAATAGAATCAAAGTAAATTCTAGAACCAGTTGGGCTTTACTATTGGAATAAAGGTCTGCATAATAATGTGCAAGCTTAGGGCAAGCCTGTGTGCACATCCTTTGTTGGACAGACTCAGGATGGGCCTTGAATTCTCCCCTGTGATTATTTTGATTTCACAAGAAAAAAATTACCCCAATTCTAAAGCAATTTCTTACATTAAATTCTTTTAATTCCTAAATAAAACAGATTGTCAGGTTTTTTAGGGATGTTACCATTGCTAACACAGATCTTGAGGCTTATTGAAGATACTTCTTTTTAGTTATTCCTTTATGTCTAAAAGCAGGCAGGTTTTATTAAATGTAAAATACTGAAAGGAACACAGAATTCATATTACATAGCATGTCCTGCTGTGGCCTTGCTTTGCCAAAGAAATGTAGCAAAAATGTGCTGGTAATATCCTTTGTCTTCATTATAAGGATCTGTGTTACTAGATTCTCTCTGATGTAAGGCCATTTACCTTGACTCCCAACTACATTTAATCTCATTAAATTCACTGTCATTATAGCAACATCTTTATTCCACTTGAAAGACTTTAAAGCTCTGGAGGATGATATTACAGTAAGGGCAGAATATGCTTTATTGAATAGGGTCCTGTGTAAATTCCAGATATGATCACGCCATCCATTTTTATGAGCCAGTTCACATGATTCTGGGTTAATGCGGCAATTGTGATTCTTCCAGTTAAATATTAGGATGGAAAATCAGACCATGAATAAGCATCTTAAATATTTTGATATTGAGAAGACCAAAAAAAGATGTATTAAGAGATCTCAATATAGATCTTGGCTTAAAAAAGAACTTCTGTACTTTTCCTGCAAACGCTTCTATAAAATGAAAACATGTAGAAATACAAATGCTAATGTTAGAAATAAATTAATTCTGAGACAGGAAATGACATCACTGTAACTTATCCCTAGTGTAGAACTCAGTATTTCAAGGATCACATTGGGTTTTGTAATACTTATAACAAAATCCACAGTGCTGAGTTGAATAAGCTTTACCCACAGAAAAAAAAATCTAATTTAGGCTTCTTGTCAGGGGATCAGCATTACAATGGAAAATTTCACAGATAAAATACTTTAGAAAACTAAAAAACCAGAGAGGCAGGATTGGGATTTCCAAGTCTTGTACAGCTCATGAACAGCCCATGGGGCTGTAAAAGGTGTCCTAGTCCCAAGTGGCAGCAGGATTCCCAGGAAGGTGGTGGGACACAAGCTACTGTCTCTGCTTCTCTTTGTCCAGCTCTCTCAGACTATAAACTAGACTTCTGAAAATATGTCTTTGTCCTGGATTCCCTCTTTAACCTCCTTTATTCTTGTAGGTGGTTGGGTAGAATAGCAGGAGCAAGGTGCATGAAAGATTCCTTTGGGATCAGATAAATGACTTTCATCATGACTTGTTTGAAATAGTAAAATAAATAGCTATGTGAAATTAATGGCTCATAATATCTTTGTGAAAAAAACACTCAAAATGTCTTAGTGTATGTCTGAATAAAGCATTCTTGAAATACTCAGCATGACCATGCTGATAAATAGACTTACCAAATGACTGAAGGGTAAATTATTGGTTCTTGCCTTTGGTCAGTGATAATGTTGTATGATCTTGTCATTTATTATGGTAGATTTTATTAGGTGTGTCATTATAGGCTGCCCATAAAATTTTATGTACTAGTAGAAAATAAAATTATATTTTATCAGATTATTTCTCTGCCTCTAACTATTCTAGATGGGTGAAAACAGAGATTTGCAAGGTGTAGAACTTCTTAATGAATACAGATGTAGAGCAGGAAGATGTTAAAGATGATTCTGTCTGCTCTTTAGTCTTTGAAGCTGCAGCATCCAGTGCTAATCCAGGGACTGACCCAAGGGAAGGGTAACATTAAAACCTGCTAGTTTTATAGAGATAGCTTCTAAAGGTTTGATTTTCCCTTGAGAATGGCTACATAATGTAGATACTGGGTATGTCTGAGGACAGTATATGAACAATCTCTTTTCTATTTTTTTTCAGGGGCAAGCTTTCTGCTAAATTAGTTTAAGTAAATATTAATGTTGCTAATTGGTTCAGATAATTTAGTAAAATGGTGGTTTTTGAAGATTACTTACAGTGCAAGATTAGTCATATGAATGGAAATAATTGCCTATCTAGCCATCTCAGTAACCTCTGCTATTCTCTCCTTTTTATCTCACTTTACAAAGCAACTTCATCAGGCCATAATAAGCGTTACTCAAACAGAGCCTGTAAGCCTTGCTTTGAAGGGGCATATAAATGATGAAAGGGGAGAGAAGACAGGCAGGAAATACAACTCAATGAGGTTACAGATTCTTGCAGATTTTTCTTCCAAACTCCTATTCAGTAAAAAGGTTTCCCTTTCCCTCATGTCACAGAACCAGACTTCTGTGCTAGCTGTTCCTGGCTAATCCATGGCACAGTATCTTCATCATTTCTATTGAACTGGGGAGACATAAGATCAGGCTGACACAGGGCTTCCTCACAAAAAGATGCATTGGCTTTTCCCCTGAACAGAGTTCTCATTACAGAGAAACACAATCTAATTTCCACCTATACAATGGATGGGTCCCATAGTTCACAAAAATTTATGGAGGGAAAAGGTGTCTTACAACCCTATCACTTCATCTTTGGTTTCTCAGAGTTTATCCCCAAATGAGTTCAACAAAATACCATTTGTATTTTCTCTTCATTTGTAATTCCATACACGCTTCTCTGGGAGTGGCATTTGCAGCAGGGTGCAGAGCCAAAGGTCTTTACCTGGCTGAATTCCTGGTGTACTGTTGGAGCTCTCTGGGATCTTCTTGGAAAAATGACTCCCTATTGCAGCTCATTTTCATGGTCCTGAAAAGTCTTTTCTGAATCACTGTTTGAGCAGTGTTTATATGTGCTAGTCCCATATGTCCCATTTGCTAGTTATTTAATTAAATAGTTTTACTCCATAATTAAGCTAATGACTTTGTTACTTTTCCCCATTCTGATCAACCAGGAAAACAATTTTTCCTTCTTGCATTCCCACTCAGATATGTTCTGCTTTTATCTGAAAGTGAAGATATTTGATCTTGTGTTTTTCTCTCCTGTATTAATCAGATCTAGTTTAATATTGGGAGATGTCAAGTAATCCCTGTTTAGAAAGTTTTGTGTTCTGGAAGTGCTGCTTTCATCACTCCACTGGCTATCAAACAGTAACAGGTTGGCTGCTTTTGCCACTGGCTCTCCATCATGCTTCAAAAGAATCCAGTATGGTCTGTTGGTTTTGTAGTTCTAAAACTTGTACAGCTAAAAACAAATTATTTACATAACTTGCCCTTTTGGGAAGAGAAATCCTAAAAATGGTAGGTGTACAAACCTGTAGCAGAATTGTAGCAACAGTTAAATCTGCAGAAAAAAAACTTGACCTAACCATATTTTTTCTCAGACTTCATGTGAATTTAGCTATGTAAAAGTTGGAAGAAGGAAACATGCAAGGCATTCCTAGTGGACAATGCTTTGACCTACCCTGAATTTTTAAAATTATTCCCAAATTCATAATTCTGAAGGGGCATTTTTCTTTGAAATAAAAAAAAAAGAAATTAAAAAAACAGGTTGATAAAACAAGAGAATATGTTTGTAGAATTGGAATCCAAATTACTTGCTGACCCAGAATGGTTTTACTACTCCTCCCAACTGGATTTTTATTCAGCAGTCTGAAGGATTTTACAGAACAAATAATTTGCTCTGATCCTGTGAATATATTCCTGTTGAATCAAGAAAAAGTCAATAGGAGAAAACAGTTGATGAGAGACTGAAAAACCATTTTCCAATGCTCTGAAAATATAGCTCTCCATTGACAACTGGGGGCATATTCTAAAATCAGCTTACAGGATATCTCAAGGAGAAAAGTGCAGAAAAAACTTATGAGGGTCTCTCAGTGGAACACATCCATATGTGGTGTTGGGGATGACTCAAGTTCACTTTGTCCTTGTCCTTGTCATCAATGTTTCTAACTTGAGCCAGCTGCTGGAAACAGTTTTCTATTTGCCATTGATATGTGTAAGTTAATCAACACCATTAATCTGCATTCCAGAGATCTGGAAAGGGTGTTTCCTCCTACCAATAACATTTCTCCCTACACCTGGAAATCTATGGACTGGTGCTTGTACGATCCTATCTATCATTACTGTCTGATTTCCTTGATTACAACAAAATTACTTGATCTTGTTTTGCAAATGTTTGGGCATTCCATGGAAAAGCATTGTTTAACTCAGCTGACTACCTTGGATTTAATCTGATGTGCATGATTTCCTAGAATTTCCACGGACATACCTGGATCCTCACAGAACTGTGTTTGAAACAATTTACAGACACTGCAACCTTAACAATTGCAGTTCTGATCCAAATCCTTCTCTAAGCATCACAACCTCAGCAGTGAAACTTCAGTATCAAAGACCTTATTCTTTTCAGAAATGGCACCTATGGAAAAGAGTTTTGAAAATTGCAGCTAGCAGCATCTTTTGGGCACAGCTACCAGAGGAATATTTTGAAGATAAGATTTATTAAACATTAAATGGAACTAAGTCCACATAGTCCTCTGCTAATTATGCTTGGTCATCCTGCTGTGCTATAGAGAATACATTTTTCTTGCTACTCTTCATATATCTCTTGGGGGAAATGTGTCATGATTCTGCTGGTTAGCACTGATGCCAATAGCTGAATTCTTTTGCCTGCTTTTTGATTGCTCAGATATACTGAAGAGTAAGCAAGGAATTCATCAGTCTTTGAAGTCCTCAAAAAATTTCCATTGGAAATCTAGTTTGTGCCCTGAAACCTATTGGCAATTAAGAAAATTATTCACTTTTTGAAAAACCATCTAGTATTACTTAATACTCTACCAAATTAGATTTTCTCCAAAATTTATTTTCATCCTTTAACTCTTTGCTTTTATGGGCGTTGTCCCCAAATATAGGACATAGAGGAAAGCCATGAATTTCTATCCTAAGGGGAAAAGACTGTAATACAAAAACCAGGGAAGATTGTTTCTTTATCCTGTTTCCTCACCTGTTCTGATTTACTAATCTCTCATAGAAGCTTAACAGAATGGCTGGCAGGATGCAGCACTTTGTGGAGTCAGCATTAAAAAGAATGTTAGATTTATAAGGCAAGACATTAGATACAGCAAGTAAGGAACAAAATACAGAAACTGTAAATTTCTTCTTTTTAATGCTTATGTTTAATTAGCTTCTTAGTGTTCATTCCCACATGACTTAATATTACAATTTCCAAAATATGTGATGCATTTTTTACACAGTGTTTTCATTACGTGTCCTTGCTCTCTTTCCCTGCCCTGCCATTTTGTCTCTGCTCAGATCTGTACTGAGCCACCTTCACTCCTCACCCTCGTGGCTGTGACCTTTCTGAGCCAAATTCCTGCCCTGTCTCTGGTGGGGCTGAACTTCCCATTACTCCAGAACATTCTCTCTGCTGGCTGTGCAGCCCCAGGAGGAAGCACAATAGTCACAGCCATGGCAGTGGCATGGGGTGCCAGGGTTTGTATCTCAGGGAGCAGCAGGCATGAGCCAGGATGTGACAAGGTTCTCCTGGTTTGTGCTGAATGCCAGGTTTATTGGAGAAGTCTGCAGAAGATGGACATACACTGCACATCACTCAGGAAGAACTTAAAAATTTCTACAGTGATCCTTTCCTGACCTAAACGCTGACCATGCGTGCTAAAATTTGGAAGTGTCTGAAAGGATGACTTTCTTGAGACTGTCCCAAATACCCGACCTTATCATCCTAATCATCTGCCAAAACTTGTGCAAAAGCATCTTCAAAGTTTTCGCCAGAAATCCCTACCCAAGAGAAACTGTGGGGCTACAATTCTCAATCGTCCAGAATATATTCTGCTTTATTTCTTCTGAAAATAGAATGAAATATTTCTACACGGCATTTTCTGAAATGCTTTTCCTTTATTTTCAGTTCCTGCCACAATCTTACTATCTGCAGAAAAGCTGCTTCTGGTGTTATTTCTTGTAGAGGTCACATGTTGCTTTTAATTACATCCTTATTCCCTTCTGAGGCCTGTGCAAGTATTACCCAGAGCAACATTTTAGCCTCTACAATTAGACTGAGACAAAAGCTAAGCTTCCATGTCAGAGTTTACTGTACTGGATTTATAAAAACCTTCACAGTCTTCACCAATACTTTTGAATTCTTCAAGTCAAATTAATCCTAAGTGAGGTCAAGCACAATGAATTCTCAGCCTGCTGTCTAATTCTGCAACAGGCAACAAATTCTCTGGTATAAGATGAAAGTACAGAGAGATGTATCTGCATCAGAAAAATGTAGTGGTTGTAAATACTGATGGGCACAATAATTATACATTAATGATCAGCAGTGAATAAATCTGGAATAGACTACAAAGAAAGGATCCCAAGGACCAGGAGTTGAGTCAGGGAAAAGACTGTACTGTGTTTAGTACAGTGAAGGATAAATCTGTGATTTTTGTGAAAGTGTTCCAGATTGTTACCTCTTTGTTTCAGAATGTAGCTTGCTTTTATGTTATGTTTCATTAACTCTGTGAAATACGTGTAGAAGTGCCAAGAAATTGATTCTTTCAGCTATGTTTATGTGGTGTCATTGATCTAAGTAGGGAACACATAAAGTGCCATTGATCTAAGTGGGGGTCAGGTTGAAACATCCAAGGGAAGAGTATGGTATTTGAGTTCTGTAGGAGTGAAATACCCACTAGATTAATTCATTCACATTCACTTTTGTGAGTCACAAACTATTCTTGTGTACTCTGAGAATTGAGACTTGTCTATCCCAACAGCAAGGGAGCAGAGGCATGTGAGTCTTGTATTTGTTGCTGTAGTGAGCATTAAATTAGCAAGAGCCAACATAATATTAACCTCTTTTAATTGCAGTCTCCTGGTCTGTTTGCTTTACTGTATATATTTAGTTGTGCAGTCTCTGGCGCTGTGGTGTTTCCAGTATGATCACAACTTAATGACTGTGCATTTCATTTTCAGGCATCAGCGATGACTTTTCATTAGCTTTAGTAAAGTAAAGAATTGGACTGTTCAAAATGTTAAAGCAAGTACTTAAATTGGTTCTGTTGTCTCCATATAGACTCTTTCAGGCATGATAAGAGGTTACATTCAGACTGCAGATAACTTACGAAATAGCATATCATTGAAGTGTATTACCAAATCCAGGGCTGATCAGAGAAGACAATGGAGAGGGCAGAGATGAAAACGCAAATGGAAATCCAGGAGTCTGATGAATGGGAAAATGAGTGACTTGGCAGGTAGCACTCTACCAATAACCAGATGAAATCAGAATACTTTATAGATGAAAGTGGTTAAAATTAGATGAAATGCAAATTTGAGGTGCTCAGAACTACAGGTAGGGAATTCCCAGAGTTTTTAACATATCCCAAACTAGGTGTTATGTGTAGACAATGCATGGCAATAAATCAGCTCTAAAACCCTGATCAGATGGCTGTGTAATGCAATTCTGTCTGAACCAATTCATCCTGTAAACTTATTTATTTCCACTTTCTATTGTATAGTACTGCTGTAAAAAATTAAATCACTGCTGTATTGTGTCTAGAAGAGAGGATAATTTACTTGTGACTGAAAGAATATAGTGCCATCATAGCTAGGTTTTTTTGTGGGAGTTTCATGAAGTAAAATATATACCAGAATCAGGTTTGGCAGAGCCATGACTTTCTCAAAACACATTTTGCAAATGTAAGGTGTAGAATTACTGTGGGAAGTGATACACACCTAAAATTAATTGCTGTGTAGCAAAGCATTTTATGCTACTTGGCTGATCTTTAAACAAAAGTTAGCATTTCAAAAACACTTACTGAAACCATTAGCTTTCTTGCAGTACATTCCAGTTCAATAACTTTAATGAAGAGAAGTGATACTTTCACGTTAAAATTCCAGCAAGGAAAATATTTTCTACTCATCTCTGACTCCATAAGTTTGGTTTTCTTCACTGAGTTGGGTTAATTTAAGGGAAGAAGTGTCCATCATTCCTATGCAATATCCTAACCTAAAAAAGGCCTGATTTATATCTTTCCAGAGGTCTCCCAGCCTGGGGATATTAGCAGGAGATGAGTGGAAAACAGCTTCTGTTGCATTATACACCATGTTTTTGAAAGTCACAAACCAGCCCAAGATTTGCTTCTGCATATGCATTAGTGATTGTTCTTGTCTCAGTGGGTAATTATTCTGGCAGTGTTCATTTAACTGCTTCCCACGTGGAGTTCCCCAGTCCTGGTGCACATCTCACACTTGGCACAGGGGCTGTGGCAGCAAGCAGGGGTTAATTGACTTTTATTGAAGCACTTTATAGCTTGCTCTTGCCTTCATCCTTAAGCACTACTGATCCACTGTAAACTAAGATCTATTGGGACAATATTTTTAAAGATGTTTAGTTTTCCACTAAACTGTATTTTATTTGTGTTGTTTCATTTTCTACCCCCAAGATATCTAATGATAAAAAGGATAAGGTCATTGTTACTGACTCTCTTTTTCTTAAGGTGAAACTATTAAATTCTCCTGCAAATTAAAGGGCAGATGTTGCATCTTTTTTTTCAGAGAAATTTACATACACTTCATTTGTGGAACAGAAATTGCAGTAATTCAGTAGGTATCTACATTTGTTTAGCTTACATAAAGTGTTGTAAGGAGATCTGTGGGGAGAAGTATTATCCCTTTAAATTATTTTTTAAATATCAAATTTTATTTGTTAATTCTAATGGTTTGATAGTGTTTTACTGTTATTACTGTTCAGTGTGTTTGAGCTCCTTGAAAGATTTAAACAAAATGAAAGTTTTATGTAATACATGTTTTTAGAATGTAGAGGATTTTATGGATTATTATTTATAACATCTGCCACTTATAGAAAAAAAGCTTTAAAATGCTCCTTTAATATGCATTTAATGTGTGTGATACAATTTTATATTAAATAAGATTTTCTTTATTTTAGCAGCTGTGTTTGTGGGAAAGATCTGTTTTCTCTACAACCCCTTAGGTCTGAGGCTTGTAGCTTGGCTATAAAAATTTTCATTAAAAGGAAACTTGATATTTCTCAGCATATAATAGATATGTCTTTTACAAAAGATGTAAGACTGGAAAAAGAATGCTAAACAGACATTTTAATATTAATGAATGCTGACTGGTAACTAAAATGGAAAAAGCAGATGTAGATCCTTCCCATTTTCTTTCTGTATAAAAATGATTTTTATAAAATCATTTTCTTAAGAAACAAAGCTTTTCTAGGATTTTAGATAGCCACAAAAGAGATCTTGGAAGGTATTCTAAAGCCAGACATTTCAAGCTTAAGTCTTCTTTTATTTTTGACTACAGGGAACCCCTATTGTTCTGTTTTGTGCTTGACATTGAACTGGGCAGGTGTGTCCACATAAGGTGCAACAGGGAGGATTTGCATGCTGGCTTGCTGAAGTGACAGAATTGTGCAAAATAACTGCAGTGGTCTGGCAAGCTTCAGGAAGCAGGTGGATCTGAGGTACCTGTCTCCAAAATTACAATGCTGAAAATGCCTGCCCGCCTTCTGCCTAACCTGGGAGGAAAATACAGATTTTTTTCCTCCTACAATATTATTCACCAGCCTCCTCTTTTGTACTTGCTGACATGCCTAGAATTGCCCCAGTCTTGGTGGATCTGAATGGTATTGCCTACAAAGGGTGAAACTGGGATTCAGTTTTATCTGTGTATGTGTGACTGTGGTGTATGGTGAATAGTAAAATGTGTATGTGTGTATTGGGTGGTATGAATTTACACACAAAAGAAGATCATGATTCTGATTTTTACTGAACACAGACAACCAATGAAGAATAGGTTATTTCAGGATGTTTGGAAAGCCCTGTTTATGTCAAATGTCTTTGTCAGTGATCTGGTTGAAGCAGGTAAATAAACATTTGGCCAAATTACAGATGATACTTAATTGGGTTGGGACAGAACAAAATGCCTCTGCATCAGTACAGAAGGATCTAGAAAAACTTTGGAATCTGGCTGGTGTAAAGCTCATAAATATGAAGAAAGAAGCATACAGTTTTGTACAGGCAGAGAAAAGCCCTGTGCCTTGGTGCAGATGAGGAACCTGTTGGCCAAGAGACAGCCAGCCCTGCTGGGAAGGATTGGGAGTTGCAGGGGATGGAAGACTGACCAGGAGCTGCCAATGCCCCTTAGCATGGATAAGACAAACCACAAACTGGGCTACATGATATATGTCTGCTCCCTTGTGCTGAGGCTGCAGCCAGTTCTGGCCCTCCAGATGGAGAGGGAGGGTGACAAACTGCAGTGGATCCATTGGAGGGTGACCCAGAGCATGAGGGACACAGGGCAGCAGCCCTTGTGCTGAGGGAGAGGCACTGGCAAAGATTCTAATAGCTGCCTACAGCTGCTTGAAGAGCAATTGCAAAGATGATGGAGTCAATCTCTTGTCAATAAATTACATGAAAAGGGACAATTGCCATGAATTTTGGCTTGGGAGGTTTGAATGAAGCCTCCCTATCACACATACAAGTGTTGGGAGTGTGCTTTCTGTACTCCCACATCCCATAATCATTTCTTTTAATACCTTCATCGCCTCAACCAGTTTCAGTTGTCTTTAGCAGAGAAGGAGTTTAAATCAGGTGATATTTCCAGAGTAAGTTACTCAGTCCCTCAGCTATCTCCTGCCACATCACTCTATTTAAGTCTCTTATGGGAGTATTCAGATTTCCTCTTTTGCATAGCGGAGTGAATTAAAGGTAAAATATCAGCTTGGAATTCCCCAGGAAAGGAATTTCAGTCAACTTTCTGAGCAGATTTTAAGCAGATTCCAAGAGGGGTTTAGTTTATGAATTAATAGCACGTGCAGAGCATCTGCACTGACCTAGCAGACATTAACAGCCCTGTCTGAAGCATTTAAGTCAGTTGGGTCAATGATTACCTGATTAAAAATTCTCAGTAGTTTTTTACATAATTGACTATCATAGTCAATCAAGTAAACCGTGCAAGAGCGTTTAGATTTGTAATTCAGAATGAGAAGAACTATTTTTCCTAGAATATAGCAGGGTTATGTGGGAAATAAAGCACTAATAGAATTGCCAGAATAATTTACCATTGTATGACATGAAAGTGGCTTAAATCTCTGCTGGCAGATGAGCACACAGAGTAATGGTTCAAAGTGATCATTACTACTTAATCATGACACGTTCTGCTGGAAGAGCTAGTTATAATTCTTCAAAATGAGACATTTATATTTCCTCGACTCTTTCTCTTCTTCCTCTTTATGGCATATATCATTGACAAGGTTCATATTGAAATTAAATTTGTTCAAATCAGTTTGTGAATTAGTAGAAGAATGACCATAAAGTAGTTATTTAAACTTTACTCAAATAATGAAAAGCATTTCAAATTGTAGTTACCACTGTTATCATCACTGACTTGAAAATCAATAGTAAATAATATACTTCTTGTTTTTACTCCAATAATTTATATTTTATTTATGTGTTTACAGATGCAGTAAGGTAGGAGTCTCCAACATTGTTCCATATCCTATTTCTCATGTTTGGTTTTGTTACATTATATTTGCATTGTTTTCTTTTTGTCCCATACTGTGGAACACAATTGTTGTTATTTTTAATTTACCAGATTAACCTTCTTCAGCAAGAACACCTGCAGAAGGAATCCCTGGAAAGTATATGCAAAATGGTTTTAAACATTTTTAAACATTTGTGCTTAATATATGAGAGACAGTCTGAAAGACTCTATAATAATATACAAATTATTAAAAATTATGAAAACAAATTTTTAAATTACTATCATTTTGGCTACCAGTTGATTGGTGCCCAAGGGGCAGTAGAACAGCAACACTTTCCAGGTGTTCTGAGTATATGCCTACTATATTATGCCTAATATATCTTCCTGGGATTATTTTGAATACTGTGATCAAAATGTTTTGGTTTTAATTGTGGAAGTAATTATTTGGGCAAGCCTGTTGCCTGAATGACTCAGTAGTACCCCATTAATGAAACCCAAGGTTTGATGAAGAGGTGTAAGATAATTATACACCATTAGACACCTCAGTGCTGTGTCTCTTGTTATGTGCTCCTAAAGAGTCAGTACTGTCTTCCAAAGCCCTAAAATTATTATTCTACTTTTCTAGGTACAGAAAGTTATTGAGCCATTTTCAGTTAATGAAAAGCACTGAATGATGAATCATTAGGATATTTAAATGTACTCATACATGAAACTTCAGAGCTACTAAATGTTCTAAATTTAATTAATTTGGTCCTTGGTATTGATTAGTAAATTGATTTGCAAGAAAATTGTTGAATGGATGGATGGATGGATGGATGGATGGATAAATCAGTTTTTTGGTTATAATGGACATTGTCTTGTATTAAAAGGAGAGGGATGTACTTAATGACAACTTCCAAAGTAACTTATGCCATGGAATTCTCAGTCTGTGTGTTGATCATTTTGTGACAGGGACTGTTTGAAATTCTATGCCTCACAACAGGTCTTCCTCATTGTAAGAGGACTGAACCATATCAGATATCAGGGTTTAAAATATGAATGTATCCAATGTCTCCATAAGATTCAGGAGAACATAAGTATATTTGTAAGAACAGATCACTCCTTGGTATTTCAGCAGAGGCTTCTGGTTTTTTGTCTCACACGGAGGTGAGTTTTGTTCTTGTTTCTGTTGTTTTCTTTCTCCTGTTTGAAGTGACCTTCACTGCCACACAGGCTCTGCACTGCAGCCTCCCTGGTTTCTGGGCAGGATGGGCTGATTCCTTCCCTCTGCCATGCCTGTCATGTGGCCATTTGTGTCAGTGGTGGCACATGTCAAACACCCATGGTGGCACATTTAGTCAAGCTGTAAGAAGTAACATTCAGGCTTCTTTTGGTCTGTCAAACACATAGGAAATGCCTGTCCTGTGGGATCATTGGAGAAATTAGAGAATTACAACATTTTTCTCCAGATCAAGTGTCCAATATCTTATATGTGACTGCAAAATCTATGAAGAATTTTTAATATGGCTCTAAACATGAGTTTTCTGCATATTATGTCTTGCCCAAAGAGATGGAGTCTATGTCTTGAAGGTACAGGAGCACTATGAAATGTTCATGTTCTTGGTGTTACAAATTACAATTTATCAACTGAAATGCTGTTCTTTATCACTAAAAAATAAAAAATGTGTACAAAAGCCAGTTATAGTCAAGAGAAACTCTACCAACCTGTGAGATATAAAAGGCCAGGCAAAGCAGTAAAAAGCCCTTGAATTTTGCCCAAAGTGAGAACTCATGCTTAAAAAAATCATAAAATACTAATTTTGTGTCAAAGAGAACTGCAGGGCAAATATAATGAGTTAATATCACAGACAGTGACTTGGTAAAAAACTTATGGAGTTCATGTGCCAATATCACATTTCTGGGAAATATTTGGAGTTGCATTTGAGCAGCCACAAGGTGTTATTTTAAAATTTATATGTAAGATGGAAACAGTGAATATAAGGTTTTTAATTCATATGTTTTTTATAGAGTGTCCTATAGTAAAATTAAGTCAGAATTAATTTAATTAATCAAATTATTTAGATGATATAGAGAAAAAACTATTTAGTGCTTCTATTAAAACTACAGAGAAAAAGACTTAGAATTGTAGAACAGGGAAAGACAATTACTCTGGCAAAATCAGTCTATGATGAGACTATGCACTAGGGAGAAAGGGATACTCAGCATGAGTTAGGGGTTACTAGAAATAAGCCTTTAGTGTGAAATTCAGTCCTGCACTAAGTGCCAACACAGACATATCACACAAACCAATTAAGGACCATTTAAGACTGTTTCATTAAGTGTCTCCTAAATGTGAAACTTGACTAGGTCCCATCAGTCAAATATTCACTTAAAGGTGACCAATAAAGATAGTAGAAAAGATTTTCCTTCTGATCAGGAAAAATCTTGCTGAGAAGCTTAAAACCAGTGTATTGCAACAGGAGGTTGAGGTAGTCTGTGCTTTCACAAATCCCTAGCTTATTTGTAATTAGGAGATGCACTGGATTTTGCTCTGCAAGGCTGCAGTTCCTCATAGAACAGCTTGTGAATTAGTAAGAAAGAGTACTAATTGTTTGTGTGATCATTAATTAGCCATCCTGCCTCTCCATATCATCATTTAACTCCATTAAGCTTAATGTTTATACATATACTGTATTAATGATCTTGCATACAGCCAGCAGTGGAATTCATAGTGATTAGTGAAGGAATAATCACATACAGCATTATAAATTTCATCAGTAGTAATGCTAATTCCATAAATTTGCAGCATTATAATAGAAACTGGATCACAATTGCAGATGTATTTTTAGAGTTTATAAATTATTACTAGACAAAATTATTTCTAGAGGAACAAAACCCAAGGAAAATAACACTGTGTCTTTGCGGGGTATTCTTTAACTAAAAAAGAAACAGAGAAAAAAAAATAAAAACAACACTCCCCATCCCCCCCCAAAAAAGCCCAGAAAAAAAACAGAAAAAAAAATAAACCGGGAAAAAAGAGTGAGTTTCTAGTGAGGTCAGTAAAACATCTAGATGTCTGAAAGTTCACATTTATTTTAGTTCTCCTTTCATGACAACATGATAGTATGACAGTGATTATTTTCAAGAGCTGTGTTTCTATTTCTTGTAAGATTTATTTGAAATTGTGGTCAAGACAATTGATGTATAGACTGTAAATGCTCATATAAAGGTGACAGAGCTAGTGAGATGTACAGTAAGATTTACATAAAGACAATCTCAAAGACTATAAAGATTCAGAAGTTATAAAGTGACACTCCTATGGATCATTTACCACTACATGTAATGGAGATTCTCATCCTAAAGTGTGTTTTGGGGGGAAGAGTAAGACATGGTGGGAACAGAACATGGTGATGAGGGTATTTTCTGCTTTTCCCAGCTCAGTGCAATAAATGCATCACGGTATTAAGGACCAATGTATTTAGAATAAATGAAAGAATTTTTTTTAATGCAGAAAATAATTAGCCCATGGACTTTTCCATGGCAGATAACCTGTCTGCATGCAATGGGGCTGTGTAATGTTGCTAATGCTATTTGTGGCTTCAATAATACAGTTGATCAAATCTCACGTGTCAGGGAAATATGATGGAAAGGGAGCACTTCCTTCTTTTTCTTACTGCCATTTCATAGTCAGTTAGATATTTTATGGGTATATAAAGTAGACACATAAAGTATGAGAGGAGCTGTAGAATTGAAGATGGACCCATTATGACAAATTCTCTATTACTTGCTCTGTGAATACCCAGTCCAGAATACCCATTGTTGCCAAACTGCAGAAAATACTTCGATTGCAAGAGTTAGTATGAACAAGCAAAGCTGATAAATGTTAGAGCTAAAATAAAACTATGGAGCAGAACTAAGTGACCCAATAACAATATCTTACAACTTTGTTATTCATATGACACCTGATTTATTCTGCTGTAGCTCCCACTGATTTCAATGGTTCTTTGTGATTTACATTATTAAAAATGACAGTGAGATCAATTCTTGCACAAAAAGGCATTTTCAGTAGAGATTTTTCTGTCTCAGTGCTATGTTGCACAGGTTTAAGCACTATTTTCTCTTTTGTCACTTTTTGGTCAAGACATATTCTCTGTAAAAGGTTCGGGAAGAGTTCTGTCACATTAATACTTTCTAACTGAAGGCATCATTTGCCAGAGCCTATATTCAGTGTCACACTCTTTGAAAGAATTGCTCTTGGCAACACAGCCTAATGGTATTACAAATCCTGTCACAATATAAACAGCGAAGTGGGAAGAGAGTTAGAAATATTAGAATGGTGCTCCATAGTCATACAGCTTGGCAAAGAATAATCTGACTCTTCTCTCGCTCATACCAATGAAATGTTGTCAGTCTCAACTGTCCTGATTTTTAGTCTGTTTGGAAGACAACTGGAATCAATCTTCACCTCTCCAAGAGGAACAAAGGCTTCCAATTTAGGTGCTCCACAGTGTTCTAAATAAGAAACTTAAACTTGGTGTGTAAATGGATCAGTAGCATCACTATTTTTTTCAAATTTAACAAGGAATTAAATTGCCTTAGCAAAATCTTATTTTGCATAAATTGTAAAGGAAGCTCATAAAATCCGGCAGACTCCACATGGAATTTTGTACATCTAGTACAATTTGTCAAAAAGCCACTTAAGGAAACATCAAAGCAGTGTGAAATTTGGCTATTTCAGACTACTGGCTGTAGCCTGTCAGTCACAATGCCACACCAGATAACTGCATAAGTCAAGACAGAATAAAGTATTTATTTGGTTCTTTCTGCACATTTCTGAACACTAACTAAGAGAATTTCCAAGACAGCAGTAATCTAGAAAGTTTGCAGAATTTCATATATCTATATGGATGCATTCAGAGGGTGTGTATATCATTACAGATTAAAACCTCATAGTTTTAGTAAAACCAAATGTTTATTATATCTGCCAGAAGAATTTTTAGTGATTTCAATATAATTTTTTATATAATTATATTTTATATAATTAGTTTGATTTTCATTTTAAGTCTTAGAAAAAAGTGCAAGGTCTTTGTGAGAGTTATTATTCACTCTGACGCCACCTTGATATGTCAAGAATTTCTATGCATTGCTGGTATTGCAAAAAGTCAGTAGGAACAAGTAAGAATACCTAAAATGGAAGAAGACAAAGAAGTCAAACCATTCCATTGTTTCTGAGGTTTTTTTATCAATTTAAGTAGACTATTTTAAATGTTTACCTAAAGAAAGTTAAAGCATTGATGAACTCAGCCCTTATAAAACTGTTGTATTGTGCAGATGCAATTAGTTTTCCTTCTGTAAAACCATCAGAAAAGTTTGTGCCTCCCTAAGGTATATTTAAATATTCTTTGATGAATTTTCTTGTGCCATGCTTGGTTGTGCATGTGTCACACAACTCCAAAGGATGTGTACATTGGGAGCAATCACTTCTATATAATTGTAATATGGTTTCATATAGAACATGAATAATTGACATATATTGGATCTGTGCAAGGACAACCATATTTAATGCAATCCTTGGGTGAAAAGATTCCTGTCAGTCATCTACTCCGAAAAGATTGTTATATACAAGGCAAGAATCCAGTCTGAATGTAGGGCAAAGACTGAGTCCTTTGTTAGTGTAGTGTGCTCAAGTGAATTATGAAGATTCAAAACAATTCAAGAATTTTCAAATGCCCTAATTTTTATGTGTCTATATATCAACCAGTCACAAAGCCAGGTGGCAAATATAGTCTTGTATTGGATACAGAGAATGCTCCTGCCAAGGCTGGACAGCATTCCTGGCAGTGGGAGTTACACATTAGAGTTCATCTGCTATCACTGCTACTACCTTAAAAGCATCCCTTCTCCTTAGAGCCTTCACACCAGTTTCACTGTTCTACCTTTCTTCCTTTTTTCCCCCACGTGTTGTGTCAGCATTGCAAGCCTGGTTAGAAGCACACAGAACTGACATTTCTGCATTCTCTTGGTTTTAGGCATCTGGAAAAGAAAGGAATTTTAAATGTTCATTACAGGGTATACAAAGGAAAATCAATAATCTTCACCAGTTGCTATTTTATGTTTAGTCTGTGACCTGTATGTATGGAAATGATAATTACTGCTGGCTTTTACTAGAGGTTTGGGATTCTGGTATCCTTGGGATTTGTTCTCCAGACTGCAGAGGGCTCAGGCCATTTCCCCCAGGCTGCACTCTCTGCTGTTCTCTACGGTGTTTTCCAGTGTCACTTCCATCCACCATTATCTCTACTGCTCTTTTCTGCCCTCATTCCAGTCTCATCCTTCGCAGTTTTCCAAGAGCCATAGGCTTCTCTTGCAGCCTCTCTTTCTCCTGCACTCCACTGCCCATACCTCTCAATTCTGTCTTCAGTGTCTTTGCAACAACATCTCCCGGCATCTCACTGGAATCAAATGGGATAGTTTTTACTGTGTTCCTGGAAATGGCTGAACTTCCAGAACTGTTTCTACACTTTTTTCCTGATGCTTTCTAAAACCAGCCTGAGAATCTTGGATATTTCCTAGAATAGAGGCTTTACTTCCTGTTTTGTAAAGCTATGAGCAATTGAGAATATGAATTTATGACTGTAATACAAACCTTAACAGAAGACAACCTTTTAGCCTTGCCTTTCCAGCTGTGTCAAATACCATTTTTTACTCATTTTTTGCCTTATTATGCCATTAATTCAAAATATGTGGTTTCACTGAAATAGCCTGTTCTTGCCATCATGAAAATTAGAGACAACATCACTGCTAGCTATTTTTTGTCATGTTTTAAAAATATTCAAATAGATCATTGATATCAAAATATAGCTGTTGTACCTCCAAGTTTAGACAAAGCCTTGTAGACAAAGAGAATGTGTGAATGGAGGACTGAGCAGAAATAGCACTTTTTATTACAAAGTTATTTATTACAAATTTTTTATTACAATTTTTTTATTACAAATACATTTTTTTCCTTAAAAACAGGAGTGGAAAAGTAAGTTCTTTGATGCTAATTCTATTTTTAATTAATTTTTAGGGCCATGAATTAACATAACTAGAAAGTTTGAAGATTAAAGTTTCACGTTGACACTGTACATTATGATTTCATGACCTAGACTTATTTACACATAAATGAGTTTTCTAATGGTCTAATTAACAAAATGCATCAGTTTGCCTCTTTAAATTAAGCCACTCTAAGGTAGTATCTTTTAGTAATTTCAACTGTTTAATAAAAGATGAAAGCCTTCTGTTATTTTAAGTGAGTACTTTTCTAACAAACTGTTTCATCCTAACATGCTTCTGCTGCCTCAAAATATTGGACTTTCTATTCAGACTGAAGTTAAAAATAGGATCAATTAAATTTAATTTAAAATTCAGAGGAATTTGATACTTTGGGTAGGAAAAATATAACTAAAGGTTCACATCTTTATAAACTCCTGGATGAGTTTACTCCTGGCTCCCAGGAGCTGCTCTTTTCAGAAGAGGGTTCTGTTTAGCCTGTTGAAGTGCAAAAGGTCCAGTGAGTGAAATGAGAAGTATCTCTTCTCAGCACTAAGAATGTCCTCTGCTTCTCTCAGCTGCTCAGTCAGACTTGATCCACAGTGGATTAAGTCTGGTTCTAGGAGTTTGGTTTTACTGGGAAATTTATTTACGAAATAGATTTGATTTTTAAGCACTCTTTACAGCTGTGTTAGCTAGAAATCAATTTACATCAGAAAGAGACAATGCATTCATTTTCTGCATTTTATTATCTCTTGTCTGGAGGCTTCCAAGTGCCTTGAAGAGATATATTTTACTCCTTTTTAAAGAGCAGGAAGCCAGGATATAGAATGAATCAAGACTTGCCCAAGATCACAGAAAAAAACTGAGTAACAGATCTCTTCTTTCTTAGCAAATTCTTAGTATTTTGACACAGGCCAACATTTCTGATGTTCAATAGTAACTTAAGTAAGGGGCAAATTTCAGATACAAGACGACCCCCACTGGATTCCATGGGGCTGCTTATATGAATGAAACTGAGCATTCAGAGAAGGTATTTGCAGGATTAGGGCTCTACATATGGTGGAGAACAGAGCTTTATATCTACTTTAAATAGATTCCCAAGCCTTTATGCTTCCCATTGTCGTGTGTTGTCTCTCACTCTGAAATAGGGCATATCAGACAGCCAGGAGAGCTGAGCCGACAACTGGAAGGGAGAAGGCTGTCTCCTCTGAATTAAAAAATCTAAAGGCTGACCCCCCAAATCAGACGCTTCAGTTTCAATAACTGCCATGGCTTTGATAGCAATGCTGTGATTCTATTTTGGTTTGCCTTCTGATTTTTGAACTCCTGGGGTTGGCTACACTGACATCATCTCTAAATTTGGTGGGGAGAGAAAAAGGCAAGCATTGTTAGGGTGAAGGAGCCTGCACAGCAGCAGCTGCTGATTTGCTCAGTCAACACAGTCTATTTTATCACACGGCTTGAGATCGAAGGTTTCTCAACTATATTTTTAGCACATTAAGTAAAAGCTTGTTTGTTTTTTGACTGAGGTGATTATACCCTTGATGAGGCACTACTGCTTGTTCTGCAAAATCATAAAGACTGTTAATCTTACGATAAACTCAGGGGTGCAAAACAAGCATCACTCAAACCTCTATTCTATTACATTCATAGTCAGAATGTCCAGAAAAGAGACCTGCATCTTTTAAATCGTTATCTCTGCTTTAACAAGCCTTACATTGGTTCCAAAAGACAAGAAATAAGTTGTCAGAGTCTCCTGTTGGGGCTGGAGAACAATGCAATTTAAGTAAATAATAACAGAATATCATCAAGATCAGAATAGGGGATACCTCTGTTTATGAGCTGTAGCTCAGGAATATTTTTAGGCTGTGTCCCTTAGAGAAAGGATTTTCAGCAAGAAACATAGTGTGTTCAGGGAGCTCACTGTCATCTTAATAGCCCCTGCACTGGAGACCACCAAGCACTGCAGATGATAATTAATCATTCAGCTTACTACAGTGGCAGGTCAGTGATCTGGTGGCAGACAGTGAGTCTGGGCGGCCTGTCAGCCCAATCCCAGGACCTGGTTCCTCAGCAGCTCTGCAGGAAGCCCCAGCTGCAGCAGGGAAGTGGCTGTGCTCACAGGGCACCAGGGCATCACAGGCACAGGGACAGCACTGGGCTCTGCTCGGGCTCATCACCCTGATGGCAGCAGTGTGGCCATTCTGCAGTTCTGCTTTTAGTGCCATTTAGAAATATCACTGTACAGCTCTGCCCTGTGCTGTGCACAGACACCTGGTGAAATGGGAACAGAGAGAGGAAATCCTGACTCCCAGCAGAGTCAGTAGGAGTTCTCATGTTACTTCAGTTGGTTCAGAATTATAGCCCTCGATGCTGTTACTGGCTTGGGGTTTCCCACTTACGTTTGGATTCATCCCACAGCTGGGATCATCATAGCCTATTCATTGCAATTTTTCTTCTTCATCCCAGTTGTTTTGCAACAGTTGTAAACTGAAGAATAAAAGATAAATCTCTGGAAATGTCTTGTCTGTTTAGATAGAAAGGTCTTTAGGAACAAGGACTGCCTTTTCCTGTCTGTTGTTATAGTGCCTAACATAACAGGGGCTTGGGTCTTCATGGGAGTCAAGGCAGCATCCTCATTGTGGAAACAAATGCATCTGAGGAGATAGAAAAGTACAAGAGCTACTCTAATGCAATCATGCACCATAACGGCATAAAATAATTTGACATACAGAGTATTCCCATTCTGTGTGGGGTAGCACCTTGCTCTGCAAAAACTTCTCCAGTACTGAAAATAACCCTTCATGTGGCACCGAGGTTCTTGCAGTAACAGAGGTGATTTTAGAGAGCACCAGAGCTCCCATTCCCATATACAGATCCCATACTCTATCCTAGCACTGGATTTGGTGAAAAGCAGCTACATGGGAGATGAAATGCAGATAATATTTAACAATACAAGAGCTGCGAGACAGAATGTGAGCTAAAATAATGTGCTCTGTTAATATGAGGTGGATTAAAATATGTAAGAAATCATCTGTGAGGATGGAATCTGGCAAGAAGACCAAACTTAATTCTCTCATGTCATCCAGAATGTGTCATGTCTATCTGAATAATGTTGTCCCACATGGAAATAGGCAGGAACTTTCCAGTAAGCAGTACTTCATTAGAAAATGCTGAGTTATTGCGACCAAAACTGTTTCACAGGAAATTCTGTGGGTCTCTGGGTTTTTCTGTTGGAGTTTTGTGCTGCCTTCCTCCAACTCCAGGGCACTGAGCAGGCTTCCCTGAAGCTTGAATAGGAGCTGAACCCAGAGCTCATATATCTTCCAGGTATCTTTGGTAGAGCTGGAAACTCTGGAGCTTCGGCAGCTTTGACTCCTCTCTTCAAAAATTTGGATACCTTAATTCCTGCCCCAACCCCCAGCCAGTGGAGGTGGAAACCCAGAAGTCCTAGGAAAACTTCCCCAGTAGAGGTTCATTCTTTTGCTCCTCCAGCAGTGGTCACTGTAAATTCCAAAAATGCTGGTTGAAGTGAATGTCCATGTTTCTGAGGTTCCTGTTCTGTTGGTAGGTGAGATACAAGCAACCCCAGGGACCTTGAGGCTCTTGGTTCTGCTGCTTTCATAAGGGTTCCTGTTTCCCAGATTCATCCAAGATTTTTACAGCTGGTTCCATTTGTTTCAGACAAAATGACCACTAATAAAACTACCTATTTTTGCCAATGTAGAATTTTCACAATTTTAATTCCATTGGAAAATTTAAGAATCTACTTTTTTTATTCTCATTCAAAACAGAAATGTGGAGCAGAGCTCTTGAATTTGAGTGAAAACATTCTGCAAGCACTGTCTGGGGAACTAGTGCCTGCTCCTTGGACCAAATGCTCCATGCTGAATTGGTAGCATCACTCTAAACCTGTTTGCTTGGGGGTTTGCCATCTGAGGTTGTTTGAGTGAGTCATTCTCAGCCTGTGAGATGTGCCATATCCAGACTGGGAGGCTGCTAATGTTTGACACTTAATTCTTGGTGTTGTATTGTTTACTCTAGAGCCATTAAATGTTCAAAAACCTTCAGTTATCCTGTTTTTAACCATGACTTTTGCAGTGTCAGGCTGTGTTGAAGCATATGAACAGTATGTTCAGTCCTGGTGTGTGCAGAGTTCAAAGCTTTGTGACTGTTACACAAAATCTCCCTGTGCTTTCAGAGCTACAATCCTTCCTCTTGACAGAATCATTAAAAATAGCTGTGGATGTTAAACATGCTCCCTGCAACCCATAACAACAACAGTTCACTGCATCAGAGTTAATAGCTGTGCAAGGACTGAGAACTACTGACTAGTGCTGTGTGGCAAAGTGCTTGCAGGATCAGGACTGGAGAGAGCTTTGGCTGGGATTGGATTGAAAGGACTGGAAGCTGTCAATTCCCAGAATCAGAAAATTCAGAAAAGGATAATGAAGTCCTTATTCAAGGCAGTGTGATGGAATTTCCTCACAACTCTTTTGCCAAAATTATATTAATAAACAGTTAATCTGGGAATTATTCCAGCAGATCATGCACAGAGACATCAAAAAAGAAATTGTGCTGGCATCGTTTTATGTATAACGAGTGAGATGTCAGAACTATGCAGTGATTTCAGCACACTGCTGCCTAAAAAGAGAGGAAAGGTGTATGCTGGGGGAAAGAGAGAGAAAAAAGAAAAGTTTCAGACAGTATTTGTTTAAAGAAAGAAATCCATCATATGGCTTTTTTAAATGAGGATAAAACTACTCTCTCCAGCTGCATACAAATGGGAGAGCAGCTCACATATTAAAATGGATCTGGGACTTTCAAGTACTTCACTCAATATGCAGAAAATTATACTGGATGTTGACAGCTCTTCTCCACAGAGAAGACAGCTGTGGGGGTCCTTTTATTAGACAGCATAAAAAAAAATCCTAAAGTGAAGTTTTACCAAGTAAACAGGCAACTATTCAATAAAACAATCAAGTGCTGGTTTTATTTTGCTGTTCAGTGTGGAGTTTGTTACATTTCCTGCAAATAATACACAAAACAAATCCCTTTTTTGGACTGTGGGAAGTACTCACATGAGACAAATGGTGATTGGTACACAAATGTGCTGAGCTGGTAATGTCTGTGCTCTCCAGAGCCTATGCATCATCTGACAGTGCCAGTGTGATGTTAAAGTAGATAAAAATGTTTTCCTTTTCCATTCTGGAACAGAACCAGGGAACCTTCCTGATAACTAGAGATGATGCCCTGTGAAACCACAAACCCTGTCCATTCTCAAAATCTCTGTCCAGTTCCATGTGTGAACTCTGCATATTCCATGTATGAGCCATACATGTTACCCTTATTCTCACACATGCAGCCCTGGAGGGAGCCAAGTCCTGGATTCAGGCACTCAGAAGGACTTGCTAGCTTCTATCTTCCCTAAAACTGCCTCACCTCCATCTCTCCATGTTCAGAACTCACCAGGTTTAGATGCAAAGTGATTGCTGTGGAAGTATTCTTGCTCAGAACTGCTTCCTGCATGTCCCTGTCAGCTGATGGTGAAAAAGCTCATCCTAAAGTAGTTGTTCAGGGATTCTTGGAGTCTTCCCCAAAAACAAAGGGAAAGCTGTTTAGAAAAAAAAAATAGTTTATACTGTTGAAAGTGATGTTTATATCTTTCACAAAATATTTATGATCCTTGTATGAGCATCTGGGACAGAAAACAGTTAATATGCAATCAACAGAGCTAACTGGGATATTACAGAACATCAGCAAACATATACAATATAAATTTGATAAGTGAGATACAAATCAGCCTGGCAGCTCTTAATTTCCATTTCCACTCAAAAGGCAACTTCCCAGAAACAGCTGCACTATTCCCATGCTTTACCTCTCTCACATTCAAGAAAAGCCTTTGCATTTCAGGGAAGAAATGCTTCCTCCCTGAAACTTCATATATTAGGTCTCTTGGGTTTTCCTCTCTTAATTGCTTTCAACCAGACCAGAGGTTTCTTTGTTGTTTGTCTTTCTGTGTTTGCTTGCAGAGCTACAATTAAACACCAATTACAATTTGGATAGGTGACAATGTAATGCCATTCTTGTTTAACTCTCTTTTTCAAGTCTTGATAATGTGTGTTTTAATCATGGTGACTGTTGTCACATAGAAAACCAAGTGCATCAAATATAGATGGTATTATTCAGTTTAAAATGATTGCCATTTAAGAAAAGTAAAAGGACTGATGAGATTGATATACTGAGTTTTGTAAATCTCTGCAAAGGCACAGACATGCTTTGCATAGTCCATTGTGTGATATGTCTGCATCTAGTTCTTATTTAAAAATCCTTACGTAGGTTCAAAAATTCATCCCATTTTATGTCTTTATAATGTGTACTTTGTTCTTCACTTTCTATAGTGGTAGAAATGAAAGTGGTAAAATCGACTTCGTGGCTTGTCGTTTGACAGGTTATTGCTCTGGCTCTTCCTTTACCTTTCTGCCACAAAGACCCTTTGAAGCTTGCCCAGTTCTCTCTAACTGACTTTTGTGTCTGACCTCCACCAGCAATAATCAAGAGATATTTGCTAACTTAAGTAGTCAGTACTGCATTTTCTGTCAAATTTCTCCGAACCTCTTCTCCCATGCCTACACAAGGCCCAGATCCTCACCCATAGCACAGCAAGGTGCAAAATGCAGTCGCTCTTCCCCAACTCACCTTCCTCTATTCTTCTCCTGTATCCCCAGAGCTGATCAAAGTGAGACAATTTATTGCCACTTCATTGACTCATGCTGCATTCTCACTGAGATTTCAGTGCCACCCGGGGCTTCCCAGTGCTAGAATGACATAAATGTTTCATAAAGTAAATTTAGAGAAGGAAGGGAGGCAGGTAGGAGTCAGATTGCTCACCAGTGTTGAATAACGGGGCTGGATGGAATGCTGCAGGTCCCTGTAAGCCAAAATTCCATGTTGATATCTCTATCCTGTCATTACATGAGGCACTCCACGGTTGTTAGTTCTGGCACAGTAAAGATACATTAGAGTAATTACATGGTAATGACAGAAGATCATGAGTTAAAGATGCTGTGAATCCTGTTAGTATATCCATCTGAAATTGTTTGGAGCTGATGTGGGAGGTGTATCCACGTGGAATTTGATAGCATTGATATTGTAATTAAAGCTGAAGAGAGAGATGATGTTTGTACTTATTTCTTACTGCTACCTGTGAATATTAATTAGCTCGTGGAGCTGCCTGACCATAGCAATAATCAGCTCTGTTACATAGAGCAGAAGGGAAAGTGTGAACTGCCCTCTAAATATTTATTAAGAAACCTAAGATGAAAAGAGCCCAGTTGTGATAGAGAATAGAGTTTTCTGGAAGCCAAATTGCCTCCTCCCTGGTGGAAGGAAGATCAGAATCTTTCCAGTTCCCTTTGCTTTGTGGAGAACAAGGACAATTCTGGCATCACACAGGCAACAGAAACATGCCCAGTTTGGTACAAAAATTAATAAGAGAATACCAGGTCTGCAGAGACTTCTCTGAGACTTTCTATATTCCTGCTTGCCCTCCTACCTGCATGGGCTGTAAGGAGGAGAGGTGACTGCAGAAAGGCAAAAATGTAAGTCTGAGCTCAAGAATGTCCCCAAGTCTGGACACCACATATGTTAGTCTTTCTGAGGGCTTCAGCGTCCCCCTCAGAGAGAAAGGAAATTATTATTTCATCACTTGTGAGACAAAATGAAAAGGTGCATTGAGAAACCCTCCATTTTTGTATTGGGCAAAGCCCTGAGAATTTAACTAAATAAAGCTAAAATTCTAGTCCCATGTCCTAGGCTATCTGGCAAAGTAATCATGTTCACCATTCCCACTAGTAGTGCCGTGTGGGCTTTGGGGTGCCCAGAAAATTTGGATCAGGGAGAAGTTTGAATGTCTGGTTTTTACAAATGGCAGTAAAAACCACAGAGAAAAGGAAGATTACATCTACATCTGCAGCATATCTAGGTAGCTCTGTTTCTTTCCCTGTTAGGACCTGGTCTTGTTTGCTGCAGCAGGAGCCTTCCCAATGGTTTCCTAGTGAGGCTCGTTATTGAGTTCATGTTTTTGTCCTTCTCACATCTCCCTCATCTCCTGTCACAGTCCCCTCCCCAGTTATAAGGATTCGATCGCCTGTGATACACAGACTTTGGAGTCTGTGTGGAGAGACAGGCTGTGTTAAAAATGAGGTGTGTTCTTAATCTCCTCCGGCTGGCTGGAAAGTAATTCTCTGAAGAGGTGGTAGAGCACGACACTGCTGTGCACTGGTGTCTGGCTGCTGCTCTGCTGGAGATCCATGAGCAGCAACAGCACTGCAAGTCCTCTTTCTTCTTTCCCGACATCACCACAGTACCTGTATCTTAATCAGTCAGTGTCAGACAGTGTCACAGGCTCTGAGTGCTGCTCTGAGCGAAGCACAGCACAAATGCCTCCCTGCTGCTGGTAGCTTAGGTTACCATTACCAGGCTGAGCTGCCTGATGTAACACCCCAGTGCTCCAGTCAGGCTGAAACCTCCCAAGTGTTGGCACCAACACGTGTTCAGACCAAGACACCTCTAGCCCAGGGCTTGGTGGTCTCTGTGCTCCTGTGACTCTGCTTCTGGTGACAGCATGGCTGGGAAGCAGAGCTGCTGGGGAGAGGGATGATGAAAGGAAAAGATGGTTGCTGTGGTCACTGATATAATTTTAGTCATACATGTTACAGGGAAGAATGAATTTATGTGTATTTTATAGGAAAATATTGCATGCCTCTTGGGCTATCAGACTTGTATCTTGCATGACTGGCATGATTTAAATCAGAAAGGGGGAAGGGGGAAGCCTACCCAAAATGAAACAGTGACATAAGATTTTTAGCAGAAACAATCAAATAGCTGACTAGAGGGAATAATTGTAGCTCCATCAAAGTTAGAGTGGTTTACTGTTCCCAGCAGTGAGTCTGGCATCAAAGGGAACCCTAAACCTGAAATCCTTGGAAAGAAGTGGGTTATCAGCAGATACAAACTGATTCATGTAGAGAACAAAGACAACATTTTGCAAATGGGACAGCCTGGCTTTTCCCAGCTCAGTGACAGTATTCTCTTCCTGGAGCATGGAGTGGTTAAGCTTGGCCTTTCACCATGTTAACACATTTCCCTCAAGGCCCTGTACCTTCTAAGTAGGAATAAATAATTTTTTTTTTCCTTTTTAAGCATTAAGTACATTACATATGTTCAGACGGCCCTGCTGGGAAAGTTTTCATGTTCCATAAGCAAGTTAGAGCTGTGGTGTTAACCAGCACAGCAGTCTGGTGAACTGTGCTCACCCATGGGCACTGAATGAATATTCACAGCAGCTTTAGTCAAAGTATAGTGCTTGAATGTTTTGTGGAATAAGAGCCAGCAATGATAAACCACAGTGACTGGACTTTCTGTTTGTTAGTTCCCATCTCATGGGCCCTCCTGATGCTGTATAGATCTTTGTGTGTGGAAAAGAAACAATTACTCGGAGATACCTTGCTTATAACAGCAAAGACAGGAGGCAGAGCTGCTGTGACAGAGCTGATGAAAAGAGAAGATCATTGCAGTGTCTGATATAATTCTAGTTGCACATTACAGAGAATTAAGAAAGTGTAAAGTGTGGAGATGCAGAGGAGAAACAACAGTTTAAACCAAGGTGTTCCAGCTTGTCTGGGTCAGTCTTCCTCCAAACACAGCATCTTATGTGCAGAGTAACATCTTGGATTTATCACTGAGGTTGTTCCTTCTATCCCCCTTTGAATCAAAAACATTTCGCCCCCCAAGTTAGGGTGTGCTTCAGTGTGGAGATGTGTCCTTCACAGCACAATCCAGCACTCAGGCAGATGCACCTGTGCCTTCCTGCTGGATGACACAATAACAATTCCAGGATGTCTCCTGCGAAACACAAACACAAATGGGTTCAGGAATCAGTGACACAGTTTTCACAAGCACAAGGCCATTCACCCATTTGAGCTCTTGCAGGATTGAAACCTTGTTTAAAAACAAGATATTCAGTACAAACAGTATGCTCAATTTTCATTTTCTAAGTCCTATACAGATTGTAAATATTTTGGAAGTTAGAATACAAAAATGTTCAAGTACTGCATATTCAGAGGTCTCAGATTTAGTTCAATGTTTTATGGGGCTGCCTCATAATTCATTTCAGCTGCCCCAACAGTAAGCAGACAGTGGTGTTGCAGGGGCTGATTGCAGAGGTCACAACCTTATGCACACAATATATTGAACAATTCCATCATTCCTACCTTCAAAGTGAATTTGGACTGACATAGCAGAATAGAAAAAAATGCTTAATAAACTAAGAGTTTTATTGCACACACACAGTCTCATAGGTATGCATTCAGCAAAGAGTGTGCATGACTCTATAATAGGTGCACTAAAAAAAGCCATCTGCTTGTATTAATATCGCCTTTCACCACACTGAGTAAAAAAGCCCTTTTCAGTTATTTTATTCTCCATCCTCATCAGCCTAACATTTGTTTGACTACAGTATTACCTTACTGGAGAAACCTTGTTTTGGAAAATGATAAATATGAAATTGGAGAGAATGAATCTTTTATGGGCAGGAGCAGAGGCAGTGCACTGAGCCAAGCAAGGGAGTCAGGAGACTATGCCCTGGCAAGAGTGGCCTGTGCATGTCCTCTGGTGAGGAGAGGAAGTTTCCACTGTGCTGCCCCTCCAGCCTCCTCCTGAGCAACCAAAGCAAGAGCTTGCAGGGGCCAACTCATCAGCCCTGATGCTGAATCAGCCCAAGAATATTTAACTACAGCAGAAAAATGGATCACACCAGAGGATTTTCTCCTTGAAAAGAGAACTTCACCCTGTTCTGATTAGAGATGGAAATTTCTGAAGTATTCTGGACTTCTTTAAGAGGTCTCAGCAGTTTAGTGGAATCAAAAATGGAAGTCATGGTCACCTTAGGCATAAACTTCAGTTAACCCTTTGATGTGATAAGGTTTGTAAGGAAAATCTATCCAACTTTCATCCCTTTGAAAAGATCCATAGCAAAACTATTTGATAAAACATTCCCAGTCTTTAGCAGCCTCCCATTCATAGTACCTGTTATGAGAAAGAGAAGCTTTAGAATCTGTAATTTTGAGATGAGCAGCTGAACTCCAGGAGGCTTTGACCAATACCTCCAGGATATCAGGGTGCTTCAAAACATTTGAGATCCTAGGCTGAACTGCCCCTCTAGAGGCCAGGGTGAAGGATGGGAAGCAAAGCCTTAAATCCAAGGCCTTCCTGCCTCAAACATTAATCATAAACACAGCACCATCTTTGTTCTGCAGGGAAGCTCCTCACTGTAAACCATTCCACATTAGCAACATTTGTTAGCTAATTTCTTTTGCTCTGCAGTCTCGCTCTTTGGCTGTTGTGTTGTACAGCCACTGTGACCCTACTTTTCAGCCATATGTTGTCAGCCATATTTTTGCCTCTTGTTGCATTGCTGTCAGACTCTAAACTGTTTATGAGTCCCTGAAATGTGAAATGTTGGTCTTATTTAGTTTTCAGCTAACCCTGCTGCTTAGATGCAAGAATATCACATTTACTATACTGAGAGATTTATTTAAAACCCAATTGTGAGTTACACTGAGGAATCTTCAGCAAACCATGACAATAAATAATGAGAGGATGCTTGCCTGGAGGACTTCCCTAATGAGGTTTGGTCTTAGGCAGGCATTCTGTTTAGAAGTCAAATACTTTGTTTCTTGAGATTTTCATGTTTCTCCCTATCTAGTAGGGCTTTCTGTGAGGTTTTGTTAATAATTGACCTTGGGGTCACTCATGATTACACATAACACAAAAAGACACCAGGAACATATTTAGGGGAAAAATAATTTTATGTACAATTCCAATGTCTAATTTTTTTTTATTTTTAAACAAAAAATCTTATCAAGATAGCAGTTTTTTGGAAGTATGCATAGACAAATGTGCCTAAAAAGAGACAGCTGTGAATTAGGAAATGTTATTGTGGCCCACACTTGTTCAGAGGAGGATTTCTGCTCTGAGGTGCACCTCATTGTATTGGTTTTCTTCTGTAGGTTCTCTTCTCAAATGGATTTTCTTAAAGGAACTCTCTCACTTTTTTAACTGTGGAATTTGGATTAGTTCACCCTCCAAAAGCCACCTTCCTTGCCAGTGCCAGCCTCACTGCCTGCTCCGTCTGTGACACAGAACATCTGTGGTGACACGGGATTGTGGCAGCCACGTGGGTGAATCCTCCACCAGTTTAAACCTTCACCTCTCTGTAAGGTACACAGAAACACAGTTTTCCAGCATGGTGTTTTGCACACTCTGTCATAAGGAGTCATAGGCAATAGCAGTGGAGGTATTTGCAAATATACCAGTGATGTGTATTTGATGCATGCGCAGGACAAAAATCTGTAGGGATGTTTTAACAGCTTTTTTTGTTTGAGGGAGATGGGTGCAGTTCTACTGGTGGTCAGTGAAACCCTGGTATTCTCTATCACAAGCCTGTAGATGAATTTCACTCTTGTTAAATGTGGTATAATATTTCCTTGTGTGTTTATTTAATGATTGTTACAAAGAGAGGGAAGCTCTTTTTCACTTGAACAGTGAGAGACACAAATGTACTTACCCAGAGCCCCAGGGTCCTGAATCAGTTCACTGGGCATGGAGAGCTATTCACTGGATGTTTCTTGGATTCTTCAGGGTAAATGGACTTCCAGGTAGTGGGATAGGTAAGTCATCAGACTTAAAGATTCCCCTATGGACAAATCCACACCAACTTTTAAAGGTAGCCAGAATGTATGTGTGTCAGACCACAGTTAACAGGAGTAATATGTATGGCAAATAGTTCTGATCAGTTCTTTCAAGCTGAAATTCTGAATAAATATCCAGGATGAAGTCTTTTTCCCTAGGTGTATCATCTCTGCTCATTCATAGCTCATTCTCATACTGGGAAGAACTGTCCTTAAAGTAGAGCATAAGGGAAAAATATTATCATCAGACCCCTAAATTAATAAAGCAGCCCAACCACTTAGAGCAATAAGCAGCATGTCCTCAGTTTGTGGAGATGCACAATGGGAAAATCTATCTGTTTGCCTCAGCTGCACATCTGGTAGCCCTTAGGCAGAAGACAGGTTTGAAAGGCATCTAACCAGGAGCTGCACACAGTGCCTGGTTCTTCAGCTAGTGCAAAGTTCAGCAGCCAAGTTAAAAAAAGGCAAGGCTCCTTTCTTCCTTGCCTCCAGCAACATCTGCTTGTGTGACAAAGTGAAAGCTCAGTAGTTCTGCACTTCAAATACCAGTTTGATGTCTGACTTATAATCAAAGTGCTCAGGAACTCCGTGCTTTGCACTTACCCAACTGTTTTAATCTCTCACAGCGAAAGGAACTTGATAATGTAATAAACAAAAGATTGACAGAGGATGTAGCAAGCTTAACATATCCCTTCAATTCCTCTACAGTGGAGTGATGGATACTTCAAGTGAAAAATTCCCCTAGTGGCTTCGTTGTTTTCCAGGCATCTTTCTAGATGAACTTTTCCAATGGTAAAATCATTACAAAGTAGAAATGCAATCTCTCCAAGGGCTAATTTGGAAGCCCAGTCTAATATATGGTCCCATAATGCAATAATGAATACTATAGGCAAACCAGGACTTTTTGTGTATGGTTTTCTAAGGTGAAGAAGTGGGACATAATGTTGGATTAAGAGAGTTAAGTCAGAGTGTTAGGTTTGACCACCTTATAATTTGGGATGCTACAATCCAAGGTCTTTCCAAAAGCTAGAGCCTGAACTCTGAAAAGTGAAACCCTTAAACCATCAAAATGCAAGTTCTCATCTATGTTACAAGTTTAAAAAAGTAAAGGCAGTGCTGAGAACACTGGTGTTCAGATATCTCTGATATCCAAATCTTGAACTGGATTCAAATTTTACCTCTCAGTGGCAGCTCAAGGATTTTCTTCTTCCGTTCCTTCCGAGCTTGTTGCAGGATGCATAATTCCCCAGTCAGGTGGTGAAAGAGGCTGTGGCTATTTTATGGCTACATCAGAAGGAAGTCTCTTCCCATTCACACTGCAGCTACATCAGACCCTCTGATGGGCAACAAAATCATGCTGTAACATACCTCAGCCAGAGGGTGATATTTTCCCATCTGAGATGGTTTACTGGGAATTTTTATATGCAAAACTAGACAAAAATCTGTCCCATCAGAAAATAAAACTCAATGCTAGCTACTGGGATGGGAAATAAGTGAGAAAAGTAAATAGTAAAATGGTATATTTAATTTCCAGCATGACAGAGAGGAAATAGTTATCTAAGTTATAGATATACAGTGAGGGTTCAGCCAACAGAGGACTACATAAAGTTTTGAAAATTAGGGACACTTGGGAGAAATATTATTTGCTTTCATCATAGGAAACAAAGCAATTGCAATCAATTATATTGTAATTGTCATATTTGCTTCAAACTATTTGGAAGATTACTTTGTGTGTAATAATGCAGTTTACACGAGCAGAAGATAAAAGCTCAGTGTGCCTAGTTCAGAAAATAAAGCTGAAGAAGTGCCTTGTTCAGGTTGGAGTGAATCCATTAGTCATAAGTGTAACTAACCATAGTGACAGTTCAGGACAACGAAATTATCGTATCGTAGTTTTTTGTCTTTGTGGTCAAACTAATATGGAAAAAATCAGTTTTCAATTTATTATTAGTTGACTCCTTGCAAGTACTAAAATTTTTTCTGTCTGTAATCAGAGCCTTTCTATTGTCCTCAAAAAAGAGACTATAACAGGATTCAGTGCCCTGCAATAAACCCTAATGCAAGCCCACCACACCTGTACTTGTCAACTGTACCAAACTACTTCCCAGCAAAGCTGTAAGCTGAGAAAAGCCCACTATTTACTAAAATTATACTAAATGAACATCAAGGCTTAGGTCCTTGAATGAAACATGCATAGTGTGAAAGTGATATTCTTTTCAGAAGATTTTCTTTCCAGAAGATTTGATAAAATTGTGTTTTTCTTAAAAATAATTAAGTCTGGGGTCACAGAAAGAGCAAAAAACATCTCTGAATACTTGATAGAAATGGAGAAGGTGTGGCTAGCACAGTTTTTCCCATGGGAAGTTTTCTTGTGTTTTTGTAAATAAAGATAAAGTTTGGATGTTTTGGAACAGTGTCCCAGAACTTGGACAGTGCAGGCCTGGCCAATCAGGCCTGGGGGAAGGCTTCTGACTGACCAATCTGGGTGACTTTTGAGAACTCTATAAATGTGATGAAATCAAAACAATAAAGGTCATTCCTTCTTGCCACTGAGAACCGATGCATTCATTACTCTGCTAGCTGCTCAACAGCGACAGAGAAGGTAGAAAGAAAAAACTATTTTAACTTTATAACTACACTGTAACCACTCCCAAAAAGCCTTTTGGGGGAATGTCTGGGAGGCTTGAACAGCATCAAAGTAGGCAATGAGACAAGGAAGAATTAAAGATGTTTGTTAGTGAGCCACCGTGTTACCTACAAGCACACAAGAGTTGTCTTCCTTCCCTCAGCACCCTTTGATGCAGCAAGGAAGGGATGTCCCCCTGGTGTACCCTCTGGCCACCAGCCAACTGAATGGGCCTCAGAGCTGTTTTTAATCTTGCTCAAGTTGCTATGATTTCCTTCTTCCTTTTTATGCAATAAATGTTACACTGCTAGGAACAGTATGTGTCCCCTTTTGGTATTGCAAGAGTCATTATTCGGAAACAGCACATTTTTTTATTTATATATATAAATATATACACACAGTATATAGAAAATCATATATTATTACTTATAAATTCATTACAATTCTATTATTTGTTTTTATATAATTTTTACTTATACATGCTATATATTTATTTACATGCACATTTTATATATTTGCATTTATATATGTATTCTTACATTACTTGTATTATTACTTTACTTACTGGCTGTGCTCTATGTTTATAGCATATAAATTGCTTTATAGAGCAGGTAAATATTATATGTGTTTCAAGTTATTTTATGCATTTTCTCATTTGTATTTTATATGGATAGTATATGTATAAAATGAGATGAAGACATATAGGATCTTTCCACCTCTTTGGGAGCGTGGGAGATGAGGATGGATGTTAGGAATACTTTTTAAACTTATTTTTCATTATTCTTGAGTCAGTAATAGCAGCTGCTGCTGTGTCCCAGGAACGAGAGCTGGGATGTGGAGGGAAGGGTGTGACGCTGCAGGTCACCCTGCAAGCAGCAGCAGCAGCTCCGAGCATCCAACCCGCGCTGCTCGCAGGGTCCCGGCTGGGCGGGTGGGTAGTGCTGGCGCTGTCCAGTGGCTCTGAGCACTCCCAGCCTTGCCCGGGAGCTGCAGGCAGCCCAGCCAGCCCCAGGGGTGTCCTGCGGGAGCAGCGCTGCCCGGGGTGCCGCCTCTGTCCCGGGAGATGCTGGGCAGGGCAACCCACGGCCTGGCACCCCCCTTGCCCAGCGCACGGCGCGGCTAATAAGGAGCAGGCTTTTGATGTTGCAAAATACTCCATCTGTTCCCGGGATTTCTAATTACATGCATTAATCTGTGCACCTCCAATGAGCCATAATTGGTAGGCTTTTGCCTCATTAATCATTCAGGTGCTGAGCCTCTCCATGCACAGCCGCAGCAGCTCTGGCCAAGCACACGTGGCTGTCCGGGCTTTGTTCGCGGTACCATTGCAATTTTTGGAGCTGTGGTGGATTCCAAGGACATTCGCAGTTGCCGTAGCTCAGGGGCGGTTTAATATCCCGGAATGCCACAAGGTGGCACTGACTGATTCCGAGCCCCTGGTCCAGCTCCGCAGCCCGGGCACGGCTCTGCCATGGCCGCAGGTGCACTGTGGGCTACTCGGGACGTCTTTTATGAGCCAGCTGGTGGCCAACAGCACTCAGCTGCTCCTGCTTTGTTTTGATGTGGTTTGCTTTAAGCTGTGGCTATGAAATGCTATGACTCTGTGACATGGAGCTTTTGGATTTAGACAGGCTTGATTTTCCTACATTACGTGTGATGGCTGTTTGTCTGTGAAAGGCCTTAGCCAAACCATACAAACAGAATATGAAGCCCAGGCTGCCTAAGTCCAACAAGAGCTGACATTTTTTATTTGTTGTTGAATTTGGTGAGTTCTTACTGAAAGGCAGAAGGCAGTAGTTGTGGGGCGTTCACACAGTGGGTATTTGTAGCTCTGCAGATTCGCCATGGCTGCGTCTTTACCGACCTCTTCCTGCCACCCCGCTGGGCAGCCCAACACAGCTGCTCACTTTGCAGTGTTTGGTAAGCCCCTCCTGTACCTGAGCATCAGACATGTCTGGACTCTCCAGGTATCCCCAGCTGCTTCATGAAGTGTCTTGTTTTGCTGTAATAGCAAAGTATCATGCTCTGCTTTTGCCCAAACCTTGCCTTTTAGGCTGGCTGTAGCATCTTGAAGGGTGGTGCAGAACCTCATTTGATTGATGAGTTGCAATAACTGCTTCTGAGTCCCTTTGTTGTGATACTGGTTTTGAGTTTCACCCATATATAATGAACAGCCTAACAAACATAGTGTATTATTTTATTCCTTTATTAAGTCATTTATTACAGTGAAAAATTTTTAACTCAATCAGAAAAGTTTCTGGATAGAACCAATTTACTGTCATCATGGTGTAATATATGGCAGTTACAAGGACTTCTTTTCAGCAAATCCATACATTGCAGAACCAATAATTTTTTCATTTAAAAAAACTTGTCATTAAATCTAATTTTTATTTTGCCTGGAAACCGAGTTTTTTCTGGTTACTGAAAGTGGAAAAAATTATCTTTTAAATGACCTTCTCATTTGTGGGAAGATACACATTGGCCGCATGCTGAAATACTACAAAAACTGTGTTTTTAAAGAAACAGGATGAATTCCACACTTTTTCTAGGTTTAAATAAAACTTTTAGTCAAAAGAAAATAGAGAAATAAAGAATGAAGAATACAGACACAGAACAGATGTTTACATTTAAACATATGCCATTCAGCAGTTAAAAAAATTATTCAGACACCCACATATCAAAGGCATATTAGTGACATATGGTGTCTGACATGTTTCCACAAATGAATACATACACTGGCTTTGATGACAACCATGCAAATTGTATCTTTCCACATGAAGAGTTTATCAGGAACAATCAGATTTGTGCCTGCACAGCAACATGCATTTTGGATTTCTTGTGGAGGATGCACCATGTTGCAACCATGCAGTATATCAAATCAGGAGAATGTGTGTCAAATCATCCTCCCCCTTGTTTCCACTGAGACCCAGGGTAAGACTTAAAGCATGTGAGCCTCAGCAAGCAGCTCTGCTTGGTGTTAAGGGCCAGCTGGCAGCAGTACTGCTGCACAGGACTGCATTACAGCTCCAGAAAGAACTCCTCCTTCTGGGACAGCAACCCTGTCCCCAAAAGAAGAGTCAGGGCAGAGTACCCTTTAAACCAGCCGGACAACACAGTGGCAAATTTCAGCCAGCCACATCAGGTTGCTTATTTGCCTTCTGCAATGTAGATTTGCCTTAGTTCCTCCAGTCCCTCAGCATCCCTGAGAGTACAAAACCCAAGCACAGTCTCCCATCAGCTGTCAAAACGCAGTCCTTATTTGGTGCATTTGCTAAAACCATTGCACACCACATTGTTCATCACAAAACAGGAGCCCAGGGACAGCAGAGCACAAGCAGCGCTGCTGCTGAGCTGTTCTCCCAGAGACACACAAGCAGAGAGAAATGGACACAATGGGCTACTCCCTGTGCACTTCCTCACTGATGGCTGATCTCCTTGGCATATGGTTGGCACTTCTAGCACATGGGAGGTTACTATTTCACCACAGGAGAAATAAGTGTTAAAGCTTATTAATATCATGGGGACTGGTCAGGCTAACACGCCAAGGTACTTTAGTCCTGTCTAGACTTCAGCCTCTTTCAGTCAAAAAAGCATAATTTCAGGTGCTGGAAGAGTTATGCTGGCCAACATTTGAGGTACCAAGTCAGGGACTCTCTAAGGCACCTGAGGTCAGATGTAGAGTTACAGGAACTTTTAAGATTGTAGCTTTAGAACTCCATGGCTCAATTTTGCCGATGTTCCTTTCTAGAAAGTCGTCAGGGGGTAGTTGTTCAGCTCAGAGCCTGTAAAAGCAAGAACAGAATAAGCAAAGGTCATACTGAAGTTTACACAAATAGCAGCTGAGGAAGGTCAGGCTGTTGAGAGAGACTTTACTGTGCCCACATATCTAAATAAACAAGAACAAAAAACAACAAACCCCCCCACTTACTTAAAAAAGCTAAATTAGCCCTATAGTTCTCTTTCCCCTTGAAACAGCTCCAGCTCCACCACTGGTGTCAGTGGGCAGTACCTAAATAAATATTTTTCTCCATGAAATAGCTAATGTATTTCTTTGTCAGAGTATCCTTGATTCTATCAGTTAAATCATCATTTTAAACAACCACCATACAATCATGGAGGGGTTTCCTAAGAATGCACTCAAAAAGGAGAAATGCCAGTGTTATTCCTTCTCTGGCTATATTTAGAGCCTAACGGGGTACATGTGCTGGTCCCACTGATGCTTGGACGAGGCTCTCAGCTCATGGCTGGCTCAGATCCTGTCACTTTAGAGCAAAGAGAGCAAGCTGTCCTCCCTCCCTGGGGATAAGAGTACATCTGTTCCTCAGGCCAAGGTGCTGAAGACAGGCAGCAGCTCACCAGTGTTCTGCATAAAAATGCCAAGCGACTTGGGCTAGCCTTAAGTTACAGGTTTGATTGCAAGAGCTCTGCCTTGACGTTTTCCGTACTTCTGGTCCCAGGCTTACTGCCCTTAAATAAAAATGCCGTTAGTGTTTATAGAATTTCCAGTTTATTTTATCAGTCTCTCCAGCATGTTCTCTCCAGTATAGAAAAGGGGGAGAAAGCACAATATATTGTCTTCTAGTCACTAGTTGGTCCTCCTTTAAGGACCTTGTAAGACATTTTTTGTGTATTGTTTCCCTGCATATGTGAGCAGCTTTACTACTTCATCCCCCTTAGGACCACTTAACAACATCAGCAAAGCAATTAAGTGTAGTTTTCAGGAAAATGCCAGAGGCATTACACTGTCTGGATGGGAGTCTCAACCCAATTATTTTCAGCTAGTTGTGAACTGTGGAAAGTGGACTTTACTTCATTATAACTTCAGTTCCCACTGATTAAAAGTCTAGTGTGTTACAGACTGTAAGGAAAAATGAAACAATTAAACTTTCCATCAATAAAATTGCTGCATATTCTTCAACATAGGCGTTTACTTCTCTCCAGAGAAGTGATTAAAATGAACTGATTGAACTATAATTTGATTGACTGAAGAGCTGCAATCCATTGCACTAAAGCTTAAATTCCATCTTATTGCTCTATTTAACTCTGAATATAAAAAATTACTGGCGGTCTTGGAAAGCCCTTCTGCAGTCATCCAGCTGAAATTTTTTGTTGCTCACAGGCTGCGGCAGGTTCTGTTCTTTCACTGCTGTGTCTGCATGATTCACAATGGACTGACGTCGAGAAAGACACGATGACACCTAAGAAATTATATTAATACAGCTTTAGAAAAAATAGAAAGGGCCTGTTATATTATCAGGTATCTTCTACCTCTTACATAATTATTTGGGGATTCTAAACACAACCACAGATAAAGTGAACCCAAGAGACCAGAGAGAATAATTGTCAGGTTATATACAGTTGTTGCAGCAAAAATTAGCATATTCTCCTGATGAAAAATGCAGCTGTGATGCTCCTTCCTGCTGCAGAGCTGTCTTCAGGAAGGTGTGAGGGTGCCAGATGCACAGGTCTGTAGGTAGGCACACACGTGGATGACTCCTTCCTCCTGGGGACACCAGATTGGCACACTGGGGCTGGTGTCGAGTGTAAGCTGTGCTGGCTGTGAATTAGGATGCCCGAGCTCCAGTGCAAACACTGTTTCTTGGGACTCAGGACAAGTTTTTATGGTTTGCTTTGACTACAAGGACTTTGCCTCTACAGATGTAGAATTCTGCTGCCAGAGCCAGGGCTCATATTGCACCGTGAGGGCTAAGGAACCATGAGCTGCTTGCTTCTGTCAGCAGGCTATCAGGATGTTCTAATCAAGGAAATACCCAGAATATCATTGCCCCTCTGAAAATTTAGCTGAAATGCCATTTCATGTTAGGAGGTTGCCCTTCTGTTGTATGACACCCGCTTTCCCTAGTCCCACCATGGATTTTGAAATAAAACACAGTATTTGACCCACAGTAACATTGACTAAGAATATAATGTCCTATTAAGTCACAGCAAGAACACCTTATATTGGTAATTAAATGTATCAGGCTGGGTAAGATGTGTGGATAAAGATGGGCAACAGCTGAGTTAAATACTTAATGCACTTCCTCTGACAGGCAGCTCAAACTCCAAATAATTCCAGTACATGTTTCCCCCTAAGAGCACCAAGAGCCAGGGCATGTACTCCTTGATAATATTTACTGCTGAGCTCGGTTTGCTCAGTTTGTGGAGCTTTGAACTTCTGGCTGTGACTGATCTACAAGGCTGGCTCACAACTAATCAGGCCATGTATGTGATTTGTGCCAGCTTCAAGCCTTGCATATTGCCAATCCCAGTTTTACAGTGATTTCTGACCACAGTCAAGGTCTATTAATCCACTGAGTTCTATGGCCTTAATGTTTACACATAGGACATACCACAATTTGTCCTATTTGTTAGCCAAAAGCTACCAGAACTGTACTGGAGTCACTGAGGCAGTATTGATCTGAAAAAGTGCTGCCTACATCCAATTTAGAAGGAACACCTTTGACAAATTATATTTGGCACTTAATGATTGTCTTGCATTATTGGCCTTTTCCTTTGTTTCCCCTTTCCTTTTGATTACCAATGACTATACATGTTATCCTCTAGTCTGCCTCACCAGAGGTAACTTTGAACAGAGCTGTGCAGCAACAGGAGCCTTTTAAAGGGAGACAAAGGCAATACAGAACCACAAATCTGTAGGTATCTCTGGAGGCTGCAAAATGTTAGCTACATTCCCTGAGCCAAGCTTTATGTACAAACAGCAGAGGCATGTAGGGCTCCAAAAAGCTTAAATGCTTGCTTAATGCCTATTTAATCTTTCAGTTCTTACACAGATGGATATACTCTCAATTATAAGACCTTTGCATCAAAGCTGCAGCAGAAGGTGCTGTGTTTAAAGTTATTTGTATCTTATTTTCTGGTAGGACAAGAAAATGGCAAAAAGAGGAGCCCCAAGTGTGAAACTAGCCTTGAGACTTCTCTAATTCTTACATGAAAAAGTGGCAGGGATCTTGCAAACCATTTATTCATCTCTAACAGCACTCCTACATCCAAGGCAGCAAGCAGAGCCTGGGAAGGGCTTTTTGTCAAGCTGACCCAAGTCACAAGAAATCTGGGCAATGTGCAAACAACATCAAGAGCAGGGCAGGACCTTCTTCCAAGCCCAGCCAGTGCTGGCACATGAAGGAGGAGGCACAGACATCTGGTGACCCAAACAATTGCTTAATGTGGTTCCCCAGAGAAGTGTCAGCAAGCGTAGGGACAAGAACTGGCAAACAGTTCCACCAGACCATGCTGGCCTGGCAAATCATGGAAAAAGTGAAGAATGATTCAAGCTGGATCTGTCTTCTGTACCCATGGATCTCCTGGCAGATGCACAGGAATAACCATAACTACCAAAAAGGACATCATTTTGCTATGGATGCTGCAAATCACACATGTGACTCCTCTCTCCTTACTCTGTTATGGAAAGGCAACACAATTTTCTGTGTTTCAACAAGAAGCTGATTCCAAAATCTCCAGTTACACAAATATACAAAAATGTATTTGCCAGCAGATTTGTGTTTGGAAAAATACAGCACTTTAATTACACAGATACCATAACTCCCTATTTTTGCAGAAATGTGATTACTGCAACTTCTTCATTAGGGAATCGTCTCACTATTTAAGAAAATGATATTTAAGAGGCATGGTGTTATCTGTTTATCCCACACCGTTAACACCCCAGCAAAACATAAGCAAACACTTGAATGCTTTCCTCCTAGCAACCAAGGTCTCTCACATCAGAAAAGCAGCATACTTGTCTTTTGCTGTACCTTGTGTTGAGCCAAATTTCTAGTTTGCAATCATTTGGCCATTCAATGAGCATCAAATTCCTGGAATATAATTTTAGGTGAAAGTCTATACCAGTGACTATGGTCACAGGGCCAGATTTTCAGACTTTTTGGTATCCCTTACTTCCACTGATGGAAATATCGCAAAATTAATTTTAGGAGCTAAGCTTCCTCACATTTACTAGCCTTCTGCATGACAAATCAGCAGCAGCTTTTACAAAATGCTGAGTTGCTGCAATTCCCACTACAGTGGATTTAAAAACACGGATAGTGAGTATTGCCTTGGGATCTCACTCAGTCTTTCAAGACTGGGATAATGGTACTGTTTTTACTGAAGAAATGGGGGTTTTCAGATCTCTTAAAAACTTTGCAGGATACTGGGGACTCAAAAACCCCAAACAAACCAAAAAATACACTATCAGAATCCTCTCCTTTTTTACATCCTTCTTTCCTTACATAAGGGTAAGTTGCCCTTCTTTTTTTTTTTTTCCTTATCTAAGGGAGACCTATGGCTCCCTTGCTAACTCTTCAAGAAAAACAGAGGAGCAACTGGGAAATCTGTCTTCCAAGGAAAAGATGAAAGATGTAGCTAAGTGAGAGGATGTGTCCTTCTCAACACTGACAGTGTGGTCAAAGAGACAGCTCCCCCTGACTTTTCCCTGAAGAGTTCACAGACAACTGTCCAGAAGAGTGCCCAGTCTCCCCGGCAGTTCTGCTAACAGCAGGAATCACTGCAGCACTCTGGACTGCTGCTGCCGTGTCATTCCAGTGCCTCTGGGGTCACCTGAGTGCATTAAATTAACACTGTTCCCAGGCAAAGCAAAATGTCTGGGAACAGGATGGTGCAGCATAATAATGGGATAGGAGGGGTAGATGCACACCTAAATAGGAAAGGACTGGAAGGAGTGGGGAGCGATGCTGTGATTCTGACTGATGTGACTTAGTGCCAAATGTATGTTAGCACACAGATCTCCCAAAAGATTATGTGTCTCTTCACCACCACTTAATATTTTTATAGCTTATTTCAGTATTTTTGCATTTGTTTCACCCATAATAATTTATTTATGAGCTTAGGATTATTAAAAATGTGAAGCTTCATTACAAATTATCCTGAGGGAATCTCACCTGCCTCATCCCATTACATTATTATTACCAAGTGCCTAATTTATATTTAATCAGACATCAATTGAACATCAATAAAATAATAATGAATTAATAATCTATAGCTTCCTAGAAATACTAGTAGCTTAAGTATGTAAGCAAAGGCAGTGCGTGTCTGTAGGTCAGCAGTCAAATCTACGTGAGACTATTTGACAGAAACATTTAGTATTTAGAATATGATAATAAGCCATAAAAATATTTAATTGCTATGGTCATTAAGTAATTCTTGTGATAATTATGACCCATACCAACCTGTGAACCTGAGCTGAGAAGTAACGAAGAGTTCCATGAGAGACAGTCATTTCCAAACACTGTAAATGCCTAAGGGACTCCATGTTTCCACAAAATGAAATTACAAAAGAATTTCAGCTTGGGTAAATACTTAATTTTCTAATTTAACATGACCTCTTAAACTGAAATTATTTATTTTTCTATACAGAAAAATCAAAAGAAATTTTTTTTTTTAATTGACTTAAACATCTGTCTATGAACTTTAAAATAACATAGTTCAACATTGCTGGTCGGGTGTTCTGTTTTAATAAAATACCAACCAAAAAAACAAGCTTTGGCAAGTACTTCTCTGCAGACAGAAGTGGCATTATTTCACCCTGGGGAATTTCAGTAAAGACCCTACTCCTATTCCACCCTATGGCTCCACAGTGATTGTCATCCCTAATTAGCAATGAATATCACTAATTGGGGACTACTTCCATGTGCACTTCTTAAGCTTATATATTTTTCCCTTCCTTTATTAAGCCTCAGGAATTGAAATTTTCATTCTGGATCTTTTTATTTCTTCTTTAGTTTCCTGCTATGTACTTTCCTTTATCGTTCAAATTTTATCAGGGATTGAAAAAGAGCCCTAGATGCAAAAGACAACCATGTTGTCAGTAGTTTGCTCCTCTGTCCCAGTCCACTAAGAATCACTTAGCCCTGTTCTCCAAAATGATCCCTCTGAAGTCAGTGGAACTGCCTCAGCCCCTCACTTCAGTAGGATTTACATGAGGGCTTTAAATACCCATCTATGGAACTGAAGCCAAAAGACAATATTATCCTTCTATGACAGTCTGATATTTTTTAATATTCACTGACTCTCCTTTTCATTCACAACACATTTGTCTCATTTAACTGCTTGGGTCCACTCTGGCTATCTGCATTACACAAGCAAGGACTATAAGGCCAACTGTCCTCAGGCATGCAGCATGGGCTCATTAAAATTACAATCCCATTTGAAACCTCAAAGCCACTTGGGATGTTGAGAAGTCCACCAAGAAGTCCTACTCAAACCCTAACACAGAGATTCCAGTTTAATATTTAAAATTTATTAAGATCCAAAAGGGCCATCAGACATTCTGGTCTGATCTATATGAGATTTTTGCTCAGTTACTTTTATATCAATCCATGTAACTCCTGTTTGACTGAAACACATCCTATTGAAGTACTTCCAGTGTTAGTCTGTAAATGGAAAATCCATCGTCTCAGTGGCTTACATTGGCATCTATTACCCCACTTCTCAACTGAGCTTGTCAGGCTGTCACTCCCACTCACTGACTTGCACTTCCCTCCCTGCAGGGCTTTGGCAGCTGATGTTTGGGTCCCAGGGGTGCTGCTACACCCCAACCTGAATGAGCTGGACTCACCAAAGCTATGGGCAATTCCAACACTCAGAAACATGCAAACCACTGCATGCTTATGTTCCATCCTTGGCAAGTCTTTGTACCGTGAAGGGATTCATCAAAGTTCAGAATCAAGGACATCTCCTCTGTCCTTCCTGAGCAGACCCAAATACACTCCTTTTTGGGACACTCTATAGGGAAATGATGACTAGCTTAACACAGAGAGCACCTCCCCACATCCCTGAGGGATGGTTCTAATTTTTGGGCAACGCACTTACTGGCTTTTATATTTCCTGACATGTACCACAGTCATATTAAAAAAAAAAAAAAGCCACTCACCTCACTTTTTTAAAATCATCCACTTCTTTCACTGCTCTCATTCAATCAAACAACTCACTGACTTGGACAGATTTTTTCATTAGTAGAAAGAATAAATTCTTCCATTTCTGGATGTTCTTTGCAATGGATCCCGTGAAAATCAAGATAAATAATGTACTAATTCATGTTTAGTGAGAACAAAAATAGTGCCCAAGAGTGATAGCTATGGGTTTGTCTCCAGTGAGAGCTGTGTAACCTCTACTGTAAACATGACTGAGCAACAACCAGTCTCTTACTCCTTTCTTACTCTCTAGTGTAACACACACTTAATTATGGCTATTACATCTGTAATTGCTTCAGAGAAACCGACATGGCTGAAGCTCCATTCTCCTCTGGACATCAAAGACAGTATTAAAACCCTGCCTGGGAAAACTCCTCAGAAACATCTGCTGATGTTCATCCCAACCAAGGAATGCTCTGTTCTAGACAGAAAGCACATACCACCTTCAGCTCACTGCCTCCTACACCTGGATGATCGGGCAGCCTGCAAAAATGGATACACCATTTAAAAGGGAAAGATTTACACCTGAAAACACTGAGAGAAAAGAAAACTCCACCTCTCATTAAGCTCTGAAAAACTACTAGAGATTTTGGTTATCTCACCCAGACCTCTTGATCCTGTAGAGTTTGCCCATCTGTAATAAGTTCCTGACGGATGGTGTTTGCGACACAGCAAATGAGAAAGCAGTACCACAAATCGTGATTGTGTAACAGAAAATTGACCTAGAAACCCCCACTGAGGCACTGTGTCACCAGCATCTATCACTGCACCAGAGCAGCAACATTTTAATTCTGTATATAGAGCATTTATGGGCACCCTTCAGGTATAAACATGCTCCTGCACTCAACCAGGAGTGATGTCTACACAAGTCTCCAGTGAGGAAACAACAGGACAGAATCAAGATTCAGGTTTGTACCAAACAATGAATAATTCATAAACCCTTTACATGTAGGTAACATGTAATTCTTACATAGCAATTACTGAAAATTATTGTAACTGCCTCTCAAGAGAATTACTAGAAAACACTGTTATCCTCTGCAGGTAGGCACATGCAAGCCAAAGCTAAGTTTACATAACAGGTGATGATACATCTCATGCTAAATTATTTGGTTTAAACTTCTTCTGGAATGCATAGCAACTTATTGATAGCCTACATCTTACAACATTGTCTATGTGGAAATTAATGCCTGGCAAATTATCAATTCTTAATAAAGCTCTGTGCTTCTAAGTATTACTGTTGATGCTGCTCTTGATTTAGATTCAGCTAATTTTTGTCTAGACTCAGCACACTGTGGCTCATCCATGTTCCTCCATCTCCCCGAGGATTTGGAAATACAAATTTTGACTTGATGAGCATACTAAAAAACTACAAAATGCATATGCAGCACTGCCCTTGTTTGTCCATGAAACTAGTACTGATTTAGGGTGCTAGAAAGGCACACATGTGTACTAAAAGCACAGGATCCAAGGTGAACACTGTGTTATCTACAAGCAAGTTGTACTGTCCCAAAACACTGCCAAAATGCACTACCACAGTCAAGTAAGCCTGCATGTGCCTTGCAGGAAAAAATTTTCAGGCAAACCACATCTGGAAAGGCAAGTTTCTTCAGAAGTTCACAGCCACATGGTGATGCTGCAAAAAGAAGTAGAATTTGAAACTGCTCTCTGCCAAAACTTGAGACTGTTCCTTACCTGTATAATAATCACATGTCACATTTAATTGTCAAGAGTTGCTGTAAGCAATTATGATCTACAAAGACACAATTCTCAGTTATAAACTTAGACAGCACTGACATTTTTTTGTGAATATTTCCCCTTCCAAATATCTTTTAACCAACACCAAATCCAGTACTCCATAAGCCACGATCCTCAGCTGTGGGAGCTTAGCAGCTTTCCACTCATTTAATCAATTCTGGGCATTGCTAAAGATCTCATGTAATTCTGAGTTCAAAAACGTCTTCTGAAAAAGGACATTTAAACTATTTCTGATCATTTTTTCCAGTTTAAATCCTGTATAATATTTTTGATGAAGTTTTTTTACTTCAGAAATCCACAGTTTAAACAAAGATCTGATAAAACCCCTCTGATTTGCCACAGAAATCGATCTTCTGCTGTCCAATTCCATTCCTAATGAAAGAGACAATTCAGAAACCTACAGGAACATGCTTTATTGATTCATTCACAAGTCACTAAAGCCTGTGCCTATGTTCCCTCCAATAAACCTAACCACAGAGTGCTTCTCATGCACTGAACTGCAGGGAAAGACGATGACCCCAGATCTGTTCTGCTGGAAGTCCAGCGAGACTAAACACACCCAATAAATGTAAACACAGGACACCACTCAGTTAATGACAAATGTGTGTAGGAGACAAAGAGACTTATATTTCCTCTTTATTATCCCTTCAGCTAAGCCTCTGCCTTCTTTGTAATTTATTTACCCAGGACAATTGAGCCCAGATGCATACCTGTTTCTTCATGGAGGTCCTTGTTTTTCTCAATTTTGTATATGGATTAAACAAACCAGGAGGAGACCAACCTACATGTGTGAGGTCACACAGTGACCTGTAATCTGCACTGCAGCAGATGCCCAAATTCACTCAGGTTCAATACCTAATTTGGCATAAACCTGGAGTGTAGCTGCACTGCACAGGACATTTTATAAATATGTCTTTCAATAATCTCCCTCACTTCTTATGAAAGCAATAAGAAGCAGTGAGGACAGCAGAGCCTATATTGGGTGAGCTTTCCTATTAAATTCCAGTAATGCATCTCAGCTGTGACCGGTAGGAATTTGGGTAATCTAATAAGGCTGAATGCCCTGTAAGGATATGGGATGAGACACTGTCTACCTGCAAGACAGAAATACAAGAGAGCAGCTAGACATCAAGTATCACCCAGCAGTCAGAACAAGAGTGAACTTAAAAAATACGGAATACAAGAAAACACATTATCAAGAAAATATGCTTTGCACAGTCCTAGTGGTACTTTCAAGTACCACCAATTCAACATTCATTTCAAATTCAAAACATTGCATCTACCTGTCCTGCTTAAGGGAATATGCTACACTCAGGTTTAGTATCAGGTCTGATGGTTACTACAGTTACTCCAATTATTCCAGTAGAAATATTCTGAAGTCTGGCATTTTTTCAGGTTCACCCAGGTTTTACCAGAAGTCCAAACAGTCTTTTGCTTTCTACCTTATGACACAATAGATTTTAGGGAGTCCATTTCTCTCATATCATTCTAATATTCTTCTCCCTTTACATACACTTTTGGTAAGTGTGCATGGATCCAGTCAGGAATAACACTTTAGTGCAAAACTTGTCACCCATATTAGGACTTGGTGGTTTTATTACAATACTAAGTGAAGGATAGTTTCAGAAAGCAGTCTGTGCTGTTACTTGGATAAATAAGGTAACAAATAATTAAGTGGTGTATAGAGGAATTAAAATATTTTGTTATGCTCTTTAATATTTCCCCTAATTCTAAAACCAGCCAAAACTCCAGCATAAAAATCACTTTTCCTTTATTAATGCCTCTCAGCAGGGTAGTGGGCACAAGTTATCGCTTTGTGCCATACTGTATGTTCAAAGCCATCAGCATTCAATGTGCTAAGAAGAGACACTGAATCCCACAATCAGAAATAAAAATGAAAGTTTCAAAAAGATTTCAGAATTTAGATGAATATAAATAGCTGCTTTGAAGATGGAAAGCATTTTACAGATTTACATTTTGGTCTGTTTTGAACGGATAAACAGACAAAAATATGTTTTTAAAAGTAGAGATATGATTTTTAGTTTAACACTTTTCATAATTAGATTGTACAAAATACTAGGAGCCACAGAAAGAATTATTTATATTCACTATACAGAAAGCTTATGTTTTGCTTCTGCTTATTACTTGAGCTTCTGAAAAGCATCTCATTTTATAAGCTTAACACAAGCTTTTTGCAAATGTACATTCCCACTATCACCTTTCCCAACTATAAGGATTCAAAGAAATCAGGGTGCTATCATTGTTTAGTCAAAAGATTCAGAAGGTTTATCAAAGGCTTTCTTTTCTTTTGAAAGACACAACTAATGTTGCCAAAGAATTCTTACAAACTTAGAATTAAACATGTTACAAGAAGTGCTCTGAAAGGAAAATTAATTGGAAAGATTCACACTCTAACACTGCTCGCTGTCACTTCACTCCTAATGACTGAAGTGTTTTTATAGTTTTCTGTGTTCTCCCTTAGTGCTGTATACTTTGATTTCCAAATCCCCTGAGAGCTCTGTGACAAACCTCCAGGGTGTTTCCAGGATGTAAAGGTCAGAGCTGAGGACAATGGGGATGGAGTGTGCAGAAGACAAGTCTCAGAATCTCTTGCTTCAAATCCGTCACTGACACAGAAACCAGGGTCAGTAAAGCACAAAGAGTAGTCTCTTAAAGGAAAATCAACCGTGGTGGGAACTTCCTAAGGAAAAATCAACTCCAGTGGGAACTTCTTAAAGATGTTAGAGTAATTCCCAGCAGAATCCAAGTGATGTTACTTAAAACAAAGGAGGAAGACAGCTTTCCCAGAGATCTGCTGCATGCAAATCAAGCAAGCTTCCAAATTTCTTGAACAAAAATCTTATACCAGGAAGCCCAAACTGTGGCTTGTCATGTATACTTGTCTCATGTATAACACTTGGAATTTAGGGAAATCCTCCTGTGCTATATTCCTGGACTCCTTCCCACCTCAGCCTCCAAAGAAGTCTTTCCTCTGCCAGCTCCTTCACTGCCCTCACACCAGCCTCCAATTTTCTGACAAGATACTGCTCTTTTGGGCTCGACATCACATAACCTACCCTGTGCTGGCTGGCTCTATGATTGTTAAACTACTGCCAGCCAATCTCTATCTTAGGGTTCCCTAACAACCTTATTATCCTTTTTATTGTTTAATTAACATAATCACTTCTTAAGAACAACTGTAATAGTAGTTAGTGGAACAGGTGCTGTAACCAGTAAAAAGTCTATAAAGAGAAAAATCAATATCCCACCAGATGTGTGCAGAGGATGTACCTTCCAACATCACAAATTCCCTTTTGGGGACCTGAAATTATTCTCTGCTGCTTCTGCATGATGTGCCTCAGTTTTAATTCACTTGTTATTCTTTGTTTAATCAAGTTCATCTGTAGTATAAATGTGAGCACCATTATGCTAATTTCTGCACTAGACATGCAAATATACAAACATTTGTGCGCCAAATTATTAAGGTTCTGTCTATAATGTTATGCCCCTATTTACTATCTATATTTTATGTCTTATGGATTTCTAAACATTTAAATTTATATCAGCATTGTCACATATCTGCAAGCAGAGACAGTTTTATGAGCACTAAAAAAGCAGCAACACACAGCCACTAAATACTAATGACATAAATGGTATCCACTAATGGTCTCTATTTTTATTACAATGCAAAACTTCAATACATTGCAATTACCATTGCTCTAAGGCTGAACCATACTCACTGTATAATGCCAACTTCCATCTCTATAGCATAAAATGACATTATTTGTTGTTCAGCCCTGTACTGCAGATGTTGACTGAATGCTCAAGTCAGCAGTTGGAGTTAAGATTCACTCTATTTACAGAGTCTTACTGTTAACTAATACCCTAAATTGTCAGATATGCCAATGCATTAGACATTTTTCAAAGGCTGCTGCACTAATAGCATGTAAGTGTAGCACATGTCTTGTTGTACCTGTCAACAGCCCAGGAACTTTGCAAAGGTAAAGCATGTCAAAAAAGGGAATTATCTTCTTATGCTTCTGTGTTAAAAAAATCTTCAGTGAACAATTTTTCTAAAATATTGCAATATAAAAGTGCATTCAACAGAGCTTACTGTCTTGTAACTGGGTTTCTATTTCACCTTTTTAATGTTAAATTTTAAATTCTTCATTCATAATTACAGCAGTGTCTCCTTTTACTTCAGCTACCAAAGACACTAAAGCTTCCTCTTAGAACTTTGAGGCAGAGGAAATCTCAATGTTCATAAAACTGGATGAAAACAAGTGCATTACAAAATCTCTCCTATGAGAGTCAGGGGGTGGAGGGGTTAATTTCATTTCATTTATGCATTTTGCTTGCCAGAAACTTTCACCAAAATTAAGGAGAGCTAAGCTCATCTCACCTAAAACAAGTACAATTAGATTCCCTCCCATTGACTTCAAATATAACCTCCAGAAAGCTGAAAGTTTTGTTTGAAGCAAGAGACATTTTTCCTATTTCCATGCAGCTGGGAAGTCATTTACACAAGGAAAACACTGGAGACAAAGTAGGTGTCAGACTGGGTAGCATTTTACATACATTTTCTGACACAAGGCAGACAACAGGAACGTGCACACAAAATATTTCCTTTCAAGGGCTGGCCAGTGAGAACAGCAAAAATGAGGAGACGTTAGCGTAATTATTACAGAGTTACCAAATACAGCTTGTCCTTAAAAATACAATCCAATTATCACTCATAACTTTTAAGCACAGAAAACTATTCCACCAGAAAGCAGCACTTTCTTTAAATGTTCTCACTCATCTTGCAAAATCTAAACATACACAACTGACTAGAGAAGAGCACATGATGTAAAATACATAGAAAAATAATACCTAAATCTTAAAACTGGGAATATTGACATAGCATTACTTTTTTTTCCTTCCTCCTTTCTCTGCCAAGAATCTTCAATATGGCAAGTGCTTTCTAATGCAATCTGAACCCACTTCAGTGTCCTAATATTTTGACTAAATAGGTTTTATACAGGATCCCAGTCGATTACCTCTGTTCTACAATTGCAACAACAAAATATTCCAACTGAAAATCAAATGGAAGTCTTAATTTCAGAATCCAGGATTTCTCAAAAGAACAAATTCATTACTTTAAATAATTGTAAGAAAATACAACTTTTCTAAATGAGTAAAATATGCTATGCATTTTCTCAACCAGGGTTTAAAATACTAATTTTAACATAATAGCTCATTTTTGAAATTCAAAACATTTTGGGGGGTGGGGGGGGAGTAATTTTTAATCCTCTCTACACATCTTAAAACTTGAAACAAACCAGTCTGATTTCACTAACACAAAAATGAAATATCTGAGTACATGAAAAGCATTTTTCTTTAATTATTTCCCCTTTTTTTTCTTGAGGAAACTGTTAGGTAACTGTAAACCATTTTGAGGCGTATTTTGGCCCTTTTGAAATGCCATCTCTGACAAGCTGCGTTGCTCACTGTAATTCTTTCCCCTTGCTTAACAATCACATTGTAACAAAGGAGGAAGTCAGCTCTTTATAAGACGACCTTGGACAAAATCCGAGGGTATCAACTTGAAAGAAAATGTTACCTTTGTTTCAGTTTGCAAGTGTAATGTCTCCACTAGAAAAGCAGCAATAGGTCACGGCTTGGCTAATGCTAAGCCAACAAGTGCCTGACCCATTTTTTTTTTTTTGGTGTAGTTTCTGCTTTTAGTGTGGTTTGCTTGTTTGGTTGTCTTTAGTTTTATTCCCCCTGACTTTGGCTTCACAAGTTTGCCCTTATAACTCTCTTTGCAACAAAGCCCAATGTCATTCCCCTAACAGACCACACTTGATGAGGTGCCTAATTAAGAGAGCAGCTGCCCTAAAATCTCTGTAACATCAAGGAGAGAGAATGAGACACCTGCAGAGGCCGAGTCAGACTCGAGAGCTCCCAAGCTCCTAGTGCAGGTGTCTCAGGACAGCAGGGTTACACGGTCTGAAACCAGCCCACAACCTAAATAGGGAGTTCTGTTTCAGCCTAAAAGGCGTACATTCCATAAGGGCACTGAAAGAGCACACAGGTAAGAGCTCAGCTGCTGCCCAGAACTGGAATTACAAAGGTCTCCATGGATATTCCAGACATTCCCAGAGCAATAGGCCCAGTGGGTTTCTACACTCATGGACCTGGCTGCTGTCTCTGGGCACCTTTCCCAGCCTGTTGCTCCAGCCTCTTCTAAGTAAAAAACAACATAAGCTCTTGTGTGGAGCTAATCTCTACCTGGCCACACACAGTGAAAACACTCTCCTTCACTGAAACAATAAAAAACCATGGAAAACAACAAGAGGCTTTCTGGCCACTCCAGTGGATGGTCAATTGAGCCCTGAACTAAAAGACTCCTGCCTTCTGTTACCTGATTGGAATATTAGGTTCTAGTTTTGTTTTAAACTGTGAAGACACTATTTTAAAAACACTCTAGGAAGGATGGCTATCTGTATCTGCATTCCTTCCAAAGGGAAGGGGGTAGAGTATTTACACCTAAGGCAATGGCTTTTTTAAGGTGTTTCTTCTGATTATAACAATACAATGAAACAGCTATAATATCTGGAAGCTTTAGACTTCTGCCTTGTAACCATGCAGATGAATAGCTTCAACCTTTGCAAGAAATTGCAGTATGAATGTCTGTTTTATTCCACAGTTGTGTCTGAGCAGACTATTAATAGAATACTGATAAATGCTACAATAGCTTTTTCCTCCCCTTTCTCTTTTATGCTATTGCCAATACCTATCCTTCCCCTGGTGCTGTCAGCTGATGCCTGTCTCATAACTCTTGGGGTAACAGCATTAGGTGAAAAAGAAATTAAGTTCAAATAAAACTGCCAAGTAGAATCAACATTATGAGATTATGGACTGAATTGTTTTCTGAAGCAGGCACATATATGCAGAGATATACCACTAATGACCTACAAAGAACTTACATATTAAAATTTAATTACTATAATATTATTTAAGAGAAGGGAAAAGATACTAAAGCTGAATATATTTCTTTTTCTAGGAGCTCTGCAATTTTTAATGGCAAGTAATAACCAACTTCATCTTCTCCATGCAGTTCCTGGGGACTGTGTAGGTAGCACCACACACTGCACCGTGTTCACATAAACCCAAAAGATGTTAAGAAGTCTTTGTCAAATGTGCGTGGGGCTGGTAGGACATTCTGGCCTTTGCCAGTCTGTGCCATCCTTGGGCACATGGCTGCATTTGCACAGCTCCCTTGTTTGTGTTCACTCTCGTGTAATATTTGAAAAGATAGGGAGCTGCCACTGTTGGTCCTGTGAGTAAAAACTGATCAGTGAGATTATGGAGAAGAGCACACAATATAAAGACTATACAATAATTATGAAGAAACAAAAAAAAAATTGGATTTTTTGCAAATACTTGCAAGCCATGCAGCTAAAAATAAATGAATATTTGATTATGATGCCAACAGCCTTAAATTATCAGTGTGGAATGCAAATGAGTGAAGTTGTTTACCATATAACAGCAGAGTTAGCCATGCTAATGTCTGTGTCACATACCTCAGAACCACCGTCAGATACTTCATCTGGATTGCAGCAAATGCAATTGCTGTCAGAAGCACCCAGCTCCTTAACTGGGTCTTTCAAGGCAGCCAAATAATGAAGTGCCACAGAGAACAGATATATTTTTGCTCCCTGAAGCGATGTCTTCAGTGAGTTAGAGGAAACAGGTCCATCCCAGAGAAGCCTCTAAGGCTGTAACTGATGTTTCTTCTGCTTTGAAAATTTGTATTTTTAAGAGTTCTCAGCCTATTAAGTTTGGAGCAAAAATAACACATGTAAAAGACACTAAGAGAAATAAAAATCTCTTCTTTTCTCATAAATGCCTAAGTAAAGTTGGGAAGAATGAGAAACACCTAGATGTTTGTCCAATCTGAACACAATCCAATCCAGCAACAAAAGGCTGTAGCACATCCCCAGTTAAAAGTAACAGTTCTACTGAGTAGTAAATATTTATCTTTTAAGATCATGGTGGCAAGTACTGTGGAAACATGCATGCATACATTTTAGGAATAGCTAACATTTGCTCATGGCTGGAAAATCATTTTGGTGAAGACAAGCAACCTTATAAAAATGCTTTAATAAAACTAACAAGAAAACTACAAATGTAGTATGAGTGAAGTGGGATAGTCATGGAAAATAAAATGTGGTATTTTCAGGAAAGTTGAGTCAGCTGTGGCTCTGATAGTTGGATGCCTGGACAACAACAGACATCACAGGAAATCCCGTGTGCATACTCACCAAAAGAAAACTGACTAGTGGGAATTTCAGTGCACAAAGGGCTAGACTGCACCCTATAACTCTATTAAAATATTATTATGAGACTGGAAAGAACTAGCAATGCTAATGGCAGAATGCCAGTCAATGCAAAAAGTATAGAAAATTATAAGGATGCAGTAGTCATGGTGAAACAAAATCAAAAGGTGAAAGGAGGTCTAAGTACACCTGGGAAGGCAGGTAAAAAGGACAGAGGGTACCTAAAACAGGGGTGATGGGAAAGAGGGACTGGCAAGACGCAGCAGAAACAGAAAGAAGTTGAAACCTTTATCAAGAGACACATATTAGATGATTTGTAAATATATGTTGTTGTTTATAAAAGGCAAGGATTTTTCTTCAGCTGGGTTTTTTGTGTACTTATCTGTAGCTTTAGAGACTATCAGTTTTGGAGATTACATCTTATGCATATTAGTCTTCCAAGATATTGAAACTTTTTTTGACCTTTCCCGAATAATAAGTGGTATTTTTATGTAAATTAGTCTTCTTCAATCTTTGTTGTGATATCAAATATCTTAAATATTGGGCACGCTTCCCATAGCAAAACTATTTCAAAGAACAAACAAACTGAAAGTGAATAAACATGGCTGGTAACTTTAATTATCACCCAAAGGGACACCAAGAAACTGTATTTTAAATGCTGAAAAATTTGCAGTTTTCTCTCACAGAAGTCAGAGGGACAGCACTTTTCACATCCCATGGCCACTGCCATCGATATCTGCTCCAAGAAAACTTAAAACGTTCAATTCCGCTAAGTCAGGCTGGCAGATTTCACAACACACAATGGACCAGTGAAACTCTGAACTGAGGGTCCCTGCCTAGGACCTGGTTACTGTCCATATTCAGCCTTTCCAATCTGTGTTTATAGGAAAAAGGCATTTACCTGCTATAGCAAACCCTCACCTGGCATCTTCTTCACCTCTCCATTCCATATTTCCTTTCAACCCCAAATATCTGAGATGTCTAACAATGGGAATGGATCAGAATAGATTTGAAGGTGTCTGAGCAAGGAAGGTTAAGAGCTACAAATCTCTTCACACAGCTCTGCCCTAAGCAGTAAGGATCTGCATTCAGTACAATAGTCAAGCAGAGCTGAACTATCAGATGCATCCCCTCCACTTGCTGTGTCTTTCCTGGTAACAGAGATACTGCTCAAAAACATAAAGCCTAACTAGCTGGTATAAACTAACTATATAAGCAGTTATGACCTAAACAAAGTTTGAACAGTACACAGCCTCTGGGTACTCTTTTGAGTATATTTTGAGTTTAAATTTAGATTTTTATTGCCCTTGGAATGCTGAAATAAACTTTCAGTCCCACTGGTGCAACTCCAGGAAGAGACTATATTAAATTTCTTTGTTTATGAAGGTGTGTGCCTTCCCTCTATTCATTACCAGGCATGCAAGTCACATAATAAAGCTGAGCAGGTTTTATTCTTACACAATACATATCTTATCATGCTTAGCAGAATTCTGCAAGGGCAGTTCCTATCAGCAAGTGGTGTCACGTAATAGCTGAGAATCCCATCAGGGGTCTTTGAACACACAGATTTGACACACCCAGGGCCTGTCAGGGAATGGTCACACATCTTGGTCTTTACTTCTCTAGCCTGGGACAGAGAGCTTCAATTTCCCTGTTTCTGCAGAACAACATTTAGGACTAACTCAAATCCAACTAATCAGCTTACTAAGATGGCATTGTGAAAATACACCACAAAATGAAACATCTGAGGTTTGAAAAAGACAAACCTAGAATTTGCTTATTTGATAAGGTAAGAGGTTTAATACCCTAATATTAGTAACATGCATTGGCCTTACTCAACTAACATTTTACCAGCAAAAGAAAAAAAGTAGGCCCAGGCAGAAGTAACAACTCTGACATGGGAACAACCTGACACATCAATAAAATTAGAAACCATTGTTTTGTCAGCTATTTCTTTGTCACTTCCCAAATCAGATCTGTCCTGGAGTCAAAATAATTGAGCTAACTGGGAACAGGGAAACAGAAACCTTTCTCTTACAAATCCCAAGGAAATATTCACCCATTTCATTAGTTGTTTAGCTGCATAACTGGGAGAAGCATTCCTTGTTTCCAGTGTACAAATCCATAATGCTGCACGGGCCCTAGGCAGAACATTTAAGGTAACAGTTGAAATATGCAATGAAGCAGAGATTGCTACACATGAGAACAGATGCAATTTGCCTCAATAAACAAACAAACAAATAAATAAATAAAGTTCTATGTGAGTTTGAAGTTAGGCAGATTCCAACAACCTGAAAATAGTCTTTGGGGCAAAATAATGCTAGCCATGCCTATGACAAAGAAACTAAGTATGGTGTGTCTCTTGATGCAACTTACTGTTTTATCGACATTCTCCTGTTGAAATCTTGTTCAGTTCTGCTTTTCTTTCAAGCAAAGCTCTTCAAGGCACTGGGACCACACCACAGGTTGTAGGTCCATGTTGGTGGCAGAAGAAGTTCCATTTGTGGGAAATTTGACAGACATTATACAAATATTTATCCTGGTAATAGCAGCTGTAGCTGGTTATGAAATGCAGTGCTAACTCAGAAATGGGCATGGAATAGTTACTGATATAGCTCTCCATTGAATTGTTGGCTTTTCAAGATGGTATAGAAGGAAACACTTATGGTTTTAATCATGTTCATTACACCAGAAGAGAATTTGTGATCTAACCTCTACGAGTAAGTTTAAAGAATTTATGTCATTTTGATGGCTCATTTTTGAGATTTATATTTTGTGGTGGTTTTGTGGGTTTTTTGGTTATTTAAAGACAGAGAGGAAGTTTGAGGAGAAAGCTGAGAGATTTTTTGTATGTTTTTAAACACTGTCTGAGCAATACAATCAAATTGACAGTGTTTCTCTGATCCCCTTTACCCAGAGGAAAGTTTGAGATTATTTCTTCTTTCTGCATACAACACAAACAAAAATTGCTTAACCTTCCCTTCCTCTTCAGCTCCTATCCTATTCACTAAAACTGGCCTAGATGGGCTTCTCTTTTGCTGGTTTGGGGGAGCATCATAGATCATTTGCCTTTATTTTAGATCTTTCCAAAGCTGTTTTTTTCCCAAAATAGCCTGCTATTTGGGGTTCTGGCTCTTCCTCCCCTTCTACAGTATTTTGAAGTTTAATTTTATATCTTTCACAGGGCTTTTGATTTTTTTTTTTTTTGGTAACTCCTACTGCTGCCTTTTCTTTATGCTTTTATAGATATTGATAACATTATGAATTATGCTATACTATACAGAAAAAGCTCACTAGAATGAAACTTGCTGCCACTTTCTTCCAGTTTCTGTGAGGGGTTGAGACTCCCTATGAATTTATTTTAAAATCCCCTTTAATCCTCCGACATGAGTGATGTTTCCTTTCAGAAAAGGAGGGCACTGTTCCAGCCTCAAGAAATGACATAGCATGAAGGAAATGAGGAAAGAAAAAAGTCCTGAGTCACGAAAGCAAAGAAGAAATGCAAGTAAAACAGACTTGAGAGGATTAAAATCCACAAACTGGAAGGGACAGAAAAGTAGGATGGAGCGCTAATTGAAAGGAAATAGAGGCCTGACTCTAAGAACTAGAGAGGTAGAGCAAGGAGGGACAACTTGACCAAGGGAGAGCTGAACTAGCAGCCACCTCTCACCTTTTAGCTCTGTTCATTATCCTCACCCTGTCTTCTGTTCCCAGGGAGAGCTGGAGCTCTTCCTACAAACTTTCCTGGCCACAGTCAATGCTGCAGCTGGAAAGCAAAGCATTTGGGACAGGAGCTGCTCTCAGAGGGTCACACAGGATGGCCAGGGTGGAGTGATGGAGCTGCACTGTCCTTCCAGGGGTAGGATTGATATCTGGGCTCTGAGGAACATAAGCCAGTTCTTGTTCCCACAGCACTGACAAAAGGGGAGAACTCCATCTAAGGTGTGCAAATTGATGTATTTTGTGAATAAGTGCTTTTGTTCTTTCCTGCTGCTCTGGATGTCTGAGTACTGTGCAGCCACTGCTAAGGGCTGCACACACAGAAGAGTCTCAGCAGTGAGAACACCTGGAACAGCCCCAGACCTGAGCCACTGCACAGCATCACCAATCTCAGCCCCTGTGCCTTGCTGGGGACAGCTGGGCTGGCTCCTTTTTGTCCACTGGACAAGAAACTTCAGTGCCTTAAACTTCTTTCTACTCCTAAACTCTATTTTGGAAAATCCATGTTTACAGTAACTAAATGCACTCTGCACTCATCAAAAGGAGTGCTATAGTTAAATCAAAGCCCACAGTTACAGATACATTGCTGAATTTACCATTCTTGAACACTCTGTAGTGTGAGGCAAGAGCTGTGCCAGCTCAAAAAGCTGAAAAAGACATTATTTTCTTCAATTATTCCCATGGAATGGACAACTGGATTTTAAAAAACTATGATCTTTTAACATTCATTCTTCTGAATAGGATGTTAAAAAATTAATCCCTCTGAGCATCACAGCTATACTTTAAAGATGAGTCCAGCAATAAAAAGGATTTTGTATGGATAACTGATATATTTTCTACTAGGTGAAGAGAAAAAAAAAAAAAGAGATACCCCAAGCTATGACAAGTTTGCTGTATAGGTGATATATGGTAGTAATTGTCATCCTAACAATAGGAGACTAGAAAGATACCTTGAAATTATTTTCTTTTCTATTTCTTCCCTATCTGCTTTTCCTCCTCCATTTCTTCAGTAAGGCAGATCTACCAGCAAGACAATTTAATCTTCCAGGGATAAAGAAAGGCTTCGTTGTCTAAGAAAAATAAAAACTTCTACTGGTCAAGGACAGAAAGCCCAAGAGAAGGAATTATCTCCTGACAGTGAGCAATGTTTTTTTATCTCTAGGAACGGAAGCAGCAGTATTCTGGAAGAAATAACATTGATTTAGCTGGAATGTAAGGAAGACATCTTCTGCTTGATGTATGTAGCCTTCTGGACAAGGGTAGGACAATAGCTTGTATTCCCTGAACAAAATACCTCCTACTGTGATTTCACTATCATTTAGTGCGAAGAATTTTATTCCCTTGTAACATTTAATTCTGAACCATGAGAAACTTCATGCTCAGTTATAAGCCAGGATGGATACTTATTCAATAAGCTACCAATAGGATAATTCTTCCAGGCTCTTATGCCATGCATAGCTGGGAAACAACATTGTCCCAATAACATTGTCCCATCCTGTATGAATAATAAAGTAAACCACACCTGCCAAAGACACCAATACAATTTACCTCCTTGGCAAAACTGACACAGAAACCAAACCCCAATGTTTGTTTAACTTTACAATGTAGAGCAACTCTTTCCATCATTTTTGCTACTGCCCTTCACAACATAGCAGTATGCCAGTCAGGTTCAATAATCATTAGTAAAGTGACTTATTAGTCAAAGAAACAAACTTGCTAACTTAGGGCTTATATGTAAACACAGAAAAAGCTTCCACATCTGCCTTCTTCACAAACACACACTTGCCATCCACCTTAAAAGTAGCTGACTGTTGCCTGTGATTCTTTCTAAAGGAATGTTCCACTTTTAAAAAGGCCACTTTTATCTGCTGGCTGGAATATAAAACAACTCTTGTACTTCTGTTATCCAGCTGAAGGCATACATGGCTGGTAAGCTTATACTTAAAGGTTTAACTTTAAAACATGAAGCACCTTGTTGCTTTCAACTCCATGAACACCCTTATCACATCAAGCACATTCTTAAGTGTTTTCCAAATGGTAGGCTTTTCTCAACAGAGTAACTAGAGATATGTGTAGCTCCATCCTTTCCTGAGGAGCCAATCAGAGATGTGGGGAGCCAACAGTTCAGGAGAATTAACATTTTACTGGTTTCTAGCAGAGATCTTAATACTGTATATCAACAGGGTTCTTCTAAACTAGAAAAAAAAAAAGTTAGAAAAGCACAGCATGAACAACCTATAAAGGTAGTGGAGAAAACCGGAAAGGGCTACTAAAGGCAAGAATTATTTGAAGTTAATCTCAGAGATGACAGGAAGTTGATACACAAAGAGGCAGGCACAAACTGAGTTTGCACAGCCAAGAGGTTCTACTCCTGATTGGCAAGGCTGAAGTATTGGGCCTTTTGAGACGAAGTATTACTAAACCAGTTAAAACTGAAAAGCTGCACAACTCATGGAGGAAAATCAGCAAATGAGCAACTGCAACACAAGGAATATACAAGGAATGTCTCAAGGTATAAAGGACTGTACTTCTAGAGCACATTACTGATGCTGTGGACATAAACCGCATTGGCAAAGGGTTTAAAACTCTACTCCAGGTAGTCACATGTGGCCAGGGCTTACCTTGCTTGCCCGGCAGTGCTGGTGCTTCCTACCCTGTCCTGTAACAGTCCCTTTGCTTCAAGCTTGCAAAAATGTTTCCATGCTGTACAGCTGTAGGAAGAAGCATCTCACCATCCTCTGCCCCTGAGAACAGACACAGGGTTAGTGCAACCTGGCCACAGTGTAACAGGAGGCAAATTTCCATAAACTGCAGAGGTAAAGGGCTGAGTGAAAAGCATCTGAGTCACACAGGAGCTCACTCAGCTGCACAGTGTACAACAGCCTTTGTGCAGAAGCCTTCATTAGACACGAGTGTCGGTACAGCGAGACAGAAACACGGTGTGGTATGATATGCTGTCACCATTAAGGTAGGATGTGACAGTTACATTTGGAAAATATAAAATATATTCACACAGCTTCAAATTGAGAGAATATATGTGAAGCCAACCTGTATGAATAGCCCTGCTTTCTTTGGAACATGCTGACATCAATAGCACTGATCAGACCAGTTCCTAATTACATCAATTTCTAAACAGCACTCCAACATTATATTTGCAACATCTCCAGCTTTGCTCAAAACACAATATAGTAAGGGAATGATAAAAGCATTAAAGTAAAATTACCATTCTGCAGTTGATTTCTGATTATACAGGACTCATCTTCCCAGCTGCTGAAGCATAACCAAAGGGATTTGGCTGCATTACCGTGTTCTGAGCATAAAGCAGTCATGACCAAACCTTTGGGTACCGACTAGCTGGCCTAGAGAGCTGCAGCTTCAGTTTGCCTCGTTTCTAGAGGAGCCAACACTGCCTTACACTATGACCATCTCAGCCACAAAGACATAAAACTGTTAGAAACAAAAATTGTGTTCATCCTTCATATTGTGTTCTCCAGATTTTCATGAGCACTTCACTTGTTTTGTCTTAAAACAAGTCCAGAAGAGTTCAGCTAGCTCCTTTCCCACACAGGACAAGTATCCAAATCTTCAGTACCATCTGAAAGACTGCTAGTAAACAGAGGGGAGATGGTTTCTTCATAAAACCATCTACTATTTCAAGAGAAAATAGTAACAGATATTATTTAAACAAATACTTTACTTGACATGTTAAGTCCCAATGCTTTTTAATGGATTTTATTATATTCTTCATCTTTAAAAAAAAGTAATTATTTTAAATAGGAAAAGTTTGTCATGGGACTAAAGCAGGTTATGCACTTAAAACCCTACACTGATAGAAATTAAATGACAATCACCAAGTAACACTGGACTGCTTTGACCCTGTGACATTCAAGTTATTTTTAAAAAAAAACAACCTATCCTAGGCATCTTTGGACAACATTCTTTTGGACAACAACATCCTTTCACCATGTGTTTACAAGTGAAACTATTAAATATCTCAATAGTTACCCAGAAGATTTGCACGATCTTGAAAACATGGCCAAAAATATTCAGTTTTGTTACATAAGGCTCCATGAAAAAATTAAAATGAAATGGGAGAAGAAGAAATATAAATGTGTTTCTTCAAAAGTTCAGGTCATCCAAATAATCCTTGTCTCATGCCAAGTGTATCTACTGCTCATAACAACTGAGGAAATGGGACTGGGATGTATTTCTGTAACAGCAGTTTCCTGACTTCTGCCATAATATCCCACGGGCAGAATAAGTTGCAAGAATCTGCACTGCAACACAGCTATGCAAATTTATGTCAGCAGAAAAAACTCATTTAACGACCCACTGGAATTTAAAACCGTATCTTCAAAACTGAGCCCCAGCATCTCCACTTTAAAAAAGAAAGATCCTCATCTTCCTGCTAGAGAGAAAAGCTGATTTTTCTCTCAAAGCATTTGTTTCAAAGTCTCTTCTTGTCAATAAAATGTATGTATATTGGGAAAATAAATATGACTTTCACAGGCCTGCTATGTTAACTAGTGCTTCAAGACCATGATATCTTAGTTCTGTATGGGAAAAAAAAATAATTTCTAGTTTGGTCAGAGCTGTGCAATTTTTCATGTATGTGATAGGCTAAATGCAAAGCTGGTAGGTTTACGTGTATTAACGGTGGTTAATTACTAGCAGAGCTCGCAATTAGCTTAATCAAGCAACAATAGGGACCTGGGAATACTGCAGGAAATTCAGTGAAGATCTCTGCTCAATACAGCACTGTGAGAGGTTGGCCACATGACAAAGTGCACAGCTACAGGAATTAGAATTTCTGTTGTGGATATAATAACTGCTGAGCTTCATCTCACTCTTCCGCATAAAGCTGGTCCTGCCATTTCAAAGGAGGCGTTTCAAAACTAGAGGCTGCAATCCTTTGGGTTGTGTGAACAATTGAGCCTTTGGAAAGGCTCTTCGAAGACTAAAATAGTGAGATTAATCACTCAGAAGACAGCAAAGGAACAATAAAACCAGATTAAAAAGAGAGACATCAGAAGCTTCTCTTCCCTCACACCTCAACAGACAGAATGGTAGAGAAATTCAGCTCTATTGCCATCTGGGAAACACAAAACCAAGTACAGAAATTATAAAACCATTAAAAAGGGAATTATGAATCCATCCCAATCAATAATTTTAAAACATGATTCAATGTATGCTGAAAAATTTGGGGAGAATCAAAGTAGGAAGAATAATTGGCCCACGAAATTTCAAGTCCTGGGGGCCAGATTTTAACAATGATTAAATCTGGAATAGTACTAAATACTTGTCCATTCTATCAGTGGAAATGGTATTTATCAGGTCAACATATCAGGCAGTATGACCAATATCCTGCAGTATTATAGAAGAAATTTTGAAGGAAAGAACTGTAGAGTGAGCAATATGACATGTTTATAATTTTTTTTAAAGTCTCAGTATTTTTGTTTCATAACAGAAAGAAATATTGACCTGCTTTGGTGACAGCCACACCAAAGCCAGTTGACATGCAATTTGTGGCATGGGGGGTTTATTATCAGAAAACATTCAGGACTATGTTAATTTCCACTAAAAAATTTACATTTTTAAAAGGATTGTTTCTACTGGAAAAATTGGAAAACATTGTCAGTATAGAAGCAGCTCAAGGAGGATGGCCCTGACTTGAATGACCCTGAAGCCCAAAACATTGAAAGCACATTAAAATTTATTAGCATGAAGCCCAACATTGCAGTGAGATTTTCCACTACAAGCTGGATGACTATTAACTGCAAACAAAGCAAGAGTTCTCCTGTGAACCTTTAGTCCTTGAACGAGCATTGTGTAGACAAAAAAAAAAAAAACCAAAAAAAAAACCTGGAAATAAAGCTGCAGTTGAAGCACTGATACTTCTTCGAACATACTGTATGCAACATAAATTACTAATATGAATGACAATTATTCACATCTCCTGTCTTCATTTTGCTCAAACTCTTCCAACATCTTTTTCTCGGGTCCTCTTTCTTCTGATAGCTTTGCAGAATTTCAGTCAATTAGAAGGTCACCAACACCAAAAGTGCTAGGAGGAGCATGCTGCACAGAAGGCTCATGACTAAGTCCAAACCCATCTTTGTTAGTGATATAGGCACAAGAGGCAGAAGACCCTTGGGTATATTTTTCAAATCTACATGCTCACGCAATGTTTGAACCATTCTCCAATAGCTCCACAATTCCCTCCTGAAGAAAAATTTCCCAAACAGGGTTTTCAGTATTACAGATATCTCCTGAGTTCAGAACAACTGTTTCATTTTAGGAGTCCCACACTGTAAGAAACTAAGTGCAATTGGTGAAACAGGACCCAGCTCATTACCACATCTCCCCAGCTGTGCAGAAAGGCAATGGCATTATCTTCTCTCATCCAACAGAAGGCTCAAAGTTGTTGCAGAGGAGAGCGAGAACACTGCGTACCCAGATGTGCACAGCTGCTTACACTGGGATCAACACTGCTTTTGACTCTGGACCACTGGAGTAGAAGAACCCCACTGCCCTGCATCCTAGGAATACATTGTAGGAAGGAAGGAGGTACCAGTGAAGGTGAGGGAAGTGCACCCCGTGCAGGCATCACCACCTCTGGTCCACACTGGGTTTTCAGCGAGTGCCCCAAGACACAGGGAATGATTATTGCCAGCCTTGCCCAAGTGCTTCCATCCCATGCAAAGCACACAACTTGTTCCACTCTCCAAAAAAACCACAAGGCCTCTTTTCTTTTTAGGCAAGAAACAAGAGAGGCCTTTTGGCAACTCTTAGCTGACAGAGTACACATCACATTTCACCCACTGACCCCATCTGAGGGTGAAACAAAAACAATTTTACACGTGGTGTCCCATCCGGGATTTCTGCACTACAGGGGTTCCCTCAGAACCTGAGCCTTCCTGCTCTCCCTCTGCACATCCCACTGGAGATGCCTCCAGCAAAACACTGACCTCTCCCCTCCCACACCACCCTTCCTTTCACGTGGAAAGGACCCTCTCAGAGGTCACCCTCAGGAACACTGAGCACAGATGGAGAACACAAGCTGCTTCCACCTTCCTCACACCCAGTCCTCACAGTACCCTCACAGTCCCCTCCCTGCCTCTCAAATCCCGGCCGGCGGCCAGCCCGCTCCTCTCCCCGTACCTGTTGCAGCACGGCTCCAGCCGGGGCTCTCCAGCACTCGCCGGTCTCGTCTCCAGCTGGCAGGAAAGATGCGGGCGAGGCGCTCGCTGCCGGGGGCGGCACTGCCGCTGCCAGAGCCGGGCGAGCCTCCCCCGCTGACCCCGGGCAGCGCGCAGCTCTCCGCGCTCGGCAGCGGCGGTGCCTCGGAGCCGCGCAGCCGCCGGCAGGGCTGCAGGGAGCAGGGAGCAGGCTGCAGGCTGCCCGGCCATGCACGAAGCCCTGCCTCCGCCGGCTCCTCGGGAACGGCCGCTTCCAAACGAACTTATTGGGCTTCCAGATGTGCCTGTGGGGCAGACGGGGGGAAATTATGTTTTGCAATGCCGAGTGTGCATTAACTGTTCCCTGAGTTAACTGCATTTGACTTGCTCTTCTGTTGGACCAAACTCCCCGTCTCCTGCTGGAGTCATTAATCTGTACCTTTGCATCGTTTGCGCAGAAGGGAGTTGGTTCGCTTCTCCCTTTCCACCCCCTTCGCCCCCACACGCAGTCCCTAAAAACCCAACAATTAAAGATGTGGATTTTCCCTTTAATTCCCCTACATTGTGTAATTATATTCACATTAGAAATCAATCAACATTGGTCATTACCATTAGTGATATGCTCATAAACTAAACACTAGACATGCTAATGAACTGAATGAAACATAATTTCTTGTTGTGTAAACTCATGCTCAACGCTAATCAGCAATAAATTCAATCAGACCTTACATACATCAACCGAAAGCACATTAAAGCAGGGTACAGAGCAGCGGCTGCTCATTTCCGAGGGCAGCACGGCCCCGAGCCCGGAGCAGGGGACGAGGCCGCCGGAGCCCTGAGGGGACACGGCCTCCCTGCCAGAGACCCCTCGGTGGCGGGGCCGTTCGTGGCTCTCGCCCGGGCAAAGCCGATCCCTTGTCTGTCTCTGCAGCCTGTCCGGTTCCACAGCTTAAAACGCTCCAGTTCCTTCGGCTTGGTCACCCCTCAGAGCCCGTTCTGCTCCTAGGACCCGCCCGCGGCCTTGCGGCTCGCAGGGCCCGGCCCTGCCCAGGCGGGAAAGCGGCCTTGCCTCACCTGCCCAGCTGCGGGCGGCTTCCCGGGCGAGAACGGGCTCCGAGCGGGTGCAACCGAGCGCTCATTTTACATTTCCCTGCCATAAACACGGAGCCAAAGCACCGGCCACGCGTAAAGATGGCGATGGCTGCAAAGTGGGTGCGACCGGCTGGCCTGAGGGTGCCCCGCGCCCTGTTCGCCCCGTCGGGGCAGCGCCGGCCGCGGGAGGCTCGGCAAGGCCGCCCGCCGCGCCCTCCAGCCCGATCGGGGATCACCCTCACGGCCTTCCTCTCCCTGCCCGCCGGGGGCGCAGGCATGGCAAAAAGGGGCTGCTTTTATACACAAGGCTTCTGCCGAAGTAAATCACCGGGCAGCAGCCCCGCCGCCGCTCGGACGCGCCGCCCCGCTTCCGCACCCCGCGGCCGAGCGAGCTCCGGGCCGAGCTGGGCGGGAGGCAGCGGGGCCCGCCCGGCCTGCGGAGAGCCGGGGCGAGGTCCCGGGCCAGGTCCCCCGCCTAGGACACCGGCAAGGGCTCCCCGGCCCGGCGAGGCGGCCGAGAGCTACGGGGGCTTCGGTGCGGCGGCGGCTTTACCTCCTCAGCCCGGACGCCGCAACTCCCGCCCTACCCCCGAGGTGTGGGGCTCGCTGGGGGGAGCAGCGCTGAGCGGGACGGGGGGCTCGCTGCGCGGGCGTGCAGCACACGAGGCTGTTTCAAGCAGCCACGGCGGCGTTTTGTAACAGCCGCAAAGCAGCGATTTGCTGCGATCGGAGTAATGTAATTTCCAGCTGCACAATATTAATGAGACGCTCAGAACCAGGGGAAAACTTTCAGCGGAAGGTGGCGGGTTTATTTGTTTCGCGTTCAGGGAGAGGAGGGAAAAAGAAAAAAAAAAAAAAAAAAGACAAAAGACAAGCATCAGCATCATCAGCCCCCGCACCTGCGGCGATCGCCGGGATCCCCCGCGGCGGGCCCAGCCGGGAGCTGCTGCCTGGCTCCGGCGCGATGAGGCGGGGAGGGCACAGGGCCGCTGTCCTTTCTCTTGCAACCCAGTAATTCTTGTTCCCCCCACCCCATTTTTCCCCCCACTGCCCACTCCCCGCGGTCGCGGCAGGCAAGGGCGTCTCCGCTCGCCCTGACCATACCCCTGGGGTGCGGGAGAGCGCGAAGGGCGAGCGGGGCTGGCAGCCCGGCGGGACGGAGGCGGCGCGGCGTGAGAGGCTTCAGGGGAGAGCAGTGAAGAGTCACATTGAGAGGGGAACATGCGGCCGGAGAATGTGACGTGTTGGTTGTGTCGAGCAGTATGCCACTCCAGGTGAACACAGCCCGGCTGCCTTCCGTCATTATGCCTTCTTCATAAATCTGCTGTTTCCTCGCACGGCTCCCGGCCGCAGGTGCCGAGGCTCCCGGCGAGCTGCTGGCGGGGCTCGAGGAGGGCCGGCCTGCGCCTTCTCTGCTCCTGCGGGGCGCAAACCACCACCTGGGCCAGGCGGCATCCGCGGGGCCAGCAGGCGTTTTGGCCCCCGCGCCCAAGGGTGCCAGAGGAGTGGGAGCTGACAGCAGGCTGGTGTATTCCACTTGGAGTCCATAAGGGCCGCGGCCATCCCCGGCTCCGGCCGACCCCGCTCCCCGCCGCCGCCCCTCCGCGGAGCTCATCCCCGCCCGCCCCGCCGGTCTGTTTCCAGGGCAGAACCTGTGAATAAAGCGAGAAGCGTTGCTTATTGTGCTCGTATTAATCCCCCCCCCTTCTTGGAGCTAATTAAATTCCTTCCCGGGAGCCGGGGATTCCTGCGGCTCCGCTGGTGCCGCAGCCGGGGCAGCCCCGCGCCGGCCGCCGCCGCGCCACGCACACAGCCCGGGGGTCGTTTCACCGATTTATTTCACATTAAAGTTTAGATACAATCGAAATCCTCGGTACGCACCTTTTAATAAAAGTAGTAGTCTCTCTGAATACTGCAAAATTATAGCATTTATATCTTCAAAAGACGGTAAACAATTAATACCAGCGAATCAATAGTACCAGCATCGAGTGCACATGGTCAGGTGTTTTTAGGCGGCCGTATAAAATGAGATCTGGTTTATAGAATATAATACAGATAAATGCTATATATAAGTGGCTATCAGAGTCGGTGTGAAACTTCCTCCTTTGGCGGGTCCGCTCTGGCGCTGCCGGGAGCCAGGGGGCTGCACCCCCCAGCCTGTCCCCCTGCAGCAGCCCCGGGACCCCGCCGAGCCTCCTCCCCCGCCTACCTGCATTGAGAAACCTAATTTCTGGTTAAGAAAAATAAAAGTCCCATTTAAACTTTATTGAATTAAAGCAAAAATTAGTTTTCGATATTCACACATATATTACAGAGTAATAGTAAAAGTTCAATATACTTCCTGGCGTTTAGTTGGGCCACGTTGTACAAGAGCAAAACAAGCATCAAAACATTTAGCAGCCTTAAATTTCACAATCACTCAGAATTACATAGAAATATTGAAATACCCTAGTCAGCCTTGGCTGTGGATAGTTCTTCATGTAGAAATTTTTTCCTTTTGCCAGCCAGTACATAGCAAGAATTGCATTTTCCCTTCCATCATGGCATCCATGTATTCAAAAAATACTTTGCTTTTTTTCTTTTTTTAAAAGTTAAACTCAGAGAAAGAGTCAAGATTAACATGTTTTAAAAACAAAACTACAAAATATGCTGTAAAGGACAATGAAAATATCTAAAGTCTACTTGTGTGAGGCAGAAGCCATGGAGGAACAATGGCAGATTACACCAATGACATAGAGATGGGAACTAATTTTGTGGGAGGAGAGAGAAGAATATAAATGGGGGTTTGATCAATTATAGTGTCTCCCGCCTGTTGGCTGCAACACAACAAAAATAAGTAGTAATTTTTCAAAGCAGATGTACACAAACCTAAGCAGGATTAAGCTTCTTTAATATTTGAATGTAAAAAGTCTGCTGTCCATTACTCTTCAAACCCAGCTCTGACTTGGGAATTTGTAAGAGATCTCTCCCTTTTCTTGGATGAGAAGTGATTTAAAGCGGGAACACTAGAAATCCAGAGAATGTTGAATACTTCCAGCCTCCCATCAAGTTTCCTCTCTCCAGTTTTAGATAAGCTCTGTCTCCTTTCTCCATCTGAATCAGGACTCCATTGCTAGCAGCTTCTCGGGTCACATCTTGGTCCCCTGCAAAGGCAGAAATCACTGGCCACCCATTTAGCATCAAACTCACCTAAAGAGCAAGATAAAACAAAGCCCTCTGTCAATTAAAGTCAGACAATGGCACCGCTGGGGCTCGCCTAGCAGGCAAAATGCTCAGTTAAGAAAAGGCCTCTTTTGACAGCTGAAACTCCAGCCCCATAAAATAGAAATACCAACCTAAACCCAGCTAAGGTATGTACTCCAAAGGAAGATGTCTTTCACCACTGTTTTAGACTGACAACCACATCAAAACACCCGGTGCATATAAAGCAGGACATTGATCCTATTTTGGAGAATTTCAATAGGGTGCCTGTGTTTCCAGGCTATGAAAAGAGGTCTGCTTGTACTTATTGAAAGATGGCTTTATGCGAAACCTCAGAGAGAGCGAGGAGCAGAGCCACAGCCGCCGGAGTCAGGGCCTTTGAAGTGTATTCAAGGGGTAGTTTTCCTTTGTTAGGCAGCAAAGACAATATGCCACAACACAGTCAATAAGCTCTGCTAAGCTCGTGTTAATGATCTCGGGACTGCATACCCCACATTAATAATACACTACCTGCCCAATCTAAAGGTGTTAAGCCACTTATACCAGATCGGTGCTATGTAGCTGTCCATTCACCTTTGCAGTGTGCATTGTTATACAGTCAGATTTCCTGTCCTGGTTATGCTACCTGGCTTCAGGCCGGTAATTTATTAACCCTACCAAGAGGAGCCTATGTATTGAGCCCCATAAAATAAGGACGTATGTATAGAGTTCATAGACACATAGCTGCATAGCCATGCACAGATTCACTATCCGTTCCATGCCACAGGCACCTCCCTGAACTCCAAATCCCCGTGAAACCTCCTGCCACAGGAGAGTGGGTGAGAAGCCCGCCAGGGGCCGCGGTTCCTACGGGCTCTGTGCAGGGATGTTTCCGCCAGCGCTCCGCGGCACTGGGCAGTCGGAGGGCTCGGACAAACTGGGAGGGGACAAGCAGGCGGCCGATCACCTCCCGTCCCGGGACAGCTCATGCGGACAGGGGCCGAGCGGAGGCCTGGTGGGACTCCACGGCCCCTTGGGCACCGTCGCCGCGGGCGGAGAAGCGCCACAGGTCTGCGCCGCCCGCACGGCCCCATCCCCGTCCGCTCCCTCCCGCGGTGCCCGCGGAGCCAGGCGACGGCGCTCGGGGCTGACCTGGATGGTTTGCCGGTTGTACACTTTCACCACGTGAAAATTGAAACTGTAAATCCCTTTCCTGGGCGCGATGAAAGTGCTCCGCTCCGAGTCGAAGTTGCTGCCGATATTCACTAGTACCTGGAAGGGAAGGGCACTGTCAGCACCGACGCGGGGCCACTGCCGCCCAGCCCCGCTGCCCCGCGGCCGCCCCCGGCCCCCAGCGCTCCCCACTCCCGCGGGCAGGGCCCCGCGGGGCGGCGCGTCCCCGGCCCGGCCCCGCCACCGGCCCGGGCAACTTCTCCCGCAGCGGCGCGCCCCGAGCCCCGCCGTCCCGAAGCGCCCGAGCCCCGCCGCGCCCGCCCCACCTGGTCAAAGTAGATGATCATGGTGCGGTTGCTCATCTCGGAGGGCTCGTGGTTGGTGCTACGGATGGCGGAGAAGGCGACCTTGGCGCTGCCGGAGCGCACGGAGATGCCGAGCGCAGTGCCGGTGGGGTCGGAGGTGGGGTTGGAGTCGCACACCACGAGGCACTTGCCCTCCAGCACGATGGGTTCCGTCTCGTTCTGCCCGCACGCTACCCACGCCGCGCCCAGCAGCAGCCCCAGCCCCAGCCCCAGCCCCGGGCCCCGCATGGCGCCGCGCTCCCTTCGCCTCCGCGCCGCTCCGCGCCGGGCGGCACCGTCCGGGCTCCGCTCCGCTCGCTCCCCTGCCCCGCCGCGCTCAGAGCGGGGCCGAGCGCGCCCCGCCGGGTGGGAAGCGGCCGCGAGGAGGCACGGGAGCGCCGGCACACATAGCGCGGCGCGGAGCGCTGCGGTGCGGAGCGGGGCCGAGCTGTTCGGAACGCAGCGGAGCCGCCCGCCGCGCCGAGCGGGGCTGAGGGAGGCGGCGGGAGGCGGCGGCGCTGCCGGGGCTGCCGGCGAGCACAAAGACGGCGCGGGACGCGGCCCCGCCTCCCCACCGGCCCCGCGCTGGCGTCAGCGCCCCGCGCCCGCCTCCGCCGCGCCGGCCCAACCGGCGCCCGCCGCGCGCCGCCGCCGCCAATGGCCGCGCAGTCCGCCTGCCGCCGCCCGCCGCCGCCGCTTTTGTGGGGCGGCGCGGGCGCGGGCGCGGAGCAAGTGCCCGGCAGCCGCCCGCACCGCACCGCGCAGCACCGCACCGCACCGCGTAGGTAGGAGCGCCGGGGCGCGGCGGCACCGCGCGGGGCTGAGGCGGGGCGGGGGCCGGAGAACTCCCGCGGAGCAGCGCGGACCGGGTCGTCGGGCAAAGCCGGGCTAAGGGCCCGCGGGGCGGAGCGGGGCCGCGGCTTTCCGCGGTGCAGCTGAGCCAGGCAGGCTGGAAGGGCAAAGGCCTGCCGCCGCCTCCGAGCAACCTGAACATCCCCGGCTGTGACCCCGCGCCCGTCCCGCCGGAGATCGCACCGAGGGATGGGATGCCACGGGTCCGCATTTCAGAAGTGTCCAGGCTCCGCTGTCTTCTTCAGCCACCTCGTTCGCATCCCGGGCAGGAACAATCCGCAAGGCTCCCGAGCAAGAAACTCCGACAGCGTCTAGAGCCTTTCCTGGCTGGCAGAGCACCTCGCTGATAGGGAAAGTTCCCTGCCGGGCCGGGACTCCGTGCCCTGCCCCGCGATGGCTCCAGCCCGGAGCGCAGGTTTAGGGCTCTGGTTGTTTCCTAAAGTGCAAAGATTGCTTTGTCTCGGTGGATGTCTGACCAGTGTTCGTTCTGGATGTGCTGTCAAAAAATCATCACCCGGGATTGTAAATGAAGAGATTTACTGATGAACCATTAGAAACAAACGACTGGAACAGAGTAACTTTCTAACTGGCAGATCTGTTTACAAAGTTAAACTTCACTGATAAAAACTTTTATGGAGTTTGTAGCATCTTCTCTGGGAAACAGAATTTCATCCAAAACTGGGCTCCAGTGCAAATCATTATGAATTTTGGTAAAGGCTTTTACGTTATTTTATCGTGCTGTTCCGATTGTGTGATTCATAAGTTTGTTATCTGGGAAAGTGATCTCTCTCTCTTTGAAAACTGCGATAAATAAAACTTTATTCATAAAACTGCCCTGCTAAGTTAAACGCGTGTCTGTAAAGTTGTTCAGACAGCCTGTGAAGTATCAGTGTGCCCGTGGGTTGGTACTGGCTGGCTCTGAGGGACGGGATGTAGCGGTAGCCAATGGCATCAGGAGCCTCCGCAGGGAGGGTCAAATACTCCGCGCTGACTTTAGATGTTCAGCAGTGAAGCAGTCTGGAAACCAGGGTAGTGGCAAAATTATTATAGGGGTGGGACAGTGGTCAGAACGGACTTGGGAAGATAATAAAATAGAAAAAAAACCCTCTTCTGAGGAGCAGAAAGTGAGTGGGTGGAGCTACAGCCTCTTAGAAGGTGTGTTATGTTTTACTTCAAGACTTGAGCTTAAAATCTACAATGTATTTTTACTGCTGATGGTCTTAACAGAGTTGGAAATCAGAATTAGAAACTTTAAAATAAAATTAATATTTCTAAGGAGTACTAATAAGGCTAACCCAAATAAAAATCAGTGAAAATGAGCATTTTGCATTCTTGTCAGCTTTGGTGAAATGACTTGAGGAAATGGAAGCTGAAGGAGCACGACTCTGCCCTTTTCATTTTTTTGAGTGCTTGACTCAAAAAAACATAGATGTTCTTTCAGCACACGTGGCTTGTAAAAAATATTCATGTATTTCTCTTGTAAGACACTTCTTGTGCATGACTGAAGTCAATTCTCTTGTGCTATAGAGCTCTTTAGATGTAGCTTGTGGGTTTGCATCCAGGAGGGTCTGCCAGAGCTGGAAGTTGCTTAGTGTGGTGAGCCCTTGGCAGGAGGCTGGGTGGGCCTTCTAGCCCAACCTCCTTGACCACTCCGAGGGCTTTGGTGGATGGAGTTACCAGAAAGAACAAGAGCAGGGGGACTTGGAAAAATGAACGAATTTGTCACTTTACCTCACACAGGAGGTGGCAGGCAGGCAAGGGGGGGTGCCAAGATTCCTGTGCCAGACACCCTGGTTGTCCCTGACTCTCAGCCTTGCACACTTGCCTGGCACTGCAGCATCCAGCTTCTGCAGCTCTGGCTGTAATGAAGTAACACCTGCCATGCCAATTAGACCTGACTTCATTTTCGTTAAATGTCACATGCGGTGCTAGGCAGTAGCGTAGATTCTGTCTGTATTGACAACAGTCTCTGACTCGTACCGGGAACAAAGAAGAGATGCTCAGCAGGAGGATGTAGTGACTGATATATGAGCACATGGCATAATTAGTGATGTGTGGCAAGGAGCTCCCCTTCTAGGATTGGAGATTTGTAAATCCAGATGTTTACAGAGTGCCAGGAATGAAATTACTCAATCTAACTACAAACTGCATTGTTAGTCAATGTCATTGACTAACAAGACAAGAAGGCAATCGTCATTGAGATACAATGGAAATAGTGTCAAGGTATTAGCAAACTGCAATAAATGTTGTAGGTGTTAGTCTGAAATGGACATATATGTCAAACAGGGCTCTTTGGTGTTTGCTTTTAAGAAAAAACCATTGCGGCTATGGAGAAAATACGTGAACTGTCCACTGTGTGGTAACTAGCCCTGACCTCAATATTGACAGATTGACCACAGACTATTAGTTTTTAGAACTCCCCTAATGTGTCACCCAAGGATAAAGGAAAAAAAACAAACAAACAAACAACTTGGAAATAATCTGGAGAGGAAAAAATAATGGAATGATCCTTGAAGTCCCTGAAGCACTGCTTCAGGATTGGTTATTATCCTGCTCAGATCGCAAGAGGGTTGCTTATCTTGTTCCAGAAAAAAAAAACAAACCTATGGAGAGACCAAAATAATCTGTTATTTTACCTCTTACAGAGGCAAACTTAAAGCTCACAGGTACTGAACTTTTCTCTGTAGAAACCAAAATATAGTTTATAGTTTATGGCAGCAGCAGCATTATCTGCTCTCCATTATACTGTCAGTGAGCCTTAATCCTGTTTTAGGAAAATCATCCTTAAAACTTAATTTCAATACATATTTAACTTTAGCTTCACTCATGAAGAAAGCCTCTGAGGGGGACAAGCATAAGCTTCTCTGAAAACAGAAGAAGGTACAGAGAAACCTACTGGAAACCTTTATTTTTCCTTTGAGAGAATAATTTAGTAAGCAGTTAGCTCATTGTGTATAAAATCACCTTTTCACAGACTACTTGCCTTTTGATTTAATCCTTCTTGAGTAAGAAATGCAAGGTCTGGCCCATAACTGGATAACTTATATGAAATGCAGTTTGTTTACAGTTCTGAAAATGCAGTTTGTTCACTGCTGTATTAGTTTATGAAGTATAAGCAGCAAAAAGCAGTTCAGGGATTTATATATGCCCATATAAACTGAAGTTACTTGTCTTCCCAAGCATCTGCTGCGACTCTGTACAAAGTCTGAAGATGTGTGAAAATGAGATTTAGAGCAAAACAGCTCTTGCTGGTCCGTGGTGTGCCCTATCTAGAACCATCTGATTTGCTGTTGTGAGAGAGGTTTGCATGAATTTATGGTGATTTGCTTATGGTGTCACCTTCAGCTTCCACAGCAAGCAATTAAAGTATCTCAAAGAGCAGACTGAGTTCACTGAGAGAGAGCACAGTAGGAGCAGATGAACTGCTAGGGTGCCAACCAGCAGAAATTATCTTAACATTCCACACTGTAGAATAAAAAAGACCTGGGACCTGCTGTGCCACTTGCCTGCCAGTGCAGGTCGTGCTCAGCAGAGAAAAGACAGAAAACTGCACAGGGGCTGGTCTGGGGGCCAGGGGAGAACCCCACAAGGCCAAGGGAATTCTCTCATTCTCACTTGTGCTTGCAGGAGAAAGAGGACATCCCTGAGTGTAAAACTCATCAGTAGTGTGGTCACCCAGAGAGGGCCTGTGCTTTCCAAGGTGTGTGCCTGACAACAGCTGCCAGGTGATCGTTTGTGTATATTCCTGTCTCAGTGTTCTGTAATTTTATTTGATCAAATGAAACCAGGTTGCTTCCCAACATTCATCATCCACACCTTACTACAGGAAAACAGTTCTGATTTTTACTTTCAGATCTTGGTTCTGGCTAGAGAATATGAAACAAAATAAGCTTAGTGTTTTCCCTGTGCCTTCAAGTGTTTTGTAACGTTAAAAAAATTGTGATAAAATGTTGAAATAAAAATTCAACTTCTGCAGTTCACATTTGTGGCAAACCCACAAAAAAGTCGCAGGAGTGGGAATTTTTGGGGGATACAGGTAGTTGGAAACAGAAGGTCAAAGGGGAAAGAGTTACACAGTCTTAACCAAAGTGGGGATTGCAGCAGTAAATTCATGTCAAATTATCTACCTTGAAGGATCCTTGGGCTACACAGGTAGAAGGGTTTGTATATTTTGAAGAACACAGCTTATTAAGATAACATGGATAAATTTCATCTGCTGCATTTTACTGCCTGCCTGCAATACAGTCTTTGACTTCTGATCTCCCATATATATTACATAGGGCAGCTTTAAAAGTAGGAAAGAATATTAGCTCATTGCTAAGGGCATTTGAAAACACCATCCCTGAGACAACTATTAAACATTCTGGTTTAAACAACCGTAATTATCTATGTGTAGTATAGCACTATCAAGCTGCTTTTTTTTTTTCTTTAACACTGGATTTCAGTCTTACCTTGAGATGTCTGTTTTATAGCTGCATTTACTGATGACATGCACAGCAACAGATCTGTTGCTGTATTGACTGAAGATGTGAGATAAGTTATTACTTGCATGGGATATCAGCAGATTTCCTTTCAGGTACAAAAAAATTCCTAAGTGAGCAATGATGCCAAAGTCAGGAGCTCAATTTGTTTTTCTTGTCGTAGACTTCTGTCAAAACAAGTTCATTGTTACAAATGAATAACTCAAACTGGAAATTAGTTGCCATTCAGATGGGTAATTATATTTTAACAGGGCAAAATCCCAGCCCAAGCTGCCAAAGAACTCTCAGCTGAAGCCAGCACGGGCTGGAACAGCGTGTGTGCTCACTGTAATTGTAAATGGGGCCACCTCGGTCATGCTGCCTCTTCAAACTTAAAAGAATTAAGACCAAAGCTGTCCAAATGTTAACTGAAACTCCTAATAATTAAGGGTTATTAAGGGCTGTTGGCTGGCTTTATTTTCTACTGCAGTGCACTTGTATTTGTGGATTCTGTTTATACACAGAATTAAGAGCTCTGCTTGAACAGGTAATCCAATCTCCTCTGTGTAATTTAGCCAATGGTTGGGTTTTTTTTCCTGGCCCTTAATTTTGGCTGTGTTTCATGATGTACAGTGCAACTGCAATACTAAAAATAATCTCATTCAATATCCTTTATCTGAAAGGATAAATCAGACCACCATACAAATGTGGGGTAAAATTCTGATTTTTTTTTTTTTTTTCTTACGAAGGAAGTCCCAGAGGTGCTGAGGAGAATTTTCTGTGTACATCTTTCCCTCTAGTGGCTGTTCTTCTTGGGGAAAATCAGCAAGAGCAACACTTCTGCACTTCTGTATTCAGTACAAAGGGATGGGCAGGATGGAGGGAAGGAGATATGTAGACAAAATTTTAGGTACCAGAAAATGAAAATTTTGTGTTGCATGAAGACAAAGATACAATAGCCATGGATTTGACTATGTTTTCATGGAAAATGCAATGCATTCTTGAAATGTTATAATAATTTTGATCAGTTGCATGCAAGATGAACTTCTCAGCCACTTCATGGTCTCTCACACTGATCCTTTTTGTTGGTCTGTTATATTCCCAGTGCCTGCAGGACTCATGGAGTTGGAAAATACCTCACTGACAGCCCATAAACCAGCTGTCCCTCATGTGTCCATTCCATTCACTTTTCTCCTGTCTGATCCATGCTTCTCCTTTTTGTCTGTCCTTTTCTTTTTGGCAGCATTAAACCCACAACCACGTATTCATGTTCATTGTTTCCTTTTGGCTGTTCCTGCTCTGGTGTTAGAGCCTATTACACACCCCAGCACCCCTTCCCAAATTGCTGTTAAAAGGATGAGTTAAAGCCACGAATCCAAGAGTGTTCGGAGGATGAGGTGGCTGAGCCAGCACTGTAGAAACACAGCTGCTCCAGTGACTCCACGCACTGTATTGCATCTCTGGCCACCTTTTCCAGTGTTGAACCAGTGATTATGTGGACTTTAAACACCTCAAATGAAGTAGGGGATTTGAAGTAGGCAGAGGATTAAAAAAAAAAAATAAAAGGGGAGAGAGAGAGAGAAAAAACATGCTTTAATTTCATTCATAGCTCACATGGATGCCAACCTGAGTTAGTTTTCCAGTCCTTTAGATGGAGACATCTTTATTCCTCTTTGCTTACTCTCACCCCTTTGCTTTCTTCCATTTTTGCTAGTTTTATAGCAGGATTGCTCTCTCTAGCCAGACTCCATTTATTCTGCTTCAGTACAGAATGGTTTAGGTCTTTGTAACCTACAATAGCTGGGAGATTTCCTTAACACTTGTCATTTACTGCTCTGACAGTCTGTGATAACAAAGGCTATTAGATACCTCCCCTTATTCACTGCACGTATTGGACATATGTGCTACCTGGCTCAGAAACTATCTCAGGACAACCCCAGGGTACATCCCAGGGCACACTTCCATCAGAAATCAAATCTGACAGGACTATCAGATCTAGGAGGTTAACTTGTAACCATAAATTACAAGCAATTAAATTCCTGAAATATTAGTGTTTCATTCAGGGCGTCTTCTGAGTAACTTCTTTGTTATTCAACCAGTCAAAAATGTCTATAGCCTTTCCCAGAAGGATTTAGACAAACCCATTGTTAATAAAAAAAAATTAATAATAATGGATTACTTACAACATCTTTGAACTTCTACCAGGACAGTTTTCCCCACACTTATTTCTCCTTAGGTTTGAATGGAAAAATGATTAGTAGTTATGTCTATCTTCAGTGAAAGAAGTAAAATAGTAAATTCCATCAAATACTGACTACAGCTACTTTTTATCATAAATTTTTACAAAGTCCTCACCAGTGAGCTCATTAGTGTAAATGATAGAGCCTTATCTTAGGTTTAAAGTCAGCAGTTTTTCTTAGCTACCAAGCAGCCTGTTTTCTTTCGTGACATGGTAATGGAAGACTTTATTCCAGAGAGCACGGAAAATTTTCCTCTCTGGTCTTGCAGGGCAGTCAAGTAGGGCTGCTAAAAATCAAGCAGATTGAATGGGATTTCAGTGCTGTCAGTATCTTTCTGGAAGCCTTTTCTAAAAGTAGCAGAGCCTTTGTAGGGGAGAGAAGTGCACATTGCACCACAAGCCTGTTGTAAGGGGCAGATGTCACAGGACGATAGAGGAGAAAAGCTGTTTCTAAAGAAAATAATAGATTCTCCCTATTCTACCCTCCAAAATCTTTGTGGCATACAAGCACTACATGACATACACATTAGTATCCCAGGACGCCATCAGCATTCCTCATCACACAGCAGTACCTCATCAGAGCTGGGACACTGCAGAGTCCTGCTGGCAATAGGCACGGGTGGTGCAAGACTCCTCAATTTCCAGGAGCACCTGCAGGGGGAGAGCTAAGAGGAATGGCGTTGAAGTGTTAAAGACAATGGCAACTACAGATTAAGATAAAACTTTAAAATATTCAGCTAAAAATTATTATTTCAGTGGCAAATAGGGGGAAAGGAAGGCAAAACCCTGAGTAACAAGCAATTTCTCCTGACTTTCTTCTGAAAACCACTAGCCTGGTAATTGTGGGGTAAACGTGTCAGCCAGCACACGGACACTGTGCCATGCTGCTTACTGAACCCTGCTTTTCATGGATAGTGATCTCTGCATTCATCACAGTGCATCAAAATAACTCCAATGAACACGGTCAGGGCTGAGGCTGGATTGTTCAGGATGCTCAGTGGGATCGTTCAGAAAGGAAGGGGGGCTGTCATTCTGTCCAATGTTCATCTGCTGCTCGCCAAAATCGTAGCACAGCACATTTCCGTGTCCTGAGCACTCCGGGTGTTTTCCAGGGTTGCTCGCGGCTCCGCAGGAGAGTCCATCCCCCGAACGCGCTCAGGCACGATGGCATGAGGCTGCCGGCAGCGCTGCGGATGCAGCCCGGGTGAGCCCCGCCGTGCCGCGCTGCGGGCCGGGCTGCCTGTGCGCTCCGGGCAGCGCCCGGCGGGACACTGTGCCTCTGCCGCGACCTCGGCACGGCACGGCTGCGGGATACAGGGACACCGAAGAGCTGCAGAGCCTTTGCTGCTGGAACGCGAGCGCTCCCCGGCAGTGCAACAAACAAATAACAAACATGGGGATGTCGGCACGCAGATTTTGAGTTTGAATTAATAAAGGCCGCGGGAACGGTCCATAAACTCAGCTGTTTGTGCCAAAAACTCAGCAAAGATCTCTGAAGGAAACCTGCTCTCCCCAGAGCCAAGAGCAATCTAGTTAAAAAAAAAAAAAAACCTGGAAGCAAACCACCTTAACTTGGAGAGGAAATTATATATATCACAGAAAGCAAAATGTCTTCAAGTGGCTAATTGGAGCAACATTGTTCAGATATTAAGCTGTGAAATTAAAAGTCACTATGAATTTGCCTGGGGTCAAGCAGTGAATTCTATCCTCTCAGTTCCTAATTTTGCAGCTAGCTGGGCCTGTGTTTCCCCCACAACAGCATCCTTTGGTGTGCTGATTCCCTATAAAGTTCCATCCAAAGCCCATCAGGCTCAGAGTCCATTTGTTCTTTCATCTCCTGTTGAATTTACCTCATCATCCATGGACTTGAGCATTTTGTGTCATTTCTGGAACAACAATTGTGCCACAAGATTGGGGCAGAAAAAGAACAAAGAGAATTGTTTCACATGAGGAGCACTTTTAGATTTCCTTTTTTTTTTTTTTTCAGGTACACAGAGCTCAGGGAAGTGCCTGTATGTTGCAGTAAGCTCTGGGCCTGATATAAAGCTCAGGGGAATGGAGAAGAGGTGTTATTACTTGCTGAGTATCGCAAGGACTCCCTCCTTGGCACCAGTGGGAAGGGTGACTGGGATATACAGGCAGATCTGCTCTTCCTCAAGGGCTAAATCTACTTGTTTTGGAAATTGCTGATATAGGTGAACTTCTGAGGAGATACAAATTGCACATCATATAATTGTGACTGCTACTTGGGCCAAATACTTATTTACACTGGAGTAATTTTTGCATATATATTAAATACCACAACAGTGAAAAGAATAGGTAATGAATATGGGTACCTAGTTCTTCATCAGCACTGCCTCCACAAGAACGTTTCATCCCCTGAAAGAAAAAATCCAAGTTAAGTCTGTCACAAATATAATATTTCCTTACATATTCCTTCCTCTAGCTATATCCACCAGCAGATTGTCCATCAGTGCTGCAGGCAGCTTGTGACAAACTGCTGTTTCAGTAATTACTGAAGGTCTGTACCACATTTGTGATGCTGTTCACCGGAGGGGTTCAAACCTAGAAAGACAGACATCATCATTTTTCTTTTGAAGCTGAGACCAAGCCTGAGTCACTGGGCTGGCCACTGACTGGCTCAGCAGATCAGCGGTGGCACCAAGCATATTGTATTTATTGAATATTATGAGGGGAACAATGAGAGGTAGGATGGTAACAGCAGTGATACAAAGGGAGCGAGACAGCACCGGATAAGGAATCCAGTCAGGTATTGGCCAGCCACCAGCATGAGCATATTTATAACAAAGATCATTTGAGGGTCATAATCAGGACATAGAGGCAATCTGCTTTGTTTGCACATCATCATCACCATTGTTCAGCACATCTTTAAGATACAAAAATGCATGTGTTTTCCAATATTTTAATTAAAAGCGCATTTTTCTTCTAACACACGATAACTTCTTTATTATTTTTGCCTCTCAAGTAAGCTGGGAGTTCTTCATTTAGGTTATGTAAAATATTTACCTACAGAGAAACCTAGCTGCATTGAATGACTCTGCACCATACCATTTTCTTCCAGGGTCAGCAAAATTTTTAAAGGCTGAAGTGTAAAAATTGTGTTGCATTGCATTTGCGCATTGCCTTTTCTTTATCCACAGAAACTCACCTCACTTGCCTCAGTCCTTTTGCATACTAGGGTTTATTTACAAATTGGCAGTAAAGTACTGTAGTCTCTTTGACAGTTTGCAATTAATTGCACACAATCTGTTTAGGTTTTAAGATGCACCATTCATAAATTATGATATATTCCAAAAGGCAGTCCAATTGGCTGCTTTGCATATTGCATATATTTTTCATATTTCTGAGACAGGACATATGCAAAATCATTTTACTGTGGCACAAACAGGAAAGATTATTTGGAAGAAAGGCCAGAGGTTCTATATCTAATTCTTTGACTCACCTGCTGCAGACTGTGGGCAAGTCATGTAATATTTCTCTGCCTTTCTTCTGCATCTGCACAAGGTTGTTTATTCTTCTGAGAGCTGGAATTCAGTGAATGAAACTGTAATTTATTATTATTAATATATTCCAATAAATGGTGTTGCAGTGCTCTAGCATTGCTTTGAAGTCAGTATTAGAGAGTATTGAAGAAATAGAGAATTAGAAGAAAAGGTACTTCAGTCCATCTGATATGCCTGCATTGAAAGGCTACTTATGGAATAACCTCCTCAGAACATGAAACTGATAAAGGCATATGTGCTAAATGGATCCCAGAGCCCTGAGAACCTTCTCTTTTCACTTGTTTTGAGTAAAGAGTGGCAAGAGTCATGTGTCCCAAACCACTAAAAGCAACTTTTACAACACAAAGCATTTAAATGTGCCAGTAAATACCTTATATTGACATCACATCTATCACCATTCTTACAATGAGCTCCTATTTACTTTAATTTTTCTCTCTTTTCTCCCACCCTGCCTTCCTCTTTTGAATTATGGGCAGCTCTCAGAAAAGTGACACACACTTTAATGATACATGTAATACTATAATTGAATCAAACTACTTTGTTTCCTCAAAAAGCTATTCTTTATTTGCTGGCAGGCTGCTTGTTTATCCTAACATTGTCAGTCACATCAGGAAAGCCATCTTAGTCATAAAATAGCAATTGTAGAGGAAGCATTATTGGTTCTGTACAGGGCTTTTTAGCAGTAATTATGTACAGCTTTTAGTAATTTTAAGAGTCACCCAAGCATCATTGATACAAACCATTTGCAGTGACATGCAATGATGCCTGTGTAGTATTTTTACAAGCGAAATAAAATAAGACATTTTGGTGGTAGCATGTAAATTAGCCTTGAGGCTTGCAGTGCAATGCTCATCAAGTGTGTAACATTTAATTACAAGACCAATGAGCATGAGTGAGGTCCCCTGAGTCTTTCATCCCCACAACAGAAAGATTCTCCCACTGAACTGATGGTTTGAATCCTCTCATCAGATGTGGAGTGAATTCACTGTTCTTTCAGCAGGCCAAACTGGCTTTTAAGGGTCTGATGTCTTTCAGGACCCTGTTTGGTAAAGTACTTCATGGACCGACAGCTGCCTGAGATCCCTTGTTGAATCCCATCTGCGAGGAACTGAGAACTGCACTTGACAAAACTAGCAGGAAGGAAAGTTTACAAGAATTTGATTACAAAATTGATTACAAAAATTGATTACAAAAATTGATTGAAATTAATTGAATTAACTTCTTGATGACAAGAATCAAATAGAAAACCAATTAGCCACGAATTCCCAAACTGATGCTGTTTTCCAGTAAGAAAGAAAACATTACTCTGTCGGTTTGCTGGAGATAGGAGTTTCATTTTCAGTATCTATCTAGTATGGCAAATATATTTGCTACCCTACTTGTTATAGACATTATGTGTGTGTTGTCTCAGTTCCCTAGACACTGGAAAATGAGAAGCCTGAGGGACTTGCTGCACTGCTGGATGTGGTAAGGGATGGCTACTGTTAATGTTCTGAAATTCCCATGTTAATGTTCTGGCTTCCCAACACTGAAGTGTTACCTTTTTATGCAAATGGGAGCGGTAACAGCATGCTCAATCTTTGCTATTTCATGATTAGTGTTTCCATGTGCAATCAATAAATCCCCAGAGCCTCTCCCTGAAATGGCCATCTTGCTCAGCCTCTCCAGCAGGGAGGTCTATTTAGCAGCAGGTTTTCAGCAGACCAAAATGTGGAATCAATACCCTGAGAATAATCTGCCCACTTGTCCTTATGAAATATTTGTATTTCTCCATGCAAGTTCTAACAGACTGAATGACTTTTCCAATATGTAAGGGTTTAGTGCCTTGTATGGAAATGCATCAACTACACAATTGCCAGCACATCTGAGAGGATCTCTCAAGGTCACCAGTGAATTGACTGAAGAGCTTCAATAAAGCTTTAAACTCCAGTCATGCAGATACAGAACACTCACCCAAGTGGTTACAAACTACCCATGAGCTACTACAATGTGTAGGTGAGGGGAGTCTGGGTAGGACATGGAGCTTCCCTCTCCTGAGCTCACTCCACACCCCATCTGTTACCTGAGTTCAAAAAAGGCACCCCTCTCTGCTGCATTCATCCCTCACCCAGTGAAGGGTCAGTGGTTCCAGCCTGTGTTCTCAGTTGTTTTTACCTGCTGCATGGCTCCAACCCAGTGTGGGGACAGCAGCAGCCTCCCTCAGCCTGTGCCTTGGGCAGGGGAATCCTCTGCATTCTGTCCCCTAGGGATCTGTCTCTGGCTGTAACTGTACCATGATGCCACTTTTTCCTTGGAAAAGTAAATACAATAACATTGTTACTAATAATTTTAATAATACTGGTGGTTTAAGAGGACTTAAAAGTTATTCACAATTAGTTTCATTTCTTGACTCCTTTAATATAGTCACAAGGATACAGTAATCTCCACATGTCTCTTCTGATCTGGGATATATCTTTCTCATCTTGGCTTTCAAAGGGGAAGCCCTCAGCAAAGGGTCTGAGGTCACATTTTCATTTCTAGCCTGGTTTCCTAAGGAAATGAGGGTCATGCCATTACTGTCTGTCTGTCTGTTCTCATTTTTCTGTAATATTGCCTTACAGGAACTTTTGAGCTTGTCAGTCAACCTCAGTCAGAATAAAAAGAGCTTTGTAAGTCTCAAGAATAAATACTTGCCTGTAAGACTTCATGGCCACTTTTGGCCAGGGAGCAGAAGGACACACAGATTAGAGCTCTTGCTGAGCAAAGGTGAGGAAAACTCAGCCAGTGCCATCTGCTTGGCAGCAGCGATGGACAAACCAGGGCTGGCCAGTCACCAGCATGAGGCTAAATTTGGACAAGGCAGGGCAGGAACAGCTTCTTGGCTGGTGAGGGTGCAGCAGTGGGTCCAGCTGCTCCCAGGAGTGGGAGGTTCCAGGAGCGCAGGGCACCTCTCCCTCACAGGCACAGCTCTAGTTCTGTGTTTCACAGTTGTAATTACAAATCTGTCATCAAATTCTCCCTTCCCTGCCAAAATAGTCAGGGTGTTTTACAGATTACACATGGTGATACCATTCCTGTTCTACGGAGATTACAATTTAGGGATATAAATTATACTCATTCCTAAAACCTACTGTCTGTCTAAATTTTGAGTTACAGAGTGGAACACAATCTCATGGTATCAAAATCATCCGGAAGTTCTCAAATAGGGTCTAATCCAGTTTTTTATATAGCTGAAGTAAAGCTATCACTGAGCTTAGTGATGCAGGACCAAATTTGAGCTGTATTTGTATTTGGTTAGTAGCACTTGACAGGATAATATAAGCATGTTGTTTATACATACCTCATATGTAGCAGCACTGTGTGGTAGGCAAAAGTAGTGAGAGAGATCCCCACAAAAATTAAAAAAACAGTGATAGCAAAGAAAAAAATGCACCCTGAAAAAAGCCACAAAATCAATAGATTATGAAAGCTATGCTGAGGCTTCCACTGCTATTATCTCAAGGCTTTATTATCAAATATCAAAAAATCATTACTGCAATATCAAAACAGTCATAATAACAATATAAAAACTCCACTTAATCTGTTCCTGCAGGGATCTGATCTAAAAATCCACAAGAAAAAAAACAGTTGCTGTAAAAATGGCACTTAGCCAGTTCAATCATCCTGCCAGCCTGGTTCTATAACTGAACACCAGTCACTGCCCCTCAGTGCCACCACTGTAGATAACTTCAAAAGTATTGTTCAAGCAAGCTGTATCTAAATCAGACAAAATATGAAATCTTTTGGAAAAGCTCATAACTGCTCTTATCAGGTGTTGTATTTATGGCTTTGGTATTTTCTGTGTAAATAATTCCTTATCACTTAGAAATTATAATTTAGACACTCTGCCCTGTGCCCTCCTGCACAAGGCCACTTATCTACTTAAATGTTCTTCAGGTTTTCTTACCTCCAAAGCAAGAGTCACTCCTGACCACCTGGGACACCTTCATCCTTGCTGCCCATGGGAATGTAGTTTTAAGGAAAACAAGTTTCTACATGGAAGACTTCTTTTGTTTGAGACTCCTGTATCTTTAATGAGTACTTCCAGTGTTTTTAAAACTCCTTTTGGAACCTACATGCAAATAGAGCTTTTAGTTCACAATGGCACACGCGGATGGGAGAGACGGGATGATGGGAGGAGGAGAAGGATAATGTCATTTTCCATTTTCTGGTATAACGAGAAAAGAAAATAAAGTTTTCTGGTCCAGTTTGTCCAGAGTGATCTGCTTCATTCTTGTTTGACACCTAAAACCCCAAGTCTGGCCTGAGATTTATAGCCCCACTCAGCTCTTTGCAGTGTACTGTTGTATTTAACAGTTATTTATAATAGCCTCCAGTATTTGGGGACAAATAATAAACACACACTAGTAACAGATGTTTGTCTTTTAAGCTCAAAATAAGTAAAACTCATTATAATTCCAGTATAATTTGTAAAATTTATACCTTTTTTGTGTGGCTTTCTTCTTGAATGTTTGGGTAGCAGATGGCCTTTCTGAACCCCAGAAAATGCACAGAGTTTGCTGATGAGATCAAAACAAGATGTTATAAAAACTGAGGGGTGGGCACAGGAATGACAGAATTAAAAGCAGGATGCTTTCACTTGCACATGCTCATGTGAGCTAACTCTGATTTTGCATTGTGGGACAAGACCTGTGGGAAAAGTCCCCCAAATGAGATCTTTGTAGGTGAGGAACAAGAAATCAAACCAGCCTGTGAGCAGAGTGCAGCTCTGGCTTGTATTATACACTGCCTACACACTTGCCTTTTCTTCCGCTGCAGGCAGAGTGTCTGAAGTCCCCCTGCAGCCTTTCAGCTGATAATCTACTTCCTGACAATAACTAGCAAAAGACTAACATTGCACTTGGCTCTGCAGTAGACTTGAAGCAGCCCAGAGGCAGCGCAGGGTCAGCCTGCTGCTAGGCTGTTTGTTTATTTTGGTTGACATTTTCCTTTGTGGAGAATCTGTTCCTTGTTATTCAGGACGTACAGCCCTGCACATATCCTATGTGTTTAACTGTCTTTGGATAAAAGTGAGTATTTTCCCATGTCAATAAATGTTATGGTGTGAAGCTGTGAGCTGGACTCTGAGAGAACCACCCCCTGCTGAGCATCTCACTTTAGCATTGAGTTTTCTTTGTTAATCATGTGTAAAATAAAAAGGCTTTCTGTCTAGCAAAAACCCATCATTAATTTTTCATACAAGCACTAAAATCTTGAACACAGTCCTTGAGTAGCTTCAAAGAAAAAAGAATAAAAAAACCAAAGAGCTACAATTTCTTTTTTTTGTATCTTAGTTATTTGATATTTTAAGAAAACTTTTTAATGCAGAATTACAGTTCTCTCAGCTTCATAGTGACACATTCATTCTGAAGGCTACATTTGACCTTCAACTTTGTCCTTCATTAGCAGGATTACACCTAAACACTCCTTCATTTTACTGCAAATGAGACAGATGCAATGTGTATTCTGTTCGGCCCAGCATTAGGATTATCCCAAGAGTGGCATTTATGTTCTTGTAGTTCCTTGGTATAAATAAATATCAAAGTAGGAAGACCAATCTGTACTCCACTAGGAATAATAAACTAAAATAATATGGCACTGATTCTGTTTGGGTTGTCTAAATGTGTTTTTATGATTGTATATGTTTATGGCTTTCTCACACAGCCCCCATGAATTCCAGGCAATTAAAAAGAACATGAGTTCTGAAGCATTTTAAAAGGGGCTTTGCTTTCCAAATGGTGTGTATTAAATGTAGAATATATTTTTTTGACAGAACTACTGCAAAATCAACAGTCGCACATTTGCCCTGCTTCAAATTCCTTTCTCATCTCCCTCCTGAAATAACTAATTAGAATATTTCTGTAAGTTAAGAAGAAAGGCAGGGAAAGATTCCTTATGTTTGCACATATATTAGATGCACTGCTAGCTGAAGAGTCAGCCTGGAGGCCCCTGATTTGAAAGTAGCTGAGGGGGAATGTAGCAGGTCTTGTGTCAGGTCTATCAACCTACCCACAGTCTGTACAATCTGCATTTTTGGGCTGAATTAGTCCAGTGTCACCACAAGCGGGATGGAGGGCATTCTGTGCCTGCTCACACTGCTGGCCTTCACCCCCACTTGACTGAGGGATGCAGATTTTTTAGTCATGGGTGTAGAGAAGAGCTGTATTTAATCAGACAAATACCTACCATGCTCTAACCTACCTTGCCCTGGACAGTCTGTGTGGTGTCAGGAGTTATTGAACAAAGAGGTAAAAATACCAGTAGTGAAGAAGCAGTATGTTTCATTAGACTGTTAAATATTGTTGGCTGGCTTTTGTTATTTACATCATCTCAAATACAGGGAAAAGGGCCAGGAGAAGAAAAATATTTTTATACAATTTTCCAGTTATGAACCAAGTCCAGTTTCAAATGGTAATGGTTCAGGAAATACTCTGGAAGACTAGAGGAAACTGAATATTATAGGTACATAAAAAAGGCACATTTTTAAAGGCAAAAATACCTTGTTCTGCTCTTGAGTCAAACTGTCCCTAATCACATGACTTTTTATGTGAGAAAAAGTGAATAAATGGAAGAGAGAGGGTGATAAAGCTTGATAATTTTCTGCTCCAAAAAGTCTTCCAAACTGCCAGTGGGACAATCAATGGAGTTATGTGATAACAGAATCATATTTCAAAATTTAGAATTCATATTTAAAAAAAGGATTTCCTAAAGAGTATAGCTACAGCAGTCACTAGGCTGTTCAAACCTCATCTGGAACAAGCACCTGGAATCTCTGCAAGGTCTGGAGATATGGTATAGCAGTTTCAGCAAGTGGATGGCACACCCTTAGATGAACAATGGATGTGGGCAAACATACATAACAATTCTGGGGCAGAAGTCCTGGAATTCTTTCAGAGTCCACAAATAATCATATTTTATGAGAAAATCACTTGGGATTTCTGCCACTTCAATTGTAAGATGTTACCTCTGCACTGTTTGCTGGGCTTTGTTCCATCCACCTGTTGCATAAGTATTTTACTGGGAGCTCAGACATAAAGAGAACTATTAGCCCATTGTGCTGAAGTGCAGAATGTCAGCTGTTTAGTGGAAATGTATCATCGTGTCATTATTAAATATTTATTTTGCTGTAGCACCAAGAGACCAATCCTGTCAGGTTTCCTCTGTTGAATTTTTAATGAGTGATAGTCCCTGACAAGCTGACAGGAATGTGAAAGAGCAGAAATTGACACAAGCTTCTGGTGTTTCCAGAGGAAGGGTGTAAATCCTGCCCAGGACTCTTGTTTAGCAATGAGATCCCTTCTTGAGATAAAACAGGCACTCCTAGGATAACCTCTGCCAGGAGCAAGGCAAAGAGGAAAACCCCTGAAGAGCCAAAAGTGTTTCCAATGGCATGAAAAAGCAATTCAGTCCTTCTGGGGTGTTAGCAGTCAGGAAAAAAAATAAGCAGAATGGGGGAATTCCAGCTTATTATTTGAAAATTATAGCCCAATTTTGACCTGTTTAATCAACCCCAGCTCTAAGCCTTGCCCAGTTGCCCACCAGTGTTGGCACAGCAAGGGCAGTGCTCAGGGCTGGCAGCAGCAGAACCAGCCCAGCCCTGGGTGGGAGCTGCCCTGCAGGACTTCAGCTCTCCTCCCTGCCTGGCTGGACAGCCCCTGCCTTGTCTATGACAGCAGGAAATGTCTTTAAATCTGAACAATGCAGCAGATCTGAGGGCAGACAGCTCAGATAATGAAAAGAAAAAAGAACTATTACTTGGAAATGATTGTTGCTTTGTCACTTTCCCTTAATTTCCTCAGTAACTGGTAGAAACTGCTCCTTAGCAAATATTTAGGAAATAACATCCATAACACCATTTCCCTGCCTCAGTCTTAGCTATTGTTTCCATCCTTTTACTTTTGATGACAGGTGAGTTTCAATTGTAGTTCTTTTTATGAATACTCAGTGTATAAATTATGCAGATTAAAGTCTCTAATTTCGGACTAAATTTCAAAGATTCTTTTCTTCTTGTGGTGTATAAAAACAGCACAACATTTTGATTTAGTTCTTCAAAGGCTTTATGATCAAAATTTCTGTTTCAAATAATGCCCCTAAAGTCTGTACATTCACTTATGAAAGCAGAAGCTGAAAGAATTAAATAACAAGGTTTTATCTTCATTTAATTTGTTAGACTCAGGTAAATAATACTGATGTTCACACTGTAATACGTAATTTGGAAGAAAAACTGGTTTTTGTTGCTCTTAACTGAGTATGGTCCATGGCTAGAACAAACTGACCATGAGTCAGACCTTCCCATGGTGCAAATATTTTTGAAGTTAATGCAGCAAAGGTAATGTATATCAACAAAGAACTAAAGTACTATCAAGGCTCTGACTCTGAAAAAAAACAAACCTTTGTTGGTCCACAGGGAAATTAGGGAGCTTCATGCAGGGGACAAGGATTCAATCTTTGGATTTTAAGGCTCAAGGTTTGGAAGTAATTTTCTGCATTGCCATTTTCATTGTTAAGCCTTTCTGTCTCTCTACAATACAATGAAGAAAACTTTCCTCATTCCACAAAAGCAAATTCTGGCTATCAAACAAACTTGTCAGACATTGGCATGGAAAAGGTCTTTGAAAAACACCAACTCTAATAGCAAATACTTCCCTACAGTTCATAGAAGACCAGTTTTCAAAGCTTATTTATTTATATAAAATTAACCAATTCGGCCAAGAGCAGTTGAACAGAACAGTGCATTGCCTACTGGCTGGTGGCTCAGTAAGGATGTAAAAGGTGTGTATTTGTGTGCCTGGTTCCATTTGGCACAGAGATCTGAACTGCAGGCTCCTGTGTTTCTTGCAGGATCTGCCTGACTGCTGTGCTGCTGACCACCAGTGCAGGCCAAGGCCTCATTTAGTGTCAGCATTGTAAAAATCAGTATTTTATCTCCTACAAAATAACTTCTGCTTTGAAATTTGGTGCTTACAATGACACACCATTTATTGGAATATTCCCAGTTAACCTGCCCTGCATGATTTGCTATTAAAGCCCAGAAAGTTGAGATGGCACCAAAACAGAGAAACATGAATCTGTCTTGAAAATCATGCCCAACTTCCTTTTGTGCTGGATCACAATAAAACTGCAGAAAGTCAGTCACAGCCTTACACTGTTAGGTTTGGATTGCTGTGCGTCACAAGCCTTTTCACAAGCACCTGACGAATCTCTCTCATTAATAACAAATGACAATCTCACTGGTGCTACAATGCATGTTACATTTAATCAATTTGCTATCTGTATTCATTATGTACATCTCCTATTTTGAGTCATGAAAAATTGAAAAGTAATTACAACATGGAAGAGCATCATGGATAACAAATGAGACAAGATGAGAGAAAGTACTAATAATTGGTCAGTTGTGCTTGTCAGTACATTTATAGCAATTAAGGCAGGAAATGAGATAAGGCAATTATATGCTTTTGAAGTGAAATAGAGCATCATGAAAACCACCAGTAAGGTACAATGGTTATGACAAAAATTTAACCATCTAAATATGTACGGTGTTAAGACAGGCTTTAAAAAGTTGTTTAACTACACTGGTTACTTAAAAAGTCAAAGTGACTTCCCTGAGCAAAACGCAATTGTGATGCCTGGTAGCATGATGCTGCTATAAGTCTGCCTGTCACCATGTCCATTATAGCCCCCACTATAGCCAGGGGCAGCTAACTCATCTTCTTTACATTTCAACGGCCTCAGAGAAGGCAAACAAATTAATGACTCAGATGTCTATTTCTACTAAAAATAGGAAGACACAATAAACTGTTTATAATCAAGAGAATACTAATCAAGGGAATACCAACATGCTGACATACTTCTAAGATTTCAACTGCATTTTCTTGTGAACAAGAGGGTTACCTTAAAAAATAGAAGTGGAAGAAACTATGTCTCTGTGAGAGAGAACAGGCTGATTCAGTTTTGCACCTTGGGAAGATCTTGAAAAGTGAAGAGCTGCATTTAATGAGCAGCTGCTGAGTTCCTCATGCTTTTACCAAACCTATTAGTACATATTCCCTCTGTTGCTGGTATACATAAACACATCAGAAAAAAGGTCCACTTTAAGAGAAAATGTGCCTAATTTCTTTTTGATCAGAATTTTGAGGAACTTACATGTCTACAGCCGACGCAGCAGTCCGGGGAAGTTCCTCTGGCTCCCAGAGTCCATGTGCCAGCCAGCACCAAACTGAGCAGTATGCTATACCTGGACCCGGCTAGTGCATGCAGCAAGCACCCCAGGGGCCAGTCCTGCTAAGCACACTGGATTTGGCTCCTTAAATATGCTATTATGGACCTTACCTCAAATTCAAATCTCCACCACCAAAGATGGTACTTGGAAGACTGGAGTGTAGTGGGCTGGTCAGAGGCAGTATTTGGTGTCTGCATGGCAGATCTTCCTAACAAAAAAAAAAAGAAAAAAAAAGAAAAAAAAAAGAAAAGGAATTAAAATTAATACATCAAGTTGTTAATAACTACATTTTTGCTTCTGAATTAAAATTCTTCCTTATATCACATTTTAGGAAAGCAGTGGTCAGAGGTTCCTGCTATGCAGAGTCACAGGCATTTTCACTTTACACCATTTCTGCTTGAAAGAGTAGTTTTAAGTTTTAATTCAAACAGGAAACAGAGTGAAGACATAAGAACAGAAAAAGACATGGCTGACAATCACTTTCTTGAGAAAGAGAGCTATAGTGACAAGGGAGGACAAAAGTGCTGAGGAAGGTGATGACTGTATTGCTGTGACATCTGGAAAGTAGAGTTTGGTCATAACAAACTGCTCAGCATTAGCAATTATAGTAGCTTTTCTTTGACATTGCCCCTGAAGTTTAGAGGGAATATCATTGATTTCATAATGAAAGCTATTCATTTTGCAAAGGTTTATTGTAAAGTGTCATGAGGAAAGGCATCCTCAAGACACTAAGAAATATAACGAAAACCTGCAAAAAGGTGTAAAGAATTCCAAATCACTGCATTGCCTAGATGTTAATGTAAGTAGGTACTAAACACACTGGCTGATTAATGCTTCATTCCCCTTAAGGAAAGAGAATTAATAAAACAATACTTAAAGAAATGCAGACATGAATTAAAGCAGTACTAGCAGCACAGTGATTACATGGGAAACAAGACTCAGTAAATCTAATGTACTTTCTCATGTAGGATTTGATCTAGAAATTGAGAGATAAAGCTATTCAACGAGCCCATGTGAAGTTTTCATTACCTTCAAGTAAAACATCTTTTATCACCTAAGCCCCTTTCCAGCTCTGTGTGTGTGTGCAAAATCTATTCCCCATCAGCAGTGGGGTGCAAAAATTCTCAGCTTAAATCATTCTAGAAAAGAGTGTCAGCTTCTCGGGGAGCTTTTTTAAACTGCCTGTTCAAAAGGATTGCAACTGTTTATTTGTCACCACCCTGTAGTCAACAAAAATGATAGGTTTTTGTGAAAATGTAGAAGTATGAGCTTTTTGAAGAAGAGACTACGCATTTATGTCTACTCTGAAGGAGAACAAGAATGTCTCTGTGCTGGATACAGGGGTTTGTAAATAAGGCTCCAGACAGTTTATTGGTATAAGGAAAGGAGCAAAGGCAAAGCTAAAAAGAGAAAGTGATATACAGGACAGGATCTCCTAGACTTTGGTGTGAACTCCAAATGGAAAGTGAAGAGTTTTTGGTGTTTTATAGGACATGTCCCCACCAGCTCCAGCACAATAAAATGTGCTGGCTTCCAGCACGTAACAGCATTTGCTGGGCCAACAAGACCTCAATCCCTGCTCTGTGTCTCTGTCTGCTGTGTCTGTGCAGACCCTGACAGGCTCCCTGCATGCACAGCAGTCCCAGAGCTTGTAGGGGTGGGACTGAAGCTGGTATATTTTATATGCAAACAGATAACAGGTATTCCAGGTACTACAGATGTAATTATCTAGGTGATGTAATTATCTAACTTTGGACCATGCATGCAGACTGCTAGATTTATTAATATATTGTAGGTCTTGTATTTATTTAGAAGAAAATTTATATATCAAGTGGTATGTACTCAACTGATATTGACTCACAGCCAGTTGGAAGTAATTATATGATTTCTCAATAAGCATCAGAAGTCAGCCATAAAGTTCAATTATTTTGACATAAGAGATCAATAACAGGAATCTGAAGCAATTACAGGCCCATGATTCTGAAACTGCTTGACTAAAAATGATCACATGGTGACTCAGTCCCTGACTGCAGCTCCAAGTTCAGTTGGTGGTGTGGTTCTTCACATCAAAGCACATGTAATCAATGCTTTATGCTGCTAACATAAGCTGTTATGATTTTGCATTTCCAGAGCACACCCCACACCATGGACTGCATCCCAGGCTGAACACATCCTTTCCCAGAGTAATTCTGAATGTAATATTGAAATCTGTCATCATCAATGTCTGTTAGAAGCACAAGAGATAATTGTGTACATTCACTTTTTCTTTTAAATCAGTAACAACGTGCTGTCTCACATTAAATTTTAATCAGACTTCTGAGTCAACAGATTTCATCACTGAAGCAAACAGAAGGCAGTGCTGGGATGCCTACTGTCAGGGCCAGTCCTGAGCAACTGCCCTGGATGCTCTTCCAGAGCACTCCTGCTGCCCTTTCCCTCCCAGAACACGAACTGGCAGCAAACGCTGCAGTCTCAGCTCAGCTGCGTGGCAAAGCCATCACCATGTGCTTCCCACTGCACACCCTGCCTCCTGCCACTGCCCCAAAGGGACACTGCAAATACCTACAAGCGTCAACAGTACAGAGGCACCACCTCTCTTTAATGACTGCCTTGCTCCTGCTGTCTCCTCCCAGTTCCTCTGCTCTAATACACAGACAGCTGGCACTAAACACCACTGGGTTTTCCTGGGTATGACAATGATTTGACATAAAAGATAATGTTAGATACAGATAGGTACAGATGTGACTTTGGCAGTTCCCCTCTTTTTCTATTTCCTTCTGCTGTCTTTAAAACAAGTCTACAGCAAGAAAAAAGGAGCAATGAAATGTTGCTGCTCTCTGCTTTGTTTCATTTACTAGTGGTGCAGACAGACATTGTTGTTTCATTTGAATGAAACCCCTGGGAAACCCAGGTATTTCCACTTCTGCATTGCAAACATTACATTCCAAGGATGTGGAGAACAGTTCTGAAGTACAACACATGATCTCACAATGCAAAAGAAGTAAAGATATGTGTAATTTGGGTTCCAATATTTGTGCTTAGGGTCACAGCCTAGGCTGTTCAGTATGTATTAAATAGCAGACAGTATGTCTAACAATTTGATCAAGCACAGGACTATGCTCAAAATTCATTGCTCTGTTTGTTTTCAATTGACTTGTTCAACTAAGTTAAAAAAAAACCCAAACCAATAACCAACAAAACAAACAACCCCTCCAAAAAAGGAAAAAAAAAACCACAAGAAAGATTTATTTTAGTGGGTTCATTCAATAGTTCAGATATTGTTCACATTAGAAATAAACATGTCCTGTGTCCTTGTGCAGACAAGAATTTTTCTGTGTCCCTCTACTGGTGACTGTAACCAGAACCATGGCCTCAAGAAGACAAGACAACATTCTTTCCCTTTTTTCTTACTTTCTATCCTAATTCAACAGTCATTGTTCTTTGAAATGGTTTAACCAATATTAGAATGAATTAAAACCACAAAAAATTTAATTAAGGTATTGTTTATATTTTTATTCCACTAATGGTCAATATGTTCACATTCTATTTGCAAAACCATACATTTTGGTGAGCTTTGCTCACCAAAAAATTCTCCTGAAAACCAAGACAGACTCATGCCACCGAGAATGTTAGAGAGTAGCCTTCAAGCTTCCTGGATAGACGACTATGAAGAAACCAAAGCTTTATTTAGAAGCAACCAGAAAGACTGTGTGTAGACAAACACCTGAACAGCATAACCTATAAGAAAAATATCTTTTAAACATAGCATGTAGTCCTGTTTTATATCCTTAACAGCTATAAATGAAATTGTTGATTTTACACTAGTGTCATCACAATACCAGTGTGGTCTTAATCAGTCATCATAAAATCACGTCTCATTTTCAAGTGTTGGTTCATTACCCAGGCAGAAAGATCCAACTTCTTCAGACCATTCAAACCATGCATTAAAGAGAGTGGCTATGTGCTGGTTGTGCTGTGGGGATTTCTCAAATTAGAGCTCTGCTCTGCTCTTTTCCCAAGGCTGCTCCTGTAAGCACAAATGCTACTGCCCATGTGGACGTACAAGGTCACAGCAGCAGCTCCTTGTTTCTCTGGAGCCCTCCTGTGAGCAATGGTGCTGGGGAACTCCTGGGCTTGTTAAAGCTGAAGCATGCCAGGAATCCCAGCGGCCAGCCAGCTCCTCAAAGGAATCACAGGCTTGGCATTACTGAGTCCTTTGTCCAGGGACAGAATATTTGTTTCTGGAAACTGGAGCAACCAGCGTAACTCGACGGCCAAACCAGGTCTCACTGCCTTGACTCCTTCCTGGCACCTCTGCCACCTCTTTCCATGCCAAGGCTCATCTGCTCCCTGCAGGAGGCATTCCAAAAGCAAACTCCTTTCTGGCTTTGCCCCAAAGAGCCACTCACTGATAAGGCTCCCCTGACCACTGGGGCACGAAAAGGGCAGCAAAAAGTGAGACTTGGACCACCTCTGTCAAAAGGACACAATGTCTTCTGCCACTTGATACCAGCATGCAGGTTGAGTGTTATCCTGTGTTTTCTGCCACGGTTTTTCCTGTTTCATAAAAATTCATGTGTATATTTTATTTGGGGGGGGGGGTGGGGGGAGAGCTGTTGTTGCAAACTTTTGAAATTTGAGGTGAAGTTCCTTTGTTTTTTTCTTCTTGGGATCTGTGGAAGGCAACAGTGCCATTCTGCTTGTGTGAGTACCAACAAAGCCATTCTTCCAGAGACAACTAATTAGTCACAGGGAGATTTAAGTCTTGTTCCTTAATGAATGAGGCAATGTCACGGTGGCAAAACTGTCACTTTTGCCTGACCAACCTGAAGGGAGGAAGACTGTTACTGCATCATCCCATCCATTTTTCTGACTTATCAAGGGTGGAAAATTTAATAAACTAAAAATATTCAAAGAGAAATCATCTCCAAGCAGTGCTAACATCTTCAGAGGCAGCTCTCTCTTCCAGTGCCACAAATAAAAGAGAATATCAGCAACTAAGTGATGGGCAGTTATTTAATGAGTTAATCTCATTAGGATATTTGAACTCCCAGAAGAGACTCAACCCATTAGCTACATAAGAGCTTGGAAAAAAAGCCTTTCAAAAGGACTGTAAAAATATGTTAAAACGTGGTTAATACACGGTGGACTTAACCAGGCAGTCTGGCAGGAGGAAGAGTAAGAGGTTATTGCTGGTGAGCTTCTCTGTAAGCCCCACAGCCACCCCGCAAGCCCACCAAGTAACATCACTAACAGTTTGGATTCTTGTTTCTAAGGTTAACTTTGCTATTCAGTACTATTCCACCTGGCTTTCCAATTATGAATCCTATAGTTTTACCTGATCTGGATTGTCAAATCTGGGCTAGTCTTACTCTATGTATAAAAAACCAAACCCCCTCTTTCCCCCCAAAAAATAGTGGTTTTAAGTTAAAGTTACTTAACCTCACGTTCTCCATAGTGATGGAATCCCTTCTAACCCTTTGTCCTTTTTTATCTAGAATTTAATTAAAATAAATGCAGACTGTGATTAACTGCACTAAGAACAACAGCAGAGTCTCACCTAGAACAGCATCTTGTCATTACTTTGATTTCAGTGGGATACCACAGCTTACACAATTGTACCTTTTGAATTTACATTCTCTAACCAGTTCTGTTCCTTATATTTACTTATATTAGCTTCAGTAGAATTATTCACCTTGCTAAAGTGAGCAGTATTTGACCCTATAACATTAAATGAAAGGCATTAATAGCAGAACCTAGAGAATATCTTCCAGCAATAATTAAAACTCAGGAAATCTTTTTCCATCATCATATATCACATTGAAATGTGGATACCTAATGCCTGATTATTCAGATCTGCTCCACAAAAACAGGCAAGAAATTTCTACTGTATAATTGTTAATGCTAATTGCATTTAGTGTATGGTTTCAAAAGCATTGATATGAAAGGTTTTGACTGTTTAGAGTATTGTAAAATGTAACTGGTAAGTAATGCAGTTTCAAGAGTTTGGGGAACATTATTAAGGTTCATTTCCATGCTGCAGCTGCAGGAGTTGGAATTATGAAAGTGAAGAAGCTGTAAAATTGAAAAGGTCAGTAATGACATTCATCTATTCCAGCTGTCAAATCAAGGGAATGTTAACAAAAGTAGTCTCTGGTAGAAAAGCTAATTGTCTACTTGTATTTTGGCTGCCCCAATACACCTACTGCACTGTGGCTAATCCACAGGAAAGACCACACTGAAACAGTGTATCATTTTTCTTAACAGGCCTCTTGTAAACAAATAAACCAAATTTCCCTAAATTAGCAAACTCTAATGATTCTGTAACCTAAATTGGTCTACAAAGCAGCCAAAAATTTCAAGTTTAAAGAAAGCAGTATGTGAATAATGTTCAAATAATCCTGGAAGCTGAGTTTCCAGAGTGCTGAGAATACAGGGCAAATTTTAAATTTTACTCTAATGCAGTCCTGCAAGAAGCATTTCTAAAACGTCTCCTACCAAGGCATGTTTTATTATAATAACGTATAGAAAAGTTTCTTTCACAGATCAAATCTTTTATAGTTGACCTGGATTTAATGATCCCACAGCGTGAAGGACCTTGTCTTCAACAGCCCATTCCCACGAGGTGAGACAGTACAAATGGAACCCACCTAAACACAATTCACCGGTGGACACTGAGTCTAAGACCTTTGGTATTGAATGACAGGCCCCTGCCATGTGCAGAAAGAGCCCTCATCAAGAAACAGTGAGAGCCTTGTGCTTTTTATGATGCACCAAATCCTGCCTTATTGAGAGAATGACATTCCTCAGCAACTGAGGCCAAAGAAAAGGGCCCCAGACCTATAGCATGCCACTCATTCAAGGGAATCCAGTGATTAATCTACACAATATTGCAAGCCCCTCTGGCTATTTTCTATTGCTGTCTGGTTTTGTATTTTCACCCTATATGCCGCAGCTGTAGGTTGCAAAGGTTTATGCTACAACTGGAACAGCCCCACGTAGCTGACAATGTGAAGAGAGGGCTCCCATTATGAACATATACACCACCTCAGATTTTGATTTGTCCTGTGTTATGTAATACAAATGTGACAGAAACAATCTAACTTGACCAATGACAACACAATATTAAGTTGGTGTGTAGCTTTCTGGGTAAAGTTTTAAAAATCTTTCTGTTATCTGTCTCCTTTCCTATGCAGAAATATTGCAAAAGCCAGAAACAATACTGGCAATTCATTAAATATTCAGGTGTACAGTTGCAATTCTTTAATAAATGGAAGTGACCTTCAAAACAGACATCCCAAAGATTAAGAGAACTTCTCAAAAGATGGCATTTGTCACTAATCAATGACTTACACTCTTCCTAGCAATGAATACAAAAAAAGACCTTTCAGAATTATACCACTTTAAAAGCAAATAATTCATAAAACCCACACAAAAGAACATTAATGAGCTAGCAAAACAACACATAGAAAACATCAAACAAGGAAATTGAAAGGATAAATCCCCTGTGCCTATCAGTCTCCACGTCTGGAGTGCTGGGAAGCCACTGGCATATCCATCTGCTGTTTCCAGGGGCTGGGTGATGCTGTCTGTATGAACTACATATCTTTTATTATGATATTGTGTGTCAAAGTATTTATAACATTTTACAAATGGATTTCCTTTGTCACAGTCACACAGGTGTCTTGGCTCTAACTGGGTCACTGTATGGGAACAGATGTAATCTCAGCAGAATACAGTGGGAAATCTGGGCTACATTAATGACTGATCCAATTACAGTGGAAATCTCTAGAAAACCCAGATTTATTAAGAACCTGGAGATAATTACAATGTACTTCTAGGGATGACCAGATGGACAAGCCAGTCTCACACTCTTTAAGGGCAGTGAAGCTGAACAAGAGGTGCTGATGCCATTGCCTACGTAGTTGGAGAAATTCCCATTCTGAGGATCTGATGAAAAAGCTGGAGGCTCACTGCAGACACCTGGGCACACCGAGGCTAAACATACCCCAGCCCAGGAAGCAGCATGGCTCACCTGCTACTGTGAGGACAGGGTGACAGAGAAAAAGATTTCCAGGAAAGAATGACAGCAGGAATCAAGAAACCCCAGGCAGCTTTTTGTCCAAGGAGACTATTTACACAAAAGAGCTCCTCATAACTTAATATCAGGTCCTCTTGAGAAGCTACATTTCCCCCCTGAACTGAAAATAAGTGCCAACTGCCAGGCAGCAATCTGATCTCACACTTAAACAAACCCAGCCACCTCCCACAGAATTGCACTCAAGAAAAGAGTATGGAAAATACTTGAGAAATCTGTGTATAAACATCTCGTTTTACCAATGCAAAGGCAGATAAAATTTCATAGCAACCTCTGTGATCTTGATAACATGCTTCATCACAGGGACCTGCCCTTGTCTCTTGTAAAACTGCATCTGTGACTAGTCGCATTAAGGTAATTTGGATCTAAGAGGATATCTGACTTTAAACATTTTGTTAATTAAGAACTTTGCTGAATCAAGGTCTTTTTTTTCAGCTAAATATTTTACCTAAGTAGATATATTAAACAGTAGAAGATAATATCTCTTATTTCTAGAACTTCCTGCCAGCTTCAAACTAGCAAATATTGACGTTTCAGCCACTGGTAGCTAATGTGACCTTTTTGTTGGACACTACACCTATGCTATATTTTACTTTCACTGTTAACATTCTTTCTAGTCCATCTTTCATTAACAAGCAGTATTTAAATATATGCAAATTTCCTATTTTAGCTGATGCTTTAGGAACATTTTTAAGGTCACCCTGTTTGATCTATCACACACACATAGGAAATTTATGCACCATATATCCTATCTCTACTTGTTTTTTACCTACATCTGTCTTCTCTGATTGCATTTGAACAGGGTTATTTTCTATTTTAAAGAAAAGATTTATGCCTTAGCTGTCAGTTTGCCTTTATTTGAAAATTTAATTTTGTTTCTAGAAGTCTAGATTAAGTTATTAGATTTAACTGTCCCTTGTGCGTTGCAGCAATAGCAGAAGGATATTTTCCCTGGTGGATAGAGAACATAAACAAAATGCTCTCAACTTAAAAATAAAGAATGTTATTACTCAGACCAATACAACACAGCCCAGGATGCAAAAACTGGTGTTGTCATTTTTAATAATGATGGTGAGGAATTGGAATTGACTAATAAATATGACAACTCACAAATCCAGCAGCCTCCAAAGCCTGGGAAATGCTTTGAAGAAAAGGCATGTTCCCCCAAAATGTCCCCTACACTTAGTCCAGTGGATATCCCTTTGTGCCACTACCACTGGGACACACAACTTGATCCCTGATACTGAAGGGTTTATTTAAATGAGGCAGAAATGAGAATCTGCACCACTGTTTCCAGTTAGTCAGAGGGCTATTTATTGATCCAGTGTGGTATATCACATCTTCAGTGTGACACATTCTTTAGCATCTCTCAGCAGTGAGAGAAAATTGGTAATATTTTCTCTCAAGCCCTGGAATTTTTGGGCTTTCCTAAAGGGATAATCATGTCATTGCAGTTGCTGCCTGTGGTCCTTGCAGTGTCCAAACCAGCTGAGCTCTCTGGGGCAGGGTAGGGGGTGGTGTTTGGGGCAGGTTGATCTTTTCAAATGTGTTCACATGTTTTGAATCTTTTTCTCCATTTTTCAATTCTAGAAGTACCTGGGCTTCTGGACAGTTCTGTTATCTTCTCTTCACACAGCAACAGCCATATAGACCTAGCCAGAATCTGGTTTTAATCAACCTCTGCACCTCTTATAAACACTTCAACCCTACAGCTTGTGATTCTCTGCTCTCAACAATATGCAGTGTGAACACAGAAAACAAAGAGCTGAAGGATAAGTATTTACATGGCTATGTTAATAAACCTTCAGTCACAAAGGGGCAAACCTTGTCCTGATTCCTTTTGTTAAATACTGAACACCATAAAAACAGGTGTTTTTAGGAGAAAGAAGGGATTCCTTGTACAAAGAAAACAAATGCATGTACATGATGGCTTTTATCACTCACAAAGTATCAGCTAAGATTTGAATGGCACATTTGACCCCAAGGTTCCCTATTCTCCCAATTCAGGCCAACAGAGCTGCTATTTAATATAAACAGTGATGAAAAACAGCATGGCCCCCTCCTGCTAAGGGAGGCAGGACAGGGCAAAGCTGAACCTCCTTGGCAGCCTTCAGTTGATGCATCTGTGTGCATAAAGTACAAGCAATCCCAGCAGTAACTAGTCAATCTTGACAACAGCCCAGTAAAAATTAAGGGAAAATACCACAAGGCACTATCTCCAGGTACACAGCACCATCAACACAAAAGTGGAATCTTCCCAAGAATTTTCTTGGAAAATCTTGTCATCTCAGAAACACTTTAAGATATGTATTTTAGACACAATTATGAATATGAGCCTCCTACTGTTGCATCCTGGTAAACAATTCCTGCGACCTGTATGACAACACCATGGCACAGTATGCCCACACCAGTGGGGCACTGGGCAGGGAACCATCCAGCAGGGAAGGCTCACACTCACCTGCTCTCTTGAAAGCAGATCCCTTTGCTGAGAAGCATGAGCCTATTGCTTCTGCTCTGATAGCAAAAACTCATTAAGGATGTGTTACATTAACCCTTATTGTCAATGACCTTTCAAAACATCATACAAGACGAAAGTAAAAGGCTAAGACCTGCAAGGAAGTAAACTGTGCACCACACACTAAGTAGAACATATTATCATGACAATTACTTTGTTACAGAAAGCACCTTCAAATACCAAATAAATTGCACAAATCACTGCACCAACACAGCTGAAAAGACTGCTCCTCCTCTCTTTGATTTAACAAGTAATTAATGAATACATAAACCCCGGACAAAACTTTAATCTATCCCAGTGTCAAATAATTAATCATTCATTCCACGTTTAATCCTGTTCTGATAAATGTAATTAATATTTCACCATGACACTGCAGAATAGAACAGAACCTGGGAACAGAGAAGGCTGCCTTCCATTTCTCCTTTGTTGTAACCCTGAAGTGACAGGTGCTTCCTACATCTGACAGGAAATCCAGAATACAGTGTTCCCCCACAGTTGTAAATTAGGGTTTATGCATGGCATATATAGTGATTGTAATGAAGCCTTTCCTCTTCTAACTGATTATTTAAAAAAACAAAACAGCAACAACAACAAAAGCCAACAACAATGAAAAATAAGCCACCTGAACCTGGTCAACCATTTTTCTGACCTGACAGCATTTAGGAAACCAGAGCTAGCACAAATTTTTGGCCTATACAATGTCACTGAACATATGCCAGGAATGTGGATAGAGAACAAAGCATGTGCAGATTGTCTGCTTCTGTCCACAGAGAGCTGTGCTGTGAGAAAAAGCAATTGGATGAAGATTTAAGTCCTAATTTTTCTGTAGGAAAACACTGACATCTTTTTTGAAAGCTTGAAGTCTAATCAAGAAATGTGTTGATGTGCACAAAATTAAATTGCAGGCAATCCTATGTTGACTTTTTTCAGGGTGACACATCTCAGGTATCCACATATTTCAGCAAAGAGTTTTGCAAGGAAGATTCTATAAGAAACAAATTGCCTTGGGATCCTGCTGCCCAATTACTCAAAAATAGAGAGGCATCCCTTCAAAGTTGTCTCCTTGCTCAGCATTCTCCAGTAGGGCCACAAATTCTTCTCTCTAAACAAATGCTAACTATACTGTCATAATTTATTCTCACTCAAATATAAAAAAAACCAACCCCAAATCCTTGATCAAGAACACCAATTGTACTGACAAGTTTATACAAGAAATCCGGCTTGTGACACAAGCCCCTCCTAGAGTCACATACTGATGCTCACACAAAGACAGCTGTAATATTGCCTTTTCCTAACATGCTATATCATGCTACTATCCCACATATCATTAATCTAATTCTCCATTATGTCCCAAATCAGTAAAGAGACAACTTTCAGATGGGGGTCTCTGGTAGAGTAGGACTAAATAAAGCCACATGAAACCAGGCAGTTTTAATTTTGGGACCCGTCAAGAGCTATTTTATATGCAAACTAATTTGCATGCCTGATAATGGCTTATCTGAAGTGACTGATATTTTTAACACCTAGATAGCAATTCTAGCCAATTATGCTGGACAGCATTTGCACAGTTACAGAGAACTTTGACTTAGAGTCATGGTTTTATCAGCTGAGAATTATTTCAAAACACTCTGTTTTCCATTAGCTCTAAATACTTTAAAAATCCACCTAACTTCTTGCTACTTGAATAGAATCTACAGCGGTTAGGAACCTGAGTCACAGTCCTTTCTCAGAACACTTCTCAATGCTAAAATAAACCCTAAGTATCTGGTAAAGTGCTAGTTTTAGATTTATAAGGAACAACTGACCTGATTAGGGGCAATGAATCATTGAGGCAAGTGTCCTGCTCCTGACAGCAGCCAGCACCAGAAGCTTCAAAGGAACGCTCTGGCCCCACAATAAAGCCTTAGCAATAGATTTCATTTTTGTGTTTCTTGAATGAGTCAACAGTTCTTTTGCACAGGAGACAACTTAAAAAGTGATTGTCTATGCTGCATCTTTAACTTGTGCTTGCAGCACTGGGTGATATTTATACCCTTGTACCAATAGACACATGGATTTGTTGGCCAGCTGCTGCACTGTCACCTCATTTCTGAATCCCACAAGGAAACCTTTTCCATATTCATGAACACTGCATTAATTTCTAAGATCCTGGAAACCCTCACTGAAGCTCTGTGCTATAATCCAATTGATTTTTTTACTGCTTAAGATAAACAAAGCTTTAATTCACTGTAGGAGTAGTGTCATGTGGTATTTTGTGTACATACACACAGAACATTATATCTTTGCTATCATGCGGATTTTATTTCTATTCATTTATGCTAATTATTTTAAATAGGGAGAATTAAATTATTGATATATGTAAATGTACCATTCTACATTAGATTTGATGAGATTGTATTATGAAGAGTAATTCTTGTAGGAAAAAAATATAGTTCTACTTTATAAGAAAACCAATGTTAAATTGCAATGGTAGCTATCAGCCAAGGCTAGACCCATTCATGCTAATATGACCTTCAATTAGTGAAGCAGACATCTCAAGACCCAGCTATTTTATCAGACACACAGTATAGGATGAGGAAATGTTGGTATCCTTGAAAAATTCTACTTTGAGGTGACCTTCTACTTAGCCAGGCTCATTATGCAAAACAAAAATAATTGTGCATCTTCTTCCCGGTCTCACTTACGGAGGTTTTTGGCAAACTTCAAATTACAAATAATGATTTAACCCATAGATTTATGCTAATACATAGCAGCTCAGACAGCACATGCATCCTGCACAATTCCCCAGAGACACTGGTTTACAGTGGTTTTTTTTTACACAGCAGCAACAGCTACAAGGTTCTACTTAAAAAACCACTACACATCTACTTGAGCGTAGATTTTTTAAATAGTAAATACCATTGTGACATCCTTAAATAGCAGAGAACTCAGTGGTTGCCCACAGTAGTTTTCTCACTGAGGTGTCCAAATAGCTGCAAAGCTCTGCTGAAAATAAGTACTTAAGCAGTTAAACCATCAGATTTCTTTCACTGTTATTCAGAAATATGGCACCTTTGACATGGCAAACAAGTGAACATATATCATACTTGATTTGTAAGCTTGTGCTTGCAGCTCAGTTTAAGATTGTAGCAGTAGTTTAAGGCTACTAAAAAAAATGTTTATGCTTGCCAGAAGGAAAATCAATGAAGTCACTATGTGGAATATTCTCTTATTTTTATATGAGGCTTTTCAGCAACATGCTGTAGGCAGAAAAAGAGTTTCATACAATGCTTGCTTATAAGTAGTTATATTTCTTTTATGTATTAGAATACAGAGAATTAAATTAGAGAGAGATGCTTAAGTACCTAAATAGAAATGACAAACACAGGTAAGAGATCTTAAGGTTAATGGAAAGTTGACTATTAGGAAGCAACCACCATGACTAAGGACAGTGCAAAGTCACTGGAAAGGATGGCAAATCATGATAAAACCTACCATTGAAAGAGAGAAGAACTGGTCAAATAAAGGAGGGCTTCCCAAAAAGGTCAAAGAATTGGCAGCAATGGAAGGGAATACATAAGGAGACACAGTTGGTATAGTCAGGTGAGATATAACAACTTAGATATTCGTTAAGGATTTGGCTTTGCAAACCCATTGACAGGATAGAAGGTAAAATGGGATCATGGTCTATTCTTGGTACAGGAGAGAGAACCTGAATAAACTTTCTTGTACAGTATCTACACAATTTCCCTTTAGTTTGCTGTCATATTCTGAGTACTGAAATATGCCACAATACTTACTTTTTTCTTTACCAACTTGTCTTCTCTTCTGAAACTATTTCATATATATTAGTCTTTGGCTCTGTGTGTCACCATGTGTGTGTATATATATATATATACATATACACACACACACACACACACATTTCTCCAGCACTCCTCCAGTCAGGTGAGGATGGAGACATTCCTGAGCCTTTCAGGATTCTCACACAGATTTTACAGTAGGGGGGTGTTTAATTGTTTATTTGTTGTTTTGTTCTGGTTTGGCTTTTTTGAGGGGGAGAGAGTGGGAGGACTTTTATTGGTTGGTTGGTTGGTTGGTTGGGGTTTTTTTTTTGTTTTTCTTGTTTTTGCCTTGTTAAATTATTTGAAAACAAAGGGAGTTTTGAGCACAGCCTTATGGTGGTGTGCTTAGCCAAATTGTCAAGACAGTCTGCTAGTTTTGAGTGGTTCTTAACATTTCACACTTTCTTTTTCCTTAAATGAGATTAACAGCCAGAGAAACCAGTCCCTGGAAATACTCTTCTTTTTGCCCACAGTTTACTGTGAACCAATGCAACAGGCAACTTGGGAAATACCCCACTTTTCTACCACTGCTTTCCACGGATGGGTGCAATAAGCAGCCTGGGAGATACCGCCTTTCCCTCCGCTTTTTCCCAAGGATCCGTGCAACAGACACTGGGATATCCCCCTTTCCCCTCCGGGCTGTCTCCCTTCACCCTCCGGGCTATCCCCCTTTCTGTCCCCTTTCCCCTTTCCAGGCTCTCCCTTCACCCTCCGGGCTGTCCCCTCTCCCCCTGTCCCCTCCGGGCTGTCCCCCTCTCCCCCTTTCCTCTCCGGGCTGTCCCCCTCTCCCCCTTTGCCCTCCGGGCTGTCCCCCCTTCCCCTCCGGGCTGTCCCCTCTCCCCTTTTCCCCTCCGGGCTGTCCCCCTTTCCCCTGTCCCCTCCGGGCTGTCCCCTCTCCCCCTGTCCCCTCCGGGCTGTCCCCTCTCCCCCTGTCCCCTCCGGGCTGTCCCTCTCTCCCCTTTTCCCCTCCGGGCTGTCCCCCTTTCCCCTCCGGGCTGTCCCCCTTTCCCCTCCGGGCTGTCCCCTTTCCCCCTGTGCCCTCCGGGCTGTCCCCTTTCCCCTGTCCCCTCCGGGCTGTCTCCTCTCCCCTTTCCCCGCTCTGTCCCTGGATCGCTCCCGGCTCAGAGCGCAGCGGTTTCTGCAGCAGCAGCGCCACCTGCTGGCCGTGCTCGGCGCTGCTGCGGCCGCCGCCGCGCTCGCTCCGCGCAGTATTCTTACCCAAGTGTCCAAAACCAGCTAAATAATATTTTTATTTTGTTTTATTTATTTTTTTTAGCTAGGGACAGTCCGCTCCCTGCAAAGCTCCTGCTGGCCGCACGGGTCAGTAACATTTACGTGACATTTTCCAGCAGAGAGGTTCTAAAATCCTGACTTTCCCCACATCAGTGAAAAAGGGTAAAACCAACAAAGGCAAAAGCCTGGTAAGATTCTGATTAAATGCAGCTACTAAGGTAAACATTGAAGTGGAGGCTGTCAACTTGCTCCCCAGAAACACCCCCAACACCCCTATTGGGGCATCTCAGGGGTGGTAGGGCTGAGGTACAGGTAGGGCAGCAGACCAGGACAGCATATTAGCCAGAGTGGAGCTGCATTTCCTCAAACAACATTTATAAATCTTCTCTTTAGGGTAAAGGAGTATCTCATCTTCTAAGAATATGTTCTGCCAATAGTTTAATCTACAGCCATTTAAGCTACATTCACTGTTAATTTCACATACTCATACACACTTTGCTTCCTTGCATTTGTGGGAATGTGCTTAGGGTTTTTTAAGAGGAGCTTTTTATTTTCTCTTCACCACTGTTTGATAGAAGTCATTCTGATAGTTTACAGAGCAGTGGTGGCCCACAAGAGCAGAGCCTGAGAAACAGCCCCACAGATGAATCTGCAGGGATGCTTCATTTATCAAATACTTGATTCCTTTGATGGGGGGCAGTACTTGCTCTTGGCTTTGCTCTCTTTGTTGTTGTTTTTGTTGATGTTTTGGTTTTTTGGTTGGCATTTCTTAAATTTAGCTTGCTCTCATAACATCTGTAGTAGATTCTTTTATACATAAAACCAAAATCCTGCCAAGTACACAGGTAGTAAAAGCACTGATTTGTTAGTGCCACGTGTTTCTCAAAGAGGTTGGGTTAATTTTGGCAACATACTTTATCAAAGCTGTATTTTACCCACAGCCAAACAAACCATGAGCTGTTACAGAGGAATAATTATTTTTCATATTAAAATGTGCCTCATTGAAAATGGCAGCTCATTGTATCCATTAAACTTACCTGTTCTGCAGGCTGGAATCAGGACTGCTTTCAGATGATTTAAAGAGGTCGAGTGCAACACTGTAAATATGATCAAGGCAAAAAGCCAGTCAATAAAACTGTCAGTCTTACCCTAATAAAGGAGGAAGGCCTTTGCTATTTCTCTGTAGCAGACAGTTTATTGTCCAGCTGTATGCAATGGCTTCAGGACATCTGGCCACTTAATCATTGAGTATCAAGTCCAGAGCACCAAAGGAGCCATAAGCAAAATAATCAGTGGTCTAATTCACTTTTGTACTGAAGACCCTGCACTCAGTTCTGACACCAACAGACTGCATGGTCTTGGTCTAAAATGCATTTTAACATTGCTGCTAGCTGTCAGAACACAACGAAGAGCCTTGATGGAGAGACAAGCATGTCTGAAGAACCTCATATTGCCCAGGCTAGGTCCTATTGTTTATAGGGTGGGAAATGAGTGTGGGAAATGCAAGAGTGCCTTTAACTCAGCTGGGAGCTGGTAGGGCCTTGTCCCAGTGCCTGCCTTCAGCCACAGCTGGAAGCATCAGGAACATCAGTGCTCCCCGCTGGGAAACATAGCAACCCTCCCAGCTGAAACTGGGCGGCTGCCAACTTGTGCTTTGGAACAAGGGTCCTGGTTTGTCTTCGACCTGATACTGAGGCACCATGGCTGGGCTTGAGTCTATGCCAAAATGGTGTGGCCAATGCTTGGTACTGCTGGTGTGTAAGACAGTGACATTCTTCTCTCTAGTTACCCTAGAAGCAGCTTCTGCCCAGACTGAAACATCCACCAAATGACACAACTAACTGAACCAGCAGCTTCCCCCTGCAAACCCTTCTGTAAGGCCTCAGGTAGTCCTGTGCACATAGAAATCCCTTTGCTTTAGCAAACACATCAATCTCTCACTTTCATTGCTACAGATTAAGGCTTAAAAATACACTTGATATCTGGATTTTCTGGTTTATACAACAGAGTTAAAGTTCAATATATTGATATGAGCTGTAAGGCTTATTTCCTTTAGGGTGCAATCAAAGCATGTGGATTTCCACAGCTCCAAGTGCACAGCTTTGGTCTGACTGCAGGTACACAAGCTGCTGTGGAAGCCCACAGGCAGTTGATGTCAGAACAGACTGAGAGTTGGTGGGCAGTGCTGGCCTAGCTGTGTGTTTGCACTCCTGAAAGTGATCCTACATCCTGTGCTTCAACAAACTTCCTCCAGGCTAGTTCTGGAAAGTGATTGCACATTGTGATGGTGCCTGCCCTCATCCCCAGTTTCTCAGGATGCATTGCTCCTCCCTGTCTGATGAGTCTAACAGGGATATGTATTATCTCACAAAAAGGACAGCGATGTATTCAGAAAGCCAAAAGGCTGAAGTGATCTTCTCCCCACACCTGTGCATCCAGAGGGTCAGCAACATAGAGGCTGGGCCAACACAGACACTGAATTTGCTGTAGAACTGACAGCAGCAGTAACCAGCTCATCTGTTTAGCTGTTGTAGTAAATTGCCACTAAAGCCAAGGCACCCTCAGACTGTGGAGGTTTCAAAGACAGGAAGGAAGCACTAACACATTACATAGAGGAGGGAAACAAGAGAAGGACACAGGGAGTTAGGGGTAAAAAAATAAAGGAGCAAATGCCAAATATCCCTTCTTTCCAAGTGAGTTCCTCCTCTACTGAAATACAGAGCTGTCCTCTGTCACCTACCATTTTGTTTGTGCTTGTTCAGCTGTGGAGAAATCTGTCAGGTGAAATGAAACATCTCATCCCAGAAATGAGGTAGCTGCTAGGTGAGAGCACTGGCTTCACACAGTCATCAAGGCAAACGCCTTAGGACTGAGCTGTTCGACCTGCAACGGAAAACAATTTTGCTTTTTTCTTCCCACTGGGCATAAGTCTTCCCTGTCTCTCTGTTGTGCTAGTGAAAGCAAATTTCACTGGAAACTGAATCTATTTACAAATATTTTGACAGATTGAGACAGTTGCTCAGGAAAAAATGATTAAATGTATGCAGATAAAATATAGTGTCATGTGAACAGCTGCTGCACAGACCCACAGCCTGTGAGGATGTAATTTTATTTATGCTTTTTAAAGGCTATGTGGGTGTCCCTGTAAAACAGAAACAAAGAGAACATTACTCCTGTTGGTGATAAATTAGAGAAAAATCTCAGATGATTAATCCTCCAAAATGTGCAGTCTTGACTTTTTTTTTTAACTTTTTGGCAGGAAGATATACACGCAAAATTGTACCAACACTGCTCTTGTACACACTCACATGTCCCATTCTGCAGATCTCATTGGCAACTCCCTTTGAGGCTGTCTCAGTTCCTGACTAGAACAGGTCATTTTGTGTGTGCCTCAATCCATCACTTCTGAAGTATCCTGCAAAGAGATTGCCATTAGAAGCCAGTGCAGTGAAACCAACTATCTTCCATCTAGAACATGACTTGCATTTTTGTGTCACATCTTATTTTTCTCTTTCTAACATTATATTACCTATCTATATTGTTACTTTTCTACAGGGACAGAGATCATGCTGTACCTGCTTTTCCTGTACCAATTACTGCTGTTTTAAGACAGTGTAGAAACGTCTGCAAATAAACATTAGCTGGAAGTTCCTGATGCTTTCCCCTGACACTGTCATTGGAACATTATGACCATAAACCCCCTTGCCTATAGCAGTTATAATTGATTTTGTTTCAAATTCTGGACACCCGAGCAATGAAACACTCAAAGTGTTCCAAATATGAGGATCAGTCTGTAAACAAAGGGCAACAAATTTCAGATGCAGCTGTTACAGTGAGTGACAGGAACAGACAAACGACTTGTCTATAAATGCCAGCACTTGCTATAACCTGTCTTGCCCAGGCACTATGTAGAGTACTCACAATCTGCACAGGGATGGGGTCCTGACTGCAAATACACACACACACACATCCTTACCTTTACAGGACCCTAAATACATGTTTTGACACCCAAATTCACACACTCAATCCAACACCAGAAAACAAAACATTGGTAGGGGAAAAGTAATTCAAAGTGCATTGCTCTCTGAGAGTTCAAATAATCTTTTCATGCAGTAAGACTGCAATACCTAGATAAAAACATGCTAATTCAGCTGGATCACCACTTACACAGAAAATGGAAGCACAGGGTGCTCAGACAGCAGCATGAAGCAGCCTTGCACAGGCAGAGCCACACTGCATGTGAGCTCTCCCCAGCAGGACACAAGCCTGGAAAGGCAGAGCAAGCTCAGCATGTTTGCTGGCTCCTGCTCAGCCCCAGCAAGCAGGGCAGATGATATTCCTCAGCTTCACAGTGCCAAACCAGCTCCTGGTCTCACACAATCAGCACTGTGGGACACCTTTACTCCTAAACACAAGAAGCCCCACAGTACCCAGCATGAGGTCATAAAGAATTTAGATGTGAAGGGGATATGCTCACCCAAAGGCAAATCTTGCAAGGACAACTTGGAATAATGCTGAGGATTTTAAAGGCTGAACCACCCCATGGAAAAAAAGGTGATAATAAAAATAATCTATAAATGCCCTCTTCAAATGTACAAGATGTCTCTTACTGCTTATCATTCTTTGAGCACTTCCCTTGTCAAATTCTACTTTGCAGCTGATGAAAAAAAATATCCCCAGTGTTTCATAATGACATGGCATGGCTACTTTAAGGCTGCTGATGAATATGGAGGCCTTGAAAACCACAATGACTGTGGCTGTTCTTTGTTTGCCACATCAGAAAACAAATACCAAACCACTTCATTCAGGGTCTTCTATTCATCAATCTGCTTTAGAAAAAATACAGGAGCAAAAGACTGGCACTAGAAATAACACTGTGTTGAAAACCATTCTCAAGGCCAGTGCCAGCTTACTGGGAAGCTGCTGCTCGTGAACTGGTATGCCAGCTTGGCACCATGCACTTCTCAGGGGACAGGACTTATTTGGCTCCTATTTTCTTTCACCTTGAAAATTTGGTGAGCAATAGCTGAGCATGCATTTAAAAAACCTGTTCATAGCATTGGCCATCAACAGCTGGATTATATATTTGTATAGTTTGTCTTTTGAAATTGTGGTGCACTTGCTGACCCCTGATTAAAAAACATTTTTGGTCAAGGGTCAAAAGATAAAAAATACCTACATATTCACACCAGATGGTAGGAAAACCTATCACACCACAGCAAGGAGAACAAAGGTAACAACAAGTACCTGTGTACCTAGGGAAGCTGACACTACACCAGCAGATACTGGAGTCTGCTAGGAGGGAGGATGGGGATCAGGAACTCTCAGAGCAGTTAGTTTGTCCATCACAAACCAAAGTTCACCATCTGCTCCCTTGAGAGGTAAATACTGCAACTTCTAACCTTACACTGACAGTTTCAGATTAATTTTAAAAAGAAAGTTTTCTGAACCATAGCAATTTTTTTTTTTGCATCACTTTGTTTAGAAATACTAAGCAGGTGCACTTACCACAAAATTTCTTCATGACAAAATGTATTCCAACTTTATGAAGAAGCCTATACTACTGTTAATTAAGATGAATAGTTTCGGGAGAGTCTGAGAAAAATAACGCCTATACTCATAAAACTTGATGACAAAATCTGATGTGTTAGAGAGAAAAGTGGTTACTCTAATGCATTATAATGCTGGATACATAGTCTCACAGCTCTCCCCTGCTGTGTTTTGTATAAACTATGAAGTCAACAAAGCACTGATAAAGAAACAAATTAAAGGTAGGATTCGCATGATTCATATTTCAATAGAGAGGAATTAAAATAGATAATGGCTCCCAGACAAAGAAGGAAAAAACAGCATTTCTTGCAGTATTTCATCCCTGACCCCATTAGAACTTCGTGATACTGCAAGTCTATCCTCTCTCTAATTAGCCCATACATTAACTGTTAAGTCACCTGACTTCAATTTATGATTTACACCTACCACATAAAAACTTAGAACTGTATTTGAAAAACATGACATCCCTTGTATAAGCTGTTTGGTGAGTGAGACTCTCTGCCTTTTCTCAGAAATCTGCACTCTTAGCAAGCCTGAATTGTTGCCCTTAAGCTCCTCCTCATCTGATGAAACAGGAAAGTGACCTCATTGAAAATTTCTTCCCATGGACTATTTTCATCCGCATCCTCCCAAACTCTCAATCTCTCTCAATTTCCAAGAAGCAAAGAAACTGAAGTGCTTCAAGGAGTAGATGAAAAGCAAAATGTGACCACATTACCTATGCAGCACTAACAGGAGTCACATGCGGCAGCCCTTTGTCTCTGGTGACACAATAGACCTGCCCTGCTGACGGCAGCAGTGCACTGCCAGAGCTGCAGTGGCACCAACAGCCTTCAGTGGGACACAGAAGCACAAACACTTCTGTGAGAGACATTGACAGCGCTGCCCAGGAGCCCACGGCTTTGAGTACTGTGAGGAACAGCTTGCTGCTTTTCTGTACAACCCAAATATTCAGGGCTACCAGCTGCTGATAAACATTTGCCAGAGACATCCACTTCTCACTTTTGGCAAGACACTGGAAATGACACAGTAAACTTTTCAAGGGCCTTTCTGAGCTGACTCTTGCTAATTATGGCCAAATGTATTTTAAAAAGTCATCATGGTGTTTGAACATAATTTCTGACATAGAGTCCTGGGCCTAGTTATACCTTTTATTTCTCCCATGGTCAGCATAACACAACAGGATACACTTTAACTTAATTCACTGTGTGCATCTACGGCTTGACTACAGGATCCTGCTGAATATATTCTGCATTGCATTGCTGGGCAAAACAGAGAATAATTGTTCAAAATGTGCTCTCCCACTCCAAGGTAAACACCAAAAACTGATTTTAGTAAATATTTGTACTGTTATACCAGTTGAGTATATGCTCTGTGTTAGGCAAATGAGCTGCCCCAGGGTATTATCTTCATGGTCTGTTTGCAGTTCTGTAAAACTCTCATCACATCTACTCACTAAAATAATTTGGGATATTGAATATCAAAAAGGGCTCTGCAATGCAAACAAGTCAGTCTCCATTGTGCTGCTTTTATAGTTTGACAGCTATGAGAGCACTTAAAGGAATTAAGCTGAGCATGAGCAGGTGCTTTGTCTTTGCCCTCTGCGCTGAGTACTGAATATGAGGTGCCCACATGATTTGGGGTTAAAACACAGAAACCAGAAGCTGTTACAGGCAACCAGCAACTGGAAGCAGCAGCTTTGATGTGTCATTACTACAATTGCAAAGGGAAAGACAAACGTTCCATAAATGCGCAGTGATGTCACTTTGGCGACACAGACTCTTCTTTTCCACACTCTATATATGTTCCTGGACCTTTCAGACTAATTTTTTTAAAAATAATAAATTAATCTAAAATAATGGCAAAGTCACCTTGCCCTGCTTGCCCCATCTCTTTCACACAGTGAAGTCCTAAAATTAGCCAAATGAAAATTGTGGTCAGAAAACTGAAGGAGTCAGGTGTAGAGCTGGGGACACTTCACAGGGGCAGCCTGCTGCAGGTCCTGGGATTTGCTCTGGCTCTCCTGCTGGGACTCCCTGGTGACAGCAGCAGTCTTTCAGCCTGTAGGAACTGAACTGAGAGCTTGGCTGGGGGCAGCAATATGAATGCTTCAGTCAAACACTGCTGAGAAAGAGGGATGGATATCTTCTCACCAAACATGTTCCCTGTCCCAGGCTACCCACAGGGGAGTCCACTCACTCCCGTTCACTAAGCATATAGCCCTCCCAAAGAGCACACAGCACCTCCATCCCAATCTTCACATGGAAAGGAACAGAAATGTGGAGAGCTCTTGTTCAGCTGGAGCCTCATCTGCTCTCTTTTCAAGGCTTGCCAGTGACTTTAACAGCCAGCTAAAGACAATTGAGCTTCTGGAAAACCTGTAGTATATATAAGCAGGAGATGGCCTTTGGAATCTGCAGCACTCCAAACCCTGGAGAATAGATGCCCAGTCCAAAAAGTAACTGCAACACTTTTAGAGACAATGTTCAAGTGCCAGATGAGAAATAATGGATTATTTCTCTGCAATGGTATCTCTTTTCCCAATACAAAGAGGGCACTACACTTTTCTCTCTGAAGAATGAATTATTTTGTGCAGAAAAAGAATCCTTCATTGCTCCCATGAATCACATTGTCAAGAATTACAGAGAAAAGGAAACCAACTCTTTAATAATAATAATAATAATAATAATAATAAAAGATTTCTGATACTTGGGATATGTAGGTGGTTGGTACAAAAAGCCACTCAAGAAACTAAATATGAGATGACCAAATCAAAAAGAAGGATACGATGACGTGCTGGTGTGCTCATATTTAACTACTTGAAAGGCAAATCTTGACTTTCTGCAAGATATTCCATCTTGTGCATTCTTCTGAGGTAAATAAACACTTGCCAGCATCGATGTGTAGAGGCAACCCTCCACATCTCAGTGGAGACAATGCTGCAGGAGGGAAGCAGCCAGCTCTGTCGATGGGGTAAAAAGAAGAGCTATTTCTCCCACAGCCCAGATCTCCATGTGCAAATCTATTTCTGGTTCAGAATCCTTTCCCCTGTAGATAACAAAGAACTGAGCAGCAAAGTATAAAGAACTTCCATGTGGCAACAAACAAAAATACACAAGGACTCCAACCTCAATATTCAGGTCAGAATCTAACTCTTCCCAAAGTTCTGCAACATTCAGCTCCAGGGTTTTCTTCAAGGCCAAATCTGGGAAAAGGCGAGAATGAAAGATCTCATTATGTGTGTCCATTGCATGGAAAAACCTCTTCAACACACCATGTGAAATGCTTTGTATTTTAGAAATCTATCAACTAGATCTAGTGCACATTGAAGTTAACAGAAAGCTTCCCACAGGCTTTACGGGCCTTTGGTTTAGGTTACATGTTTTAATTCTTTTTTCCTTACAACAGAGAAGCACAGTAAATTATAGAGGTTCTCCTTGCTCTGTTCCCCTCCAGGCTACAGGCAGCATGCACAGAAGCTTCTCTCCATCTTCTTCCATGTTCATCTTTGATGAGGGCTCCATTAAACTCTCCCAGTTGTTACTGCTCAGAAGGATTTAATGACTGGTGTTCAACCTTGATAGCACTTAATAATAGCATTTACGTAAGGAATTTATGCTAACATGGTTTTATGGCTTGCATGAGAATGTAGGAACAATAACAATAATAAGCCAGACACAATGTCTTTTTTAATTAAAACTCTAAGTCAAACATCACTACTCTTAATAGTTAAGACAAGTGAAAATGCAATCTTGAATCATAATCTCTCATAATATCATTTTCACAATTAAAATTCAGAGGAAAAAAAAGCCATTTTCCTGTGCTTATTGTTATAGAGATTATGAAAACACAAATGTACTGTTTAATTTTTTTGTAAGTTTTAGTGAATACCAGAGGAAATCAATACAAGCAGTGTTCTGTTATCAAACCTCAACCTTTCCAAACTTCTGTGTAACACCCTGGGGGCCACGACTCCTGAATGTATGCAATCAAGCATTTTAAAAGGCCAAAGACCAAAACTTTGGTGATTAAATACCCTACCTAGCCTTGGGAGAAGCATTCAACATATGCTTCTTCTGTGGCATTATACATTAATTTTATGTCACCACATCCATAGGATGTTCTATCACTTTTAAGCAGCATCCCCTAATGTATACAATTGTCAGACAGAAACCCTGAAAATGAGAACTGATATTTGCTGGGGGAAGACATCAGAAAGATCATTTACTGTTTTACAGTGCAGTAAATGGATGACCAATGAAAACATCCATTCCAAGGCAATTTTCTTCTTTTACTACAGACAGGCTTCATTGCCTTGGATAAGGCACTCAGTTAAAGAAAAATGCAGTCAGCTCTTCATGATGATGCATTAAACAAAGTTTGGGGTTTTCTTGGTTGCTGTTTTTTGTTTGTGTGCTTTAACACATTTGAGCATTACCAGGTTTCTAAGCCAGAGAAAGAAAAAGTTTGTTTCTGAGTCACATTTTCAGGGAAGAAGCAGAGACAGTTCTTTTGTTTTCTTACTGACAGAAAGTTTAGTATGATTAAAATGTAAAAGCAAGCTTCAAGTAGTCCCATAAAGCATGTCCAGTCTCATCAGCATTAGAAACTTTGCACAAATCAAATGTATTTAAGCATCTTCATGCAACTTTTTCCAGCCCATCTCTCAGTGATCTCAGTGTTGTGGGACATACTTCCACCTCTGTTCCATGTTTTTACCATTTTCTGCAACCTCTTGCCAGCCCTCCCTTACTTAAAATTCATCTCTACCCAACTGCTCAACCAAATGCTGCCTTCTCTCTCCTACTCCATCTCATCTGCCACTGTCCCCACTCTTTTTCCGCCTGCTCAGGGCTATTGCCACAGCTGTTCATCCAGCCAGGGAGCAGCGCCGCTGAATTTTGCAGGAGAAGAGCAAGCGCAGCCCCTCGCTTTGTTAAGAGACCCTCTGCATTATTTGTTTCGGAGGCAGCCACCTTCACTCTCGGATTTCTAAATGGGAGAGGGGAATTAGGCAAGCAGGCAGGCAGATGTGTGTGTAAAAAACCCTTTCTCATAAATAAATCTTCCAGATTTTAGTTTACAAACTAGATTAATAATGCAACTACTGGAAAGAATTCAGAGAATTTTTGACCAATGCTTTACAAAAATAAGGTACTTAATCGTGTAGCATATGAAAACACTGTCTCAGTATTAATGCATGACTCTCACCTTGGCAACAGGAAGAAGTTTTTTTTTCACTTTGAGCAGACCAGATTCCCATAAATATGGGCTACCACACTCCCGAGCCAGTGGCAAGGTTTATGCCCTCTAAACATCGGAGCATCTGCAAGGTACTTAAGGATTTATTCACAGGCTGCCACGATGAGGCAGTAGTAAGTTGTGGTGAGTTCAGCATTTACAGCACAAATGATGCTGCCGAAGTGCTAATTAGTGCTAATTTGACTTGGCCCATTTTGGACCTCTGACAATCACAGCTTTTCAAAAGCAAGCAGGTCTGGCATATGCTTATCTGAAGAAAAATTCCACCTCTCCATTTCCTATCTATTATGATATTTCTAAGGCAAAACATTAAGAAATTTAAAGTATCTGTGTTTTCCTAAGGTAGTAGCCCAGGCCAGATTGCCGCTACAGATTGATTTTTAGAAGAGAATGTTATAATAGATTTGGCTTAATGGGGATTGTCAAAAGTATTAGAGCAAAGCTCGGAAGAAAACATGTCACTGAGTATAGATTTGAGTGTTGAGTTACATACTTGTTCAGAAGTTAATAAGGAAAATATCTTCCTTTTTTTGTTTTCTTTCCTTCAGATAAGCAAAAGCTGTTTCCCAAAGAGAGGGCCATGAAGAGAGAAGCCAGTTTTTCTGCTTTCATCCTCTGCCTTTGGGCTCTGATAACTGTACTTGCTTCCCCCCATTTTCACTAGATGAATCAGGCTAGTGAAGAAAAACAGCTTAGAGATGCAGTAGGTTCATCCTTTGAGAAACCTGATGCAGTAAACTGTCTTGATCAGGAATATTTTTTTCTACTAAGATGAGCTACATAATTTGGTTCCTTAAAAAAGGGAACTTTGAAGCTACACTCTGCCTCCAAACACTTGTCATTTGACCCAGAAGGCAATAAGTGAAAAATTCTGAACAAATAAATCAAAAAAGCTGACACACTTTTCCAGGTGGTAAAGCTTTTGTGTGCTAACAAAAGGCTTCATTCTCACAGCTTTTGATCTCTGCAGAATGACAGGCCAACAAAAGCACGACTTGGTGATCGACAGTGGAGCAGAATGAGGCCAACAGAGTCAATACTCAAAAGAAGAGACTAACTACTCCAGTGATTTCTCAGGTGGATGGAACGCTGGGCACTGAATGTTTCCCAAAAATTACACTTTAATAATAGTTTTAAAAATGCACCTAAATACTTTAAAGACCTAAATAACAAAAGTACCTAAATAATCCTGTTTCGTATTTGATGCAGTACATTTGGGCTTTAGGTCTCCACTATAACAAAAGGAGTAGGAAAATATTAGATAATTCCTGATAGCTGCTCATTTGATCAAACTAATGGCACTAAAAATGAGTGCTGATCCAGCATCTTCACAGGGGAGTGGGAAGTGGTGGCAGGCAGGCAGGAAATAAACAAACAAATAAATATAATCATAGGATGGTGCATTGCAACTTCTAATACATGATAAGCAGGAAAATATTTCTCGTTGATTAAAATCCTCCAGATCATGGATTTGAGAAAAAACAATAAATATACACTTAATTGAAGCAGAAATAATTCAAAAGACTACCAAAAAAATAGTATTAGGAATTATGTAAAGCTCTTATCCCTTTTTTTACTGCTAAACCTACCAGAAAATTAAAACAAAACAAACAAAAAAAATGAACCCCCAAAAACTCCTAAATATGCAACAAGAAGTAGTGTTGTGAATAGATCCTAAAAGATCATGATGTGGATGTTAATCCAGCTCACTGTGGCTTTTACAGTTAATTGCTCACAGGAAGGTGAAGTCTGCACTCAGGTAAACAAAGCACAACACACCCTTTCTCAAACCTAGCAGAGATCATCCCAGGCCTGCAGGGAAGGGGAACAAACAGGGCAGGACACAGCACTCTCTTTTTCCTTGATTGTTACTAAGATTATTTATGCAATACCTCAGGAAGTGGCCAAAGACAATCTGATCAAATATTTGAGAAAATGCATTAATATAAACATAACTTGAAATTCATTCTCCCCTTCCTTCCTAAATGTTGAATTTTCTCTCTTATTTTAATGAGAACTGTAAAAACGCTGATAGAGGAAGAATCTTTTTTACATAGACACACTCACACAGTGCTGATAATGTCCTGAAAATACAAAGATATTCTAAATTTTACTGCGTGATTTTTCTATTTTTGTTCACTCAAACAACCAATCCCTCCTAATGCCACACAAGATAAAGACACACAGCCTGGAAACTTTTCTTTGCAAGGGATAATGCCCTTCAGTCATTCTCCTTGTTTTGCTCTATTCCAGATTTTTCAGTTCTTGCACTATCTATATCCATGGCATAATTATGGAGTTCCCGACAGCAGCAATGTTTCTACACAATACTATCCTTTCTCTCTGGTTTCTGAAAGATGAAGGATAATGTTTTAGTGACTCCTCAAAAAGCAGACAAGTATTACAATAGCAGAAAGTCTTACAAGAAAAAATTGGTTGCTACTTGTCTTTTGATAACCATAGAAGACTGCTAAATTAATTTCCTTAACGTATATCATGGCAAGCAGATTTTTGAAGCCCTGATTTTAAGTTTCTGGATTTGAGAGTTCAGTTGCAGTAACAATGACTGTTACTACAGGCAGCCAAGAGCTGCAGGAAAGGCAAAGTACTTGAGAAGACTTACAAAACAACATCCATCACCATCAACTGTTAATGTTCCTAATAGTATATTAGCCTTAGAGTTCTTCTGCATGAAGCAACATTGTCAGGACTTGTGTAAGAAAAGTGGTTTTAACTTGCAAAATTCCTGTTGTGACTTAGGGACAGGCTCTTCATCCCTCTCAGCACCAGGGGGCTCCTGGAAGTGAAGAACTGGAGGCCACTGACTTGGGAAAAACATTTCCAGTATGTTTCTCTGCACAAGGCCTGTGGTGCTGTTCATCTCTGCACTGCAGGACAGGCACTCTGAGATCAGGGCTGGGCTCTGAACACTGGCCCATCATTAACTAAATTCATTCACTATGCACTGCTGAGATGAGCAAGGACCTTTCTGTGCACATCTGAACAAATTCTCTTTCATCTCCAAATCAGACAGTCCAGCAAAATGCCACTTTTAATTAGGACTAAAACTTTCATTGACAAATATCTTGCATTTACAATCTGAGACAAATTTATGGTACCAACACATTTTCAATTCCCTTTCTGCTTTTCACTGGTATCTTTTTCCCACCAGCACTGTGTGTTTGGCAGGTAACACCTGTTTCTAACCCTGCTGATGAAAACTGCAGTGCAGCTGCATAGGTGCACCATGCACACAAATGGTGACAGCACTGAATTCAGACTTGACTATTGGTTGTCACAGACAATTAAGAACTGCGTGCAACTTAATTCAGGCAAATCATATACTGCTCTAAAAATGCCCCAACAGCAAACTAAGCCTTAGAATAGGCTGAGAAGGGGACATTATTCACAAATTAAAATTACTAGAATTTGGGGACATTTTGTTAAAGGAATTTTGAATAAGGACAATTAACCCTGAGGACACTTTTTTTTTTTAAAGCAGAAGTAGCCCAGATGATTCTCAGATCCAGAGTGAAGTAATTGATTTGCACACATAGCTAATAATTTTCATGCACAATTACCTTGTTATTCAAAGTATACTTATTGTTGTGATACATTTGAGGTGAAATTGAATGCTCAGCCTTTGCATGGTCTAGAGCTAATAAATATTAACTTGATGAGTTGTTTAGTGATACATTTCTTAATGGATGAATGTCAATAGAGTCAAGTATTACTCTTTGTTGATAAAATTCCAGGTTGACCAGCCTTGGAAAAGGGCTACTTGTAATACAGAATAAATAGTATTTTTAGAGACAAAACCTTGGCATTATTTCAAATGTTTAAAAAAAACCAAAAACAAACCCTACATTTTTAATTCCTTGTGTGTGTGGGTGGGTTTTCCTTCAAAATATCAAATAAGCATAGGGATGCTTTCAGTCTCTATTGCTAAAATAAACCCACGGCTGAAATAATTTCATTGACCTGTTCAAAATGTGAGTTTTGCTTTCATATGTATTAAAGAGCTAGTTTTCACCAGGTCTGCAACAGAATTGGCTGAGAAAAACCAGCTTTCTAGGGCAAAATATACTCCAAACTTCCAATATTTGCCACATGGATCAAACAGGTTTCCCTAAAACAATTTGTGTGTTCCAGCACCAGGGCACCAGCAGCACAGACTGGGGGCCAGACTCACCAACACTGGGGAAAAAAGGTGGATCTTCAAACAATAAAAATAATGTTAAATAATTTTAAGCTAAACATCTTGTGCTTGGATTTTTAAAGAGCTCAGAGTGTGTGTCAGATGGGGGATAATCCATAGTGATACAGTTAAAGTGCAGTTTCAGGATGACCTGCCTCCACATCTCTCTCCATTAGAGCAACTTTTCCCTTATGCTGTCCCTTCTGGTTCTCAAATGCATTTGAAGAAAGAAAACTAAAAGTCCTTGACAGTGCTATTAAGGCAAGTAACTTGTGCTTCTCACTCCCTTCTCCTAATGCCAGTAGCCTGACTCACCTCTGGATATAGATGCACATGCAGGGAGAAGTTGCTTTGCTGCTCTCTCCTTCTCCAGCTACCTCCAGCCACATCCTCACAGATACGTCCATTTGACCTTCACGGCTGACATGACTTCCAGGTCTATTCACAGCCTGATGGAAAATGAAGCCACAAAGCTGTGTTAGTGCAGCCCTAAACCAGTGCCAATACAATCTGTTAAGGGAGCAGAGCACTAAGCTGGGCAAGCTGACTGTGGCTTACAGTTTCTGCAAGCCTGGACAAATCATAGGCAGATTTTACTCACGTGGGACTGGGCTCAAGACACCTTTTAGACTTACCTATACACCAGTGATATATCTTGCCTTTACAACATGGTAAAGAAGAGCTCGTTTTACATGTGGGAAGGAAATTACAGCCAAATTCAAAGATGGATCCCAGGGGAAACCTCTGGGAAAGCTCTCACTCAGCCTTTTAGCAGTCACTTCAGTTGACTGCAGTGCGTCCTTGTTCTTCAAGTATTTCCAGACTGCTCTTAGTATTACAAGCAATACCATGTATTTCTTCAAGAACAGCAGTAGAGACTAAGCTGAGAGCTGTTGATAATTTCTCTTTATACTGTTTCTTGGCTGGAAAAAGAAACCAGAAGACTGATGGCAGCACCCTTCCACTGCCTGCTTTCCCCTCTGAGGAGAAGGTCCTGTCTGCTGTTTCCAGGCTCAAGGGAAACCCAAACCATTTGCATTTCTTTGAGGTCTTCCTATTTGGTCACTAATTCTGAGACCAACTGTGGCACGGATGCATGGTAAAAGAGTTAACTGCAAAACCTCTCTCTCTGCAGGATTTCCACTCCAGTAACGCATTACACCAGCTCCATTTCATAGCTAAAGCTTAATTTGTCCATAACTTTGACAATAAACCTGATTTGTAAATATACATTAACATATCTCAGTGTGGTCAATTTATATTTACATCATAAGATTACTTGCTTAAAGAAAAAAGAGTGTTAGATTTTGATGAGAGTTTGGAGTTGCTCCTTCAAAACTAAGAAGGGCTTGCACCAAGGGTACAGATAGTACTGGTACTGCGTGGAAGGCTGTCTTCAGTCATGAATTTTGATTGGTTTCTCTGCTCTCACCTGTTGAGCAGATGCCCCAAACAACATCCTCTTCCTTCCTCCTTTTCTTGTTTGTCTATTTGGATTGCAGACACATGAAGCAAAATTTTTTAATCTAATGGCAGTGTAACACCTTGCACAACACAAACCTTTTATCTGGAAACTGAAGACCCACCTCAGATATACAAAAATGTACAGGAGTGAAGCTGCTTGGCATGATGGCTGAATGGATTACTGAATGTCCAAAGAATGAAATGTCAAGGGCTTTAAATATTGTCAGTTAATGAAGGAAACTCCTCCACTCCAAAAGTAATGCATACAGAAATGCATTAAATAGCCCTCACCTCATTAGAAGAACTCTCATGCAGCTGTCACAGTACTGTGCATCCTTGTAAAGATTATGTGGTTTTTTTTCTTCATGAATACAGAGAATTTGCTTTTAGCTCCATGTGTAATTTTAAACAATTACACATGAATAAATAAATGAAAATCAAAGACACTGTCTCTGCTTAGAAAACCAGCTTAATTTGGCACGCTTTGCTGCACACTTCTAAATGCTCAGAATCTTTCAGGCCTTGCTTAAACCAAATGCCTCCACACTGTGCAAGTAATCTTTGTAAAAAATATTAAATTTAATTTGGCACTAAGTGAGGTGTGAAATTCTTAAGCTGTCTCCTGAAAAAGGAGTCATCAGGTTCTGATAGGGGCTGCCATTCTTGTTGCCTCCAAGCAACACATTTATTTAGAAAGTAAAACTCACCAACAAACATCAAGTTAGATGGAAAATAAGTGTTGTTACAAGTCCCCCTTGCTCCCTGCAATTCACAGTATGCTTTTTCAACTGTGCTTTTGAAATCCACTCATTGCATGGCTTGCACTGATTCAGCTGAGCTATTCCTGCTTGTCCTTTTCCCAGAGCAGGCTGCTCTCCATGGTGCCTCTGCTGACTTTTGCTGCTTTGTGGATCTCCCAGAACCTGCCGAGACATTGACACTGTGCACCCTGGAAACAGAAAGTGTTCCATTTTACTGATCACTCCACCCAGTTCCTTTCAGTAGCTATCACTGGACTTTCTGTAACTGGGCAGCAGTTGTGTCCCAACCAGGACAATTTATTGAGGGGACTTGAGCTCTTCAAAGCCTTTCCTCCCTACAGCCTGAGCCTGTTGATCAAAGGAACAAGTGCTGAGTCCTGGGCACTCATTTGCTCAGTTTGTTCCCCTGGGAGGATGTCTCACAGGTGTTCAGTATGACAGTGATGCCAATTTCTTGAAACAAAAACAAAATACAAAAGAGCTCAATCAAACCCCAAAACAAATAATCCCCCAAAGATACCCACAGAAGGAAAGGGGAAGAAGTCTAACTTGTATAACAGCACACAATATCTTGCAACTATAAATGTGCAGAGCCTGGTTTTGCCTAAAATCAAGTACTTTTACAGTGTAGTATAAAAATGGAAAAAATTAGCAGTTACCAGTTATCAAATCTACCTAAACATTGGAAATCCTGAACACTGAATATTATAAACACACATTTAGAAAGGAGGCATGAAGTAGCTCAGAAGTTTTAAAGTTCTACCACTTTCAGAACAATACTTTCAGAGCAGTCAGGACTGCATTGATTAACATTTCAAATCCACGTGAGTCTCCCTGGAGTCCATGGAATCAGCTCTCCGTCTGCACATGGTTTTCTACTTACACGAACTAAGGATCTGAGGACCAGACGCTGCATTGGCATGTCCACTTCATTTCAGAAGGAGTCTGACAGTGTGGTATCACTTAAATAATGAAGCACACATCTGGCAGGAGATTGCTGAGGTTGGGTAAGTTTGTACAAGGTCAATTCATCCTCTAAGCTTCTGCATGCTGAAAATGAAGCAAGAAGTTTACATGGCAATCAGCAGAATCCACCAATTGATCTAGGGGTTTGTTTTGCAAGTTGTATGTCTTTGTAAATCAGTTTTGATTTACAATTATTTGATTTCTATAAAATAAAATAGGAGGCAGTGCTATTGTACTGCTCTGAGACATAATTTCTGAAACTTTGCAGTAGCTAATGCATATCTATTCAAAAATATGATGCTTTTCTTTTGTAAGGAAGTAGAACAACTACAATGCACCACACATGGCAAATGGAAAAGTGCATATCTCTTCACAGAAGGTCTACCCCACTACCCTGCTTTGCAAGTTATAGGCTATTCTTAACAAAAGGTGGAAAATCCTTGAAGTAAATGGAAATAATGCAGGATCAGGCTTTGAAAAATTTATTTAGTTAGAGCTTCCACTAATTTTCACAGAAGAACAATACCTGTTCAATATGAAATGTGAAATCTAGTATCCTAACACATTGTTATCAACTTGCTTTACAGAAAATGCATTGGTCCTGATAAAAAGTTTCATTTATTAAGTCTTCCTATGTTAAAAGAAATAGCTGACATTTTTATAAACTCAGTGTAACACAGAAATGAGACAAACATAATGAAAAATTACTTTTATCATTCAATAGTCCACAACATTAAAAAAACAACTTAGCGAGTACAGGTTGTAGGTTAAAGCTCAGATCTCCATGATTTTTCCCATTGTAAAAAATATACAAAGTAGCCTTTCTCCAGAGGTCATGGAAATCAGCTACCTGCATCCTAGCTCAGTGCTCTTACTGCAAGCAATCTTTTCATATGAGTCTCTAGCATTTAAAAAAAAAAAAAAACTCAAATATTTTTGCAAGTTTCCTTATTTTCCATAATTTGAGGGTACTAACTCAAACATTCTTCTTGTTGTCATTGCTTTTAATTTATTGTTGTTAATTTAATGTTGTTGTGGCTTTTTTAATGTCTCCATTTGGCAAGCATTGATTTCTCATCAATGCTCCTGTCACAGCATGGACCAGCTGCTGTGTCTCATGAAGTGACAGAGAGAGAGAAGAGGGCTCACCCTCGGATGGATGCACATACAAACTCTCATCAGCAAGATCATCACTCACTTGCTCTCTGACCCTCTCCTCCTGACAGTTTGTTCTTCTTTGGAGGGACAGTGTCAAGTCTTTACCAAGGGGAGGGGGCAGGAAACACCCTCAGAGCTCTCCCTCTGATGGCCACCCTGCCATGCCAGCAAACATCAGGGCTCCAGAGCTGAGCTCATGTGACTGGGACTGGCTCCTTCCACAGAGCAGCTCAGTGCTTCAGCCACAAGTGACGCTTTCTGGTCTTGTTGTTTCCTGGAGTCTCTTTCCCAGGCTTTTGTCTTGAAGTGATTGAAAATCTAGAGGAGAATCTTAAAAGAGAAATCTGAAAAAAGATAAATATTTTTCTTTCTTGGCTTTTCCCACCGGTCTCAGTTTTATATTGTTATTCTGTGAGAGAGGTCAGCCTCCCCTACACCCAGGATACTGTAATAGGCACTTAAACACTGTAACTTCCCATTAGAACAATGGCCTTTTCCATGAGCTGCCTTTTTCAAAGTAATCTTGGTTTTATGAATCAGTTTTTCAAAAAAGCAGAAAGTCCCTCTGATGACCATGGAAAGTTCTGATATGTTGGCACCAGTACATTATGATGCCAAAGTCACACCCCAGAAGCAAAATACAATCTGAAGTATCTCTCATCCATGGTGTGCTTGGTTGTTTATCCCAGAGAAAGCACAGAGAGCTGGTCAAGGTGTTTTTCTCCTGTGGGGCTCAAGGGCTTCCTGCATGCCTTATCACCCAAAAGACATTACTCACGCAACACGTTACCATGGAGAGGAGCCACTTCATGCTTTGCTCATGTTGCACTTCTTCCCCCTTTGTTTATGTACCTTGGAAACAAGGACATTACATTCTTCTACATGTGGAAAGCACCAAGCACATTCACTTTAGCAACACTTCTGTTTTTGTGGGGTTTTTTCTGTTCAGAGCAGCAAAGATGTACTGTCAGATCAGTTTGCGCTATTATTTCATTTCCTTCTATCCTCTTACTTGGTCAGTTGCTATTACTTTGCTTTCATAATAAACAGACAACTTCTCTTGGCAAGCTTGTTGACAGGTCCATCTCCTCTGATGTCTTTCTTCACAGACAAATTACTACTTGGATGGAGAAAAACAGGTACTATTCCTTTTTAAAAGAGGTGCTCAAATCTGGAGATCCATGCACTGACCATGTAACGCAACACAAATCCAGCAGCATTGGCACTCTGGAGCCCCATAGACCTCCTATAGTCTTGCAGCCCTGGGGACTCCCCTTTTCTGAGAGGGGTCTGGAAGCAACTTTACTTTATCAATGCCTATACTGGAATCATCATTAGCTTCGGTAATTTGCATTGGCTCCTCCACAGTGCAACCAGGGACCTGAAACTGAAAAATCAGGGATTTTGACAAATGTTTTTTCATGCTTCTGGATAGTGACCAACAATTCTTGGGTGCCCTGTCTGTGTGTTACAGTCAGCACATGAAAATCCCTGGGACAAGTTCTCAGCTCTGCAGAGTTACATGCCAACAGCCATGAGGTGACACACACCGAACAACAGATTTGTCCTGTCTGCAACAGCACCCAAAACTGCAGCAGTGCCCTGAGAATCCAGAGAAGGAGATCCTGGCTTTATACAGACACCAAGGGACTGCACCTCTACTTGACACCTTTACCTCCTGTGCCTGGCCTGTACCTCACAGCTCATCTGGTTTTGCTGGAGACTGGGCAGTCAGAGCAGCAAAACTGGGAAAAGACAGCTGAAGGGGTTATCAGGGTGATAGAGGGGCGCAGTCCCTGCCTGACAGGAATATGGGCTGAATAGCTGCTGTGACCACAGAAGCACCAGCGAATCTCATTACTCCACCTACTTCCTGAAAAGAAAAACCGGTTGCTTCTATTTCCAAAGGCTTCACTTTGGGGAAGCCAATTTTGCACCAAAGCACAGAATATGCTCACCAGCTGGCCAGTGCAAAAGGAACACTGGAGGCAATAAACACTATTTTTTTCCCGAATTAGATCTACCTGCAAGGAAGAAAACCATGTTTGAGCTGTATCAAGAGAATGAGCCCCAGTTTCCTTGGTGTCTGGTGAGATACCCTGCTCCAGCTGAGGATCTCTTCTGCATAGTGTACATGTTCAATTATGTAACTCCAAGCTTCTCTTCCCATGTTGGATCCTGCTACCCATAAATTTGAGGAGCAAGAAGATAGAGGTTGAGTATCTCACACTTGCAGCCTGTGCGAGTCAGGAGCAGGACCCAGGCATCCTTACAGCTAGGCAGAGCACTTCCCTACTGGAGAAAGTAGTGGATTTATATTGCCAAGCATGACCACACAGGAGCAATTATCTTTGGCAATCTCTAACGATAATTTTAAAATGTGCTGTTCAGTATCATCACTGAATTCAAACTGTAATTTTTTTTTTAATCCACTGTCATTCTCCTTTCTAGCTCTAATTATCTGGACTGCATCCACACCATGAAGCAGAATTGTGACAAGAAAGCAATCACCCCAGAGATTTCTCAGAAATTTGCTTTCTAATTGGGTTGAAAATGCTTCAGCTTCCTGCATTGCATTTTGCACATAACTGGATTTTCTATGATCACAATCTATGAAATGCAGAAATGCAGTATTTGATTATTTGTGTTGTCACACCACAGGATCTTATGGTGCTAGATGCTATACATAAATTTAGGCAAAAAGACAGCTCTGTTGCAAAAGAATTGAATATTTGAGGGTAAAATTGAATAAAATACTGGAGAAAGAGGTGAAGAAGATAACTTTGAAATGAATAGGTGTTGCACTGTAAGCATGATTCTGTAATTCTATTGCAAAAAAAAGAAACATCATCTGTTGGTGGAAATCTAGAACATTCCAGATTGTTATTTACAGACGTCATTTATGTTGTGTAATCTCTCTTTCCCTTATTTACTCATGGTAGAATGGAAATAATACTACATCTTCCTCGTGAAGCATGATTAAATGCTCACAGTGCTTCGCAATCACTTGTTTGACAACACGGCTGTGAAATACCATTGCTAAGGACACACTGTGTTATATGAATAGCTGATACAGTGTTGACTAAGCTCATCTTTTCTGTTTTTAAAGTTTTAACTGAGCAATGCTTAATGAAATTTGCCAGACTAACTGCTCCTGTTGTCTCTGCTGGTAATGCAAAAGCAAACGGCTGTAAGTACGGTACCCTGAAGGCAGACATTAGGAGTTTCTCTGTTGAATCCAGCAGAGAAGTTTCTTGCATCTCCGTTGAATGCCATCACGCTGTGATGAGTTAATCATTAAGTACATAGTGCTTTTAATTAACTGCCAACTCTGCTTGGGCATCTGTTCTGAAAATCACATCCGATCATGCTTTTCCCAGTCTGTGGCTATGGAGCTCTTCAATAATACAGTTGTTGCTCCATTCTCCAGCTCTCTCTGCTACCAGACAGCTCAAGTCCAGAGTGTCCTACATGAAATGAAATATAAATGAACTATCCTTCCAAGGGAATAAAAGTAAATGGGAATGAAACAAATTTATTTGCCTCAATAGGTAATAAATGCCGCTATTAAAAAGCAGATCCGGCCAATTAGCATTTTTTTCTGGAAGAAAGAAGAGGCTGGAACAGCCTTTTTACTCTTCAGTGTCATGACATAATTTTAACAAATACCCATTTAAAAAAAAAAACAAAACAAACCACTAATCCTTAACTGCAGAATATAATCCTTTCTATTTGATATGGGGCAATGAGACTAAATACAAGAGATTCTGCAAAATACTTCATTTGACTTAGAGTGAGCAAAAGATACTCAGGGTAAACATTCCCTTTCAAACACCACATTTCTCCATCTATGTAGCTCAATTTCTGTTGGCTTCAAAAAGCTTAATTTTAAGAGTATTTTAAAATGAATCACAGAATTATAGAATGGCTTGGGTTAGAAGTGACCTAAAAGATCAACCCCTTCCTCCCCCCTGCCATGGAAAGAGACACATTCCACTACCCCAGGTTGCTCCAGGCACCATCCAACCTGGCCTTGGACATTTCCAGGGATCCAGGAGCAGCCACAGTTTCTCTGGGAACCTGTGCCAGGGCCCCACTACCCTCACAGTAAAGCAAGTAATTTCTTCCTAAGATGAAATCAATATCTTTGCACCATATACTGGGGGAAAAAATTAGATTGCAAAATATCTTAGGTAGCAGATTCTGTTTTAAAGGAGATTGGGAAAAACCAACAATATTTGAGCAAGAACACAGAGTGATAATGTTTGTATGCAGGGCAACTTCTGCTGGTGCTGTGAATCATGTTGTTAACCAGGTCTAACAAGATCAGAGGATGATTGAGGCCATTTGATAGCACAAAATGAAATAAGGGCAGACACCTGGAACAGGTGGGGCACTAATTGTGTGACACTGGATTAGCAGCTTCAGACTAAGAATTTGCTGGGTTCCCCAGCCTAGGCACAGGGGACCGGACCCCTCAAGAGCTCTAGCCTACAGAAGAACAGACTGACATGCCAGGCTAACAACAGAGCAGGTGTTTTATGGCATGAGAAACAGCTGTGCCAGTGTCCACCTGCTCCATTATCCCAACTGATACAGCCAGCCAGAAAACAACAGTCTCAGCAAACACTCTGTGGTCCAGGTGAGAAGCTTGGTCATGTGTGTGGGCCATGGAGAAGTTCCTGAATTCATGGCAATGCACTGGAAAAAGCTGTCATTCTACTCAAAACCCCTTGGAGTAAAACATGGTGCTCAGGACAGAGGACCAGAGCAGAGAAATTCCCTTGCACAGCAGTGTGCACCATCTCAGACCCCCCATCTGGGAGCTGGTACTTATCACACATGAATCCCAGCTAGAAAAAAGGTAGAATTCACAGAGTGCCAATTATTTCTATAAAGAAATATATGTCAAGGAAAAGGGCACTCTTTGTCAAGTGCTGAGAACAGAGAAGAATAAACCATCACTAAGCCTTAAACTTGTGGTTCTTTCAGGAATGGAGTTAAGAAACTTGAATGAACTTTGCGACATAGAATAAAACACTACAGTTAAACAATTGCCAGTCTGCAGCAGAGAGGCTCATAACCACTACGGTTAATGTAAAAAACACTCACTGTCAGATACACATTTTACATAATAACCCTTTTTCAACAAGTTCAAAGCAATTCTCCTGTTTTCTTTAAAAAATCCACTGCAGATGTCAAGATGTGCCAGCACATAGAAAAGAGGTATTTCATAACAATATAAAAACATGAATTTCTAATTGTTTCCATACTGAACTACACTGAGGGCAGCACTTTTATATATGGAGTTCAAGGTATTCCTGGGAACAGGCTATTTTCTGATGACATCATAAGAACACTATCGCTCAGGCAACAACTTGCTACTATGGCAACCACAGCTTTTACAGATGCTGAGCACCAGAGAGGTTAAAAACACTATTTGGAGGTTTTTTAGTTAAAAGTTTGCCAATATTTGATGCAAGTAGCAATAGAGATTCCATGGCAGATGCACAGCATTTGCAGTTTTTTACTTATAACTCGAAATCTGAGAACAATCACATTTTTCTCTTCCACCCAAGGAGTTCCTGGGGTAATTGCACTTTCAGATGCATCCTTAAATGCCACTGCAAATAGAAATACACCTGATTGCTAACTTTGTGATTTGGGGGCAGCTGGAAGAAAAGGAATGCTACCTCATCCCTAAAAATTTAGAGAATTGGACGTCTGGAGTTTCAATACTCCCAGAGCAGAGACCACACAGACTGTGAAGACATTTCTTTGGGAAAGTGGATTATTTATTTTCCCTCCTGACTGCGAAGAATTATAGAATATGAGATAAAAACATCTGGTTTTGTAAACAATTGCTATCTGTTCTGAAACTACTGTCAGATGAAATCAGTCACTTACAAAACGTTTTAAAACTAAAAGCCACATGTTTCTCTTTTAGAATTTTATGCTTTTTACTAACTGCAAGCAAACCTCAGAGGTACTAGAATGTTGTCAGATTAAAGATATCAACCAGTAGCCTGCCCTCTGCAGGACATTGTACATTCTCCTAACTTTGATCACAGGTTTGTTCAGCTGGCCTTGTCCACAACCAGTACAGCAGAGGCTTCTAGTCAACATTCCCACTAAATCAGATTTTCTGAATTATAAAGTGTCATAAACATTGTTAATGGGCAGAAACCACTCTTAAGCTTGACTGAATACCAGAAGAGCATTTTTTTTAATTTTGCAGTGGCAAACCTCAACTCACTTAGATCCTTTAGTTGTACTCTCTGCCAGGCTGGAAAGCTGCTTGGGGTAGCCTGGCATGAGAAGGAAGAACAGGAGCAAAAGAGGGCTATACAGGTTTTCCCTTGAAGCTTCTTACAGTGAAACTCAACTAAAACTGCTAAAAAGGGAAATTTTAACATGCATGTTAAAAATGCAAAACCTAAGGTATACTGCTTATCATGAGTTTGCTGCCACCTTTGAACTAACTGGTCACTACTGGCAGTCTCAGAGGAATATCTTAAGCCAAATTAGAACACTTACTTGTGGGGTGGTCTCAACAGTGGGATATTGAAATGTAACATCAAGCTTTGAGATTCGCTCCTGTTCTGGGTCTGCAAGAAAGTTATTCAACTCCAGGGCAATGAAGACAACTTTCAATACAGCCACCTACTGTACTCCTGTATTTTTTTCCATATGTATCCTATTGGGTTTTTTTTACTGTTCAGGACATTTCCTTTTTAGTACAGGGGAATATTAAGGCCATTGCTGGGTTTCATTTCAGCACGTTAACCAGCAATCCTGGCTCCTATTGGCAGCAAGCACCCTCTCCATGCAATTCTCCCCCATCATCTGTGAGAAAAGAGATGTGGAAGAGGCCAATTACCTTTTGGAGAGAAGAAAATTACTTGCTTATAATTGAGTTCTCTGAGCATGGTGTCCGCTATTAGAGCCACACTCATCCTCCCATCTCCCCCTGAGAGCTGGGGTTTTATTCCTATTTAAGTTCTAATTATTATAATTAGTCTGAAAAGGATTTGGGAGTTAGGGGCTATGATATGCCATATAGACCCCTCAAGGCATCTTTTTGTACTAACTCATTATGACCAGTTCTAAACTTTACCATTTAATCTAGTCATTCAGTACCCAAGGTCACAACAGCTGAGACCCCCTGAGCATCAATCCATAGAGACTCCCACCTTCAGAGAACTACAATTAAAAGGTAAATAATTCCCTTGCTACCTTCTCTGTGAGGCAATGCTATAAGTCAGAGAACGGGATCCAACCTCAGCCTAATTACTACTTCGGCACTTCACGCAGTTGCAATGAAAAAGCTGGCAAATGCTTTTGCATTTATCCAAACAGAAACACAAGGCCAGCTACAGTTCGTTTCAAACTGGACAACACTCCGGCTTACAACAGTCAAGTCGCAAACTTTGTCTGTATCACCTGAACTCCAAGAAACCCTGAAGAGCTATGTTCCAAGGAAGCCAAATCATCATCACAACATGCAGGCCATGGAAACAGTGTTATCCACCATGCTAATTAAAGATGCAATCCTTTTCTTTGTTTACGTCATCACAAAAGTCCTATGGAATCAATACAGTACTAGTTTGAAATTATTTGAATCACTCTGTGCTTAAAACTATTTGAAACACTCAAAGCTGAATTGAAATTTGAGAAAGTACAAATTCTTAAAAATTCCAATACCCAAGTTGACAGATTCCAAGAAATTCAACAGATTTCAGTATTTTCCTGAATGGCAGCAGCCTACAGGCCTGAAAACTGTAAAGCAAAACAGTTTATTACTGGGCCAGCAGTTGGAGTCATGGATCACCAAATGGCTTGGGTTGGAAGGGACCTTAAATATCATCTCATTCCAACCCTCTGCCATGGGTGCTTCCTACTAGACCAGATTGCTCAAAGCCCTGTCCATCATGGCCTTGAACACTCCTAGGAATGGGGCAGCCCCAGTGCATAGTGTCAGTATGTGGAGAAAAAGAGTCTCAAATAACTCTATTGCTGATTTTTGTGAAAGATAAATGAATTACATCTGCAAATCAGAAAAATGCATCCACAATTCTACCAAATAAATACACTGTACAACAATGTAATACTTGCTAATTTTACATGCTCTTAACCACAAGTACAAAATTCAATGGCTGTATTGAATTCCTAGTGAAACAGTGTCTCTGTGAACCAGAATTTGGAAAGTGCAAGTAATAATGTACACCAATTTCTAGACAGAAAAATCCAAGTTAATTACATTTAAAAAATATATTGATAAATGAACTGTCTTCTAAATAAATTTTTAATAAGCAAATAACAACTTGGCACTTTATTATAAATCAATTACAACACAGCACATGAAGTGTCCACACTGGTTTGGTAGTACACACTAACATCATGCTTGAAGACTGGACAACTGTAAATTTTTGATTGCAAGCAAATGCATCTTGCAGGGAGCAGTTGTTGTATTTATTCTCATTTTCTGGAAGAACTAGGAGTGCCAATTCCTCAGCCTGAAAGCAAGCTGAATGTCTACCCTGGGACCACAGGTGTAGCAACTTCAGCACTGTTCTCAGCCATACAACGTCCTCCTAACCAGGCACACAATTAAGCACGATAGGTAATCTTTGCTCTAAAGCAGGGTCCACAAAATGAATTATCTTCCTCCCAGCCAACATTAGTATCACACTAGGGACCGATATGAAGAAGTTTGCACTGCTGCTGTCTGAGCTCTGTGTTTGCAGTGACAAATAGACTTCAATTTCTTATGTTGCTGGGTCAGAAATAGCCTTCTAATTTTCCTAAATTAAATTATAGGCTAGCGTCATTTTTGTAGCCAGGTACATTAACGACAGAAACAATATTTCAGCTGCTCCTATTTCTTCCTCTAAGAAAATAAAGTGGGGGACAACGTTGAAGGACAAAAACGGGGGAGTAGGTCAGATACTGATATTTTAGTCTGGACATGGTCTTGTAGCTCTTCAAATGGCCGAAGTCCCATCTAAGAATTGTGGCAAGACTAAAGATTAGCCCCAGCCATCATATTATTTACAGTTCCTGAAACCCAATTTTTGCTGGTGGCCATTCAGCTTTAACTACATTGTCAGAGGCACGCAGATCTCTGGGGGCATCATTCTGGGGACTAAAAGCACTTGTTTGTAACTGAGAAGGTTGTATGTCATGTACTGCTCAAAGCTTTCAAGCACCACAGACAGAAGTTAATTCCCCCCCTCTAAAATATCAGGAACAAAATAACATATTTTGTATTTACCACTGGCAGCAGCAAAACTCCACACAAGGGTGCAGGAGCCTGGGAGGTTGTGCAGTGCTCCAGGAGAGGTTGTCAGCTCTCTCATATCTCCAAGCTGCTTCCCTCCTACTGCTAAGGACACCAACTGTGAGCAATTCAAAGTCCAGTGATGAGAGTTAAAAGGTGTCCAGGCAAGAACCAAGCTGCCCTTTTCCTGGGATGTGAGGCCATGAGCCCCAGCCCCGTCAAGAGTTTCCTTTTTCCCTTTGACCACCAGTGTCAGAGAGATGCCTGCTTCTTCTGCCCAACTCTCAACCAATCCTCTGCACTTCCACCCTCTTCCCTCCTCAAGAAAGGCACAAATCCCTTCCGCCCTTCTGCCTGCTCTCATCTCATCTTCGCAAGATGCAAATCCCACTCTTCTCCCAAGACATACAGGCTTGTGCTGACACAGCCATCTCAGCCCTACCCTGATTGCTTCCATCCTTCCATTCCCCCTAAATAGCACCAAAATCATTAGCTTGGGGAGGATCTTGGACTCATTTTCCCCCACCCAGCCCAGGCTGAATGTGGCTACTGAGCCCCAGCTCTCCCGAGGGCTGTAGGGAGCACCCTGTCCATGCCTGCTCTCTGGGGCCACACACTGCCCAACATATCAGTGAGGGCCTGAAAGCAAAGGGAGAAGCTGCATGTGAAATGCCCAGCAAACACATACAACTCAAGCAGACTACAATCATAAATTAAAGGAGAAAATTAAGGTGCCAAGGCTTTGATTTGTATTCCTGTCAGCAAACTGTTAATGACATGAAAAGCTGCATTTTGTTTTTTCTCCCTTATGTAGATTTTACAGAAGGTTTTATTATAAACCAGAAGACAAACATGGAGAAAAATCTTCCTACTGAAGCTTTATAGTGTTTTTTCCCATGTATCATCCCCTCTTGTACTTAAAGGTCACCTCAACAAAACTTCACAGATTCAGTCCCAGCTCTTCTTGTGAAGTTTTAAGAGTAATTTATACCACAGAAGATTGTAAAAATACTGCCTCCCTCTAGCAGTGTGGTTAAGTTGTCATTTAATAACAAATATGTTATTTAATCTCTCCAGTCCGATATCTAGCATATCCTATAATCACTAAATGTCACAAATCTCTCCCATAAAGCTGCTCTCAGTACATTGTATCCCACAATTGTTAGTTTTTTGATCTGCCAATAGCTCTGTGAAAAGTCCATTGCTATAGATATCTACATCCCAGAGGAAGCACTTTCCTTTGAGCTACTCTGTTTCATCAAGCTATTAGATGACCTGAAGTCCCTGGGAGCACCAGATCAGTAAATCCAGACTTTTGTGTGAGTATCTTATTTCTGACATTCCACCTTCCGAGAGATGGTTGTAGGTGAATAATTCTTCTACTCTCTCAAATGATATATTGGTTTAATTTAATGCATTTCTACAAACATTCACATTTGGCACCCCACCTGCAGTGCTGCATCCAGCACTGGGACCCAGCATAAGAAGGACATGGACCTGTTGGAGAAGGTCCAGAGGAGACCACAAGGACGATCACAGGGTGGGAGCACCTCTCCCATGAGCACAGGCTGAGAGAGCTGGGATTGTTCAGCCTGCAGAAGGTTTCAGGGAGACCTTCCAGAACCTTCCAGTGCTAAATGAGGCCTACAGGAAGGATGGAGAAAGCCTTTTCATGAGGGCATGTCATCACAGGGCAAGGAACAATGGCTCTAAACTGAAAGCAGGCAGGTTTAGGTTAGTTATAAAGAAGAAATCCTTCACTTATCAGAGTGGTGAGGTTACAGGAAGTCCAGAAAAGCTGTGGCTGCTTAAAGAAAAGCATCGCTGATTGGACATGAAAGAAGCTCCACCTTCTGCTTTCAGAAGAGAGGAATATTCTACTATACATGTTCCACACCTAAAATTTAGCGAATTTTTCTCTTCTAGTCAATGAGGCTCAGCTGGGACACAAAAATTACCTGTGCAGTGACTTTGGTCCCAATCATATTTGTAACAAGTCTCCAAAGCTTGCCATTTTTAGTCTACTTTGAGCATACAGAGATTAAATATAAATCACCCTGAACATCTGAAAGCTGCTCATTTGCACAATTTTTAAAACATCCATAAAATTACTCTAAAAATGCAGGAAATGTCACTTTAATCACGGCCAGCAGCCACATGCTATTTTCTAAACACCAAACCACAGGCAGGAAAGAAAATCTGTTATGTACCTCACGGTAGTGAAAATTCTTCCATCAAAATGCTGGTTTATGGTGATTCAGCTGCAGATAAGGAGATAATACATTTATCTGACTGTATAAAGGGTGGAAAATTTATTTCCAGAAAGGATACAAAGTAGAAAAAGCATTCGCAATATAAATTTATTTTGAAAAAACTTCTATAATCTAGTATGTACACTGAAGGCTTTTATAGCCGCTCAAGTTTTCAGCGTGGAGAACACACACTGGGAACCTTTATGAGACAACACAAACAGAAATGTAGCTGATTAAATCATTCCCCTGTTCAAAATGCTTTTCTACAGTAAAGTTTTACAATCGCCCACAATTTAATTAAGCTTAATTTAATGGTTAAGCTACCGCCCCAGTTGGAGCAAGCTGGCCTTGACCTGATACACTGGCAATGCTCAGTTAATACTTTCTGTCTGGTTGCCAGGACATCGCCCCAGGGCACAGCACAGTAAAAGCAGGGTATTTCTTCTGAATTCTGTCACTATCCAACGCCCTCTCACAGATCAACCGTCATTAGATGTTTTCATACATGGCTGTTAATACTAAATTTGAGATAACAATGTTACCATTAGGTAGAACTACCACTGTTCCATTGGCAGTCACCGGCACCAGGACCTGTTTGCCTTAGCAGCCCAACTGCATTTGAAATTAGCACCCTTCTCTCCTCACCTTCATGAAATCTGGCTGGTATCAGACTGTTGTCAGAAATGTTACAGACCAGCTGGACAGTAAAAGAGATAAGACATGGACAGTCTTCAATACCAGTGAGTTATTCCAAGCATAGAGTGGAGGAAAAAAAAAAAAAAGGGTATTTTAATCTTTTCAAGGTCTAAACTGGAGGGGAAAGAAAGGAAGGGGAAAAAATTAACTAAATTTCTCATATACGTAAAATCTAATGGAAGAGAAGATCTAACAAGCCATAACATGTCTGGAATTGTTTTAATCAGAGAAATTACACTGGTTATAGCTTCAACTAACTAAAAAAATAGCTAAATCTTTTTTTTTTCTCACATATATAGACTACCACAGTAATTGCAGAATGACAACTTACTAAAAGTTGTGACAGTTGTCTCTAATTTTTCTTTAGTTTAAGAAAAATTTACAGAGTCCTTGACACTGTTAAGGAGCTTGAATGACAAGCTGATAAAACAGAAGGAAAGAAAAATGAAATTATTCCTAAAAAAACCAAGTAAACATGTACCTGTATCCACATTTCAGAAAAAAACCATGCTGCCTTGCATGTGTTTTTAAGGACAGACTATCATAAGTAAGTGCCATTTTCACAAGGACAGCGTGACAATATACAGGCTATCATTTTATTATTCCCATTATCCCATTGGGAATCAGCCTTAATCTCAACCATGCCTGCTTTTATCCCAGTTCCTAACTCCAGAGAAATGTCAAGGATGAGCAGTAACTTCTGGGTTTGAGCTGAGTCTCATCTAGAGCAGAGATAACCTGGGAAGAGTATATTCCAGCATAAACCACAACCATTTTCTTTGTGTAGTGACCATTTTGAAAGAAACCAGTTCTTCATCATCTTCCTCAGAGAACTTCACCCACTTCTAAATACATTAATATCTTAGACTCCAGCTTTCCTGTGTCTGAGGAAAGTAAAAACTAGAGAACTGAGGCTTCTCAAAGTTTGGCAGAGATGTTAGTTGTAGTCTGTTGCTCTAGCTTTCGATTCATTTCTACAAGGATAAAATTTCACCAGAAAATTGTGGGCAATATCAAAAAACAAATGCAGAAGAATAAAAATCTTTAGCCAAAAGAGTTTCTGAGACAGAGATAATTTCATTCATGGCTGAGGATGTTTGAGGGCTGTGTTCTGGTTTTCTTAAGTAGCAGATTCTGCATTCCTTGGGAAACAATGACACACTCTGGCATTTACTCCTGCAGGAGTGAATAAAAAAAAATTAAAAAAAAAAAGGAGGGGGGGGGAAATCCAGTGTATTTTTATATTTGTATATCCACCTTCTGTCTATGTAAACAGCAGCACCAAGATAAGGTGAGCAGCCCATTTATTCTGCTTTCAGTTGAAAATACCTACCAAGCTTTATATCTTACACTTAGGTTTACCTCAGCTGATACCAGTGAGGTGTTAGGTGCTGTTACAGCATATTTAAAGTATTTTAAAAGCCACCTACATTTTACACATATTGTGACCACTCAAACCATCTTAGTTTGACAACTCTGAATACGCAAAATTATTTATAACTGCAGCAAATGGTTACTAAAGAACAAAACTTTCTCTCCCCATGCTTCACACACAAACTCCTTCTCCACACCACAGACCTGCCTCAGGACCCCTCAACTGCTGACATCTAGACAGGATTTTTAGTTTACATAGGGCCTGCCTATGCTGAACTCTAAGAACACATTTCCAGTTAAAGATGTATCAATATTAGAGTAAAATCTTTAGGGGTGTGCTGGAAATAACTGTAAGAACTCCTAGTACTATAAATACCCAAACTGCAGAATTAACCTTAAACTTACAAATAAACAGCCTTTACCAGCATGGTAGTTAAGTGGTTTGACTCACAGAGAATATTAACTAAGTCCAGTCATGTAGGTAAACATTTTGGAGCCATTAGTGTTGAAACAGAGTTGGTGGATGTTTCGAAAAATGGCTTCTGCTAAAAAACAAAAAAAACCCAAAACTTTTTCATACTCACGCCTTTTCCAGACCTGACCAGAAGGAGATGGCAGACAGCAGAGAATTTGAAGGAAAGCATTTTTACATAAAATTATCTGAGAAAATAATTGTGTTAATTAAAACTGTGCAGAAGATAAAATCTTCACTTATTGGGGCAAATCCAAAGTTGTGTCCTTTGTTCCCTTCACAGCTTATAAATATTATTTTACATAAAACAGATTACAGGATTCTGTCCTTAGGACTAAGATCAAGACAGTGAGGGAAGAAAACCATTTGACCTGGGGAAATAAATTTTTTGAAAGATGTGCATTCAATTAATTTTAAATCTGTAATCTGAATTAAGTCTCTAGTTTAAAGGGAGTGTTCTGGAATTAGGAAAACATAGTATTATTCACAATTTAAAAAGTGGTCGGTCAACCTCACAACCTTGCAAAACTCAATTAATTCCTAAATATGAGACCATGACCAGTTCTTAAATAGTACATTTTCTCCCACCCCCAATTCAAGTACAATCTTGCAGCATTAGTTTCTTCTGAGAAATGAATACAAATTCCTTTCTGTTTGCATTTAGCATCAATTAAAAGGGTGGCTGCATTCAGACACTGCCAGTAAAGACCAGGATTTAAAACACAGCAATAAAAAAATAGATTAATTTAATCACAACTGTCCTGTAGTTAAAACCGCAGGAGAAGTCTGTACTTTGACCAAGCAATTAATATCTCTGTTTGGTATGGAACAAAAAAATTTTGTTCTATTTTGTTCCTATTTGATATTTCAATTCCTTGGAATGACTATCTTAAATATTTAGTTTGTAATTCTAGGACCTTCTGGAAACTGGTTAGCCTTTAAAAACAAGTCAGTGTTGGCTCTGACTCGTGTTGGCAGTGGAAAGTACTACTAGGTGCCCTCTACATGAACTGAAAGGCCAACACATCACAACTGGCCTCAGAGGAGTTCCAGTGAAACCACTTAGAGACCTTCAGCCCAGCTTGGTCAGGCTGCTGCAGCCACCAAAAGAGCAGGTTCAGACAGGGGAGATCATAACACTTATGCCATTTTTATGAGGATTGATTCAGCAGATTGAGAGACCCAATCCAATTACCCTGAATCTGAAGAGCATCCTCCCCCTGCTTTATTGACACAGTTGTTTAAACCTGAATTATAGTTTTAGAAATTATTCTTGAACAGTAAAATTCTGTCTCCATTTTAATATAATTAAGAGATACTGTCAATGGAACAGAACCTTGCCAGGAGATAATGAGCTCATGCTGACAGATAAATATTAAGGTGAAAAAAGCATTTAGTGAAAGCATATTTTTTTAATCCAGTAATTGAAATTCCTACTATACCAGCTGATCAGCATCTAAGTATAACAGACCAACAGACTGGTGAAGTGACAAAGCTGGTACCACAAATGTTTGTCAATTCATATTCTCATTGTCTTTGAAGACTGCTTGTAGCAGCCAGGAATAATGGTTTCCTCCACCCTGATGGAATGTTCCTTTGCACATGGAGGACATTCCCCTATGGAAATCTGCCAAATATCAATACAAGGTCTCCTTGCTCAGTGTTCACCATCATTCCTCTTACAGGGTCAATTCTCCTGCAGCATCTGATCTATAGTACTGTCTGTTCAATACCAGTAGGATATTTTTTAATATCCTGGAGGAAGAAAGACTCTAAGACCTACCAGTATCATGGAAAATCAGGTCTTTACATTGAATATTCAGCTCCTGTCATAAAGGACCTAGCAGATTAAAGAAAGAGATGATTCATTCCTCTATCTTCAGCCTTTTGTGCACAGCTTGCAATAGCAATATCTGCTCCTCAACTTATCAAACGTGCGGTCAAAGCAGAGGTTTGGCAAGTAAATTCTTAGACACCATATTGAGGTATTTTTGATAAATTTGGTTTTGGTTTTTAGAAAAGTGACGTGTATTTGTCGCTACACAGGTCATCTTTCAATATCTGTGTACATAGTGGATCCTACATATTAGCCACATCTACACAGACGCAAGATGGCCTAAAACACTGATGACTAAGGTCAAATAAAAAAATAAAATTAAACAAAATTGTATAAAAAGCAAATTGAGACCTGTAAGAAAAAACGTTTAAAGCACAAAGGATGACATATAACTATAAAAGTAGAACTGAACAATACTGGAATTTTGCTGTATAAGGTACACACAAAGGCAGAATAAAATATTTACCATTTGGCAGCAGTACAAAAAATGAGAGCATATAATACCGTGTGCAAGGGCACAAGCTAGAATTGGCCTTGGGTGAGTTACAGATAAAGTGAATATTTAGTAGACATTAATAGCATTGCCCTGCTTTGCAATACACTACAGCTGGCTCAGGTGCTTGGAGTTTAGGAAAAGTGTTTAAAATATTAGAAGAAATACAGAGAGGCAATAGAGGAATTAGAGGGTAAGATGTGTGAGGAGAGACTTCGGGAGCTAAACTTACATAGTCTCAAAGAGAGAAGACTCAGGGGGCCTCAATCACAGTCTATAAATACCTTCAAGGTAATAATATAAATGAAGGAAGGGAATTCTCCAGTCTCAGAAGATAGCAGGACAAGGAGCAATGGCCTGGAGCTAAGGAAGCAGGAGCGCAGGGTAGGTTCCAGGGAACAGTTCTTCACTCTGGCCTCCGCTGTGCCGGATGAATCCACTGCAGGGAGGAGGAATTGCTCTCCTTCCCCCAGCTCCCGGGCACATTGCCCACACACAGGCACACGCGGCACTCGATGCATCCCAGACTGCTCCAATCAGCCAGAGCCCCCCAGCCTGAGCAGCTCCGAGCTGTGCATCAGCATGGACAGACACCGTGCTGAGGGCTCCCACTGTCTGCATGGACCCACAGGGCTCCTCACAAACACTGAGTGATTCCAGAGTGAAGGCTTCCATTAACCCAGCACCACTTCCGTCAGCAGAGGAGGGACACTGTGTTTTACGCAGCTGTATTTCACTACACTGAGATGTTTCTGGTCTTAGAGCATTGTTACAAAGGTTGGTTTTGCACATTCTGCAAAGGGTGAATAAAGCTCAAGTCACAATATTAGCAAATGTGGTGGTTTGACTTCCCTTTATCTACTTGGTTCACTGGAGAACAAAAACCTACAACATTGCACCACTTGAACAGAATGAAACCTTGTGCCACTTATCTCCTTCTAGGAAATATCCACATCCTCAAACAGTAAAAACTTTGACTCCATTTTTTCAGGAAAATTTCTTGTCAGGAGAAAAGACTGTCCCAAGATTTTAATCTTTTGTGCTAGTTCATGACCAAATCCCAACTTCAGTTTCTCTGGCTATTTTCTTATCCTCCAATCTAACTGAAATTGTGATGGTGGTAATTCACAAGCCCCAAAGCAAAAAAAGACAGTGAGTTCTGCAGGTGCAGAGAGCTACCTGCATCCAGTAGAAGCCAAAACACTGAAAAGGAGGAAGGACTAGAGTGACTGAGACTAGAGTGACTTGAAGTTTCTGAAGTGGCTTGACTGACTGATATGGCTGATGGCAGAACAAAAGCAAAGCACAGCAAAAACTGTCATAGCAGCAGTCTCAAGTAGTGTGCAAAGGGTTCAAACCAGAAGAGTAAATCAAATCAATGCCCCTTACTCCAGTGATCCACAAAGAAGTCAATGCTGCTCTTGTACATTTAAGAATGGCTTCCAAAAAAATCAGCTAATCAGTTCCTCTTCCATGGACACTTCTAGAAAAACCCTCTCAGTTTTACTGGAGTCCCAACAAAACATTCAAACACAGAACAAAACAAAGGCTCTGACACCTCATGACATCTTGACTGTCCAATCTGTTTATGTTGCCCTTGCTCTGATCACAGGGAAGAATTTCAAACAAAGGGATGTGATGTGTATGCTGTAGGCACTAGGAATAATAATTTTATTTCACAAGCATTTCTCTGGTTCAGAAAATACCATCCCTCCTCCATCAAGCTCCCCATCTACCAAGCTAACATGTTAGCTCAGTGCCAGAGGGGGATCCAGGTTGCAGCCACCACATCGTGGTTTTGTACAGGACCAACTCATCCACCTGTAACCTGGTAAGACACATTCTTCCTTAAATCAACAGTAGAAAGTGGTCAGGAAGTTATTTGGATTTGCATCAAGCTGGCTTTTCAAGTTTCTCTACATTTTCTGATTCAATATGTACTGAAATTGTGCTTTACATTTGCAACCTTCCTGGGAGCTTGCATCTTGCCTCAGCCCAAGAGCCACCATGCCTGTTAGCACAGATTTATGTCTGAAACCACCTAAGCTGTTATTAACATCAGACAACTTAATTACAGTTGGACACTTCACATATGGTGCTTGGCACCTCTAGAAAACACAGACCTCTCAGCAGGGCATTGACATATGTGTAAAAACTCCACAGACAGACTGTCCTGAAATGGTAACCTGTGAAAGACTCATTGCCTTGTTAAACATAATCACCTCCTTCAAAAAGGAAGTCAGAAGAGAACTCCTGTACAGAGATAGATTCGTTTTAAAAGGTGGTGTTTGAGCTACTGTATCCCCCAAGAAAATACTGTTATTATACCAAAAAAATATATTTGAGCTGCTGTTAAGACAAATATGTTTGTATGTTTCAAAAACTGCTTTCTAGATTCATAATTGCACATACATAGCAGTATCAGCTCCAGTGAGGGCTTCACAGCTCCTATTTGCATCTGCAAGTTAGATCTTAAATGTACTAAAGCATATATTTGTGTAAGCTACCATACCACATATTGACTGAAAGGCTAGGCAGCTTTGTAAATACACACTGAAAAAATTATCTGTCTTATTTATATGTTGTCAAGAGACTGGAACCACTTCTGGGTACATAAGATACATTTTTAAAACTATCTAATTATGTACAATATTTAACTTGAAAGACCTGTAGCCATTTTGGCCTCTTAGGAAAAAGAGCATACATGTTTTATAACTCTAAAATAATGATTTCTAATAGAATATTAGAAAGTATTTCAGCCTTAAAAATTACAGGGTCCAAATTAGTCTACATCAAGCAAAGCATACATGGCCTCTATAAGAGCTTAGCTGGTGACATTAGTTTTCACTGTGAATCACTTCTGTAGCAGCAATTCTTTCCCTGCAACATCTTTGTTCTCTTCTAAAGGTAGCAAGTAAAGCAAAGTAACTTTTGCTTTATATATCCAAAAGCAGGGGAAGAAAATCTCCATTTGGTATCTATCAGAACACAGTACCAGTGACCACAGTTAACATTTACGCTCAGCAAGCGCTGAAGCTTTTCATTATGCACAGAACTCATAACTAAGTTGTAGCTCTTAACAAAGGGCAATTTTATTTTTTTCACATACCAACCACTGAATACTTGTCTGTCCTAAGTAGCTGTTCTGGAAAAAAGAAAGCAAGAGAACAAGCAAGCCTTTTAAAGTGAAAAACATTGACCCATTATTAGAGTTCTTTGTTTTATCATTATGCAATCCTACTTCCTAGCAGCAAGGATCCAGAGGCTATCGAATGATGCAAACTGATGCAAAACTATGTCACTGTCCTTTGACATCCATTTCTATCCATCCTCCTCCTGGAGTGGTATCCTCTGTGCATCCAGATTGGATTTTTACTTATGACATACTTTTAAATTGACATCTATAGTCAGAGGGTATCTGTATCTACTCTCTACAGTAGAAGGGCACATTTCTCAAAACTGAGGGAGGCAAAAAAAGCCCAAAAAAACAAAAGAGAGGAACAAAATGAGAGAAAAGGGAGACACGGAGAAAAAGAATATGGCCCAGTAAGTACTGAGGGAATCTCAAGCTCTGGAGACATGCATTCAACTCTCTGCTCTGCCAAATTCCCTGCATAATGTGAGGAAATCAATTAGTACCTTATCTGTGAAATGGGGATACTCAATTACACACAAGGGGATTATGAAACTAAATAAATAGTCACAAATTTCAAGTGATTTAGTCAGTACAGAAGTAAAAGACAAACAGTACCAAGAGAGAAACATATTAAGATTTCTACTCTACACACACACGCACAGCGAAATTATTCCAATGATTCTTCCCCCTGCAACAGAAACAAACTATACTACACCACCAGTTTCAACTCCCATTTCCAGTGGTCCAGAAAGCAGCTCTCACACTGTGTCCCAAATGTCCTGCACCTCCAGGATGGGTATCAGCATCACCCAGTTTGAACATGGACAAGAGTAGCTTACCCAACCAAGAAACTACAGCAATGTTTCCTTCCTTGCAAACTTCACCAGAAATGAAGAGAAGCTGTCATCTCCTCAGCTTTCTAGGCATGAATGAGTCTGCAGCTCCAACTGGTGAAAGCTGGAAGATTACCTCTGAAAGTGCTTGCAAGTGAGGACAAATTTAACCAAAGACTGCAATCTGACCTGGAGAATTACTGAGCTGCAGGTTAGACTCTTGTTTCTGCACAAGTAAAACATCTCAAAGATTCAGAGTGAAAAAAATAGGTATAACTGCTGTCATTAACAACTAATGAGTTCCTAACAGTGAGCACTAAGTGTCACATGAGCTACTGTATTTTGCTTCTGGAGTTAGCCTGAGAACCAACCCACACAGTGCCATGTGCTGCTGCTGGCAAATGATCTTTTAATGGCAACAGCTATATGGGGTTGCTTCCATTCAGCTGCTGCATTGCAAGATGATGATAAATGATAATGAGAAATTATTACAACTATCAGACATATTAGTAAATATTCCTACTGCTTGGTATTATAAATCTAGAGAAGTCTTTGAGACTCATGATGTCAAATCACATGATGCACTCCACACAGTTAATTTTACATTTGATACTGTGAATCTTGGAAGCAAATTTAGCACTACTGGAACACGAATACATTAATTCTTTAGAATGTCATAACAATATTTGAGTTATCAATGAAGGAACTTTAAACATATGACACAGTACTATCTTGACAGCAAAAATAATTGAGGATTGGTGCAGTGTGCCAGCTTTTCTTTCAAGAAATTTTTGCCCTCTAGTTCTGTCACTCCCCCTGTGACAGCAGAAGCACACCTGTACTTTCAGTGAGAGCTTTTGAAATCTTAGAAACACTGAATAATGTAGGTTAGAATGGAACCCTAAAGAACATCTAGTGGGAGACAAAAAGCAAGCACATGAGCTCCTGTAACAGTTAAACTAAAAACACCAAACCAACCACTTTCTGAACCCTTCCCAGCTCACGAATCTCAGGAAGGCACGGTGCTGACCTGGCCTGGTCAGCGATGCTTCCGGCTGCAGCAGAGCCACGGAGAGGGAGCTCTGGCTCTGTGCTTGCCCAACCTCTGCTCACACCCTGGGCTCTTGGGGCACACGTGGGATGCAGTGAGAACACTTTCCAGATGGCTGAAAATTGTTTCCCTTAATAGTGTTGTCACTATGGTCTGAAATCTAAGGAGCCTCTGTACAGGATTTTTACCTGCCAAGAAAGGGCACTTATTAGAAAGAAATCAAGGAATTATGGTTTGGGTATTTTGAGAGGTTTTTTTTTTAAGATGTCAAATATTCTGTTGATAAAATGTTTCCCTTTTTATTTGTGGAGCTTATTTCATTTTCTTTTTTTTCTTTTTCTTCTATTTTTCTCTCAGCTAGTAAGCCTTACAGGCTTTTGGACTTTTTTAGTGATCCTACTCATATTAAAACAATATAAAAATATAATCCAGAATTTTCAAGCACCAATAATTCAATACAGGCATATTAATAAGTTACCTTTTTCTCCAAATACTGCTGAGCATGCCGTAGGCAGTCATCAACTTGAAATTATTTTTATTAAAGAAGGATGTGTGTGCCTACAGCACACAACTCAAGAAATGTCTCTAATGAGGCAATATGAAACCATTTAGTGACAACTATGTTTGAAAAAGCAAAGCAAAAATTAAAAACTACTTGCAAGACACTTTCTTGCATTTTCTTGAATGCAGATACCTGGACCTATCTCAGAGCAGTATTAACACTACCTGAGTCAAAAACAACACGACTCTCTGCTCAAAGACCAGTATGACTCTGTAGAGCTTAAATTCTCTCAACTAGCATTTGCTGTCATTAGATCAGCTTTTAATTATCTGAACTTATGACAACAGCTTATTAAATGAATTCACATATCTTTTGAGCCTTAAAAGAAACTCATGTTTTGACTGCTCTGTTATTTTCAGAGTGATCACCTCTCAGGCCATTACTACAGGCCTTTGTAATCATTCCTTTAATCAGAAGGTAAAGCTGATATGTATTTGGAAAATACTATTCTTACAAACTAAATTTTCAGCAGGTTTTCAAACTGTAATAATTATTGAAAAAAGATAATGTTCCCTTAGACTGGGATATGATATAACTAGACAAAATTGAAACACTTTTTGTTAGACTGTTTTCCATTTAACCCATGCATTTAAAAATAATAGTTCTTGGAATTGTAACAAATTTGCAATTGGAAAAAATTTGGAACTTGTTTATACCTCTTCCCCCCCCAGTAAAAAAACCCAACCAAACAACAACCATCACCAAAAACATATGGGTTTGTGTAAATTTTCAAGTTCAACAAAACTTGCATTTTTCCATGTAATACAGTTTTGATGAAAATCATCTTGCAGGGAACAATTCAGGAAAGCTAAGGAGTACACAAGGGCAAATAGTCAAACTGAGCCATCCCTCTGTACACAGTGCTTCATAATATCTCAAAGTTTTTATAAACTCATTCTGGTCATAATCAAAATCCTCTAAGCCAAAGACTTACTTTGTGAAGGTGCTTTATTCAAATTTCAATGCCCACTATAAGCCATAAGTGAGGTTTGTGGTGTGTTAATGCTTCTATAATATTTGCATTGTTCTCAAAAATCTCACTCTATCAAAGGATAATTTATCCTGCCTGAAAGATTAGACAGTTTTTCAAGTTTAAATATTTTTATACGATTTCCCAAATCCCACCTACCCTTTCCCTCAGTCTAGTTATTTTCCTGCTAGCATACCATCCATCATTTAATTACTTATTGCTTCTCTTAGAGTTGATTACACCCACCCTGCCACTGCCCACCCATAAAATTACTGATGCTGCTTGATATACATGGCAGTTGCCTCTGCAAATCAACATTAGTTCCTTCTGTCCTACTTCCTCTTCTGCTTTCAAATTTTTCTCCTGGCCATGGGTTACAACCACCTGGCATTTCACAGATCTTTGCTGTTACAAAGAGCAACTCCAATTCCAACTGCTATCAATTATCTATTCAAAGGCAAACTAAAACTTTACACACCACTGATGCATTTACTTAGATCTAAAGCAGAAGTGGTCAACTTTGACCCTTAGGAGAGACATTGGTGTCATTTCTAGTTTGGAAACCTAAAATCTTAATGAAAAGCAGCTTTGCCTACACTGTTGTACCCACTGCAATTAACAGTTCGTAAGCAATTTCATTATATAAACAACACCAAAAAACTTCGATTTTCATTGCAATTTTGTTGGGTTTGCATGGCAAGGTCAAAAGAGACCAGTTAAATACTGGCATGGAAACTGTCTCTGTGAGAAATGCTGAGTACTGCAGTGTGAAATCATTTTACTCAGCCTAGCCAGAACTGAAATCATAGCCTCCACAGCCCTCCAGCAAAGTGGGAAAAGGGTTAAGTTTACACAAGTTGTACAGTGCAGGAAGGTAGTGCTGAAGGGAAAAGAAGGATCTCATAAAATCCCCATACACAAAGCTTCACGAAATAGCTTCTCTGCAGAGATTCACAGCAAATTCACAGCACCAGACAGCATTAAATGGTCTAAATATTAGTTCACATGGAGGTGTGAAAGCCATAACTAAACCTTAACTTAGCCATAACTCCATTTCTCAGCCTTTTATGATGTCCTCAAACAGAAAACCCATTCCACATTTTTCAGAAGAACACAGTGTGCACTGAGAAAGGTCCTCAGATTGGTATTACAATTAATAGGAAAAGCTAAAAGCCATGCAGGCCATTAACAAAAATTAGAAAAGAAGAATGGCATTTAGCAAGATCTAAAAAAAAAAAAAAAAACCAAAACTTTTTATACAGAACTCACAAGTATACAACACCCACTTCCACTTTGCTACAGGAATTCAGCCACACCTCTTCCCCTGTAGTTCTCTCTAAAACATCAGGGGTGAACACAAAAGAAAAAAACTGAAATATTTAGGCCCAGAAAAAATGATGCCATATAGAAACAAGCATAACCATGAGTGCAATGTTAACTTAGACCTGGTGAAAGAGGCAGAACAGACTGACAGCAACGTGCAGCTCCATTCAGGATGGGGAAGACCCCAATAGAACCTGCCCTTCATCCCTGTGTTGGAAACACTGATACAGTTCAGGCACTCCCTGACCCGTGTCACAACAGAGCAAGCTACTTACAAATATTTGAGAACTCACGAGTGTAATAAACTTACCAACTGCACTTATGGAAACACAAAATAAATTAGTTTTACATGAGGGGGCATTAAAGCCAATGTGAATCATACTTAGCTGTATAGGAGGCATAGAGCTATAAATACCTAAACTTGAAGAAGGGTATAAAAATATGCATATTTGGAGAAATGAATGAGAATTAAGCCCCTACCAGAGGAATAATAAAGAACTGAAACTGATTATTTTGGATGCTCAGTCTCAACTCAGCTCTTTATGCAGCTAGAGAAGCTGGAGCACAGGAACTCCTAAACATCACACACCTGAAGCCTGTTCCTATATCATTCTAACCTCGCTCATCTGCTGGTTTAAGACAAGAATGGGCTGGCCTTGCTGCACTCCAAAACCTGCCTACAGAAAGTGCCTGCATTTAGTCTACAGGCAAGAAAAGGCCTTTGGGACCTAACCCAGCCTGGTGTGGGGGCATACCAAGGATGACAAAGAGCTCACGGTGTCACCAGAGCAGTCACCACATGTCCCCTAACTCCAGGCTACCCCAGCAGCTCTGTGCCAGCTCAGCCCCCTGCAGCCATGGGACAGAGCTCCAGGGAGCTCCACCTCACTGAGCTTTTGCTGTGATGGGGAGTCCATGCAAAGGTGGAAACCAAAATGTTTACCAAAACCCACTCCAGGAGTCACACCACAACAGGCACTGGTGTAACAGCCCGAAACTCTTTAACAATCACTACGAGCCTTGAACGCAAATCTACCTCAACTAACACCAGAGCAGAAATATGATGGAAATGCCCAACTTGAACTGTGTACACATACAGGCTGTCAGGGCTTCCTTTCTAATTATTCTCCTTGTTCTCATTAGCTGGTGCACTGCTACTACCTTGCACAACAAAACCACAGGAGCTTGTGATAATTAAGTTTTTCTAGGAAGTGTTTGAGTCCACAAACAAAAGCCAATTCAACATTGTTTTTCTAAGCTGAAGAAACTGTTGATGTTTATTTGAATCAGAAACGTTAAAAAGTTAGAACACCACAACCATTTGCATTAAAATTCAATCTTCACAAAAGACAAAAAACACAACCTGTCTGCAAACTTCCCAAAAGTACTTTCTTCATTTCATTCTTTATTAAGATATAGTGATTAGTTTGTGCTGTAGAGCTGAGTATTTTAAAGAAATGTGATTAGATTGCACCTAGATGCATATATATAATTTATATTCTTTAGGCTTTGATCTTTTGCAAAGAGTTTCAGAGATTTTTTATAAATCTTTTCCCTGCAGTTACTATTTCAGTTGTTTCTTTATATCACCAGCAGATGGGGCTCACTTATAGCTGAAATCACTGGACATTACACAATTTTATATTACAGACACAAATTATGTTGTACACACACATATTTCTACTGCATGCACATTCATTTTCACAGTATATTTGCACACTTTTCATCTAATGAGAAAAATCTATATTTTTAATTTAGTGATACAACTGGTTATGGATTTTTTAATGTTATTTTTAATAACTGCATTAATCTCAGAACTACTTTTACGTTGTAAGCCCAGTTTAGATCAAGATGATAGTAGCTAGAAGAGGGGATCTATTGCTAGATAATTAGAATGCCAGCTTTCTAACTAGTTACAGATTCGTGGGAGCTCTGATGGGGACTATTTCATTACATGCCTTAGAATCACAGAATGCTTTAAAGCCTGCTGCATCTAGTTCCAGTGTAATCAACAGCAGCAAAATCAAATGCAATGCTTTTGGGCAGTACTTCAATCTAATAACAAACCTCCAATATTGTTTTGATGTACCAACATGCTTCCCTCCCCTTTTATTTTTTTTTTTAAAGTCAAAAAAGGAAGAGTGAAACCTCTTGCTGTATAGCCTGGAAATTCAGTCAGGGAAATGCCCTATTTTTATCACCTACTTTCTCTCTTTCTGAAGGCTTTCCTCGCTACAGTATTTTCTCCCCCCTTCCCAGTTATACATGAGCAGTAATTCCCCTAGAAAATAACTGAGCTTCCATTTTAGCTATTCAAATTTCTCAGGACGGATTTTGTGAGTGCAGAAGGGCTCTAGCCTGTTCTCTCAGTCCAAGTAAGCAGCCCTGGGAACTCTCTGGTTGATGTCAATCAGAAGCAAACTGCTTAGGTTAAGCAGCAGCAGGGACCCTCAACTGCCTATTTGATAGCAAGATGCCATAATGGAAGACAAATAAAGGAGATAAGAATTGCAAAATGCAAGAGAATAACTTTGAATCCATCAGATGCTCAGCACCACAGTGGTGAGAAAATAAAGCCAAAATTAAAACAAATGCAAACCTTTTTCATTATTCATATTTAGAGCCATAGACAATATATAAAAAAATTCTGTGACTTCATCTTTGAAGACTCCAGGGGGCTTATCAGACCTGGCTTCTGCACAGGCTAATCCTAATTCTGCATTAAAACCTGTATCTCAAACAAGAGCACCTCTAACTACATGGTTTGGCAGCACCCACTTGATTTACATGGTACCTCCTGCTGTAGTGCTCCATCAATATTTTTCAACAAACAAAATCACAAGAGTATCTTTTCAGACAAGGAAATTTCAGACAGCAATTGATTAGCTTTCAAGACTCATCTGATTTTAAATAAAGCCTGTATACAGAAAAGTCTTTTGCACATCACCAATACATAGTGACAAAAATCAGCCTAAACAACAAATGCTGTGATTTGCCAGTTCATTTCTCTAAATGGGTGCCTGAACTGAAAATCCCTCAGGCCTAAGACAGAACTCAACAGAAATATACAGAGTTTGAGTTTGCAAATCACATCACTGGTTAAGGAGACTGAAAAGCTAATATTGCAAATAATTAGGTATTTTAAAAATAGTAGCCTGCTTCTGCAATATTTTCTTTTAGTAGATGCTGAATTTAACCCTGACATTTTGAATTTAATTTCACACTAACATACTTCTGAGATAATCTCTGAAACTCTAAGTTAGGAAAACATAAACACTGTGGAAAACACCTTAAGACTTCATGGTGATGCTTCCTAATTTTTGCCCTTCACAAAACATTGTTAGAGTTGCCATGCTTTTAGGGATCCTTATTTCCTTGATACTGGAGAGACTTTTCTGGCTGCTGATCTAGGAGGGAGGTGAAGCAGTTTTCCTGGGCAGCCACTGATCCGTGGCTGTAGTCCCACCTACAGGTGGGACTGTACAGCCCCAAAGAGGAGGAACAGGGACACAGTGGCCCAAAGACACCAGGGAGAGGAAGTGGACAACTAAACAGGCACAATCTGTCACAAACATAACCCACTCTCAGTCTTCGGCTACAACTACAGCTGAGCAGAGGAGTGAAAATGGAAAATGAGTAAAAAAACTCCTTAGAGAGAAAAGAAAGGAACTAAAGTCTGATCATCCAAAAGATAGGAGTAGAAAGGAAGGAAAGGATTTACCTCCTGTTTAGCCATCTCTCCCAGAAGCCTGAAGTAGTGAACACAGCTACTTTCAAACAAAAAAAACAAACAAGAGCAACAAAGTGCTGGGACTTGTGTGAACAAGTAACAGACATCATCATGTACAGTGCTGAAAGATGTTTAGAAGCTTCAGGTCACCTGGATTGTATTTGCTTTTTAGATGTTTATATGACCAAACTCCAGCTTTAAAAATTGTCCAGGTTCTTCCACTATATGACCAGTATATGGTTTTGTAGGGTAATGTTTGTGCTAACATTGACTCACAAATACTCTGTCCCAAGAAATCCGGGGTGAGGAACAGAAGGATTTTAAAAGAGAAATATGGTCAAAAGTTCCTGCATAATTCCTTGAGAGGCCAATGTCCATCACATTTCAACTCAGCACAGACATATGGTTAAAAAAGCTTAACAGTGACTGTCTTTCACTGGCAGCACCATTTTAATTAATACATTGTTATTAGAATGGATTAGGATGGAAAAAACAGTTATCCTGCAGCCAGAACAAGAGCAGATAGAGAAAGCTGAGCACAACCAGTATTTAATATTCAAAACTGAAACTAGCACCAAAACAGCTGCTATTGAGCAACTTGAGAAGTTGGATGAACTCACTCCACTGAACACTTTCAGTTCACAGCTCAGCTGATTTACTTGACTTCAACCACTGAATCCAGCAGCAGAAATACATTATTTCCTTTTATGCTCTAGATTAGCACAAAACAGACCCAAATGTACATCCTTGAAACACAGTTTTTGGTGTGTTACTGGAATATGCCTAAATGGGGATCAGATACAATTACTCACATTTTTCATGACATATATTACAAGCACGTTTTTCAGCTTTTTCATGCTGATTCTATTGGTTCCTTAACCCTATGAACAACCTCCTGTAAACAATCAGAACCATTGCATACAGTGCAATCTGTCACAAATTTTTGTTTCACATATGCATGACCAAGACATTATTTCTGTCTCTAAAGACTGCAGAGTCCTGGTAGACTGGGTGAGGTCCAGACAGCCCCATCTGTGACTTTCAGAGTAAGGCTTGTGACCCAAATGCATCTGAAAATGTGTTGTCTTCTGCTGTAACAGCCCTTTGGTCAGGTGACCACCAGGAAAACATTAGGACACTGCTGCAATAGTTTTACATTGCATTCATAATTTGGCAGTTAAAGCTTTGACATAAATCTTCTATTTTGTTCATTGTGGCTCCAAAGTGAAGAAGAGTTTTGGCACATCAAATAAACATTAGTAGAGTGACCTTGAACATTCACTTATTCTTACTGTACACCAGCCACTATAGAGAAACATATTTAAACATAAAGCCCTTCCCTGAAGAGCTTACATTTGAATGCTTGACAAGACCATGACGAGCAGTAGGAAGGCAGAGGGATCCACACTGAGAAAAGGAAGAGTCACTGTAATAGGATCACAAGACAACTTCACTTAGCAAGGGTACAGTTTGCAGGTTTGTGAGCTTTCCAAGAACTAATTGCTGCTCTTGTGGGTGAAAAAAATAAAAGTGAACATTTAGCAGTTTTAAATGGGGCTGAATAAATGTGGAGGAAGAAATAATGTTTGATGCAAAGTGTGAAAAGAAAAAGGTCTCAAGGCTCATATAATTTACAGAGAAGGCAAACAAGAATTGACAGGTCACAGAGATAGGCCAGGGCAGACACGTAAGCAGTTCTGGAGAAGCAAGAACAAGCTTCAGCATTTGTCTTGAAGAAAAATTTGAAAGGGTGAGGAAAAAAAGGGTAAAAAGTTAATTTCGAGGCAGCATAATAAAACATTGAAAAGGCAAGTACTGAAATGTGGCATTTGTACTGAGCACACTTGGTTGTCAATGCAAATGCCATAAAGTTTAACATTTTAGTTTGAACAGATGCTTAATTGTATGCACTTAATGAACCATCATAAACCAGGAAGATTCCTGATATGGTTGTAAGCAGTGTGTTACACTGCATAATGGCAGGGACAGATAAAGGAATCTCAACCTGATTACAGTGAATGGGGTATGGCAGACACAAATAACGGGAGCTGATAAGGTCCTGGTTTTTAAAAAGCCTTTAAAAGTTTAAGCAGGCAAAATCATTTTGTCTGGAAATGACAGTGAAGGTCCTACAGTACAAAAGGCAGCACTGGCCTTCACCAAAGCAAGAAATGGGCACTGTGTTACCTCTAATGCAGTCCAGGGGTAGTTATGGCACAACAGAGTGGTGCAGAAAAGAAGTAACCCTAGAAAAAATTCCCTAATGATGAAGAAATTATTTTTATTTCTGGCCCTTTCACAATGTGAGTCATAAAAAAAGCTAATGATACTTACAGAGAGTACTGGAAGATTCTCAGAAAAATACCCCTTATCACAGATTACATCAAGTTCTTTTCATTTACAGAAGAAATTGGCGGCACAAAACTCTTTCATTACTGCAAAGTGTCCTTAGTGTCCTCTGAAAATTTCACATTCAAATGTAATGAGAAAAAGTATGCACTTTGGTTTTACCCGTTTCACATACTTATCCCTATCAACTTTTGGAACAGTTTGTTAAAGATCATATCTAAAGAAAAATTTTTAAGGGCTCAGAGGCTTGTGTCATTATGGACTGCAGCACCAAGAGAAAGCAAGTGTACAAACAGGCATAGCCCTTATCTGCAACTGCTCCTTCAATAAGGAGCCATCAAGCAGCTAAAACACAGCAAAGAAAGATGTTTTAAAAGTGTGGAAGGAAAAACAAAAAAGCCAATAGCTACTGCAAACAAGAAAATAATGGAAAACACAAGATCAGCTGCTATCAGTGTATGAAAAACTAGGTACTTGAAAGTCTCAGGAGACTTGAGCCACTGTGCATCACAATACTATTAATCTCTGGGAACAAGATGTTAATAAAGTTTCAAGGGCAATGGATGAGTAAAGGCATCACTGGCTTATTCTTTTCCAAAGTTGTTTGCACTGGTGAAGTCTAAACCTATTCTAGGAGTTCTTGCCATGGCACAGACAGAAAGGCACCTGCCTCCTCTGTACCTCCCCCAGCACAGCTTGTTCTCTCCTCACTCCTCCACAGCCACGAGCCTCCACATACAGTGCTGCTCAGGTGCTTTGCTAGGGAGATCTCAGTGGCCAGACAGGAGAAGAAAGAGTGCAGTTAAGGGGGGACACCAAACACAGCAGTCCCAAAGGCTCCTCTGGCCCTCAAAAGTATGCGGGCAACCGGTGGGCTCTGCTCAGCAGTCCTTTTCCTTCCTCTGCTAAAGGACATGCCATGCCAGGACTCCCAGTTCTGGGGCAGGAGGATGCACAAGGAGCCAATCTATGGTGTTATAGAGCAATGTTAAAGCTGAAAAGTCAACTTACAGGTTTCCAGGACCAGCAGCTATTACTTTTGGTGTCACCTAGATGATGTTGTGATATCAATATATTGCAAATTGCTGCATGAGGACATGCACAGCACCTCTGGGCTCGATCAGCAAGACCTTGATTTTTCCAACCTCTGTAACAGAAAGTATTAGATTTGTATCATGAACAGAAGCACATTATGAATAACTACATTAATTATCTGAAGAGAAGTTAATCGAAAGGTTACACACTACGCTCTCACTGACATTGTTTAATCTTTATGTGCAACATGCATACTAAACAAATCTACAGCTCCCACACCAAACAGCCAGAAATCCTGAACTCTAAAGACAAGACTGCTGAAGTAGGATAATTTCTCATACTTGAGGTTTAGCATCTGTGCATTTTCTGAAATCTTCTATTCTTTTTTTTTCTTTCTTTTTTTAAAGCATCCAGCTATGGAAACACAGTTTGTCAAAGGGCTATTGATCTGTATGTACACCCCTCCTCCCACTTAAATGAGCTGCAAGGGGGAGCTGGGGTGCCTGTTAAACCTAACACATCTATTTAAAGGTAGCTTGTGACACGCACTTGAAGAAGGGCTGCTCTGCATGTTCCCCGGCCCGCAGCTCCTTGATGCTCCCGGCCATGCTGCAGGAGGCATCCAATCAGAGCGGCTGCCACTGAGGCCAGGGAGGCGGCCGGGAGTTTGATTTTCTATTCCAGCGGCAGTGCAGGGGATGTAAGGCAGCGAGTGTGTATGGCACGAATAATGAGTTGTACTAATTCACAGAAATTCACTTTTTTTGCTGTCACACACTGCTCCTTTTTCTATAGACCAAGACTTTGAAAGTTCATTTTTATGTGTCATTTACTTCCCCAGGGTGTAGAGCCTGCTAAAAATATCACCATTTCTTCTCCTCTGATAATAGATTATTTATGCAAAGGAAGAATAATTATTCTTGACATACTGGAAGGCTCCCCCTGCTCCCCCCCAGCAACCCCCAGCTAAGGTAGTTTCAAATGATACCTTTATGAAATACAGCAAAGGTCAATATTGTCAGCTAAAGCTCAACATTGAACATGAGTCTTCCGAACTCAGGATGTTGGAAGGCTTGTTAAAGGAAGAAAATTATTTTGCAGTTGCACAGGACATTTGATGTGAAAGCATGAAGAGAACACGACTGGGACAATGAGGTTTCTGTAACCAGTTACCCCATTCAACCCTGAAGAAAATGAAGTAAGATCTGTGTGGTGTAGAAATACAGTAGCAATTAAATCAGGCAGAAATATATGTGGGGGAAATCCTGACAACTGGCATCAAGAGGTTAACTCTTCTTTTCTTTTTAATCAGTAACTAGTTCTGTCATCTTTTGGTTCAGTGCAAAATCTCCCCAGAGAAGCACCTCCATTCTTTGAATGTCCATAAGGCAATTAGGTTTTACATTTTTAAAACTGAAGGGTTTTGCAGGATGAGCCAATTTATATGTTTCCATAATAAGAAAAGACTCAGGGCTACTGAAGTATCTATTTCAAAATGGCTTAGGTGGTGCATTATTGAATCCTACAAAGCCAAGGGGCTTCCAGGTCCCAGAGTCTTTAACAGTTGTTTTGAAAGAACTACCTGGGCAGAATACAGAACATCTTCATTTTTGGAAACCTGTAAAGCAGCCATTTGCTGTTTGGAGCTCCTTCAACATGGGCAGTACAGAGCACAGTAAAGGGAGGCCCTGGCTTGAACACAGACACCCAGAGGTAGAAAGGGGCTCCCACAGCACTGGGTGGCTATGTTTCTTTGCTCAAGAGATTTTTTTTATTGTCTCAATAAATGCTGGTTGAGTCCCAGTCATAAAAAACAATTGGGTGGATATAGCTGTGAGCAAAAATGGGTGATAGCTTTCAGACTGGAATAGTGTAACAGCTCTATCTACCAATTAAAGCCATTCAGTGAACAAATCTGATGATTAACTGGATATGTAATTAAGCCTTTATTATTAGTCTAATTGGATGGTTAGGGGAATTATTAAAGCTGTTAAGATTCTGTGTAGCAAGCTGACTGTGCAGTACAGGCAATATGAAATTCAGCTCATTATAAGCAAGGCCAAATGAACATATTTGAGTGGAAATTTGAGACAGCTGCATCCAAGTCTTTCAAAACAAACCCAAACAAACCTTAAAGTCATGAGTTCAGCTCAGCAGAGATACAATGCCCCACTCAAACATGCATGGCAACAAGCCAAGCACAGACCCATTTCCAGGAGGCTAAGGAGAGGGGAGATCTTCTACTGTGATGCTGGCTAAGACATCTTCCCTTACCTCAACTCCCACTCCCTTCATTCCTGACACCAGGATAAGGAGGAAGCTTTGCAACAGAGGCACCTGACCAGCCAGGCAACTGGACTACAACTCCTGAAGTGTTATGAGGAACAGAAAGACTGAAGGATTCCTGAAGGAAGCTGGTGCTCCAAAATCTGGTCTTGGGAACTTAAAAGAATCAGAGGGAAGGAATGTGCAGAACACTGAGTAGCAAAACACTGAGTTTTCTGTGATCACTTAATCCTTGTTCCACCTCTCCCAGGTCAAAGTCTGGACTCAGCAACAGTAACGTGCCAAGTTGAGAATTGAGAACCAGGCCTTTCATGTCTGTCACCAACTGCAAAAGTCACTCATCCTCGCCTATCCTTACCAAAAAAAAAAATTATTAACAAAGAAACTAATAAGGAAATTGCCAGGCTTACCGGGTGACTGAGGAGGTCATTTACATAGCATGAAGGCAAGAGGAATGATGGTTTTTGAAGAGTTACCTCCATTGGCAGGCACAGCTTGTTCCAAGAAAAGCCCCTCAGTCCTGTGCATCAGCAGCCCAAACATACAGCAACATTCTAAAGACAACAGAGATATAGACACCTTTTCTGCCTGGAATTAATGTCAGTGGAGAACCCCACTACCACACTCCAGTTGCAATCAAACTTTTAAAACTGCCAAAAGCAAGATGACACATGATCACAATGCTGTTGCACGCATACAGAATATATCTAACTCTCTGTGGAAACCAGCGATAGATCTGATATGCTTGAACACTCTGGATAAGATAAACCTTGTAGGTGACTGTAAAAATGATACAAAATGTTACAGAACTCACAGTGTGTGTTTTGAGTCTGATTTAAGTTCCACTATTACTACTATGAACAAATTTCATTCAGGGGTAGTTTCCTCAACCCAAAACCAGGTAACAAATACTGTTCTGTGTGAGAAAGTCTGGTATGGACCAGACATCCACACCTTCAATTAAATAAATATAATGAAATGAAAGAAAACAACATATGATTCTATTAATTCACAAACTTGTTTTCTAGAGTAATGCAAATAAATTGTAACTAAAATATATGGCCATAAATAAAGTATCATACATTAAAGAGCACATGCTAATATTAATAGTCAAAATCTACAGATTCCATTTCATCTATACATGAGTGATTAGTTTTGTGCTGGTAAAGATCTCTTAAGCCAAGATAAAATAGCAATGTGAAAATCATTTAAAATAAAGGGGCAAGTATATAAAAACAAACACAATTTCAATTTCTCCTTGCTATAAAGAATTGTATAGATAAAGATCTTAAAAGAAAACTCCTTTTCTCTTGTAAAAACTACATTAAGACACCATGTACTAGAAAGGATCTTGGAACAGCTGCATCTAGAAGAACAAGTCAAGAGAATGTGCTTGCAGGACAACATGGATAGAGCAAGAACATTGTTTAAACAGAAAGAAACCCTAAAGCATCTCATCCAGGCACCTCAATAATGACACATTAAATAATTCAAAGGTATATTCCTTCCTGTTGTCCTTGATAAAAACTGGTGCCCACAAAAGAGGTGGAAAAACCATACTGCACACAGCTTTAAACATGTGAGAGCTCATCTGGACCAGATCTCCAGATGTACCTTGTGTTACCAATTTTCCCAGAATACATTGGAAAAGATATCCCCCTCCAAGTTATTGCAATGTTTCAAATTATTTATTTTTCCAGTAGTTAAACAGTTCATGTTTATAAAATTCTTTGAAGTTTATATAAAATAAGCAACAGACTTGTGTGAAAACCACTGTCACAGAGTTAATTATAAGCAGACACTGAGCTTTTCCACCAACAAAATTGTTTTCAGTTCTTTTAGGCTCTGACAGGAAAATTGTAGGCTGATGAAAACCAGTTGGTAGCTCATAATTCCTTATTCCAAAAACTGGTGTGCACATCTGTACTGGTGTGTCTTCACAGACCACAGTGCCTCTGCCTACAGCAAACTGCCAAATTTGAACCTTAAACAGCTCAAAGAAAAACACCATCTTGTAGAATGAAAAAAAAAAAAAAAAACCCCAAAGGAAAAACAAACCGTCCAACCCTACAAATATTTACTTTTTGGTGACAATTCACTCTTCCTGGGTTGGAGGTGAGTGTTTCTGAGGTCAGCCTTCCAGGACATGAAAGCAAATTGGAAGACTTCTATATATTTTCATAAGATGCCACATAAACCTCATGAGAAAGAAAAAAAGAAGAAAAATCCAAGACCCCTGGAAAAACAACATACCACTGGCATAAAAATGACATTGTGACTTATTGAATATGTTGCAACATCCCTAAAGAGAAAGGTGACTCAAACCTGCTACTTCACTGCTTTCTTCTCCTATAAAAGATGAAGACCTGTCATTCATCAAAGTAGGCTGCTTTATTTTAAAGGAAAGTAGGTAAAAATCCTACCAAAAATATTCCAGGGCAAGAAACCTTTCAAGTGTCATCAGCTATTTTTTTCCAAGAATCATCCTACCCTTTATTACAAAGCACACACATTAGATATTTGTTTAACAACAGAACATATCCATTGGCACCCTTGCACAAAAAGGGCTCTGCAGTGACTGTCTGGTTCAGCCACACTCTCCAAGCTGACCAAGGAACCACAGGCATGGGCAGCTGTGCTTCCCAGATCCAGAAAGGATTTTGCACTGGGCTGCAATAGCACCTACACATCATGGACAAGGCTGGGGGAGTTTCTTCTGCCTCTCTATTCAATGATCTTTAAGGAACTGAGACTCCTTAGTAAACAGATTAGTTAATGCTATTACCATCATTTGGGAAACAAAGACTTTAAATTCCATTGTGCATATTTTAGCTTAAACCTGATTTGAAATATTACACAAAATCTTTCTGAAGTGGAAAATAATTTCATAAAAAATAATATCATAGCCTCAATGAGTTAATAAAATTTTATTCTCAACAGAGTCTAAAATACACTCAGTGATGCAAATATCCATGGCAAATAAAGCATACAGAACCAAAATTTCTAAGGCTGTGGAAAATATTAGGCAGGGTACAGGGCCAGCTGGATAATGTCATTCATTAAAAAATATATGTGAAAATTCCCTGTCACAAAGGCTTCTCATAGCACTTCTAATTTTATTAAAGTTAAAAGAGATTTCATTCATTTCAAGTTTTGGAGGAAAGCTGTGGAAGAAAGCAGTGCCTTAAGAGAAAAAGAAAGATAATATTTTAAAAACCTATTTTCATCCATTCATACTAATTCTAATTCATCTTTTTCCACATAAGAGCCTTGGAAAAGCCAAGAACAAAGAATGATATCCTTCCACTGTATATTGTTCTGCATTGCTTCCTACATTTAGGTATGGTCTTTAACTGACACCAAACCTGCTCCTTAAATTATTCCCAAGAAGCCTAATTTCAAAGTTTTGCTTTGAGAACTACATTAAATGTCTTTGTTAAGCAACTTGCCTGTATTTGTCCCTTTACACTGTGAGGACATCATCAGTCATTATAGTCAGAAATACAGGGCTCAAAAATAGAAGCATCTCAGGTAAACAAAATAACATGATTTCACACAGTTTCCAATTTTCCACGAAGTCTGACCTGCACAGTGTGATACAGATAAAGGTATTAATATTTGAACTTCCAAATGACTAAACAGGACCTGTCTGAATGAAATCCTCTCTTTGGTAACTTAATGCTTAGAGAGAATAAAGAAATAGGATTGACATTGGGAAATTTTGTTACTTGGTATGCAAGAGGAAAGCGCTCCTCAAAAAGCCTTCCTTAAAACCATCAAGGACTTTAAACAGAGAAAAAGTACATTTACCTGTTTGACTGGTAGGCTACTAGAACATTTTGTATTTGGAAATCACTACTTGTAGCAATAAAAAAGCACAAATCTTATAGAACTACAAAAAGGTTGAATGAGACACAACAACTTAAAAAATATCCTAAGGCATTCAAGGTCTGGAACACTGATGAGAGCTGGTTCCAAGTTCATACCCTTTATACAGCCCAGTCTGTGCAGAAGAGATATCAGAGTTCTCAGCTTCTTATTCTTCCGCAAAAAGCATGAGAAAGTGAGTAGTGAAAAAGTAAAATCAAGCCTTAAAAGGGAATGCACAATTCTTAAAATAAAACAACACCTTGAAAACTGAAGACTAAACTGACTTTTTATAAAACAGCAGAATTAGAAAAGAAGAAATGTGAAATATTCATATATTTTAGCTGTCCCTCAAATATATGTACAGCACTGCTTTCCCTTACACCCATAAAAATAGGAAATGATCACTGTAGTTGATGGAAATTCAACTATCGAAATAAAATTATGTTGTTGAGCCTGTATTAGAATCATAGAACATTCTTCACATAAGGAAGAAACTTCTTCAAGAAACATGAATAGGTGACTGATGCACTATAAAAATCCTACACCACCACATGTCAATAGCAAATACATCTACAAGTAACATCCAGCTTGAGCTGCTCTTAGCCATAGTTTAGTAATTGAGAACTGCTATATAGAGCAATACCAGCTATGATTTCAAGTGGCTAGAGCAGAACCTGTCAGCTTACAAGAAATGACTGCTGGTATACACCAAAACAGACAAGCTACTCAGAAAATGTCAGTACTCAGTATTTCCAAGGGTCTCTCATAAAACTGAAAAATGGATGTGGAATTACTAGAAATCCACATATGGCTATGTAATCACTAGATTTGTATCATCATTTGTATCATTATTTGTATCACTGACTCATACTGGAACCCTAAATTAGTGGTCCCTGCCTTAGATACTTCTGGGAGTTGTGACCCACATCAGCAGGACTAGCAAAGTCTCCTCATGTCATGTGTCTGCTGCTAGTTGAAAAAGCACTCATCACACCCCTAAAATCAAGAACAAAACTAGGCAGAGTGGGACTGAAGAGTAATATGACAATCAAACCAGTTTAGAGAAATTTTGCTGTGGAGAAACTGAAAAACATTTTCCAAAATAGCCCAATTAAATGCTGGTAGTTGTGGGAAGCTCAAGGTAAGGTTTTCAGCATGCTTCTGGTTTGACTATGTCATTCTCATCCCACCCTCTGCATCCAGCACTCTTCCCAATAATTCTCTTCTCTGGCTGAACTCTAGAAATAATTATTTTTCACCCTTTCTTTCCAATGTCTTCCTTGACTAAAGCTAGAGAAGTCTCTGCCCTTGTTTCTGTTCCATATCAGTTTTACAGCCCAAGAGCATCTGCTGGCCATTCCTGCAAGAATGTGTCAGCAGAAGCTCTGAAGTGAGCACATTATTAATTAGACCAAACCATAATAACCTCCCTGGAACACAGTTCAAGAATTTTGGCTGAACTCATTCAGCTATTACTTGCCATCTCCTAATTCAAACATTCAGCCAATATGTCAGAAATTAAAAAACAGTCTATAAAAAACAGTTGTGTACTGGAAAGTTTCTGTTCTGCAGCGTGGGGTGAATACTTAGGAGAAGCTGTTGGAAGAAGTAGCTACAATTCTAGCATCATGTAAAAGTGTTTCTGCTTTGCTGGCACAGATTTGTAAACCAATGTGTTTATTGCAGTTGTTACTGACAGGTGAACGACAGCTCTCAGGATAAACACTTCTACAGGAGTGTGGTTTTCAGGCCTTTTACTGTGAAAGGAAGACCCTGCAAGGTCAACTGTAGAGCAAGGACAAAACCAGCAGCTCCACGCAGAGGCATCAGGCTGCAGTGTGTGAGGTTCACATGCAGGACTACAAGGAAAATGAAAACAGCAGGTCAAAGGAGAAAAAGGAAGAAGCATTACAGCATCAGCTGGGCCATGGTCTTAGCAGCTGATCAGCAAGAGATACATGAGGACTGCTGTGAATGAGAGGGGGAAAAAAACCACAACAAAACACACAAAACCCAAGCTTGCTGTCAGCTCTTGAATGTAGTCTCAAACCCATCAGTAGCTTGTGGCTGATTTTTAAAGAAGGAGCTAAATGTGCTTAGCAACCACAAGCACCAAACACAGCACTGAAAGGTCAAGAAACATAGCATAAAAATAATAATCTAAATGCAAAGGGCAAATTCTCACTTGTGGTTTTTCTGCTGAACAGACCTACCCCTTAATCAAAACAGTTCAAATAAATGTACAGATTAGCCTCTATTATCCAGTCTCAAGTTATTTGAAATTCCAGGATAACTGAGGATATATTGCCTTACTTATTCACTGAAACTATTTTTACTAAGAAATCTCTTTTCCTTAAAGATTTTAAGAAATGTGGTATGCAAAGACAAAACAGAAGTTGGGGATACCCTCTAGTGTTTAGCAATGATAATACTTAATATTTCTACATAATGATTTCCAGACCTATGTCGATGTGCTCAGAGAAAGGCAGTGAAGGGCAGAAACCACTGTGCTTTGAGAAGCATGCTCAAGGTCAAACACACAACCCAGGTCTCCTAACTTTAAGTGTGGTGTTAGATCAGATCTAAGCTGTGCAAGGGAGGACAAAGTCTTCAAATGAGTGCAGAACAAGCTTAGTCCAAGCACAAGACAAGAGCAACATGTCCTGTGTGAGGCAGAGTGGTGCCTGTGGGGTTCAGAGTTGTGCTGGTACACCTATGCTGATTTGGGACTGGATCTATATGGCACAATGCAGACCCAGAGTGCTGGGAGCTCTGCCCGGTCACAGTGCATCAAAGCACACCAACAGTCCCCACCTCCTCACTACCCCACAGAGCCATTGCCTGCATTGTACACACAGCTACAGCAGCTACTAGCCATGGGCAACACTCAAAATACGAAAACGAGCACCCCTAAGAACCTCCACTTGGAAAACTCATGCTAAATAGTTTAATTTTTAACAAATCACAAAGTATTTCACCATTCTTGATGACTTCAACATTGGCTTCTTAGCTCAGAAACAGTTACAGCAGATATTTCAATCCACAGGGAGCTTTATGCCCTGCAAATTTATTTTTTTTAGGTCTTGGTCATCTTCCTCCCTAGCCTTTGAGGTTAAACAGCTTAAATGCAGCTGTTAATCATCTCCCTTGATGAAGGTAATGAGTATTTCACAGCCTCATCTGAATCCTACCTATTGGGAAGGAATCCAAAATAGCACCTAATTTAAGGCTGACAGTGTAAAACTACTAGATTTTGGACTTGTGTTAAAGCTCATGCTCCAGTCCATGTACTCAATTTTTGTCTTTTCATGTTCTTACTTAATTTTTTGGTACACAATTATCTGCACAGATATGAACTACTTGAATAAATCTGCAAGGCTACTTCCACACCCAGAATTATATTCCCCCTAAATGTCTATCCTTTCCAAGACAAACCTAATCCATTTATTTAACCCATCCTTACTTGTTAATACAAAAATACCTGACTTCTGTTTACATGTTGAGCTGTGAGCTCAGAAAGAAGATAGTACTTTCACAAGGGCCTGAAAATACTCCAGAAATACTAGATAAATAAGTATTTTTAAAAAAAAAAATTTAAAACTGTTTGAAGAAATTTAAATTTACATGAAAGTACGTAATTAATTTCATTGTAACATTAGGGCTAAATAAAAATTTGAATCGTTTGCATTATGAAGCAGGTATAAAATATGTGCACTAATTTCGTATCAAAAGAGCTGATTCGCAATTATAACTTGATAGCCATATTAAAAGAGGGGGTTTATCATCCAGGTAAACAAAAATCAGTTTCGAAACTGTAATCTGTGAACATAAAGACAAAACATGGTATGACCCAAATTATTGCTATTTGGGTGGGAGGGACATGAGGATGTTTTCACAGGCAAGACACACATATTGTTTGCTTGCATAAACCTCACACAGTACAGTCATGGCCCTCATATTTGTTAACACATTTCATTTAGTGACAGGAATGGGTATGTATTTGTAAGAAACAGATTTGGAAGCCCTGGGGGTATTTTGGTAATTTATAAATCTTTTACATGGGGTTGGAATTCCACAAACATGTAACATTCATACAACTAAACAGATTCCTATATAGTACTTTGATGACCTGATTAAGTGCCAGAGCTCACATACAAACACAGACACAACCAAAATGAAGATAAGGTAGATTCTTTTGTCAAAGATGTATTTGAGATTAATGGCAAGCTGACAGACTGAATGGGTTCCACTGCACAGAGGCAATTACTGCAGTAGGTAAAGCAAGTGATAAAGATTTATTTAGTACAAGGCTGATATTCATTAATCTCTTTAAACCCCGTGTTAAGGTTGTTTAAAGTACTGTAGTTCTTCTCTGGAAAGGTCTGTTGAATCTATGACAGAAAAGGCAGACCTGCATAAATGCAGTGCAGGTCTCCACGGACTATGACATTTCTATACCTCCACAGGGAGGCAAGTATTTTAGATTAGTTTGGTTAGCACTGCAGATGCAGCATGCTGATTTACTAAACTCTGATGCAAGTTCCAAAAATAATTAGCTTATCAAAGATCCACTTTCCTTCCTCTCTTTTATTAGTGTGCTAAATATGGCATTGTTGCAAGGAAATCATTTCACGAGTATTCAAACACTAAGCATAGACTTGTCAAAACTGAATCCTTTTTAAAAAGAGCTCATTTTCTGAGCTCACTTTTGAAAGATATTCATATTACATGACTATCTAAACAAATGTCATTCAGCTGTGTAACTCCTTCCGTACTATTAGGAAAAAAAGGAATTAGTAAGCATTTCTGAAAGTCAAGTTATTTTATTGATCCGACATCATCAGAGCCAGCAACAAAACAAACAAACGGACACATGGCACACAAGCTTTTCATGAACCAGCTCTGAGGTGCCACATAAGAAACTTGTTGAATGGAGAAGCTTAAATTTTGTACTTCTATTGTAGATTTTCTTTGTTACTGATATTCATTTAGGAGAGCTTTTTTTCCCAAGGAAAAAAAAATACCATTTTGATTTGTCATACAGAAAATACTCCCTTTGAAAAAGGTTAGTTCCTTCAATGTGTGGGCAAGAGTTGTTTCTCAACACATCAGTAAGAAAGAATATTGTTTCAAAAATCACGGTCAAGGTTCCCAGTTACTACTGGCGTGCATATAAATAATCAGCCAGACACCCACTGCCCCTCCTAATTTTTTATCTTCAGAAAGCATATTAAAATGATTTATTTCTAGCCTGCTACTCATAGCGAATGCAAGTCAACCTCTCCTTACCTTGCCAGTGACAGGGATATCAACAGAACCCCAGGTACCAACTCCCTAGTGAACTGTGCCTGGGGCAAAATCAGCTGCAATAATTCCAGCAACTGGAAATAAAAAGGAATGTTAACAGTAGAAGCTAATCCAGCACACATTGAAGTTACATCAACGACTTACACTATGTAGCAGATAAAAATAAAAATCACCAATTCTAAATGCAAAAATGTATTCTATGAGACCACACAAAAAACAGTGAAGCACATTTTAATCAATTTCAATTAGAATATATTTCAAGCCTATATTAAAACTTTTTCTAACTACTAGAATCGTGCAGAAATGGAATTATAAAAAACAGGTTTGCACATAAAAGCAGAGCAAGTCAGCAGGTGCCATCTTAATTTCAACAGTAATATATTAACCATTTTTTGTTACTGCTTTTTTGTGATTTTTTTTTTCAACAAGTTCTTGTAATGTACCATTACTTAGTCTAAGTTAACAGAAAAATAATGGGGTTGGCCCAGTGTTTCTCTAACATTCTTTCACCTATACACTTCCTTATCTCTTCCCTGCTCTCCCTCTCTCCATGCGGCCTCTACAGTTTCATATCTTCATTGAAATGCCTTCCAGAAATGCCTTTGTGCTGACAGAGTTGCCTTTTCCAAAAGAGCAAAATTCTCCAGAGACTGGGGTTTCCAGATCTGAATGCTTAATTTCATATTCCAGCCCAGCAAGGGCAAGGATTCAAAAATACTGGATCAGGTGATCAAGCTACAAGGGCTAGTTATGTTGAAATATTCCCTTATTTTCCAATGCTGTTTCAATATTAACATCTATCAAAATATTTTTGAAGAGCTGTATTAAGATTTCATAAGCTTAATATCCAGTCTACCAGTAACTCTACCCACTACCCACAGAACTGTGCCAATTATTAAATGGAATTAAAAATAAAGAACATTTTCATCATGTTACATATCTTTTCCAAAATAATAATAAAAACCCACAACACTCAAAGCATAAAACAAGCAAGCCCCATTGAAATACCAACACTTCTGACCCCTAAAAGCCAATTCCAAATCCCCCACACTTGGTCAGTCAAACAGCAGCACATATTTAGTAACCGCCAGTTTCTTTTATCCTAGTTATTACTTGCTTTCCTTTCCTTTCCTTGGCTATGAGGTAGAGAAACTACTTTTTCAATATACAAAATTTAAAAAGAAAAAAAAACCAAAACCAAAAAACAAAAGAAAAACCAACCAACCAAAAAAAAAAAAAAACACCAACAAACCAAATCAAACAAAAGCAACCAAACAAACAAACACAAACATAACTCCCCAAATAACAAAAAAATTAATCCCAAACACTTTGCTCAGAATTTAGGCGGAAAAATATCTTTGCATCACATACATCACTCCAGTGTTACAGCTGAATTTCATTGCAACTTCAGTTTGTATTTAGCTTAGAGAAGTTCTAATCATGATTTTTTTCTCAAGTCCTCTATGCTGATTCTAATATTTGAAAGGTGTCTGTATTGGTATCCAGGCCAAAATCTAGAAATCAATTTATCTGACTGAACAAGACATATATAAAAAGAAGTATTAGGACTCTAATATGCAAAATACTTCCTCCTCTTTCAGGTTATTTCTTAAACGCTCAAGTATGGAGTATTTCAATAGAAGGACAATAATATCTTTCATGTAATCTATCTTCAATTTCAAACTGTCTCCAACAACACCATCATATATATGCAATTTCATAAATTAATTTTATTCAATGAGATTGTTACCAATTCACAGAATCTGTTGTTGTTGTTGTCTGTAACCTGCTTGTCAGTAACAATCAACGCACTCAAAATTTTCAGTCATCATCGCCTTCTAACAAACAATGTAAAATCAAATTTCCTAGACAGTAAGTTACTGACCTGCATAACATGGGTCCCTTTTCTGCCTTCTCAATACCAATCACAGAGCCCCATTTTTACTTGAAATACCTTCAATATCATGTGAAAGTAAACAAAACATCAAGGCCAAACAAAAACCAAAATCTCTTTTTGAAAAAAAAACCCCAAAACTCTCCCTATTTGTTGTTTTTTGGTTTTTGGGTTTTTTTTTAATAGGCTCAACACCAAACCAAACCCCCAAGAGAAAGTATTTTGCCCTTCAATGAGGCTTTCAGCTTCTAGCACAAACAGATAGATATGCCAACACAAATATTCCTTAGTATTGCAGCCTCTCCTGACAGGTATTCTCCCCAACATCACACCTCTAACGAGTCTGTCCTTGCAAACAAATATGGGAAGGCTCTCCTTCAGTTGAGGACAGATGGGCTTCCTAGGAAAGGTGTGGAAAGTGATTGCCATGGCATGCACACAGCCAGTATGGCTTAGCTCTCTTCAGGGCTGTGAGATACAGGAATGACACTGGGGTGGTGGAAATCAGCTGCAGGCCTTGGGAAGCAGACCCGGACCTCTCTGGCCATTTCCTCCCACTCAGCCCAGCAGAGCCCTTGACCCCAAGGCCAGGGCCTCCTCTGCAGGACTCAGCCAGGAGCTGCACAAGGAGGCCAAAGGGGCTGCACTGGAGATCCTATCTGAAGAGCATGGTTTAAGCCTGGCTAACAGGGAAGAAGGACCCTGGATCTGGGCTATCTGCACATGAGTACAGAGCAATGAGCAAAAGCAGAACATTGCCTCTTGTCCTTTCACTGGAGACCAGCAAAAGAGCCTTGCTCTGATAACTTCACACTCTTCCTTAAGGGCACATTGACAAAACCCCTGAACCTTCTCTTCTCCAGACTGAACAATCCCCTCTGTCTCAGACTTTCCTCTGAGCAAAGACAATTCCTTAACTATTGTGATAATGGCTGCAAGTTCCCCACACCCCTTTCTTAACGACTGTACTTGTCACCTATTGTCCTGCCTTCCCTACTCCACATAGTCCTAGCCACGCCCCCAGTTTTCCCTATTGGTTCCTGTACCCTAACCCCACGTGGCCCTGGCCACTCCCTCGGGTTTCCCCTATTGGTTCCTGTACTCCTAACTCCGCCCCTGTACCTCCCCTGTACCCAGAGGTCACTGGGCCTGTGTGCTGTCCCTGCCCCTCTCTGTTTCCCTATAAAACCCCTTACCCTCCGCCATCTTGCTGTCTATGCTCCACGTGTGTTTATGCTCCACATGTGCTGAGCATGTGAGGCCTTCGCCCTCGAGGCATCTCTGCCTCGGGGAGGTCGTTGGCCTCTGCTGCACCATGCGAATAAACATCTTCCATGGACACAACGCATAGACCCTCCTCGCCTCCTTTATCACCGCCGGTTGTGGAAGCAGACGAACCAGAGCTAGCCTTATGGCTCCCTGGCCGGTGAGAGCGCAGTGTCCAGCCCTGGGACAGGGGGTTTAGAGCACTGAGGCGCTGAACCGGGCTGGGTAGAGAAGCTCTAGGGTAAAGTCTGCTGTAACCTCCTCTAAACCGCAACACTTAACCATCCTTGTGTCCCTTCACTGGGCTCTGCCCAGCAGCCCCATGTCTCTCTTGCCTTCGCTACTGCCTAATACAAGAAGGGGATCATTTAAGATGCTGGAAAAGTTGTTACAATTTAAACCATGGCCATGTTACTCATAAAAGGTGAAATCACCTGTGAATTTATTCATATTCATCAAGAGTGCTTGCCAAACCACAGCACCAGACAATCGCTTTTTCTGTGTGAACCAAATCATTTACAGAAAAGCTATTTTAAACACTGCTTATAAGAATTTCCAATATTTTCATGTCCCAATACCTCTCAAGTCAGGCTCCCTCAGTGCCCTTAGTCAAATGATATCAGCCTCAGAATGAGAGAAAGATTTTAACAAATACAGTTTAGAAATCTCAAAGTGATTAAAGTAGTTTTTCTATGCATAGTAATGAGGTGGTTTTCAGGTTTGCTCTTAAAGGGCTCAAAGCAAGTTTTAAGATGTGATCTCAGAGCTAAAAGTGACATGCTCACTGTAAAGCTGGTAGTGTCCCCTTTATTATGAAGAAGTCTAATGTTTCTAACAGACTGGATTTTAAAATATCTGGCATTAATCTCATCATTATCACTAAACTGACCTAAACATCAGGCCAAGGTACTCTAGTTAGAAATTCCACTTGAGGAAAGTGGAAAGTATTTACTAGTAGGGGGATTTAAAAAGACCAAATTAAAAATTATTAATTTAAAGGCAGAATGAAAGTTAAGAATAAATCTGAAAAACAATAGCAAAGTCATCTCTCACTAAAGACACCAAAAATATTTGATAGCCATTTTTCCATACAGCTGTGTAACTAGCACTATTTGTCTGCCAAACAGGTGTTAAGAATTATGCTAGAGAGAGGTATCACTGTGCAACTGTATGTAAAAGATGCTCAAGCCAAAGATTCAAAGGAATTGCAAAAATTCTGGTTGCTTAAAATTACCTATACCTTCTTGGTAGAATTTTTGGTATCCTGTATTTAAAATGGATTTCTTGAAATTGCTGAAAAACTAAAATGAGAAAAACCAAAATAAGAAAAATCTAAAAGATACTAAAAAAACAGGACAACCACAGGCTTTTAGGTCTAGCTGTCAAGGTCAACTGATATCATTAGACTTACATGAACGAGTTACAGTAGGGAAATCATGCTAGGAAATATGGGTCAAGTCATCATGCAGTAATAAAGCTGTTACCTCCAGACTCCGTTTTTGAAATATTCTTTAAAATCTGTCATAGTTTAGCATTTCTAATATTACAGTCATAATTGAACAATGAAGTATTCCAATGTTTATAAAGGGCCACTTAAATATTTATTTTGATGTTTTAGAGAAAAAACCCAAACAAAGAAAAACAGCCCCCCCAAAAAACACCAAATACAAATCCAAAAAAAATCTCCATTTAGTCCACATCTACTTTGCCCCTAAACATGTACAAGCAGAAAAATGGGGGGGGGGGGGAATATATATACATACATGAAAACATATCATGTTTATGTAGACTGTAACATTTAGTGTAAAGAGTTTCTTAAATGTTTGTGTGGGTACAGTGTAGAGCTGGACTGATAAGATGCTTACAATAAAAACACAAAGACCAAACAGACAAAAAGAATAAATCCCTTGTAAATAGGAATTACAGTGCCAAATTCAGACAAGGTGGCAAAGTGACATAATCAAGTTGATACAGCACTAAATCTAGGGCACTACCATCACAAGCTCAGTCTAAAAATTAGGTTGCAACATTCTCAAATGTATATTCTCATTTACAGTTTAGGGAGGCATTTTCAAAGCACTCTGTGTTGGCGTAACTACTCCCACTGAAGTCACAAGGACCTTAACAATTGATTTCTATGGAAGCAGGGTTAGGCTGAGCATTTTTGAAATCCCACTGTAAATGATTTACATGGAGAGAATCGGAGCTTGTATGGCATCCTTAGCATTATAAGCACCTCCAAGGGCTTGAAAAAAAATGAATGATTAGATACAAAGTGCTCAGTATACACTGAGTAAGAGCTCACAGAAACCCTTGGACATTCAAACCTGCTTAGCTAAGAAGAAAGCATGCAGATAAACCACCCCCCATTTTTAATAACTGCTGCTCATATGAGCAAACTGGTAGTTAAAGATTATCAAAAGACAGCTACAGAGGGACAGCCAAGAGCTCTATATGCCTTCCCCGCAGATCTTCATCCCTCCTGCCTATTCCCAGCTCAAACACTCCTTGGTCCCCCTTGAAAATTCAGGCTTTAGCTTCTTTTGTCCCCTCTCAGCCCTGCGCGGGGTGGACAGAGCAGCAGTGCCTGCAGAGGCAGATCAGGGCACAGGCAAACAGCCCTGGAAGGAAGAAAGGACAAAATCTGCTCCTGCACTGTACTGCCTGGCCACAGTGGGGGTTCTACAGGGATGCAGCCCCAGCTCAAAACATTTAGACACGTACAGCAAAATCCTGGATACTCCAAAATTAGGTATCAGAAATGCTGACATCATTTCAGTCAATCACAGCAATTAGCTGAGCTGGTTTACTTATTTTTGTACGATTTTATTTTTGTACGATTTTATTTTTGTACTTTTAAAGACAAGTCAAATGTAAGATTTTTTCCAAGTTTAGTATGAAAGCACAATCGTTCTATATGTTGTTGAAATTTAGGCCTTGAAGTAGTAGTTTGATCTCTTTTTCAGAAGCTAAATACAATGGAAGCCATTTAAATGAATAATGCATTTTTTTAATGGAACAGAAAAGTAATATAAGTGGGGCATGTTAATTCTCAGGCATGCGAAATTTATTGTCACTTAGGTGCCCACTGGGAATAATTTATGCATCCTCGATTAAGAAAATATTTTTAATTTGAATTTGCATATTCTACTCATTACAACTAACCTTGACACAGTCCTTTTTGGAGGTGCCATGCCCTTAGGTGGGAGTTCACAAAATGTCCACTTACCAGGAAGAAATAATGAAACAAAAGTGCACACTTGTTTTCTAAGGAGAAAAATAATGTGTGTCTGGACAATATACACCCTTGGCTTACAAGGGTCTTTGCCTTCGTGTAGTACAATTAAAACTGGGTTAGAATTTATTCCTCCTTCTTTAAAAGAGGCATTTATTCAAGTGCTTGAAATCAAGATAATGCAAGGATAGTATTGTAAATTCCAGCACAAAGTAACAACTTAAAAAAAAAAAGAAAAAATCACAAAATCTCAAGGGTCAAGTAGAGAGAGAAAAAACTGGCAATAAAACTAATGTCTCCATCATCTGCCATTACAACAACAGACATGCACCAGTGAACAGTTTCTGAAAAAGCATTTGGTCTTCACAGCTTTCTTCTGCCAGGTCCAGCAACTGTGAAGTTCTAAGATTTATAAAACCAGATTTTAAAAGTGTTCCCATTAAACAACAGTCAAAGGCAATATTAAAACTCTTGTCTCTAAAACTTTGAGAAGCACTTGTACTAATTAAGAAACAAAAAGGTCTCAAAAAGGCCTATGAATAACAAAACTTTTCCTTCCCCATCTGGGCTCTGCTCCTCTCCAGGTGAGAACACCGCTGCAAGCTGTTTCTGGGAATCAATGCCATCCAATTTCAAACATGTGGTGGTGCATCCACTCGTTAGTGACAATATGCAAGGAGGTCCTGCACATCCACAAGCATTTCTGAATAATCCCACATATTGATATCACACACAGCATTCTAAAAGAAATTAGTTCTATTTGAACTGCCACAATGAAAACAAACAAACAAACAAACAAAAAAAAAAAACATGTAAAAAACTGGAAGAAGAGATGAAATTCCAAGCCACCTCCACGTCTTCTGAAGTTTACATTTTAAAAGTTTTTTACTATGAACTTCCTAGAGAAAGAGGTTGTAATTAAAAATCTGCTACATTCTTAGCGCTAGATCAAATGTGTTATAATTTTAGAGGCCTTATAGAATACTTATAGAATAACTGCACTAGACGGAAATGAAGCTCTGCAACTGACATCATTTATCAGATCTTCACTCGTAAGAAAACCTGTCAGTTTAACAGCTTATTTCATAAGGAGAGCTGAAGATTTCAGAGCTCCTTACAAGAAACACGGCTGAAATGTCATGTAGGTTTCAAATATGATTGAATTCATCTTGATTACCAGAATGTGTTGGCATTGTGCTGGTTACAGGGTGAATGCAAGAACACTATATAATTTCCAGGCTGCAATCAGACCCATGCTGCTGTACTCCAGTGAACACAAGACCCCACCACAGCTGCTACAGATGAGCCTGTCATTTACCAGGTGAGATTACAGGAGTCAGGACTGACTCTCAGCAAATTAACTAGAACCTCACAAATACCTCATGTAACACATTTGAAAACAAAGTTGAAAAGCATGTTTTAGAGGTGTCTAAGACTTACCTAAAGAGCACATGCTGGCCCTGCTAAGATGTTCATAGCCATAGTGTGACTCAGAAAATACACTTTACTGTCCTCACAGCTGAATTCTTACAATTGTAACTTATGTGTACTGCAGCTAGCCCAAAACTTTCTCTTAACCTCCCATAGGCCACATTTCCCTTCCTGAGTTAATTTCAGATATATAAGTTCATGAACAGCATAGTGTTTCCCACAGTGCTGGGTCAGCTGCTCACATCCCGAAAGAACTCATGTGGCACAGAGGAGGGATTTCTACTGAGTCTGAACCTAACTATCCTAGAACCACAGAATGGTGTGGGTTGGAATGGACCTTAAAGCCCATTGAGCCCCATCTCCTGCCATGGGCAGGGACACCTTCCACTATCCCAGGTTGCTCCAGATCCCATCCAACGTGCCCTTGGACACTTCCAGGGATCCAGGAGCAGCCACAGCTTCTCCGGGCAAACTGTGCCTGGGCCTCATCACCCTCACAGGGAAGAATTTCTTCCCAATATCTAATCTCTGCACCTCAGTGACCAGTTTGACTGGATATAATAATATCAGAATGGCAAAGCCTGGAGCCTTCATTAGAGGCCAACAGCGGCTTCTTTTGCAGGACGCCTTTCAACTGAAATACAACAGTCCTTTGGGAATGCCTCTGTTTGCATTACAGGTACAGTCTCAGTTTAGGAACTAAAAAGCTCTGCAGAGTTTATTGGTTGTTTAGAGGTGGAATTATGGTACAAAGTATTCTTTGCTTCTTGTTTACAACAGCAGAGATGGTGTAAAGGCCTTATTTCTGTGTGCATGTGTGTTTTATACACACAGTGCTGCAGTTCAAAGCTTGATTTGCTTCTCTATAGAAGGTTTTGAATTTCATGTAATACATACCTAGCAAGGACTTCATGTTACATTTATAGCAAACACTTTAAAAAGAAGGATGAAATAGATATTAGATGTACTACCAAGCCATTTATAAAGTGACAAAGAAGCTATGTCAAAGCAAGAAAACAGCTCATATGGCATCAAAGGCATCTTTACTTTAACCTGACAGTTTCCCCACGCTGCAGAAGAGTAAGTGCTGGCATGTCACAGATGCACACCTGAGATGGCAGGGAGTGAAAAAAGTGACTGAAAGAGGGTGTGACAATCAAATGCTGTCCTGAAAATGGATATCCCTAAATAAATGGATATCCCTATACCTGCTACACACAAAGCCATCCTTAAGAGTGCAGTGCAGAGTTTAAAACAAGCATTTTCTCAACAAAAATTCACATATTACTTCTGCTTTAGGGTGAAGATATGTTCCATTCTCCTCCAACATACGTCATGTGGCATTTCTGTGTGCTACAAAAATCCGATATTCCAAAGGAGAACAACTGCATAAATCCTGTAAGATCACTGGAAATATCACCAGTAGAAAAGTATTGTTGAAAACATATGGTTCACATTATTTCATATGAATAACAAAAATTCAGGAATCATCCCTGATTTTTCACATACAGAGACACAACACATAGAGGTTTTGCTGAATCATTGTGCTCGATTCTTAGAAGTTCCTTTAAAGAGGGACTCTTCCTAAGCATGTGCAGCTTAACCTTATTTCTGAAGTTCCACTTTTCTCTGTACCATCCTTAAACAGCTTAACTACACTCAAAATAAAATGAGCAACTTTTTCCACCTGACTGAAAGACTGAAGAATTTAAAGCATTTTTATTTTTAGCTATTCAAAAAAAGAAAGACTTTAAATATTACTTATGCTTACTATTTTCAAAAGATGATTTCCTGAAAAATATATTAAATAGAAAGACAGGTCAATGATGATGAAATTTAAACAAATAAGAACTCTTCCAGAACAAAATCAGCTTCTTTTCCAAGACTCCCTACCCCACAAAGTCATGAGAAAAAAAGCACAAAAAAGGAATCCTTAATGTTATGGTTTCTAATTCAGTTAGTTTGAAGACATTAGAGTCCTGGGGGAGGAACCAGGAAATTTTTAAAAACCCAACGAAAGAAGAAACAGCCCTAAATGGCACCAGACCATTGCTATCCAGCCCCCATTGCACTCCTGGGGAGTGCTGGATCCACTTTGCAAGGACAGAGACCACCAGCTGCCCCTTGCCCAAAAGGTGGCTGCAGAGCCACAAAGCACCCAATGCTCCCTTCAGGGCTCCCAGCAGCATTCCCAAAGTGTCGTGCCCGGTGCCTCCATCCCCACTGCTCCCAAGGGCAGCTCCTGCTCCCCAGGAAGAGCCACAGCACCGCATCCCTCGCACTCAGGCAGCCCCGGAGCACAACCGTCCCTAAGGACAACACTCAGGCTGCCTGATTGAAGCTGGCAGTCAATGCACTCTCTAGCAGTGGAAGTGATTACCAATTTGTCTAGAACCCTCTTTGAAACCATTTATGACTACTGTAAATGTCACAACAAATTTTAAAACTACAAAAACTTTTATCAGCCACAGCCCAAAAGGTTGCATTTTTAACATTTTGATCTAATTCTCACACAGGCTCAGATAACAAATTGAAATCACAGGGTCCATTTCTTCTAATTAATTATTTAAACATTCTGATGTCGCAGACAACTAAAAGTCATCTTTTCTTCTACTTCCTAGAAAAATCATCTCACTTGCTGAGAGGACAGAAAGAGTGAATATTTCATCAATTTCAGTACAGTATTCAGTAAAGATGTAATCTAATAGAAGTTAGGTAGTTCTAGACTGACTCCTTGAGAATAGAAATATTTAAAATTATTCATTCTCCTTTGAATCAAACTACTGATTTAAAAAAATAATGCCTGAATAACTCAGTTTTGAGTATATAATTTTAGTGTGTTTTAATTCATCAAAATCTATACTGACATTTTCTTATTGCTCCCTGTACATGGATGCATCCTTTATCAATTGGTTTACTAAAAGTCTACAACACTTTTACAGGAAACAGACCTAAACGAAAGGGGCAACACTGACACAAACCCATCCCCTTCCCTGGGAAGGGGTGTGAATCTAAAACAGTGCAGGACAAGTCCTGGCTCAGCAGTTCACTGGATTTAAAGTGTCAATATTGCACATGTTTTTTGAGAAACAAAATATTTTAAATTGTTTAAGGAGTCAAAAGCACTTCAGCATTGCTACTGCAAGCCTTCTAGGTGCTAAAACAGTCTGGACTCAGTCTTTGGTACATGTTACACTATTTGGGAGATTTGGAATTAAGCTCCAGCATTGCATATAGCATCATATTAAATCTCACACACAGTGCACTACAAGCAATCCTCTGCTGGCCCAATCTACTAAAATGATTTATGCACAGAAAGTTTAACTGTACAGCAGGGAGACTGCAGCACATTTGCACCTTCACAAAGAACCCTTGTCAAGCAAGTCACCAGTATAAATGCCATTTGGGCAGGTTTAGACCAGAGTGAGATTTAGAGTTTTAAAATAAACCCACCTTCTTTCAATATGAAAGGACAACCAACATTTTATATGGGAAGGATGCAGTTTCTTATGCACAAACATATAAATACATTTTATGGCAGTCACCTAACAACAAAAAAAGAAACCCCACCAGCATTAAATAACAGACCTGCCATAATGCAACCTGTTGTTATTCCTTGGAGTGATTAAAATATGACTTCACCGTGCTGAAGTGTCTCTCCTCCCCCTCACACCAGCAAACCCTTTCTTCTTCTGCATTTGTTATACATTCTCAGTTATATTATCTGCCTAGCTGTCCATCCTTAGATTGGAATCTGCTTAGAACAGTCATTTTTCCTTCTTGACCATTCAATGAGCACTGCAGTTGGTGGTACCATGGACAAATATTAAATGAACCTCTCTGAAAAGAGACAACTGTAAGAGGGAATTCTATTGTGTGAAACAACCGTTCCCACAGAAGAGACATAAGGGACTTAACTGAACTAGTTTTTCCTCAAAAGACTATTCAAGATATTGAAACACTCCTCTGTATATTGTTTGCCTGTATGGAAATACACACATTGCAATTTTAGGGGCTCATCCTGACCAACTTTTGGAAGCACAAGTTTCTGTTGATATTTTAAGCAAAATCATGACTTGTGTAACTATTTGGGGAGGTTTAATCCGTGCCTTTTAAAATAAGTCAACATCAGAAATGGTAGTTGGGTTGCGATTCCTCCTTAAAAAGCTGATTTTGGAGTAAAGATTTATAAGCAAAACTGCATTTCATCTTGCAAAGGGAGCAATGCATGAATGAAAAACAGGGGCTACAGGCTGACAGTATCTCTAGAGCACCTGCATTCTGCCCTGTTGTAAATTTAAGTAACATTGCAGCATGAAGTAATTCTAATAAAAAGCTGTGAGAAAATACTTTCTATATTATTTGTGTTATTAATTGCAAGTTTATCTTTTCTGATTGGCGATCTCCATCCAGTTTCATAAAATTTGTTAGAATTATTATTTTTGAGAAGCTTCACTAAAGTGGCAAAACAATTCCTCAATTGAAAATCTCATGAAATAATAAAAAAAAAAAAATTACATGAGTTGTATTCAGGTGCAGCTGTGAAAAGGGTATGCACAATTTGCTGCAAAGATCCACTCAAACCCCCTCCAATCCTGTACCCTTTTGCCCTCAGCATCCACCTTCTCCCCTGTTGAAATCAAGAATGCAGAGTGGATATTGAAATTAACTAGTACAGTAAGTGAACTGCAGAATTAGTACCAGTCTAGCAAATTAAACAAGGGAATAACCTAAATTTTTTTCCATTTTCCTTTTTTTTATTTCCAACAAATTAGAGGGCTCCAGTAGATTTTATCAAATACTGAGCTCCCCACTCTCTTTCTCAAACTGTATAAATGCCTTGAACTCCCAAAAGAACATCACCATTCCTTAGCCCCATGTAGTTCTCTTTCATTTACCCACTTCCACAGCACCATTTTCAAAGACTTATTTTAGCCAAAGGGAACAAAAGTGGAAATCCTGAAAGGAGATCTGCAGATTTTTCCAGAATTTTTACTCTGCCCCCTCCACCAACTGTCCACAAGACCCCAACTCCCCCACTGGGATATCCTTTATGGATGACTCCTGAGGCACTTAAAGATTAAAACAAAGGATGAGCCTCACAAGCCTTACACTGCAATGCTGGCCACAATAGTTTAGTCACCCTCTCTGAACACAAAAAAGGAGCTCGGCCTCACCTTTGAAGTTGCAAGCCTTAGTCAAATTCCAGAAAACAACAGCCAGACACTACTATATATTATATAATTTATTTTGTGAACTACACAGAGACACACATGCACTATGTGATCTGACCGGACAGATACATAGGTATCAGCCACCAGGTTGAAAGTGTTTTCTTTAAAATGTAGTACTAAAACAAACAAAATTTACAAATATCCTCATGGAACAATACTAAACATTTAGAAAAATAAGGAAAATGTCTCTTTAATGCATAAGCCATTCAAAATTGGGCCCCAAGTGTTGTGCGAGGCAAACTACAATAGAGCGCCTGCAGGCTGCTTCAGAACTGCACAGGCACTGAATGCAAAAAAGAACCACAGTGCTTCCACGGTGGCATCAGTTCCAATTTAAGCACAATAATAGGGCAGAGCACAGTATTCTGCACTTGCATCACAAAAGGAAAGGACCAGCAATCTCAAATTTTGTGTACAATCCCTAAAACAAATGCTAAAAATCCACAACAAAACCACACGATCCCATTTTACACTAGGCTCCCTTCACACAGATTACAAGTATCTACTTTACATATGCAACTGGTTAATTCATTGCAAATCTTGCTTCCCTATAATATAAATTTTCTTTGCTTTCAAATAACTCATAATTCCCAACCACTCCCATGGCACAATTTAACCTAAATAAATCCATTCAGGTATGCTCCTCTCATCAGTTATTTTGCAGAGTAGTAAATTCTAACTATGTATTATGGGGTGAGTTTCATACTTAGATATGACATCAGTGATGCAAATGGGCCAGTTTTGCTGATAAATTTCTTCTAGTGAACTGAAAGCTTTGCCTACAGCCTCCTTCTTCAGGAACAAGACCAGAGCTGTGTCACCAACTCAGCCCACACTGGTACCTTTAGAAGAGGCCACCACTGGTACCTGCTCTGTTTTGATGATGCAGACACACAGACTATGTCATCCCAGAGTACTCTGCCCATGTAAAAAAGAAGATTTAGAAAGATGACAAATCCAACCATGTATCAAGCTGATCCTAAAATAGCTTCCTAAGCCATAAAAATGCAAATCTCACCAAGTTGGTGAGACTAATAAATAATAGAACATCTTTCACCAAGTCTAAGCTGTGCTAGACAGAAGCAAGTAAGGTTTATTTTGTTGGGGCTTTTTGGGATTTGGGGTTGTTTTTTTTTTTTTTTTGTTTGTTCGGTTTGGTTTTTGTTTTTGGGTTTTTTGTCTGCAGAAAAGGTCATCTTTGTGAAAGAAGAGGCAGGGATGATTTTAAAGAAGGAAGCAAGGAGACCACTGGAAACAGAAGTCCAGGAAGACAACTGAGGAGATAAAGCCTAATGAAAGCCTCTGATGATTAATCTGCAAAGAACCCAGTACCTTGTTTTGCAACACCTGCTAAGAAAAAAACAGTTCAGTGACATGTTGTCTGAGTGAAACAGATTAGCCCATGGGATGTTATCTTGATATAGCCATAATGTTTACATATGGTTTCTAAAGCTAAAAAAAAAAAGCCATTTGGATTATTTAGTCTGAGGTCTCAGGTTAAATAGGAAGTAGATTTCCACTCAGTAGCACCTTTCTTGAGCTCTCTAGATCTTAGATGCATTAGAACATGTCTCTCAAGAAAATTACAGTGTTTAAATCAAGACTTCAAGTGACAGAGAACCTACTGGGGCAAGATGTTCCAATGGTTAATTAGACTATGTTCATTATGGTACATAGGGCAAAACTACTCTGCTCAGGAGACATATCAAAGTCACTAGAGGACAACAACCTAATCTGCTAGCTCCAATTTACTTTGTGAAAGAAATTCAGGCTAAAAAGACAAGGCATACACACTCTTTCTGAAAGCAGGATGTGGCATAGTATATTCCACAAATGGGCATAACCTCCTCTTACCTCCTTAATTATGGCAAGCATGTCCATCTCTGTTCGAAACACATACCCATTCGTCTGTAACCCAATGTGAAGTTTCGAGTTTGCAAATATGCTGAAGTTCATAATTTCTAACTGATTGAGGCAAGGAAGGAAACACAAGCAAATGCTTTTCATTCAAAAATATTGAATAGCACACAAAATAATAATCTAATAACTTAATGCAATGCAAGTCTTTTGGAGCTGAAACACAGCAGCTTTATAGTAACATGAGCTGTTTAGGACAAGAAGAGATTAATATTTTATCCCAACTGAATTTCATGTGGAATTTTGATAAGAATGTAATTTCCCAAGCTGACTTACAAGCCAGGCCTATGAGGAGGTGTAACAGCCCTTCTGTACATGAAGGAGCCTCAAATCTATAGTTATCACACATGTCAAAGAGTTTACTTTCATATATCACCCAAAGTCAGCACTCCAGCTACCCACTGACTTCCTAACACTGTTCTTAGCACTGTTTATAAGCAGAGTACTCTTCAATTTTGTCTTGAGCATCATCTAAATTCTTTGCACAGGACATCTTGCCTAAGGGACACCCCAGATAACTGCTCATCTTCTAAAATTTGACAAGATTACAGGAAAACAGCATGTAGGATATTCTTCAGGAAAAAAAAACCAACCCTTTAACTGGCTGGGTAAAACATCTCTTCAGATTTTTCCATCTCTAGTTTATACACATTGTGTATGTATTAACTGAAATATTTATTAAGTCAGCTGCATTGTGTTTGTAATATAAATGGGCCTGTACTGAAAACTTGAAACAAAAATATATTTGATATAAGATATTTCAATCAGAAAAAACCCTTTTTAAATAAAAATGAATACTTATACAGAACAAATTAAGTGATTTGTTCACATAAATAGCATTCAAATAACATTTTTACTTCTGAAGCTTGTTTTTAATGGAAATCTACTTTCTATCACATGCAAACAGGTTAAGTAGAAACACCTATGAAAAACATTTTTTTATCTTATTTCTCTGTAATCATGATATGTGTGCTCCTGTGCTAGAGAACCAAAAATTTTTAATATTATTATTACAAATGAATATTTATCATAATAGAGTACTACAATTTCTGAATTCGGAAGCTTTTTGCCCAACTTAATAACATTTACAGTGATGTAGGGCTCATTTTAGGATATTCAGAATGACATAAAAATCACTTCAGTAACATGATGCAAAGCACCGTACTAGCATCAAATCACTCCAGTGGATCAATATAATTCAAAGAATTTTTAAGAGGAAAACCTCACAAGGATCATGTAACTGCAATCTTCAGCGTATGCATGTCAGATAGCCCACAGCTCTTTGCATCAGTTTCTTCTTAGTCTCTTCTCACTATTAATACTTCCAGACCATTAATAACCCCTTGATGTTCTCTTGGTGCTCCCACCCTGGGCTCCCTAGAGCTTCCTCAGCTCCCTGCAAAGCACCACAGCTCCAAACAAAATAGTCTCCAATGGCTCAACACCTGCACAGCTCCAATGACCAAGCAGAGGCAACTGTAAGAAAAGAAATGTGACTTTTGAGCACATTTCTCAGTGTAATGAGGATTCTGGTAGAGCAGGATGAACAAGCATGATGGTTTTCTCTAAAGGTGACATCTTAAGTGGGCTGCTGACCACTGTGCAACAGGACAGGCCCCTTCCAGCACAGCACAGGTGAGGAGATGAAAATGAAAATCTGGGAAAAATCTGAAATGAAATCTGGGATGCCAAGGTAAAAGGCTTATCACACATGACTCTATCCCGAGTGAGATGGGGACTTGCTGTGTGCCTGCAGCTGATGGGGAGGAATTTGTAATGCCATGGGAACTGCCAATGCACCAATGCTAAACTGCATCCAAGTGATAACAACATGCAGAGGATGGATAAACTTGACAACAGGGTAACCACACTGACACACCTGTGCTGCTGCTAACAGCTACTATGTTGGGTGGTGATTTATACTCAAGGAAAAAAATACAGCAAACCCCATGTGAAAACCCCACACACACAACACCATCCAGTAAGCATCAAGGCAAGGCCAACAGAGACATTTTGTGGTGGTTTTGAAAGAGAATGCTCTCTTTACCTGTTCAGTTTTGCACCAAGGTCTAAAATTTACCAGGCTGATTTCTTGGCTGTGCAAACATTGTCAGAAGAATTCTGACCTCATAAAACAGACCATCATGGATCTGGGACTCCTATGTATGCAGTTTTTAACACAGAAAAGCAAAGTCATCTTCTAAAAAGAATGAAATTCGAAATTCTAAATTCAGCCTAGATTTCCAGTATCTAGATAATACATCCCAGGAAATGCCAAAAACACTCAGTTACATTCTTGTCCTGGTGGTCCTAGCATGTGCAGCAAATCCAGCATACCTGCAGCATACAACATTTCTGTACACAATCAGCTCATCAGTAGCTATTCCTGCCTAAAGTCCTAAACACATGACAAGGTTTTATTCAAAGTTGAGGTAACTGGGCCATCAGACTGGGAACCTCAGTTGGAAATACAGATGGTACAACCAGAATTGAGCTTCAGAGTGGGTCCTAATTTAAAAAGGAAATACATTTGTCACATGTTTGAAAGCTGGACAGAAACTTGCCTTATGCACTGGAGATCCTTAACTCAAATAAAATCCTACCATCTGATAATGATACAACCTGCAATACTTCATGTCAGTCCTAGACATAATATATTCCTGAATATATCATAAATCATAGTAAGCACCATGGCAAGAGGCAATTTTGAAAGTTGCTGAAATTCTGCAGAGCGCGAAATATCTTTATTAAATAAAGCTAAACATTAAAATCTATTTTTAAAATCATCTTCCACTCTCTCTGGTAAGTTATTCTCTTTTTCACCAGAAAGTAACTATTAAGTATCTTTCTCCCCCCTCATAGCCCACTAACATAATGAAACTGAAGCTATAGTACTAGTTGATAATTTATAAATCCTGCATGAAATAAAATTTAAAATAAATCTGATTTCATTCTATCTAATTAAGAAATTTTCATGTAGTTCATTAACATGTATAAGCTGGTAAACCACCTTCCATATAATACACTTCAGTTACCAATTTAATGAACTGAAAGGACAGCTCAAAAAAACCCCAAACCCAAGATTTGGGCAGATAACATAATTTAATAACTCAGAATATAAAACATTAAAATTATTATTAGGATTACTACCCTCTTAGCAAAATAGAGGTGTCAGACCAATTTTGAATTAGATGGCTATATTAAGCAAGAAACCCAAGTAAACAGACTTTGTCATTTTAATATGCTTATTTATACCTGCATAATTTTCACACTTAAAAAAAGCCACAAAACAGATGTCTCTACAGGAAAAAAATAAAAACAAAATAAAAAAATCTCCATGGCTCAGACCCAGCCATCAGACAAATTCAAAGAATCAAAAAAACATGCATTTGAATTGCTCCTTTACAAGTGGCCAGTAAGGCACTTTGTGAAAATTACTGGTTTTCAAATGATATTTAAGTCTCACTTAGAGAGGAAAAACTCTTTCAAAGAATAATAGATTTTTTTTTTATTCTATCTTCAATGGTCAGATTTCCATAATATGAACTGCTTGATAGTCACTTTCCCTTTAAATTATTTTTTAACCATACAGGCAGTCACATCTGATTTCTGATTCTCCTTACCTTACTTTTCCTTTCAATTACTTCAGTTCTTAATACGAACAATAAGAGTGCTCATTGCATGTCCTCTGTGGGACTCCTGGAACTTAGATACTCAATAGACAGGTGCATAGATAAGGATTCAAAGTCTTTGTTCCACTGTCCAGACAGAATATGTTTAATCTTTTTTTCTACCTTTTCTATGCCATTTAAACTTTAACCTAGTAGTAACTTTTACTGCCTTGATTCACAATTCAAAGGTATAAAGATGAAAAGTCCTTGCCTTGGAACGTAGCTTGAAAACTTCATTCTTAGTCTGTATTTCTTTTGAACTTCTTCTTGTGGTTTTTGTCTTTATTTTTCCAGGGTGCCAACTTTACAGTATAGGACTTTCCAAACCTAACAGCAGGGCTACTTGGAAGGAAAAAAAGTAGAGCAAATTTGCCCAGAACCAGCTCACCTTAATGGAAAATATTTAAATTACTGACCAGGGTTGATTAGAGGACAGTCAGTCAATTTTCCCCACCATCTTCTTTAATATGCTACTAGTGACAGACTTTTGTATATAATTGTAAACATACACATCAGCCCAGCAAGCATGAGACAAATAGCCAATATAAAAATGAAACCATGCTCTGTACAGCACAAAACACATCACATTTAATTGTACACAGGTAATAATTTACAGTCACGATCACAATATGTAAGTAATGTATCTTTGTACCTAAAAGAAGAAGCCTTTTGCAATAGCTGTGATAGATGTTAAAAGCACGTATCTTTCAGAACAGACAAATATACACATTTCCTGAAAACTCAAATATCTTCCAGGAGCGTGAAAGGCGGTGCTGCCGTATGTCACACTGGCTCAGTCACGACTCAGTGACCGTGCTGATCCAGTAATGCACCAAGCTGCAGAGTGAGGTGCCAGAGGCATGGGCACATGCTGATCTGGCACCCTGCTCCAGAGGGACAAGCCACCAACAGAAGGGCGAGACACCAACCAGCTCCGATTGCCAGAGGTCACCTGCGAGAGCCCATCGCGCCACTTCAAACTTCATGTGGGAGCTATCCTAACAAATGAAAGGTTTCTCTGATTCTTAAAATGTACTGCCTTTCACCTCTCTCTTGGATTAGGGAGGAAAAAAAGCAAAGCTGGAAATGGTATATAATGCCCATTATCTGAACTGCTTTTCAGAGCTAATAGCTGGAAGAGCTTTTGTAGCTCCTTTAGACCTTCTCACAGGACTGTCACTCAGCTATGAAAAGCAGCACTGCCTGCCCACTGCTAAGGGAAAAACACAGCAAGGCCAGGAGGATGCTGTGCACCTCTCCCAGCAGAGCTCCCTGGAGCCCAATTACCATATCCTGCAGCCAGGAAAAGGGAAGAGCAAGCTGTGTGTCTGGCCATAGGGCTTGCTCAGTGACCATGGGAGAACAAAACCAGCTTTACACCGCTAAAGGCAAGGGGACTAGTGTTCCTTGGAATGAGAGAATCTGCACAAATGGTGACCCAGGTTAGATACAGAATTTTCCAAGGCCATACAACATTTTCAAAGACTGAACTGGATCATTGTTGTCCATGCAACACAAGCAACATTCATATATTTACTTATTACATAAGGATTTTAATGAGTGCAAAGGAAAAAGACAGTTGTGCTCATCTAGCACCCTTTAATTAATTACTGTACGTTCATTTTAGGAAACAACATCCTACCGGCCCTTCCTTAAGGAACTATCATTAAGTCTCAAAATGATATATTTTGAAAACTAGCCCAATTATTGCTTAGCATTTTATTGAAACCCCTACTTTGTAAATACCCCTGAAAGTCAATAAGCTGTTTCAAGAAAACATCCATTGCTTATAGAATGTTAGCACATCATTCAAACTACTTCAGAATTACTAGAGCACTGTTCTTTACTGAAGTAATCTTTGCCAATTAAAGAGAGATCATCTGAATACCCCCTTCAACAAGGTGAAAGCCATCAAAGAGGCAGGATTACAGCATGCAGACTGTCAGGTAGAAATGTGGTTACCAACATAAAACCTGAAGCTATAAAAAAGCATTTAAAGTAATTATGTAAAGGATATGCCCTCACACTGTATCATTTAAAAACCATTTAACTCATTATTTAAATTTACTAACAGATGTAAACTCTTTTCAAACACAAAACTAATGTCCATCACTGCATTCTCCATGCCCTGGAAGAAATTTTGATTTTAATTTATTGAGCCATACAAACTTCGGAAATGCTTCATTCACCATTTAGTCTAGATTTATAACCAGGTAATAAAAAAATTAAAGGGCATACATATACTGTACTTACCAACTTCTTTCATTTAAAAAGCTATTGTTGAAGAGCTTCCTTTACTTAAGCATGTGCTACCTGGAGAATCACCACAGGGATCTAATAGTAGCTCTGGAGAAGTCAGAGGAAATATTCTCCCTATCTCAAAAATCCTAAATTCTTCAAAAATCCATTTAGAACAATTTAGAGTATTAGTTAACTCTACCTTCAGTAAGAAGAGGTAAGTCAAAAGTTATAAAGAAAAGTAATGAAATATCTAGGACAAAACCAGACAATTGAGAAATTGCCAAAACATAAGAGAGAAGAAAAAAAGGAGGGGTAAAGACTTGACTGTGACCTATAAATTAAACTGCCATGGTTCTTACAAAAACTTGTCAGTGAGTTTCATATCACTTTGTTTCCATTGGTAACTTTTACTTTGAGTTCTTCACTATTCAAACTAATTTACAGTCCATACAGACTGTACAAAAATATGAGATCCGAATCTTTCTCATTTAGAGTTAGTTACAAGATTACCTGAGAAACATGGAAGTTTATACAAGAGCATTGAATGAATTCTGGAAAATGTCCACAGAGACATTTTCAATGCTCTAGGATGTCTATAAAGAAGGCCTGACAGGTTTTAAGTTCTGCTGTCTATTTGATTCATGACTGAAAACTTACAAAGTATGTTAAGGCTGTTCTTCCCAGGTCTTCCTGCTTGATTTACAGGTGGTACACTTTCAAATTTAAGACTTTAACAAATATCTCTGTCTCAAATATTACCCAAAGACATGCTTAGATATTTTATGCACAGATATACATCAAAGAAATCCACAAAATTCAGATTTTTTAATCTCTTATTCCCTTTGGTATATTCAGTCTTTGTTTTTATTATGCTCATGCCGGCACCAATTCTTTAATTTTCCAGCTTTTGCACTCTTCTCCAGACCACCTCTAATTCTTTTCTAATACAAAAGCAACATTTGCAAGAAGTCTTACAGAAATTCTTTACTTAATAAAGAAATTATAAAAGAAATAAACCTATTTTTAAACCACATTGTATTAAACAAAAAAAACAAAACAAAACAAACTTGTTTACAGGGGATAAAGGAAAAATAAAAAAAAAAACCAAACCAAACCAAACAAACTTCCATTAAGTCAATTTCCATGCCATTTTTTTATTCCTTTCCCCCATTCTCCTGGAAGCAGAGAAAAATCTGCATGTTTTCTCCATATTATGAATCATTCAAGTAACACAGTCTCTTCTAAGGTAATTCTGAACAGTGTCAGCATTTCAAAGTGTATGCATCTAGTAGTGAATTGAAAGAAGGCAATCCTAAAATATAAACATTCATTTATATTTAGAGCCAGATTTGTCTATTTATCTCCTTTTTAAAATAAATATGCTTTTATTTGGTAGTCTTGAGACAGTCAGGAATCATTGTGTTGGAATCAAAGAGTACATCTTTTATGTAACAAGACATAAAATATGTTTCAGTGCAAGTGTTCAAGAGATATTAAAAAAAAAATCCTTCCTTTACCCTTCTTGTAAAAGGAAGGGAAAATCCTAATCAATATATTTCCCCCTATATTCACCAAATCCCAGACACTAATTATATCTCAGGCACAAGCTTAGTGCCTTGAATACAGAGCAAGTCTAAAGTGGCAATCAATAGATTGATTATTTAGTAAAGCAGGGTACAGATATAGGCACCCTACAGTTGACAAAACTGTCACCAGTGATATTGATTCTCTAGATTGTTTCCAACAGGTTCTTGTTCATTCTGGCTTCACCTACGACTTCCCATAGTTTTTGTTGCTACAGACAATAAACTCACAAAACATCCCAGTTGGATCTGAAAAACAGCCCATGTCCTGTACTCTTAATTCACAGACAGATATTTAGCCTTTTAAAACCTATCCTCAGAGGTATAACAGAATCACAGCTGCCCTGTAAATTTACAGCTGTGGTTTTTTTGCATCATGTTAGCACACAGGGCAAAAGTGTTGCTCAGGGCTTAAGGTGTTGAACAGCAATGCATACAAAAAAAAGAGACAGAGACTGGCTTCCTGCTTAAAGTAACACTGAAACCATCAGACACTGACCAACTCAGTTTCTAAATCAATTTCTCCAAAAGCACCTTCACTAAACCTAGAGGATATAAAAGAAATTAAAACCATGTCTTAACCTCAAGCTGATTTGCAATCCCCACACATGCAGCAGAATGCTGTGGGTAGTTATGACAGCTCTTCAAGGACAATCATCAACATTTACCAGTGTGCTGAAATATGTTAGAAAGGACAGATACCATTACAGAGGCTCATGAGGTTATCTAGAAGAGACTGCAAATATGGTACTGTCAACCTGGTTAAACTGAGCAAGAATTGTATATTGAGACACTTCAGTTTCCTCAGAAGGAGTCACTGACCTGTAAAATTGCAGCACTGGAAATGGCACCTTCTGGTGTCCTCTTCAGTGATACATACGACAAAACCAGTTAAAATTCAGAAGGCTTTAAAATATTAGCTTGGCATAATATACCACAATCTTTAAAATGCAAACTGTGGGAAGGCAAGAAAAAAGGATACACATACCACCTTTATGTCTCCCCAAAAGCATCTACTACTGCACACTAACCCGTGGAACAGGCAGGACCTGCGGGCTGAACTTGTAACGCATTTTATATATATTCATTTTATCTATATATTATTATGACCTTAGTGAATGCTGAAACCAGTGAAAATGTTGTTGCCATTAGCTGCAGTCACTCTTCCTTATCAAAGATTACTTACTTAATGGAACAAGAGAGTAACCAACAGGCCCTCATTCATCTGTAGGTGTGATGTTTGGGATACCAACCAGTGGAGACTGAATTAGGGAACAACCTCACACATCCTCACATCTGACACAGAGGGGGAATTTCCCTTAACAAAACCAGGGCTGCCTGGGTGCAAGGGGGGGGTTTTATTAAAGCAGTTTCAGCTGTGTTTTTCTGACTCATGAAGGCTGCAGCTGTGGCAGGAACTCTGCTCCATGCTAAGGTTGGGTGTAACCCCAGTAACAGCTACTGCCAATGTATTGAGCAGAGGAAGGAAAGGAAAAAGTCAAAGGCAAAGGACAGACATGCTTGCCTTGGGCAGCTTCTGATGGGTGGCATTCAAATAAAGCATATGGAAAATTGTAGAACAGTTGTGCAGAGGTTATAAAATGATGTCTGAAATTAAATTTCTCCACTACTACAAAATGATAGTCCCAAAGAACCCTATTGATTGCCTTTTCTGAACCTAATGGTAGAAGGCAGCAACTTTTATTCTCTTGGTTAACGTGATCAATGTGTTTAATGCTTCTTAAAGTTTATGAATTGTAGCTGCTCTTGGAGCAACGCCAGACTGGTCAGTGTCGGTGAGCTGGAATGGCTGGAGACAGCCAAGATTTTCACTTGTATCTCATTGACTAGTTAAAATAAATTTATTGCTCAGCAAGGCTTTAGGATTAAATATTTGATACATCTGAAAAAAGAGAAAAATAAACACTTGCACCTAGTTCTAGACAACTCCCAAAAGGCTTCTAAATGGTATTCAGATAGAACTGTGCTATCTCTATTTCTAATTTATTTTTGCAGGAAGCACCAATAAGCATCCATTTTCAGGATTTAGATGTCCTGTCAAAGTGAACTGCTCTGTGTCAGTGTCTTCTGAATCCCTTGAATGACACTATAGGTTCAGAAAGTATGTAATGGACACTCCTCTATAGCATTACAGAATCTGTGCTGAGGCAAAATTTTATTTTCTGTGTAGAATAATTTCTGTGGGGCTCAATGTCCTCTTCTAAGGTTGAAGCTGACTGAAGCTCAGTGCCTCCTAGACCCAAGTAGACTCAACTGGGTGTTGGACTAGGTTAATTTTAAAAATAAATAAGTAAATTAAAGCAAACCAAAAAGCCCTCTTCAAGACCTGTAATTTCTCTATCTGGAACCCATTAACTTAATCTGTATTAAAAAGGAGGAAAAAGGAAAAGCAACATGAATTCAACAGGAATTCCTCAAATCATCACTGGGTCTCCTTTACCGCAGACATTAATTTCAGTCTTAATGTTGCATAGAGAAAGCATTTGTACCATACCTCAGGTTGTACTGGTGAGTATTTCCAGCTTCAATTTAAAGTGCAATACTATATATAGTGTTTTAACTTGGAGGTCCAGCACCTCTCTCTCGCTAGGAAGTCAATATTTGAGCACACGTTATAGCACTTGGCAGCAGAAAGCCCAGTGCTGGCCATGTCAGCCAGAGCCTGAAACAAAACCTGAAAAGATCTTCAGCAGAAAACCACATGGCAATAGCCCATTACATTCCTCAGGTAAGGAATGCAAAGTAAAGGTTTCCTGTTTTGGGAAGAATTATTTGGGTATGAAGCTACAATATTGGTGCAAATCAGATTTCTGAAGAATAAAGAACACATGCAGAGTGCTCAGGAAGGTGTGGAAAACTCTTGCACACATAAATAAAAGAAAAAAAGATTGGTCTTGACCATACTACCTACACCACTTTGAACACTACAGAACAGTTGTTAGAATAGAATCCTGGTACTTGGCATTTCCTGGAACTATTCCCAGGCTGAACTTCTGATCGCTAGAAAACAAACATAAGCAATAATCAGCAGCCCTTATTACTGTAGCTCCCAACTGTTAATAAACTTACACTCTTCTGTAAAAGGAAAGATGTCAAGTTTTCAATTTTGGCTAGGATCAAAAAAAAAACCCTTTAATAGAGACAATCAGCCTGCTGCTTCACTAGTTAAGGAAAAATATAAATAATTACTTCAGCATTTCTAGGTATTCTTACTACTAGATAAATCCCACATCTTTTTAACCACCACTTAAGCAAGCCAGCTCTATAAAACCTGTCCTGTCTGCTTCGCACGCCAATTAGGCACCAAATATCAAGGTCATTTACTTTCCAGCTGAAGCTCAGCTGCTTCTGTCATGGATGAAGGACACACTGTACATGAGCTCACACAGCTGCATTACTGCCTTCTGTTAATGCATAAAGTGACTGAAGCCACCTTAGCCCAGTAGCCTCTCTTGCCATCCCTGCCACCAGAGCCTTCCTGTGCAAAGAGGTGTCAAGAGTTCCAACAGGCAGTGCCCTCAGTTACAGCCAAAAGGAGCTGCAAACAGCACAAGGAAAAATAACTCTTAAGAACCAAAACCACGACATCTCAAATCTGGTACTCTATCTATCCCCTCCAACACTCATTTTCCCTCTCTCTGCTTAGTTCAAGATGGTAGAGTCAAACTAAATGTTACCTTGTTTTTTTTCCTGAAAGAAAATGGAAAAAACAATTTCAAAAAATTTCAAGGCTCTTCTCAGAAAGTCAGTTCTTACTAATTAGCAAGAAGAAAATGCTGCAAAGAAAGTTCTACCTTGAAACACGCAATTTTTTTAAACTAAGAAAAAGGAACATGGACAGACAGCAGTGAGGATAAAGTTGATCTTAAAGAAATACTCTAAAACTTCTAGAGTCCTGAAAACATAAAGCAATCAGAGATCATAGAATACCAGAAGTACAGATAAAAACCACAGTGTAAAAGCTTAAGCAAAGAGGACGAAGAAAGCTAAAAGATCAAAAACTAAGTCAAGCTCAAAGCAGACACCTAATATAAAGAATAAGAATTTTAGAGTTTGTGTAAGAGTTAGTAAATGTTCTTCTAAAATGTTTTGTAACTTTAAGGAAGGTTTGTTCATTTAGTAGAAGCCTTTTATATCTTACTCCATTATTAAGGGTTATCAAAGGAATTTCAGCAAAAGCTATCTTCCTCTAACTTGAAAAGTTCATCTCCCATAGCATGTCCTTTAAAATTAATACAATTTCAAGTCCTTTTGTGAAAGCTGAAAAAGATAAGACTGAAAATAATACTGTATGGCCTCTATTACAGGGTACATAAAAAAATAAACAGGACATGTTTGTATCTACTTTCTGTCTAACCAACTTAAGAGATACTGTAGGACCTGAACTAAATCAGCTTTGCAATTTTTATTGAAAAAACACTGACAAAAGTTAAAGAAACTAAGAAAACCACACAATAAAAACTAGTTGCATACAATAAAAACAACTTGTGTTTAACTTCAAACGCTCTCCCTTGATCTTTCCATTAGAAACACCATGCTTCAGCTTAGATGCTAATGTTGTATTGTCTATCACTTCAGTTAGTGAGCTGCAGAATGTAAAGAGATAATCTTAAATGTGAAACACAGATCTGATTTGTAAATCCAGTTACTTGGGATGTGATAAAGAGCAAAGTTGAACTTTGAGAGTACTGGGCACATCTCTGCACTCGCCATACAAGACAGCAACCTGAACTCTGCTGTAATTTTCACTAGCAGCCATTCACTGCTGCTGCTAAGGATGAATGGGGACCCATAAGAAGTTTCCAGTTCTGCTGCCTTGCTTTAAACATAGCACCACAAACACAATGTAGAAACTTGAATTCAATGGTGCATTTCTGTATTTACTTACATAGGCTTTGGCAGAATAATATTCAAAAACATCCAAAGGAACCAGCCCACAGAATTCTTCAGTAAATCTTGGAATTATCAGTACAATGAAGAGTTCAAGATCAGCTGGCACTGCACACTTCTAATGGAGTGCAACACACATTTCAGCAATGACCTACACATCACTCCCACCTTCCTATTGTTCAGAAGTCATTTAATGAGGAACCTACACCTACAGTAGATCACAGAATGGGTATAATGCTTAGGGAAGTGTAATGTCAAATTTAAGTATTTTTCAATTAAGGTAGCTGCTAAATCACTTTAATTCCAATAATCTCTCAAAACATGTTTCCTGCCATTCTCAAAGGAGAACTGACACATTTCCCATTAGCCAGCAAATAAAAAAATCTTAAAGCTAAAGCAAGACAATGCACCAAAAGTCAGGGTTATGTAGATAGAAGCACAGAAGACTGCCTTAAAGCTGTTCATACCTAAGGCTTTTTCATACATAAAACTATTGCAAATGCTTGTAAAAAGCTTGAGAATGATAGGTTAACTCTCTCGTTTAGGTTCTTGTTGAAAGAATGCAACAGAAAGAAGCCAAATGCCCCAAATCACAGTCCATTACCATAATCGCAAAGCATTCTCATCTGTGATCTTCTGAATTGTAAACTTGAGAGTGCAAGCACTGTTTGAGGGCACCATCCTATGCCCCAAACCACACAGATTTTGGTAACAGTAACATTGCTGGACTACAGACAGTTTTTCTGAGAGCTGTTAAAGACAAAAAAGGAACTGTTGCTTGCCACCAAGTTGCATAGTGGTTTCTATATTATTTTCTTGGGACAACCACATACACACATTCCTCTCAAAAAAAACCCAAAACAAAACAAAAAACCCAACCATCCAGAACACACAGAGAACTCTACAAAGACAGTTGAGCTCCAACAAGAATTATAAAATTCCAGATCAGCCAACATTGTACACATAGGATGAGGTCCTGCTGTCAGATTTACAAACAAGGGGAAGAGCAGGAAAGTGCTGGCTGCTAGAAGGATACTGCACAAAGCTCAAATGCCTCTCCATTGCAGGTTCCTTCCAAAAAGGTATCTGGCATGGCCCAGAAATCAATTTATAGAAATACTCAAGCCTGTACTGCTAAATGATTGTGTGAAATGGAAGAGGAAGGAGGCTATGGCTATCCCCATGACTTTAGCCTGGGGAAGAAGTGGTTTATTTGTTTGGGGGGTTTCATGAATGTTTGAATACTTGCTAAAGCAAAAGTTACTGCTGAAAATATCTTGTTTGAAAATGCAGTAGCAGCTGTGTGTTCTACATTACAGTGAAAGCTGATGGTATTTTAAATGTTAACCATAATCCCCACAAGCAACAGAGCTCTCTAAATTAAAAAGCTTCAGCACTTGTCTCAGCCAGGAGCATGTGTACGACTGGCGACTGTGGCTGCTATGGTGAGCACGTGCACACACACACACATTGGGATGGTGGGGAAAAAGAGCTAATAATTGGGTCCTACTGATTCAGTGTATGAACTTTTCCAACCTTGAGCAAGATCTCCACAGGAGATACTCACCACAGAGCCAGATCTGTGGACTTCTGCACCACAAAAGTAGTGGTTCTTTGCTGCTTAACAGAACTCAGGGAGATTAAAATAAAATGCTTCCTCTCTACATGGTTCTTTTAGCAAATCAAGGATTTTGCATGTGACAATAGACAGTTAAACCATTTATTTCCTCTTTTTATTTCTTTTGGTAAATTAATAGAATTATTTTAATATTAAATACCTGTTCTACTTGTGAAAGCAATGAGTATACCTGTTGTAGACAGCAACTTCTGAGAAATTAACACATCAATTAGTGAACAAGCTATTAGTTGAATATACTCTCTCCTTACAGAAGAACACCAAGGAGATTGTCTTATTTTCTTCTCATACTCACTTGCCAGAGTAGCATGTAAAAGCCTTCACAACAGGGTCAAGAAATCTCCCCTAGAAGAATTTAGTAAGGAGCACAGTGTGCCAGATTTCACAGGAGAATTTACATGGCATGTAAAGGAGCAGAAGATGCACTGCCACCCAACCCTTCTTTGAGCAGGGACATCCCCTGGGAACATTCCAATGTCTTGGGAGAAGGAACACAAGGAACAGCCAGCCTGACCAGAGCGATTCAAAGATTTTGCCTCCCTCAGCATGAGCAAGAACCTTCCTCTTGTTACCTGCAACTACAGCGCCATCTTTGAGGTCTTTTCAGTGCACTACAACAAACGGAGGAGGTCTGACAGAGCCTTCAGATGGTGGTTCACAGGAGTAACTCACTTATACTAACCGAGCCAAGCAACATTCATCACATATACACTGTGATGATGGGAGACACTTGTTCTACCTGAACTGCTACCTCAGCAAGGATGCTGGATTTCAAAGTAGTATCAGGAAACATATTCCCACAGAAATTACTATATAACTTCAAGCAGAAAACAGAATGCGCAAAATAAAACATGAAAAACCCCAACCAACATAATAACAGGTCTCATACCATTCAGAGTTTGTGCACTAATTAAACCATAGTGAAGGGAAATAATAATGGCACAGTAAATTAAATGCTATGAGAGATTTCAAAATTGACTGTTTCATTGCTAAATTCTCTGGCATATGAACAATCCCAACAAGAATCACTGCTCTGAACAAATACAAGGAATTCAAATTGCTACATAAAGTTAGGGGATAACACTTTTTGATCACAGTTATGAGGACAGTGTCTGATCTAATCTAGCAGATGAGATAGCAGCTACAGCTGGCATGCTAACAGCTCTTTTTGATCCCTGGGACCCTAGAACTAAAATGGAACAGCTTCCCTGCAACCTCTCACACCATCCTGGAAAACTGGATGTCTTCTAGAAGGACAAAAGGCAACAGCACATCTCCTTCTAGGTGCAATCCTTCCTGGGGCATCCATCTTGGGGCAGCACAAGTTTTCTCTTGTCTTAAGGCAAACCTGTGCCCTCAAGGACTCACTGCCCATTCCCCGTGATTTGACTCGCATTTAACAGCAATCTCACAATGCAAGGAAGTTGCTGCATGTAGCTCCATGAGTTCGGTGTATTTGGAAAGAAAAATTGATAAAACAATGCAAATATTGGCTGCTTTTCTGTTACGAAAAATGATTAATTGCTCAGTCTCACTCTACAGGAGTTTATACTATGCCCATCCTTGTCAATCTTAACCAATCTTAACTGTCCCAGTACAGGTGGCATTATGTAAAGAGTGAAACATTAATTCAAAGGTGAATTTTGACAAAAAAAAAACAGCTCTCCTACTTTTATGACAGTACACCAAATACATCCCCTACATTTCTACTTATTTTGTGTGTATTACTTAAAAAACAAAAGTGTTAACAAGGAAAAAGATTTCACTTTAAAAGTTCACATTAAAAATAGAGACATTTATGGAAGTGAAACACTGCATGGAACCCATATCAGCAGCAGAGTTTACCATCTACTAAATTAGCCTGAATTTAATTCAGGCACTGTGATAATAAGACAATCTACCTGCTCAGCTACCATGAGAATGATACTAATGGAATTACCTAGACAATCTGGACACATAAAATGTATTTTAGAGGCTGTTTCACAGTGAGGTCACCCAGTACTAAAGCCTGATGAACTAATTTTGCTAAGAGATTTCAGTGCTCTAGTTTACAGAAGATTGTGTCACATGAGGAAAATCTCCTGGGAAACCTGGCCCTAGGAAAGAGAATGTCAGTAAGTGAAGATTGCTAAAGCTGAGAAACTGGAAGCTCAAGGCACCATGCTGACAACGTAAACAGTTAGTGAAGCATACGTAGTACAAACCACATTAAAAGACCTAAAAATTGCATCATGATGGCCAGTGGATAGTTTTAACATGTTAACTCTCAAATCACAAAGGCAGGCTAACATGCTACCTCAGCCTTCCTCAGTAGTTGTAGAAATCCAGATGGCACTGGCGTTAAGCACTACAAATGGGATGGTCTGAAGGGTTTTCAGAACAGCTTCAGGAAGTCAATATGCAAAACAAAAAAGGAAGAAAGCAAGCAAGATAACACAAAAACCCCACCAGTTTGCTTTAGTTGCTAGAGGACATTTTTTAAAGTCACAGGGAAAAAAAAATTAGAAAAGCTGTAGGAAATAACTTTAAAAAAAAAAAAAGGCTGACAGAATCAGGGGACGCCTGTAACTAATGAGAAAATGCAGGCAAGCTAGAGAGGAAGATCAGGTCAGAAATGCCAGATATGATGGAAGAACTGTATGATGTGACAGTGGAGGTCCTGGAGACAACAGACAAAGACAGAAAAAGGAGAGAAAGAGACAGTGCTCAAGAGATGGTGCCGAGAGAGAGAAAAGAGCAGGTTTTCTAGCAGAGAGAGGGAGGGGAAAAAAATCTGAGGACCCAGGGAGAGCCAACATATAAGAACCCAAAACTGTTTGCCAAGCCTATTTACACTGATTTAGTCATGCAGAGTTGACAGATCTCAAACTAGGAGCATAGTGGGGAGGGAACAGTGAAGATAAGAATGGACAAGAAGATAGATTGGAGATTGCTTAAGTTTTTCAAAGAGCTTTTGCTAAAGCAGTTTAAAAGAAAGGTGGCCACCATATGCAGCAGAGATCTTGTGAAGGATGAAAGGAAGAAAGAGCGAAGCTACAGATCATGCTGATGCCAAACAGACAATGAACATTGAGAAAGCAGCCTTGGAAAAACTAGAGAAAACACTAAATCCAAAAGAGAGGGATAAGAAAGGCCACCCAAGAACATAAGGTATCAAAGTACTAAAGAACAGCAGATTAGAAGACAGAAAAGAGACTGTAGATCTGTGACCAGACGCAGAGAAATCTCATTTTATAATCTGTGTAGCCTGAAGGGCAAACAGGCAATACAGAGCCAGGAAAAAAATATAGTTATAATACTGTACAAGAAGGAATCAAAGTACCATTAAGAATGTCCATGAAATAGTCTTGCCATGAATTCCAATGGAAATTAATTAAAAAGTTATTTTAAAATAAGGAGTCAAGGCTATCATAAGGAAAAGGAAAGAAACTTGTCTTCTGGACTTCCAACTTTCTTGACTTTCCTCACAGATAGTACAGCATGTCAGCAGAAGTCATACAGATACTCAGAATTTAAACAGCACTAAAATTTACATTAGAATAACAGATACACTGCACTTCATCATACTTCACTACACTTCTCAGCACGAAAGAAACCCAGTTGTTTAATTAGTATCAGGCAAAAAATAAAAACAAACCAACCAACTTCCCTCTGCTAAACCCACAAAGAAACAAACCCATCACAAAACAAACAGACAAAAAATCCGACCCCAAATCTGTCCGTGTTTAGCTCTTACTGTGGTGATCCCAGCTTTGGAGAGAAAGGAAGGTTGTTCAGCACAGGGTCAGGAAGTCCCACAATTAAATAGGGAAAAGGACATACTTCTGCTTCAGAGAAGTTAGCATTTGCAGCAAAACAGATGAAATGCAAGCATTTCTCACTAACCAAAATGAATCACAAAAATTAAACAGAACTCTATTAAAGTATGAAAATAAGCAGGACCACTTAAAAAAACAGGTTAAGGAAACAGCTGTAATGTGAAGCCCATTTAGATGAGTATTGAGCATTTGAAGAAAAGAGGATTAGGAATCTAAGAACTACACACAGCTGGTTTTATTGAGAAACGTTACCTCCTCATACATAACAAAAGCATTGTTGGCGTATCCCTACAAGAAGGGGAAAAGAAATCAAAAGACTCAAGACAGAGGAAGGGCCACTTTTGAGCAACAAGTGTTTACAGAATGTAACAAGTAACTACAAAGAAGTGCTTTGATAGAACTCCCAAGCCTCAAGGAGGAGCAATTCCACTACCCTTGATATTACAGGAAGCATCACAAACTGTCCATTATCAGAGAGAAATCCTCCATGTGAGCAAGGTCCCTGTATCAGGCCTTTCCTGAATCATGATGTTTATCCCCCAAATAATGTGAAATATAGATTCAGTTGTAATTTTAAAATAAGTAACTTAAATGACAAACATACAATAATACATAAAAGGATTTAAAAACGTGATGCTGGTGACAGCTACAGTTCTGTGCTGCTAAAGCCCACTATGTGCGTGTGATGCAATGGATCTTATGAAGGGAGCAGGGAAAAGCAGCTGAAGGTCTGCATTCTGGCATACATACAAACTGAGTGAAAGAACACAGCTCCAGTTCGTGACTGACTAGTGTGACTTCCTAGTGCACAGATATATTCTTTTTCTGTGAGGGACAGCTAGATCTTATTGTTGTGTCCAGCTGTGTCTCTTGCATGCTGGTCCTGCTCTTTGCAGAGGTTTGGGTTCTGGTTTGTGGGTAGCTTGTATTTTGTCATTGGTCTTTCACTGCAGTCTGCGTTGCCATTCTCACACAGGAGCATATTTGGGTTGAAAGAATGCAGCCTCTTCTGAAAGGCTGTTTTGTGTCACTACAAACATCTGCTGCATGTATTACTCCCTGTAGGAATAAGCCTCCTACAGGAACCTAAAATCACTGGATGAGTCAGAATAACTCCAGGACAAAACACATGCAGAGGACAACCCCCTTGCCTCCTTGCTCCTTTGGAACAGTGGGGCTCACATGGAACCACCCTGAGGCTCAGAGAGAGCCTTGGCATGAATATATATATTCTTATATAGATATGTGTACATATACATATATACATAGGCACACTAGGACCTGCTTTTAACGCTTAACTGACAAGGTTCCAAAAACATTGTCCCTCTCCTGACTATGAAAGCTTCTACAAACTCAAAGATCACATCTTGGCCCTATTAAGATGTCTCCTCACCAGTTTTTTTTCCTTGATCAGTCTTTATAACATGAATCCTTCCTTCAGTCCAAAGCAAATCTCTTATTCTGACAGACTCCTGGGTTTTTTTTCCCTCTGGTAACCTTCAGCTTTCTTCTCCCAGTACACATCAGCAGCACCCATGTTTTTCTATATTTTCTCTTTCACCCACTCTAGTTATTATGGCAACCTAACCCTTCTCAAGACTATACAGCAGACTTATTTTATTGATTCTTCATCTCACCTCTCCCTGTCTACCTCTGTATCTCTGACACTTGCTGACTCTTTTTTTCTGGATATCTCACCATTACTTTCAGCTCACTAACCTAAAAATCAGACTACTACTCATTCTCTATCCATAAGGTTTCCTTTTTGCTGTGCTTCATTTACTGATCTCCCTAACAATGCAGACTATCTACCCTGCTAACCTTCTTGATTTATTCAACATTTTAAATTTTGCAGAATATGCTTAGAACTGTCCTGCACGAACTACAGGAACATAGCCAACTTTTTAAGATCATTTCTGAATCCAGGTTCAGCAATCTCAATCCCCATCCACCCTACCTCTGGCCCTACCAAGCTATCCCTTACTGCTCTCTTTCCAACCTTTTCCACTCCTGGCTTATGGCTCTCCTCTCCTAAGCCAAGTACTCCCACCATCATCTTTCAAACTCCTCCTCTGCATTTGTGCCGTCCTGAATTCTCAGAGAACTATGTTTCACGCAGTTGACATTTACAGCATCTACTCTAATATTGAAGTATTTGAAGCCAGAACTTCACCTTGTAAGGCGCTTTTCTACATAACAACTGTTCAAGAGTGAAAACAGAAGCTGCATTTTTTTTTAACGTTAAAACTATTTATCAGTCCTTGACATAGGGAGCAACTACAACATACAGGTGAGGTGAGTGTGGTCTCCTCAGACAAAGCTCCAGAGTCAGGGAGAGCCTGACCTGGAATTCCCAACCTGATGGCCTACCATGTCTGCAGTCCCCCAGCACCCAGGGAGCAGGATGTGGCTCCTGGCATTAACTCCCTTATTCAGACCCAGGTAAATCAACATAAATTTTAAGTACCTTACATTTACCCCTCATCCTTGGGGCCATCTAGTACTGTGCCCATCTCACACACAACTTTTTATTCACAAGCCTTAAACACCCTTGGCCTTGAACTAACTTTTTTCAGTGTTACAGGCTGAAAACTCCTACTTTATTTCAATGGCATAGTCCTCTGCTGTCACCACAGGAAAATGATATGGTTTGAAAACTGATCACTAATAGCCCCTAATTCAAACAGCACTTTTCATCTCCTGCAAATATTAGTTAGTGTTATTTGCGGATGCCAAAAAAAGTTGGGATTCCTGAGACTGTATTTTCACCTTTTCTCAAAACTGTAGGCTTCAAGAGAAAGGTCACAGTGAACCTCCATATTCTCCATTGTGCAGACTGCACTGCCTGCCCTGCTGTGTTATTGTAAGGCTCCTTCAATTCCTATGGATGTCTGTAATTCTGTTCTCCATCAGTTCAACCAACTGCCATACCTTTCAGTGTAATCAGTATCACTCCAGCCTCCACTTTCTTTCTTGGATTTCTCAGTCCCATTAATCTGAAAACAGATGAGAAAGAGAGTTAATACTGACACTGGGAGCATCATATTAAAGATGTCTTTGGTCACCATTTGCTTATTGAAACAAGTGAGAGCTTGCTTAGACCTTACTGGTCACCTTCTCAGATAATCTTTTAATGATCCAGTGCCAACTCCATTTTACTTGACAATTTTATTTGCCCTGAGATGCTGATCAGTCAGCAGGCAAACCAGACCAGCAGTATTACCCTTGGAGTGCTGTGGGAGCACAGGCATAAGTAATTTTATAGAAGCAGATGTGGCAGTGGTGGTCCAGCCCAAATACATGTCTCTGTTCCCTGTGTGGAAGAAATTTCTGATTAAAGAATAAAATATATAGACATAGAAATATTGTCTTGAATTTTATCTGTTTTGGATAAAATCATTGAGACCTTGGCCTGGGCTCCCAGCAGTCTGCACACCAGCCCTCTGAGCTGAGGGGGCTCTGTAAGAAGCAGGTTGTTCCCCATTCTCCTTCTAGGCCATTAGCTATTCCTTTGATTAGTTTGCCTTCATCCCTCGGGGCCCTGCATTTCTTCCCTGTACATAATGTGCCACACATTGTATTACTCTTAGCTCAGTTTTCAGAGCACTGTAAAACACATTTTTCACTCTGGGCTGGTCCAATATGAACTCATTTACTTCAGATCTCTTTTTCTTCCCCTGATCATTGAAAATAAAATATCACAAGTAACCTAATATTTTTTGGCTTCATGCAAATCTTCAAAAGCTGTGGAAAATCCTAATATCATGGAGATGGGTGAGAATTACACCCCAAGCACCCACAGAAATCAAATGTATGATTACATCCTTTGCAGTTCTGGGCTCCAAATTAGCCTGTCAGGTTTGCATGCAGTGCTTCTGCTGACTTCAGTGGGAATTGCACATATGAAACTAACAGAATAATCAGGCCCTGAAAATTTGAGCTTGTGTCCCCAAGCATAGCTACTACATTTTTAACTGATTCAGTGTGAGCTGCATCTGTGACCCCAGAGCAACAGCAACAGCTGGGAGTATGTGCTGGCACCCAGAAAGCTAGTGCTGCCTTTCCACATGGGATATACTGCACTCTCCAACCTGCCCTGCTTGTATTTAAAGCACAAACTTAGCTATAATATAAAGGAAGTCTTTCTGTTACCATGACATTGAGCAAGAAAATAAACATTACACTCCCTAGAAAATGAAAAAGAAGGTATCAGAGCATTTTAGCAAGTCTAATGGCAGAAGACGGAGCCATCACAGCATATTATGGGAGACAAATGAAAATGTTGTTTTTGATAGTTTGAAATAAGAGGCAAATAATTAAATAATCTGCATATAGAAAATTACACACTTCAGATACTCGTTGTTCCAATCAAGTGTTGAAAAAGCACTATTTTTATTTTCATTGTAATCTTGGTTTTGACAGTCTGCTCCTTTTTTTCATGAATTTCCTAATTAAAGGGTAGAATTAGATGTAAAACTCACTACGTACTTCCTAGAAGATGAAGAAATTAGATTATTTAAGTAAAACAAACAAGGAAAAAAAAACCCCAAACCTGAACAACACCAGAAACAAATGTAAAACACTAGGAGTTTTAGCTATTATCTACAAGATCTTGCATTATTCCTGATAGAAATATGTATTCAAGTATTTCATACATGACAATGATGGTTCAGCATGCCAATTTTTCAAATTCAGACTGACTAGTCAGTTAGGAAAGCAAAAGGTTTTGTAGATTACCACATCTATAAATGAAGGGCACATAAGCAGTTAGCACTGCACAATCACACAGAAACTGGCACAAAGAAAATACAACAGATCATCAAAAGACAAATAAAATTATAACAGCATTTCAGGCATATACTTTAAATCAAGCTTCCAGGATATATATCTTATAGCCTTTTTTGTTAAAGCAGAAAAAGTTGTTGATTTAATATTCAAATTCCAGTCTTTATTTCTGTACTTGAAGTTCTCTTTTTAACAGATGGGAGAGAACTTCCAATGATAATTCAGTAGAAATCACTTCATTCAACAGATACAGGATTTACACTGAGTGCTGGGTTCAAAAATGCAAAAATTTATGTGAATCTCTCTTTAGGACAGGAGTGAAATCCTAATTCAATATGTGCACCTTTAAGGAGGTGACCTTGCACTGGGATATTACTCAAATACATCATGCATGTAAGGTCCCCTTTCATACTGTTTTAATTTTGATTGAAATAAGACGCCTTCCTAAAAAAAAAGTGAAAATGTTTCCTCCTTTCAGTTTGGAATACATCTGTAGTACTGATGTGTTGGCCTGTTTGTAATGTTATATTTGGCACAGACGTGGGGGCTTCTTTGCTCTCATTTGACAAAAGAATAAGCCTCCCTGCTACGGACAGGAGCCAGGCACAGTATTTTCAGCAAGTCCATTACCCACTTGCTCTGCCCAATTCAATGAAGTAAAACCAGGACCACCCAACTTAATGTTAATAATTTATTTCATGAAGTTGTCCATTTTAGAGCTGAATTAGTGAAATGCAAGTGAACTGAGCCAAAGGCTCGGACTGGGCTGCCATTTTGACATTCTCATCAGGGAAATGATGCTGTAAACACCCATACTTGATTCACATGCATGGTCTCTTGGTTGCCTACAGTAATGCCCATCTGTTCAGATGGCATCATGCCCACTCAAGTTGCTCAAGGGAATACATGCTGGGCAGTGATTGGCTTAGGTAAGTATTTTTCAAACTGGGTCGGTGTCGACCTCCTTTTGGGAAGGCCCAAGAGGAAAAGGAAACAAAAAGAATTTTCATTTTTTATTTTAATGGATTGTTTTCATTTAACATTCAGCAAAAACACTGTCATTTATAAAACATTCAGTAGATGGTTTTGCTAATTCGTTGGTACCTGTGACCCCAGCAAGGAAACATAAATTCAACTATAATATCATTTTTTAAATAAATGAGTTTAACCTGTTATAAAGTCACAGACCATGTAACATTAAGACCATCTCGTCTGCAGAAAAGAAACCTGTCTCAGCAGGCATCATCACATTCTGACAATTGAACTAATTTCTTCTCTTGAACATTGGTCAACACTCAAAAATGAATTCATGGTTATTATAGCTTGAATTTTGTGGGCAAGGTGATAAAAAACACTATGTCCAAAACTGTAAGTCAGATCAAATCCATGTTATTGTACAAATATGCAATTCCCAAATATACAACAAACACAAAAATGCAAAAATATACAGATGAAAGATGTGCAGTATCATGAAAGGATTAACCTTTTGGTTCCCAAGTTGGAATAATTTTCAAATAAAGCCTTTTACTTCCCCAAAGCTGAAGAAGTAAAGTGAAGCTTTAGTGAAGTGTATTGTACAGTGAAGCCATTGTCTGACACTTTGCTTTGTCAAACAAAAAGGCGGGGGGGGGGGGGAACATGTCACGCTTTCTTCCTGCAAATAAACTGTGGGGCTTTTTTTATTTAAGAGAAAGCTACCATTAATACAAAAAAAAAAAAAAAAAAAAAAAGGAAGAAAGATGAAAATAATCCAGCTCCTTTTCATTTGGGAGACAAAAGCCTTTCAGTGCTGCGTCCATGCGCTCTTGACTACTGTTTTGACACTGTGTCAAGATGCTCCCGCTCTGCTCCAGGTCTCAGATCACAGCTGGAGTGTCTTGATACAGTGTTGAATCAGTAGTGTCAGCAAGTCTCAGAGCAGAGTCAAAGAACCTCAATGTAGCCTCTGAGCAGGTAGAGTCAGAGAGACCTTTCCCCTAAACTGAAGTAGGTAGAGGGTGCTCAATTTTTTTTTATTTTTAATTGTTTGTTTTAATACATTTCGACCCAGCTGCACCAGGCTCATGCTTCTAATTAATAGACTTTCTTGCAGTAAGGGATCAGAGCTAACTCTCCCAACCTTGAAGAGCTGTTAAAAAGCAGCGTGGAATAATGTTAATATTTTCTTGAAAGAGCAAGCCTAGGCACAGGAACTGAGGCTCTGGGCTTCCTTGGAGCAGTTGGCACCCTGGAGAAAGTTTGCTGAGAGGCCCAGAGCCTGCTTTGGCAGTGCCCTGTCCTGCCGTGGGATAACCCTGCTGTGCTATTGATCCACCATCCTCTGCTTCTGGATACCCAGATGGAAACATGATGTCCTCTGCCTCTATCTGCAGGCCAAAGCTCCTCCAACATCCATGGCAGCCTTCTCAGCAACATCAATGGGGGCACAATTTCTCCCACCATTTTGTAAAAAAATAATTTTTAAAATAAACACATTTTAAAGATTGAACATGCAAAGGATTTCTGGGCTTCCTCCTAGGAAAGGGAGCAAAAATGCACAGATCCCATGACTGCAAACACTGCTGCCTGAATTACCATGTGTAGGAGGAGGGAGGCCCAACTAAGAAAACAGTCTCCAAAGAATTGACTGCCAAGCACTGTACCAGGCATCATGTTTTGGGACGAGATGGATGCCAATACCTAAGAAGGCATTTGAGAAGGAATGAAAAAAGACCAGGATTTGAAAAGAAAATAGCCAGACTTAAGAGGCTGGATCAGAAAATGTAAATAGGTCAAATCCATTTTTCCTGTAGCTTTACATCTGAATATGTAATCCAGTCAATTTGGTACGCTAACGCCAGGAGGGCACACAGATCAATGCATATAATTTAGGTCAAATGACCACTGCAGAGTGAGATGCATGCTTTCCTCTCACAATTGAGCCAAATTTGTCCCTGATATAAATGCAGTGATTTCACTGAACTTTTGGCATGGATATATTTACTCATTTATATGGCCAGTCACTTCTCAGTAACTTGTTGCTTACGCGTACCACCACATGCAAAGATGTCTCCAATTGCTCATTTGTTTCTTTTTCCTTGTGATTATTGCACTGTTCTTTACATAAATGTTATTAAAGTACAGGTAAAAGTATTTATGCAACAAAGCAATAAATGCTCAAACCATAGCTAACAAAAAAATTTCAAAGTCATGTGTTTCAAATTCCGGTTTTGAAAATTGTGTCCAAAATGGCAGCAGAGTCGTCAGCAGAAAATACAGCAAAAGGAGAGGTGGGAACAGGGTCTTACCTTCCCAGAGAAAGATGAAGCTCAGCTGTGTTTGCCGTGTGCCTTGAGATCCTTGGAGGAAGGCATTATTTAAGGTGCAAAGTATTTCTATGGGAAACAAACAAAGCTCACTGAGTACTGTGGTGACTTTTTGCAGGCATTTTCACAGCAAGTGGCAGCCAGGGGTTCCTTCTCCTGTGCCTGGGCTAGCCCCGCAGGGCTGTCACACCCTCCCAGCTGCAGAAGAGCTTCTGACCCATCCTGACCATTTGCTTTCACCCACTGCAATGGGTATGGCTGCCCCAGTGCCCTTCCAGCTGTCTCTGGAGGTAAAAGAGAAATTAAAGATTGTATCATATAGGCACAAATTAAAACCTTTACTGGGAGAAACCTGGTAGAAAGTCTCAGAAGAGAATGAATTATGTATTTGAACACTTAAGATTTCCTTGCCTTTATTACAGCATGGGGTCTGAACTCTGCTTTCTTCCCTGCACTTTATTACATGGTTAGAAGTCCCGCAGTAGGAAACTTGCAGTTTGAATTTTGAAGCACCTATAGTGTCATACTTTTTATTTTAATATTTGTCACCAACAGTGCCGACAGATAAAAAGTGCTGGCTCCCCACAGCATGATATGCGGGATTTTCAATAGAGCTACACAATTGCTTTTGCTAAGTGCTTGCGGGGCTCACAGTGCCAAATCCCGCAAATTGCTGCATTCAGGCCACTTTGCAGAGCTGTGCTAAGGCAAGTGATGTTAAAAGTTAGTTGGGACATATGCCTAAATGGCTGATTTCTTTTTAAAGTCCTAAGCAATTGTCTGAAGACATTTTTGTAACACAATTCAAAAATTTAGCACTTATGTGACAGTCAAAACTTTTTGTATCACTTACAATTTATTCTGTGGTTTGCATACAGTTTTAGGAAAAAAATCATTTTTCCCACCCCAAAATTTGCTGGCCAAGGAAGTCCCAGAAGCAATGTCACCAATCATGGCAACATTCTATTTATGGATTACTACTTCCTCTTCTTCTCCCTTATTGCCTTTAATTTGTTTTTACCCTTAATTTATGAGTATATTGTTGTTCATATCTCAGCCCCAGGTCAGTATTATGGTGTAAATTATTTCATGTGCACAGCAATGCTAAATGTATAACAGTTACACCTGAGGTATCAAGGGAGAATTTTGTATCTCCTGTCTTATTCACAGGTCAATTAAAAAGCTGATTAAACCCAAAAAGTCTATGATGATAATTGTTGGAAATAGACTGGGATGATAATTGGTTTAATGACTGCTAAAGGAGTCATTGGGATATGTGTCTCTCAAGGAGCCTGAATGGCACTTTAAGAGCTAGATTCATCCTGGGTGTTGGTTGTTGACTTTAATGGTATTACTCAAAAATCTGATTTGGATCAACTTACAGAATATTGCAGACAAGACAAATAATTTTTAAAGGATGTCTCTGCTGAGCTTTGGTGTCTCCCTTGAACTACCCTATTCAATGTCAACTTCTCCAGTACAAATTCTGCCTGTACAGCTTGAAGTAGCTCTATAAGGTGGGAATTCACTGAAGGTTTTATGTTTTTATAATATTTTTTCTAGCTTAGCAGGAAACAAATTCTATATAATAACTAGAAAATGTAGGCCGAGACCATCCTCTGCACAGGAAATTTCACTCAGAGGGTTGGACACCCAGTGAGGTCCTATTCACAGACGTCCCTTTGTATTTTTCTGCCTGGAACCAAAGAAGGGGATTCATGCCAAAACCCTGCAGGATATGGAAATCTATCGGCTGTTCTGTGCTTCTGCATGTCTTTCAAAGTGGCTTCTGATTTGGGGAGCCCTAAATTAAGATCCATGGGCTTGGGGGGAGGGGGTTGGGGTTCTTTTTGTAATAAGGACTCAAAACCTTCAATTCAAATAGCAGTCAGAAACACTCAGTACCTTTGAAAAACCCCTGATATTTCATTCCTCATACTGAGGACCCAGAACAGCAAAAATTTAGACCAAAATTATTTCTCCAGGGTAGTCAGTATTAGAGAACAGTGCAGAAGTCAGAAACCCCTTGCTGCTGGTTCTCAGTCTACCTGCACTGCCTAGGCTTGAAAAGGTTATAAGGTTATAAATCTTTCAGTGAAAACAATTCCTGCTTCATGCCATCAACATTTCCTAAAGACATCTGTGTAGGGCATCTCTAGAGGAGGCTCCCATTACTAGACCTATGCAGAAGAATAATGAGGAGCTTACATCCGGTTTGAAAGACATTAATGAGTCTCTCTTGGATACAAAATATTTGTTCAACACCCTTATGGGCAGAGTAGCCCAGAGCTGAGCTGGGCAGCTCGGCCTGAATATCATAAACTGATAGGTCTCAGAAAAGGAACCATGCACAGCTCTGCAGAAAAAGTTGCTTTTTCAGGCCCAGTTTACAGCTCTGGTGCTTGTGTGTGTCTGCAAAGATTGAATATATATTTTTCCAGCACCTACTTGTTCTCTGTTCCAGTGGAGTTTCACATGCCATGGGGGTATTCTGGACTCCTTGGTGGTTCTTCTCCAAATTTTTATTTCTATTCTCAATAACATTTGGACAAAAATAAACAAACAAACCAAAACAAACCACAAAGAGCTAAAGACATGTTGACTTTTTTCCTCCCTCCTTCCTCCAGACCTCTCTCACACACAAAAAATACTTCAGGGGTTGGGGGTCAGCTTGTTTGAGTTTTTTGCTCTCCCAGATCTTGGTGCATCATTGAGCTAATGAGGCACAGTCGAGTTACACAGTATTAGCTGGTTATCCAGATTACCAAGGGCTCTTGGTGATGTGTGTGAGCATTTAACTCCTTGAAGCCAAGGGAAATGGTTGTGCACATATTTGCAGTGCAGCACCAAAGAAGATGCACTTTTCTGGCAGTTCCCAGAAACTAAATGAGGTTGGTGTATACTTTGATGTAATGTATCGAGAACTGGAATTACTCTGCAAAATGAAAAATGAAGGGCAGGGATGACTCTGAACTCAACTGGCATTTTATGCTCCATTAGGGTAGCATAATGCTCTATTAGGGTAGCTAAACCCCTCAGCAAGAGAAGGAGCATTGGTATTCCTGTTTGCTAGGATAAACACATCTTACCTGCCAGCAAAGGTCACTTCCCTTCCCAAGTGGGATGCCAAGCATATCAACTTTGTCTCTTCTTAAGCCTTCACAAGTGCAGGCCTCCACATTCCTTGTGTGCCTCTGCCCTTTGTCCAACACTCCTTCTCAAGCCACACCAAACACAGCAGATTCTGCTGTGTCAGACTCACACCTACCACAGAGCTGCTGTGTGAGCACTGGCAAACTAAAATCCTGGTGGGCAGTGAAGGTGCCACTGCTGAGGGGAATGTAGAAAAAGCAAAAAGAGAGATCTGGAAACTGAAAAAAAATAACCCAGCTAGCAAGGGGCAGATGAGAAGTATATACAGCAGAGGGTCATCACCAAAACTCTGGGTTTATCTAGCAATAGGACAGGTTGGCACAAACCTACAGCAGCCAGGAAATCATGGACATGGCTTCACTCAGCAGATAGCTTTCCTGGCCCTGTGCTTGCACCCACACACCCCCTCGGCTTCGGCGCTGAAACCAAAGTGAAAGATGGGGTTTTATTTAAAGACTATTGTTCTTGGCATCATCACAGACATTATCAGGCCAGTTAGGGAGAGAGGTAAAACTATTTAAGCTCATTCACTGCATCCACTGGCTCTGCCACAGACAAGTGTTGCCCACCTTTTCCTTTCAGACTATCCACTTTCTTTTCCACTGTCTGTATATGAGACCTCATTCTGACTTTGATCAAGGTTTTATCTTCCAGGTGTCAGTAATTAAGCATTTGAGTATATACACTGCAATACAACATATAATGACATTGCATATCTATTGGCTATTATGCTACAGTTTATCAACTCTTAAGCCACAAGACCCTCATGATGACAAAGGTTTCCAGGCCCTACTTTGGGTTAAACTCTGTCTTTCTAATTAGCAGCCCAAATTGTTCCTCCTACCTAGGCTAATGGAAGCTCTTGACCATTATGCACCATTACAAAAGCATTAGCTGAGCTCATTTGCACACTTCCTTAACCCTCTCTCCATCACAGGTTTACACTGAGATACCTTGTGAATAAACTGGAAAATGTACAGAAGAAGCACTATCTTTTTGCAGATGGCATCTGTATTTTATAGCTTTCATGCATAGAAGCCAATTTCTTGAGGAACAGTGCCTATAAATTGTGACTGGAGAAAGATGTTTCATTGCTCCCAAGCAGGAAAAAAAAAGACATTTTTTCTCTCTCCCTTTCCTTTAAATTAAAGGCTGGGTGAGGAAGAGCCCAGCACCTGAGGGACATGGCTTCAGCACACGCAGCTTGGAGGGCTTGTTTGCTTGCTCGTTTATTGTGAGGGAAGGATCACACTGGGGGCCAGGTATCTCTTCCACTCATGTAAAACTGAAGACATAGATAATTTATTTTTTTTTTAAGTTCAAAGCAAGATTTTAGTTGGTACAAAAAGATTTTGGGGCTAAAGGTTTTTTCAGGAGGTGATGCCTCATCTAGCAGGATTTCCCACACGCAGAGTCCTACCACGCACTTACTAACTCTCCAGTCCCTTCTTTCTGAGGATACTGTCAGTGCTGTACAGGGCTTTAAATGCCAACACGTATTTGGGAACATCAAGAGAAGCAAAATCTAGAAAAGCTGCTCTGTACTTTCTTCCACCATTCAGTAATAGCCAGCATTGCCTCTCCAACCTGCCAGAGCAGGTTGACTGCACTGTGCTATAAAGACAAAGCAGTTAAGAACCAAGTGTGGGTAAAATGGTGAAAACGCTGTCACAGCATCACTTTCCCCCGGGGGCACTAATGTCCCTAAAGCCCTCAGGAGCAGGATTGAAGCGTGATGTTTCTCACAGGGCAGCTGTGACACCCACAGATGTCACAGGGTGGCAAAACCCCCAAGAGCTGAGGGCTGCCCGAGCCGCTCCCGGCTCTGCCTCTGCCCCGGCAGCCTGGCGCTCGAGTCCAGCACAGAACTCACCCGCTCCGACAACAAAATGAAAGTTTTGATTTACAAAACCCACAGAGCCGCGCCTCAGCGCCTCAGCGGCCTGCCTTCCCGCCGTGAGGGGCGGCCGAGGCGCGGCGCGCGGGGACAACAGGGCCGCGTGAGGGAGGAGCGGCCGCCCGCCGCGGGGACACAGATGGCCGCGGATGGCAGAAGGACACAGAAGGCAGGGGACAGCCGCGGCGAGCAGCGGGCAGCGCCGCGGGCACGGGCACGGGCAGGGCAAGGCAGGGCAGGGCCGGCCGGGCCTGGCGAGAGGCAGCGCGGCACAAAGCTGGCCCCGGCCCCGGCCCTCTCCTCCGGCACCCCCAGGGGAACGCTGCGCTGTTTTGCTCGGAAAAGGCAATCTCTGATGGTTAAACCGAGCTGGTTCGCAGCGCAGACTGCGCTCTGGAGCTGCCTGAGCGGTGATCAGTCATTGTCTTGTCTCTCTCTCAGGGTGCTCAGTGTTTCTCATTTGGACACCTCCTGTCTCCCTCTGTCACCTAATCTGCCAAGATGCTCCTCGATGATCCCTTTTGTCAGGAAAGTAACAATAATCCACAAATACACAGATCAAAAGGCAAATTCTGGCTTCCATTTGCAGGAGAGGGACCTTACAGTTGTTAGGACAACAGCAATGCAATAAAAACAGCCAAAACTAAGAACAAAGCATTTCACAAGGGGCAAAAATGGGGGTAAAAGTAAAAAGACAAAGCAATGAAGAACAGCCATGCTCTCATCAGCTCCCAAGCCCATGGCTGCTGCAGATCCCCCCGTCTGGGTTCTGTGGCCATAGCGTGCTGGGCTCACACACTCTCGGCCAGGACAGCACTTGCAGGGGCTGTTCTTGCCCTGGCTGATCCCTACAGCATTCCACAGGGACACAGTGCCCTGCCCTCTGCACTCTGTCAAACCTGGATAATGCTTCTGGAGGAGAGGGGATGGCAGAAACCTCCCTGCCTGAGGGTGTGGGCCAAAACAGAGACCACTTACGCAGACCAGGGAAAAAGCCTTCACTGTTCATACCAGAGAATGATTTACACATTAAAAGCCAGACAAACGCACCAAACCACAGTTTAATCTTAGACATTGGTAGGATAAAGTGACTTGTACACTAGGGACATGGGATGTGCAAATTTACAGCAATTGAAATGGCTGGCAGAGGGTGGATTTTTCATTAACTCCTCTAGGAGGGCAGTAAGGTTGTGGAGGGACACCCCCCTCAGCTCCCTGACTCTTCTGTGCACAGTAGGTGATCTTGCCAATACACTCAAAGATGCTCCAGCACAAAGTGATCAGTTGCTTACTCCCTCAAATGGTCCTCAAAGTTCCTTTCTCTGCCTTTCTTCTGAGAGGCAATTGGCTAAACACTTGCTTTTTCCAAAACTTTAAGGCAACTGACTGAAGGCAGTGATCCCTTGCTGAAGGTGATGGATCAGACAAATACATACAGAACACTATGAACAGAACACAAATGTGTAAACCTGCCTATATGAACAATAGGTGCTGGTTGCTATTTCTTGACTAAGTATTTCAATGTTTTTTGGTTGTGTGAGTATGTAGTGAAGCTAAATGCAAAGATCATTCCATGCATAAGGGCCAGTACACTGCTCCAAATACAAGTCCTTTGTTAATCTATTGTTTACATTAAATCCTATTTCAATATTTTTCTAAACGTGAAGATACTAAACTGTCTGTATTGCATTTCATTACAGATTTAGAATTATTCACAGTGTCCAACACTGTACTGGTCCTAAAGCCCCTCAGATCTTAAAGTGACATTTTGCCTAAAGCCCACCCTCAGCCAGAATTTCTGCAATTGTGGTTTGCACTTACCTGTGAGTGATCCATGTCGCCCACACCTTGAACAGCCTGTGCCAGCCCCTGCCTGCACCTCCACGACACGGGAGCTGCAAGTTACACAGACAGGCCAGGAAACATCACAGGGATTATGGAAAGGGTCTCCAGCCTGTTTTCAATGCGTCATAACTATTGAAATATAGCTGCCTTTGGAGCCAGTGTTTCTGACTGTTTTCCAAATGCCTTCAGCAGCACTTCTTGGCCACTAACAAAAAGGGGGCGAAACCTCGGACATGTACCAGAAACTGTGATATTATCTTTTCTCCACCTGCAGTTAGGCTCTGTTTTCCCTAGGAGCTTTTAACGGATACAGGAACTATATACTACCCTGGCAAAGCACTCCCTGGTGTGATTGCAGCTATGGCAGCAAAGCTGTTTTGTACCAGTGCAGGGCTGCTCTGCTCCTGCTCCCCAGTGGGACCAGCGGCACAGGAAGCACCAGACAAAGGCCCCACGTTGTGCTGCAGAGCTCTGCCTGGCACAGCCCTGCCTGGGGAGGTTCAGGCCTTGGAAAACAGGGTCAGACACCAATGAAGCACCCTGGCATAGGCTAAGGATCACCTCTGTGAGCTGCAGGTGTCCAGTGTGTCACAGATGCAGCTCCATGGCAGGAACAGAAGAGTGGGCAGCTCTCCCTCTGCTTTTTTGTAGTGGCTTTCACCCCCACACCCCAAACTGGATTTATCTGGCCCCTAAGAAAGCAGTTATCAAGACAGCACCATCCCTTGTCATATTCATATGGGCCTGGTTATCTCAAAAATACCACAAAACAACCCAGTAGATTCATGGCAAGCATCTCTGCACATTTGCATGTATTGTCTTAGGAAAGAATTTTGTTTGGAAGCAGCATTTGTCCTTTCAAATATTACCCAAATACTGTAAGAGCAGAAAAGGACCACAGCTCAAATTTTTCCCAGCCCTGGGTGTCTTGGATTGATGTTATGATAATCGTTTATCCCCTATCGTTGGCTTATATGCCCAAGAAAGAAAAAATGTGTGGTCCTGTCTCTTTAACTACACCCAGCCGAAGAGAGAAACGCGGGTTGTTTTGAAAACATTTTCCCCAAGCCTCGCTCCGGGGGAGGATTCGTCGCCCGGCAGAGACTTCGTGCTGGATGGGGGTCGGAGTGAGCTCTGTTCCCGTTTTTTTCCCATTTTTTCTTTTTCCTCGTTTGGACCCCTTCTCTTCGATCTGCTTTGCTACCCGGAGACCCAGGAGGGCCAGAGGACAGCAGAGCTCTCCAGGGAGCTCCACCCCGCCCCGGGTGGGGGGCGAGGAGGAGAGGGACTGCGTCTGAGAAAAGGACTTTTTAATCAGGTTGAATAACTCCTTTTCACCTTGGTTTTCCCCGTCCCCTGTGCCTTGCAGGGCACTCTGCGTGGTTTTGTCAAATAAATAGTTTTTTCTTCACTTCCATCTAAGAGGTTCGGTTGTGGGTGGGGGAGGGGGTGTCGGGGCCCTTCGCTCTCGGAGGAGAGAGAGTCTTATCATTAACCCGGGACACTGGGGGAACAGTCCAGTCCCTCTCTCCAACCTGACTTGGGCTGCTCATGAGTGAAGCTAATATGCCAAAAGGGATGAAGAAGATGGAGCAGGACCACAGCCCTCACTCTCATGCTTTGGAGCCTTACCTTTTAAAGGCTGGGTGGAAAACCAAACTATTCCTTTCCTCTACCTCTGCTTATGGTCTGGGCAGCATTTGGGGCAGATGAAAATGCGCTGAGACACTGCTTGGCACTGCTGTGCTGAACAGAACCCCAGCACCCTGACCCATGCCCACATTTCCAGTAACATGGGGAATATATGCAGCTCCAAACAGGATCCCCACGTGGGGAGTTCCCCATCTCAGCACAGTGACTGTGCACCTACTTTTAACTAGTCAGCAGGGAGATGCTCAGACAAAGGCATATGCTTCAGTACAGCACTACTAAGGCAGCTCTCAGAGTTGCGTGGAAACATCAGTTCAGCTCCTGGGATTCACAATGCAGAACCTTTTCCTGAAGATGGAAACCTACATCTTTTTCATTTCTGAAGGCTTGCCCAGAACTGATCCAGCATCATTTCAAACCAGTGTCAGGCAAAGAGCCTCCTTTTTCAATATCTCCATTGTGAGAACCTGCTACTTTTTTTTTAGCATGGAGAATATGGCACATGAGCTCTTTCCACAGCAGCTGCTGTGCATTCCCAGCTTTTCTTGTAAGGGCATGTCTAAGAGCTGGTACTGCAAGACACTTTTCCATTTCTCTTCTTAAAGTAGTACAATTGAGTTAGGAACATGCTTATATTATGAACAGGAATAATGAATTGGTGATTTCATTAACTAATTTTTCAGCCCATAAACATCTGTGCTGTGGCTTATGTAGAAATAATCAGGTTGAAAGTTAACAATTATTTCTAGAAATGAATCATTTTAGTATAATGATTTTGATGTAGAAACAGTGAACTAAGAATAATCTAGATGCAAACAGAACTGTCCTCTTTGGCATTAAGAAAAGTCATTCCTAGTTTTATTATATTAGGGTTCATAAATTTATCAGAAGCCACATTTTGAGCCTAAAGTCTTTCTGACTGTCCATGCAATGGTATTTCAGCAGAATAAAAATATATAATTTGTCCCAAAGGGGACATTACTTCTTTTTTCTTTCTTTTTTTTTTTTGAGGAAGTTGTAACTTTTCTTAAGTTAGGACTTCTCTGATGCTTCCTGCTGTAAAGATGACCCTACTTCGGTTGTGCTTCAGTTGTAGCCTTCCCGTACTGTCCTGAAGGAACCATGTGTGTGCAACAGGACTATCAACATCAGCAGGGCTCTAAATTGCTGGAAACATGGCTGCAGTCTCAACAAGCTGTGCCACCGCTGCACTTGAAAAAAATTCACTATATGAACTAATTTGGGCACTGACTATATGTCCTTGAAAACATTTCCTACAAAATATCACTTACATGCTACAAGCCCAGACAGGGCCCAATGACAACCAGCTGTGCTCTAGTTCAGTGCAGCGATTTTGAAAGGCTCTGACTGTGCTTGTTCCCATACACTGGCTTGCAAAGCCCTGTACATTGTGGGAATGGGTAACCACATCATCTCAGCTGTCACAGCTGCTAAATATCTTTCATGATGATTATGATTCATTCAAGCAAGAGACACCAGGAGAGCTACATCTTTCTAGCTTTCCAGAGGTGTCCATGGTCCTTAAAATTACTTTTTCTCTGACTGGAGATATAACTTTCTTCATTATTGTAAGATAAGTTTAAAAAAGAGTAAAAGAAAGCCTGGTAGTTGGCTCTGTTAGGCTGCCTGATGGCAGTTTTCAGTGTCAGGATATGGTACTTACACAGAGCTACAATACCTGGAGGTCTAGAGATCCATGTGGTTAAAATATGCAGCCTCCTACCACAGTAGGAGGATCTGCAAGGCCAAATCCAATACCTGTGCATTTGTATACAATGCAGAAAGTGTGGGGGTTTTTTGTATTGAAACAAAGAAACACAGAGATATGGTCAAGGCAGCTATAGGTCAGTCCCTCCATTCTTGCTGAAAAAGTTAAAATATTGAGTATTATAAGCCAGCAATACCTTTTCATAGTACATGTTCTTACCTCAACCTACCGTGGAGCCAGGGAGGTACATCCAGAAGCAAACACAATGCCAGACACAGAACCATGGCTTTTGCTTTCTCCCAGTCTTCCCTCCTCCTGGGCTGCAGAGTGCTCTGTGTGTCAGGTGAGCAATCACTGAGATTCAGCCACCCCAGCAGCAGCAATGCAGTGGGCACTGACAGACAGACAAGCTCTGATGCTAAGCTCATGTATTCCCTTTATTGAACTGTACTAGTTATTGCAATCAGATTAAGTCACATTTATAAAGCAGACCATCCAGTTGCACTGAAACCGATTATATTCATTACATAGTTTTAATCACTGTCCGGTGAACTGGCAAATCCAATCAAAGCATTAGTCTTTAATTAAAAAATTAAAAAGAAATATTCAGACAATAGCCAAGCAATCACATCACAATGCACAGTTACCTAAAATTGCAATTAAAAAGCAGTTAACAAAAAAGAAAAAAATCACACCTAATCTTTAACTATCAATATAATACAAGAAGCAACAAAGGGCAACAGCATCAAAGCAGATTTATCTAACACTATAAATTCAGTCAGAAGCAGAAGCTCTAAAGTACACTAGCTGAAGCAGGACAATAAAAAATACTGAGCATGGAATACTTTTAATCTCTTCCATTAATATTCATTTCCAGCTGCTTATAATAGCAGCGCCTCATGGCCAAATCATTAGAGTTTTACATCTGGGTTGCAAATGACACTTTGATTGGATGTAATGTTCAAATGGTCCTCCCCACTGTGCCACCGTCAAGTCTTCTGCAGAGAGGTGTCCTGTAGTGCCAGTGGCTCACTGTGCGTGCTGGCTCAATGTGTGGTTCTGGAAAGACGAAAAAAGGAGACATGCATGAGGGGCAGAATAATAGAAAGCATGCCCATACCCTCCCACTCAGTACCATTTATGCAGAGCTCAACATAAAAGCTTCTCAATTATTACAAAACAAAATGCAATAAAGAAAAAGTACTCATAAGTAACAGCTGCCAATATGACATATTTGCTTTGTTCTGACAGATCTGTTAATGCTGGCATGAACTTAGCAAAAAAATGCTACAAGCCAAGTATAGTCATGAAGGTTTCTTTTTTTTTTCTCCTTTCAATACATATAAAGAAAATGGTAACTTCATGGGCAAAAAACTGCCTTTAGGGATTCCCTTCACTGTAACAATTAAAAAAAAAAAAAATCAGAATTGTGAGGGAACCCTTGCCATATTTTACTCTTTTATTCTCACTACTACCGGGTGCAAGTACTGGCAGCAAGAGACACCAGATTGTGACACACACTTCTCAGTCCAAGAAATACTTCGGCAATAACAGCTGAACCACCAGCTCAGGCACCAGGGTAATATTCCCAGCAGAAAAAAGGCTGGACATGTAACCCAGAAGTTAAATCTCTTTAAAGAATATACTTTTCTCTACATATTTCTTTCAGTAGTTTAGAGTCTCCTTTGTTCCCTTTTTTCTCCTTTTGGTAGATTTGTAATAGCCCCAATGTCATCACAGTATCTCACATCAGAGGATGCTGACCTGTCTTGCCATTTTGCGTAGGAGCCAATAAATCGTGGAGCCAACCTCAGAAGTGTATTTTTAGAGCAGTATCAATTCACCTACATTTTGTGTTCTGACTAAAACCCCAGTCCTACACATAAGCTTAGCTTTATTTGTCCGACTATCCAATTATTTGAGCAGCTACATGGTGAGGTTTTCTTGAGCTGAGTCCCCAGCATCCCCAAATATAAAAATTCATTTGCACTATTTCAAGCCTAGACAATTTCCCTAGTCTCCATCTGCCTAATAACAGAGTCGGGCAAGTCTGCCAGCTTGAAGAATAAGTTTTTAAACACAAAATGAATTTTGAATCTAATTATTTATTTACAGTGATGAAGCTTTAAAATAAAGTAAGATATTTTAACTTTTCATAAATCATCTGGTCCTTCTACACTATCCACAGCTACATGGTGATCAGGATAAAAGAGCAATTCCCCGCTTTATCCAGAGATGACATCTCCCTGATGGGAATGGCCCGTGGGAAGCGCGGATGGTGGCTGCAGGGCCGGCGGCGGTGACCCCGTTAGCGGCAGGAGCGTTTGTGGCCCGTGCACTCCCAAAGCGCGACCAGCAGGTGTCACAAGCGCCGCTGAGTTCCCGAATCTCGGCCAAAGTTCTCGGTGCGGCCGGGGCGAGCCCTGGGCTGAGCGGGGAGGGACCGGCCCGGGGGGCAGCGCCGCACGCCCCGATGGGGCCCGTGGGAGCGAAATACCAGCTGGGGAAATCATAATGGCACTGCTTCAGCATAGCACTGGCCCTCTGAGCACACTGTGAGCCTGTGACACTGAATATTTCTGAACCACAAATCAAAAATTCGTGAATTGACAGCAGGAGCTGCTTTGCTTTTAGACAATTTAACGTCACCATTGGATCACAACATCCAATGGCTTTTTACTTTGATATACATGGAAATTATCCTGGCCTTAAGAAGGAATTACCTTTGCAGCGCTGGATGTTATTCTCAAGTCTAACAATGACTTTATGGAAGAGAATGGATGGAGCCCTGCACACACAATGGCAGTACTGACAAGAAGCTTGCCCACTAAACCTAGCTGGGGAAGCATGAAAATGTGAAAGAATACACAGGCTCCTCTGTGCTCACACACACTCCTCAGCATTTTAACAATGGCCATTCCTTGTGCACTTCATTACAGTTCTATTTTTAGGTCATCCTGAATGTCAATAAAAAACCCAAAAGGTTTGCCATCCTCAAATTGAAAGAAGGGCTACTCGTGGTAGACAAATCCATACTTAGTTAGGCAGTGTCATTTAAAAGATAATGCACAATCAGCACTGGATGCATGACGCACGGCCTACAGTCAGGGAACATGATTTCAAACTTGTGTGGCTGCTGCATTGATTACAGCAGGCAGGTCAATAAAGGAATGGTATGTGGCTCTAAATCTGATAATGAAGCTTTTATTGTGAGCCCTCCCTCCTCAAACATCAGCTAATAACATGTTCTGAACACTCCCAATACAAGGAATACACCGGGTTTGTTCGCAGAGTTTGTCAAAGATATTGTACTCAAATGCTGCAGCCATTCAGAGCTGGGTCAGGCAGGGGCTGAGAAACCAGCTGTGCCATAGGGCTAGGAGTTTTAAAAAATTACAGTTTTCATATGCAAATCTTGATTTTGTCTTAGTATCTTGGGAATGTACCATTTATTCCCTGTGCATGCATTGCTGACAATCAATATGCTGGCTGGTCCCTGGACCATGCAGTTAATAGATAGAGCCACATTTTAGCCAGGACCTCACAAAGAGGTCTGTAATGCCTATGGACACCAGAGCCTGTGTGCACTGCATCCTTCCCCTGCTTTTCTGAGCAGATCCTGCACAAGCCATGAGCATAAATGCCAAGTCCTGCACACCCAGGTGCTGATGAATGCTGGGTGAAGCCTGCATAACCAATACTGTGTGTGTTTGAAAGTCCCAGGAGAGCCTGTCTGTATCCTCTGCCACCCACCTTGGTTTCTCACCTACTAAAATACATTTCAGACCACAAAAAACAAGCTTTCCAAAAATAGTCTGGCAACCTGTCTCCTATATACGAGCAATTCTCATGTCTTATCTTCTTGCTTCTACTCCCTGTGTCCTAAGCATCAGCAGATTATTGGAATTGTGCTTTGAAGATGTCAGAAAGCATCTGAGGTATTTAGGACTTATGTCTCTTCTCTCACGTGTGTTTTGGATATTTGGTTTTTCAAATATCTTTATTACGCACTTCTGTGTGTGCCCAGACACAGAAAATTCCCCTGGCTGACCAGACTTCTGGAGCAATTGAAAATCAAATAAATCCTGGTATTAAGAATGCCCTGTGCCTTTGCCGGAGCAGCTTTGACCCCGATGCTATGCTAGGCTGTTCCAGGCGGCAGAAGGAAACCATAAAGACCAGAAGGGAGTGAGTGTTTTAAAATGTGTGATACTAAAGGAGTGCTTCTACCTAAGCAGCCTAAGGAGACTTCACCCACCTTTCCAGCAGGAGGGTGGGCTGTCTTGGGTGTGATTTTTCAACCCCAGAAGTTATAGTTACAAAAAAAACCCAAAAACTTAATGGTGGTTTCCAAAGGAAAACAGAGCAGCCACAAAAATGCAGGCCCTCTAGGAACACTCCTGTGTGTGTGCACATGCCTACTGGCTCCAAGGCCATCCATACACGTGCCCGTCTGGGGCCAGCAGGAGGCACGACATCATTTGGAAGCTGAACAGGAAAAATGGTTCTTCGCAGCTCCTGTTAGACCCCCTGGTTTACGCACGGCTCACAGCTGATACCCCACTGAATACATCATTCTGAGACATTATTGCAGCTGGAAAACTCTACAGCAGCACTAAGTCACCTGTCAAGATCAAGTAAGTCACAGCTTATTTATAGGACAAGGGTGGAAAAATCTCTTCTTTTCTTAATAGTCATGCAAAATGGATAGCAATTTCATTAGCTACATCTGTGGGGAAAATGCAACTACCCCAAGTCTTGGGGCTGTTGCAGTGTTTAAGTGGAATTTTCTATTGGCTGCACAATCCCCAAATGAACCATTTATGGAAGTGTCTGTGTCCAAGGAATTGGACGACGGGTTTTTCAGGAAATAAAAAGATTTCAATGAATGGTTGATTATTGTCCATGCAGATACTGATTGCTCTCCAGATCTTCCCTGGAGACACCCTCTGCCTGCCCTCTGGATGCAGATCAAGCCATTTGTGCAGGACATCCACAATGAATATTTCTCTGTTTTTTTACATGCATGATTATGAAAACAGTGACATGACAATCTCCATTTTCAGAGCACTGTGTCAAGAAGGAAAGCATCAGGCTTGAAAGATGATCACTGACAACAGTTCAAAGAACTCTTACAAGCTATATAAAGATTGAGAGAACAAACACACGCATACAAAAAGCAGCACATGATGGAGCGAAGCTCCAAGCCAGGCAGTCAAGCTGGGAGTCTCTCACACTGCAACAACACTCACTGCCAACAAGTCACAGGTGTACTACACAGGAGCAGGTGAAAAAAATAAAATGCAACTGTGAGGGGTGTGATAATGGTTTGGGGCCATAACACATCCAGTCTATAGTGCCACTGTGCAACTGTTTTGGATTTAGACATTTTGTACCAGCCATTTACAAATATAATGCCTATGTGCATGAGCATATAGCCCTAAAAGACCATATGTTATACAAAGGTTAAGAAATTACCTAACAAAGCTGGTGATGCCCACAACCCTCAGGTGAAATTCGTAAGCCTTCTGCAATATTACAAGAGATTGGGACTCTGATGAAAGGGTACAAAGCCTCCCCTTCCAAATGCCATGGAAATGAACAGAAACCATTCCTCAAATAATTTCAGTAAGAATTATGGAGATAATAGATTTTGGTGACAATCAGCCAACATGAAAATTAACTGGTAATTAGCCATTGGGTGACCAATTAATCCCAGTATTTTTTCCCATGGTGTGGGGGGTCCTCCAGACCCAGGTAAGAGCCCAGGTAGTTTCTCTCCCTGCCTTTCCCTGCCTCTCTGTCCAGGTTTCTCTTACCCCTTCAGGCACTGTCTGATCTAAGCCCAGAGATTGGGGTCATGGCTGGGGACCACTGGGGCTGTGTCCCCTTCTCCCCATTCTCTCTCCTTTTCCCTGTACAGAGCAGGGCTGGGGAACAGGAGAAGTGATGCCTCCACTGACTGCCAACATGCACAGCTTGCCAGACAAAAACTAAACCTCAGATTCAGGCATTGACTTGAAGCAAAAGTTTGTCTCACATTTGAATATATATATATAAAAAAGACAAAACAAAACCTCCAAATTGCTACAAACAGAAGTTAGAGTGTCTAAATATTTACGAAATACCATCTGCAGCAATCTTTTTTCAATGTTTTGCATCTTTTCAATTCAAACTGGTCCAAAAATAAATCTCTCAGCTGTTATTACTCATTACATATCCATAAGCACACACATGTATGGGCACAGGTACTTCTTCCCTCTAACAGCAATCCATAAAGATGAAAATCTTTATGCCTTGACTTTATAAAGGGATTACTTTAGGCAGAGGACACAAGACGACCCTTGTTTTAGCCATTGGAGATTATGCTCTCTACAGAAAGCTGTGAGCCTTAAATTGGTGCTGTTCTAATCCTAAACTGGAGAGGCATTCTAGGGATGCCATGACCCAGAAGAGCAAGTGGAAAAAAACTAAAATAAAAAAAAAAAAAAGGCACACTGAAGGAGGAGGGTGGGAAAGGAAAGGAAAGAGAAAAGGAGAGAAAGAAGAGCAAGCTTGCTTTACAGGAAAAAACTATTTATTTTTAATTTTAATTTCTGGTTGCTACTTTCCCTTTGCTATGAGACTCTAAAGAAAAATCACCTTTGCACCCCCTTGCAGTTTGTATGTGCTTATTTTTAGAACTGTTTGACAATTATCCAAGGGTCTAAGACTAACAGATGGCCTGTCTTAAAGCCTCATATGTTCACTAGTTTGCACTTCTGACAAACAGTAAATGTACTCAAGAGTGTGCCATAAACAGGGCTGAATGAATACTCAGAACACAATTTAGTTAATACACTTCATTAAAACTGATAGTGGTAACCAATGTTTCCCATAAAACCAGGTGTTAATTGCCCTTCCAGTTGTTTCAGGTAACTCTTACCCAGTGACATTTATATGTTTAGATCATAGTTTTTCAGGCAGCACAGTATTACTCCTTTCCTTTCCCTTGGTATTTCACCCACTACATAAAATGCTTGTAACAAGTGAACTCCAAGTTATCATGGTATGCAATAAAAAAAAAAAATTGTCAAGCAAGACAGGTTCACATGTCCCTTCTCTATTTGAAGAGTCCCTTGAAATGGAGGTAGAGGCAAACGAAAGGTGGCACATCCTTTGTGAGAGGAAACGGCTGCCTGTGTTACTGCTTCCTTCATCTCTGAGCATCTGATAACTTGCCGTACGTCAGTCAGTCCCTGTGTCAGCACACTTTGAGATGGCACTTCAGCAAATGCAGGTAGAAAGCTGTCCTTTACAAGTTATTGAACCAGGAAAAAAAATAGAAATCATTTTCAGTGTCTAAGAAAATATGCCTGGAGGTTTGGTGTTGGCTGAAAAGCGACGTTGCCTGTTTCCAATGGAAATAGCTGCTTCTGAGTTACTTGATGCTTGCACGTGATTACTCCAGGGGTAAATGCACCTTTCAGTGGTACTGGGACACAGAAACACTCATCTGTGCCAGGACCGAGCTGCCCCTGGCACCCCCCGTGTCTCTGTACCCACTGGGGAGGATGAGCAGGCTCCCTCAGTGCCTGCTCATCCGGAGGATCCCCTCAGCCACCCCCCGAAACCTGCGCGGCTCCTCCGGTGACCAGGACCTGGCACTTCATCTGGGGTCAAAGGGAAGGGTCAGAACTCAGAACATTTTCGGGGAGGGGAAACCGTTCCACACGTGACTGACTAAATGCTGACTGCTTTTTCTTACTAACTCTTTTTCCGTGGCCGGCACGTCCCCCCCTAAAACGCAGCTGCGGGGTGTGGGTGAGCAGAGCCCGGCAGAGCCCCGCAGAGCCCGGCAGAGCTCCGCCATCCCCGCCCGGCGCCCTTTGTTCTGCACCGGGGCTGCTCCTGCAGCGCCCAGCCCCGCACCGCCTCAGCTGAGCTCCGTGTCACACCGCTTCTGCCCGTTCCATCGATTCTCTGATTTTGATAGGCGTTTCTGTGTTATTCGGGTTTGAAAAATTACCTTCCTATACAAATACCTTTCTTGGAGTTATTTTTCCCAGCGCCAGCTTCTTCTCACACCAGCTAAGGATTATTAGGTGATTTATGAATTTAATTTCTCTTTTAATTCAGGTTGTTTAGTCCTAATCAGACTTTGACAACTCACCTAACATGCTTTCCCCTTTCCACTTGAGACTAATAATTTTGTATCATCCGTCTTCTAGACTTGCCATTTCTATTCTTCCATAAAACTCAGAATAAACCAAGTTGAGCGTATTACAAGTGAACTCCAAACGCTGCCAAAGCCTGGCATAGCCTCTTGTATTCTATTTAATGCCTCACTGGAAAGTCTATACACTTCTTCCAAAAACACTGGGTAAAATGCTGAAGCACAAAAGCAAACTGAAGCCTTTGGGAAAATCTCCTTACCACAGCACTTTGGAAATAAAAAACACAGAGGAATACATTATTAAGAGATAACCAGAGTCTTCTGTTAGAGAAACTAGCTGTAAACACACCGTGATTCACTGAGGCACCCAATGAAACCAGGGAGCTAATAATACCTGTCCTGAGGGACTGCACGCTCCTGAGGATTTCACTCAGAAATGCAAATTTATCAGCATCCTTGTAACTTGTAGTCTCCAGTATGCCATGCACAAGATCAAAAATAAGCCGAAGGAAGAACCTTACTTACACATCCTAAATATAAAGTGAGAGGGACAAATTTAATCACTGTTGTCAGAAGTGCATGAAACCATATTTTTAGAATTCCTTCACTACTTCTTCAGGCCCACTGTTACTCCCTGACTAGATTCCAGAGCCATTTCTGATCCCAAGAGCAGAACATAGTTTGCAGATCCCAGCACACTGCTCTGCCGCTTTTGGTGCTGTATATCCTAGGCTTGGTCAGTCCATGTTTTTCTGGGAAGTTGGTCCCACACATACTCAGGGTCGCAGCCACCCTGCACCTCCATGATGTGTCACAAACCCGGCATGCAGCAGCACAAATGCCCTGTGCCCAGCTTTGAAGTGACCCTCCAAAGCTGTCCTCGAGAATGCAAATACCCACTTCTAGTCCAATTTCAAACCTAAGCCACAGTAATCAGAGAAAGCACCTCCTGCCCACAGAGACACTCCTTTGCCTGTGCTACACCAAAAACCCCAATGCATGCCCCAGTGCTGACCTGTTTTTATCTACTTAAAGGTCCTACTCAGGGACACAATGTTTTGAAATAATTTTCAAGAGGTAAACCGTTTTACAGGAATCCTTCTTAGGTATTCCTCTCTACAGCATGAATTGTTGTCTTCTTCTAAAAACCAATCCAAATCCTCTCCATTAATCCCTCCTTGGTCTAAGGTAAATCATGTTGCAGAAGCCCATTAATTGTTCATTTCTGTGAGGGCTAGAGTCATCATTATGGAACACTTTGCGACTCCTCTAAACAACAAATTATTTCCGGACTGGGTCTTTATTATAGGACCAGGATGATGTCTTTTCAAAGAAATACCTAGAGCAAAAGGGAAACACTTTACATAGCACATTTAGAAGTTAAAATGTATAGGGCAAAGCTTCACTGAGTGACTGTTTCCATGGGAATATAACTCAACAATAGCCAGGAAATTGAGAGTTGAACCTAAAACTTGCTCTGCTGTTCGCTGGTATGGCAAGGGTCACTGAACACCATCTGATTACTTTTTGTAGCTTTTTTCCCTGCACCGACTAGGTATTCCTGGTGTTAAGGACCAGGTATAAAACAGTTTCAGTCTTAACTGTGAATTTTAATGCAAACATTAACAGGGGCAGGTCTCACATTCATAACTTAGGCAACATCCTCCACTGAATGATGGGAGCTGCAGCTGAGCCAAGTTTCTTGGGCCAAATAAGCAAGTATGGACAGCCAGACTTGACACAAGCAGCGCCTGCTCGCAGCAGGACCACAGCCCTTCCACCAGTAATTCCTTTAGGAAGCAGCAACTAAAGTGAAATTCCATCTAAGGTAATACTGATCTGGCAAATTGTATTGCCTTGTGTTACAGATACACTTCTCTTAGAGGCAGATAAATATTCCTGTCACGTGGCACCCATGGGCTGACAAAACGGCTGGTCGGTGACCTGTTGCCTTGGACATAATGCTTGTTATTGCTGGTTTCTAATTTCAAAAGAGGAATAAAAATCCTCCAATGCAAGTGGCTCTGCTATAAAATAGCAAGGCCATAGTTACAGAAGTGCTTTACATGCTACCCCATTAGTGTAGATGCCACCAGCAGAGCAGAAATCTGCAGATGGGATTGTGCTCAGCCCACTGCCCACTGCCTCAAGGAATTAACCCTGGAGGAGCTAGGAGTGTGAAAGAGCCATGCAGATTTCATTCTTGTAAGTAAAAGAGGGGCCAAAATATCACCAACATGAGCCATTTCCTCCAAGAGATCACAAGACAAAACAGCAAGGCATCACTGCTGTGGTATGTGTGCGACACAACTGGATTAAAAGGGATTTTCCAGCCATTGCTACTCCATTACAACAGTGTCACCGGTCTCAGGAAAATCTGCCTTTTAAACAGCAAGATGCCACGTTTTAAACAATCATGATTTCATGCAAAGACTAAGAGCATGTGCCAGCCCCAAAGGAGGACACATTTTTCAGAAGTAAATATGTTCTAAACAACCTCACTGCTCCTTTTGGAGACACAATAATGTAATGCACCGATGACAGATATGCCATACACAGCCAAACCTCAATGCCCACGGCAATTTATTCAGGTTTAACTGTGCAGCAGAAACAAATGAGGAGGCTGGGTGGTCAGGCAGGAGCTCTCTCCCAGGGCTGGCACAGTGTGGGTGCTACGTTGGCCGCTCCTGCTCGGTGCAAAGCCAAAGCAATGAGGCTCTGTGCACAGGCCCTGCACAGAGGTGACCTCTGGGTGTCCATCCTGCTTGCCCAGGATGTGGCAGAGAAGACACACAAGACATTCTGCAGTGCATGAGCTCAAACACAGCTGAGTGATAAGCTCAGGACTGCTGCTGCCAAATCTGGTCTGGCTCACGCAGAGTTGGGGTGACAGAGCCTCGCTGAACCCAAGCTGACCTTGCAGAGAGCCAAGAGCTGTCTCTACACTGATCCCATCAGTATGAACCATCTCACTTTATCATCTAGATTTTTCCAACAAAGCCCTATTACCTCATTAAGGATAGATAGTTTAGTATCTTGTAAGTTATTCCATTCACATGAAACATGAAGAAAAAAAGAACATTAACAATCCCTCCACTGGCGATTACAGCCCAGGTCGGATCATTGCACATCTGCACCAAACACTCTCATCCTCTTCTCATTTTACACAAACCTAACAGGCACAGCCTGAAAAGAAGCTGTATCCTAAATTGTTTTTCCTTCCTCCTCTGGTCAAAGGAAAGTATGAAACCACTCTCAAAATATGATGTTAAAGCAGGGTGTAATTAGGCAAACAATAGCATATGATTGAATATACTTCTCTGGAAGGAACAACAGAAGGAGTTAACAGCTAGGTTGTTCCAGGCTTGTTTTCAGATCCCTGAGAGTAGGCTGGACTGAAATACTGACAAGAGCATGGAGGTGCAGGCAGTGACAGCCCTATGCACACAGCCAGGTGCAGAAAAGCAAGTAGACCACTGACTTTCAAACAACTGTTTATGCTTTTGCTGTTCTCAGACCCCATTTTTTTCCTGGTCACTCATCACGCTTGCTCCATGTATCTGACCTCACAGGGGAATGAGAACAGGTAAGGCAGTGAGGAATTAGCAGAGGTCTTTCTCACAGTCTTTAAAATCCCCCTGGGAAAACTGGCCCTTGGGATGGGGTCACAGGTCAGGACCCCTGTCCTCAGCTCTCTCCAGCAGCCAGGGCTGGAGCCACTGCTCCGGGAACCACTGCCTTTCACTGGAGGAGATAAACCCTAGGATTACACCCTAAATCTCTTACTCAGGAAATCAGGGTCTTTTAAATTTCTTAATGAAATTTTTTTCCAAATTCCTTCTAGCAGTAAAAGTGATGGGGGCTCCACCAGCACCACAGCAGTAGGCAACAGCAGTACAGTATCACTCCAGGATTTCCTGTCTGGAGTCTAGGCTTCACATCTGAAATACAGCACACACACAACATTTGTATGACCGAGGAAACACAAGACGCTTGCCACACATTTATTATCTTCCTGGGGAAATGATATAGAGGACAAAAGAGACTATATTTACTCCCTCCCCAGCTGCTTTTACAATCTAATAATTTATTTCTCCTGGACATAAATTTCAGATTTAAACGAAATCCCTGAAACCTAAAGATGCCACATGGTAGAGGCTAGGGCAGTATTTCTTTCTCTTTTGGAGATGGAGTGCTTAATGCATTGCTCAGTTAACCAGTAGCCTTAAAATTTGGGGGCAGCAGGGGTGGAAAAAGACAAGCAATTAGACTGTGGCAGACCCTAGATGCAAATACAGGTGACTGTGATTACTACCTTCATACACAGAGTTAAAAATATCTGGTTATTGAAAATTATTTTCTCATTCCACAGGGGTTTATCTAGGTTTTAGGGCGAGATGTTTATTTTTTTTCTGCAGCAGCTGTACTGGGGATTCTTTTACAACATTTTCCTTACATACAAGCTACATATCATTCACATTTCTGAAAGCTGAGGCACTTTCTATGATGTAGGAAATCTCTACAATTAGAAACCAACATATCTTTTTTTCAGGAAAATAAAATTTATCTCCAAACCCTTCAAGTCAGCAATTAAGATAGCAGCTCTCTTAAGGAAAATGTAAAATTCTAGGGTATAAATTCATGTTAACTGCTACAAATATATCCATCTGTTCACAGACTAACTAGTGACTGAAACTGATGAATCCACTGAAATGTAATTTTCGAGTCCACTAGCGTCTGTTCTCTTCTAGTAATAAAGTAAATGCTTTTCAATAACTCTGCTGCTTTTGAATGCCAATTTCCATTTAAGTAGGTTCAGGTTCTCTCTAAAAAAACCCTAAAATTAAAATAGCAAATGCCTTTTCTTTCCAAAGGTCAAACTCAGCTTTTAAAGAACATGCAACATTTCAGCAAGGCAGAGAGGACAAAACTCCAATCAGATAAATGGGCTGTGTAATGATTGAGAACCACGGCTGCCTCAGGTTTCTGAATGGGCTGTAGGATAGAATTTGGCACAGACTGATGTTGAAGCTTATATCTCTTTTACTGCAGACAAGAAATTCACAGAAATATATAAATAATGAATGTGGCTGGGGATCTCTGCTGTTACTACTGCTGGTTCTGCAAGATGCAGGAGCAGAAACATACACTGCTCCATGTTTTTGTTATTAGGGAATCCTTGTTCTCTGACAATAAACACAGAATATTTTATCTGAAATGGCTTCTGCAGCACATCCAATATAAGTTTCAGCTCTCTAAAAGTGCCAGCAAATTGCAGAAAGATAAGTTACAAAGACGTACCTAATTTGCTGTGATGAATTGTGTGCATGCTTCAGTGATCAAAACTGCAGCTGAGACCTATTATATTTAATGATCTAGACATTTCTTGTGAAAACACTCAGGCATATACTGTTATGTCTGGACAAGCATCCCCATTTTGGTCTTTCCAAGCAAACGAAGAGAATGAACTTTTAAAAGGCTGCTGTACAGCACCCTCGATGAGCTCTTTAAAACTGAGGCTGATCAAGCTCCACTGTTTTCTTTAAATAACACTTATGCTCTGCCCTTTCCAGTGCAGCATCCCTCTTCCTTTGAAAAACAGTCAGTTCCTCTGGATGCTAGCGACACTTACAGGAGGCAACAGAGCTAATCTGTGCTCAGACCCCAAACTCTGCTCCCTGGCAGCTACTACAGCAGAAGAAAATCAAAGGGGCTGGATTAGAGATCTCCTCTCACTAGCAAAGAAAATATCTGACAGGACATTACAGAGAGAAAACAAACAAAAAAAAAATATTTGTCTACATATTACACAAGTGTTCTGTTTCTATTTTAAGGACTCTGCCCTGCTTACAAAGGCATGTGCTACCCAGCCCGGCAGGGCCAAGCAGCGGTAGCCAGTTGTGCTGTCCCTGAGGACACTGTTCCTGCACAGCCAGCTGTGCCATGGCCAGGCTCACAGCCCCACAGCTTATGGCCCCTGTGCTCTGAGCCTCCACACAGAGCAGCAGGAAACAGGGCTTCCTACTATCCTCCTATGGGGACAGGGACCAGGGTCATCTTGAGAACATGGGAAGGACTTGGGCATAAAAGGTCTGAGGTTTCCAGGGCTTTACATCTTGCTCCTCCAAAATCCTCTTGTACGGAACCAGGTGTGTTGTTCAACCTTGCCTTTCCAAATTTGTAAAACAGGAAAAAACAACCTCAGAAAAAGTGCTGGTAAACTTAATTCAGTCATGGTAATAAGAACCACAGAGATCCGTGGTGAGAATCCACAAATTTTCTTGCTACACACATCCAAGAGCTCATGCTCTCCCTCCCTGGTCAGTCTGAACCTCTTTCTATCATTCATTGCTCAACAAAACACAGCAAAACATAAATGTGTGCTTTTGACTCCAGAAATAAGGGTTTCAAGGTGCTGAAATTTTCATTTACCTGAGGAGCTGCTAAATACTATCACAGTGGTAATTTGTGACAGTGTGGTAAAGAACGAAGAAAAGGTATTTGTTAATTGTTGACATAACAAAATTAATTTTCCATCCCTAAACTTTTTCTCATCTCTCCTGTGAGCTCTGATGCAATGTTACTGACTGGCACTGCTGAAATGCCAACTTGCATTTCTCATCCTTAATTTCTCTCTAAATGTCATTAGTAATTGTTATTGCCAGACCAGAGAGTGCAATCTGGTCTTTCTGAAAGAAAATCCATTTCTCATTTCTTCTCCTGTGCTTCCTCCTTTTGGTCAGGATGGATGTTCAACACAGCCCGTGTGCTCTGCTTCCAAGAGGATGGGAATGCATTAATGTATCTGAAAGTACAACATTCCCACTTTATTTATTTACATATTGTATGCCTGGATCCTTATGAATATCAAATTGTATATTCAGAAGGGTCTTCAAAGCACATCTTTCAAGAACACTAACAAGTCTTAATTGAATAAAGCTAACAAGTAGGGGAAGGGAACACCCTTTAATGCACACAGATTCCTCTCTGGATGCTTCCATAATTTACCCTTTTTGGTGGGCAACAATGCTGTCAAATATAAAAGCATATTATATGATTTTCCTCTCTTTTTTTCACATGGAAAACAAATCTCTTCAGTGAGATGTGTAAACTGGTCTAGCTTTGGTCTGGATTAATGTATCACCCTCATTGCCCCAAAGAAGTGTTTTCCACCACTAAGAGGGGAGGTGAGCTTAGACATCTGTGTGCAAAGGAAAACCTGCCTGTGTAAAAGGCTGGCTCCTTGTATATGACTATGCATTGAACCAGAGATTTGTACAGTTATGCGCAGCACCTACAAAATTTGGTCTCTGGTACTTAGAGACAAGTAACACCTTGGCATTTTGAGTCAATTTTAGGAGGGACTCTGTGTCGTGACAGACCTTTAACAGAGCTCCCCACAATCAGCACACCTTACACTTTCACGTCTGCATTATATTTTGTAAGGTATACAAAGTAATTAATTCAAAGCTAAGCTGCATTTCCATACCCATTAACTAAAGGCATCTTATCTCAAAACAAATAGACATTTGAACATTTCCAGCCAGGAACTGTGCTTTCAATAAACACAATTGATGCATATACATTGTCTCTTGGCGGCTTACACTCCTGCCCATCTGTTGGGATGGCATGGTGCCTGCGCAAAAGTTGGTTGGCCCCTTGCCCTAGGGCATAGATGACAGGCAACGACGGGTTTAGCTGGGCAGCCTGAGCACCGGATCCAAGTGCCATCTCTGCTGGAGGAAGCCCCGTCTGTGTGCCAGCACTGCCACATTGGAACGACATGCCTCCTTACACTTGATCACACATGTTGACACTTGGGTGCGCTTAAGTGCATTAATGACTAAAACGATGCCTTTCACCTGGCTCCCTTCTTTTTTTCCTGCACTCTGCACGGCTGCTGGGTTTTCTGCACATGTTAATGTGAAGTTGTGTGCACTTTGTTAGCCAGGGCCAGCCACAGAATGGCCTTAACGTTGTAAGAAATGAAAGAGGGGTTTTTGTTACAAGCCATGCTGCTCCAGTGCCTGACATGTCTTCATCTCAGGTGAGACATCTTTCTGCATCTCACTGAAGAGACTTCAGACAGGATAAAGATGCAGCAATATATTGATCAGAGTCATCTTTCCAAACGCAAAAAATGCCACACCCTGGCACTACAGCACACACAGGGCAATTCAAGATTTGTGCACCATCCTTGGTTGCAGCAGAGGTGGCCATGCAAAGAGGCAATGCAGTCTGGATTTGGCTGCTGTTCCAACCTCAGCAAATGCTCCCTGCCTGTGTGCAGGGCAAGAAGGTGCTGGCTGATAAACCACACAGAGGTGCATGAGCACGAACAGCCCTTGCTCTTACATTACCCTCTGTGGATGTCAAGCCCAGGACACCTCCAGCATCCGCTGCATGGAACCCAAATTGCAGCTGTTGCAGACCCATCAACAGCCCCACGCAGCCTACAGTGGTGCTTCTTAGCTTTGATCCTTAGGAGAGCCTGCTCCTAACCCTAAATTTTCAAACAGCCACATATTCCTCCTCCTCCTCTGAATTTAAATGCACATATTGAAAACCAGAGACTTAATAGGTAAAAACTCTTCCCTACTGTGAAAACAGATCAGAGATAAAACTTGTGGTTTTGCAGTCCATAAAGAACGTTCAGGCAGGCAGATTCAACAAGATGGGTATGTGCCTACAGCACTTTTAATTTTTAATTATTGTTAGTAATAATTATCTGACTGCGTCTGAATGAAACCCAGCAATATGGCTGGAATAGATTTTGGTAGTCTTGTAATTTATTAGCTTTGTAACTACTAATAATTAAAATTTAACAATACTCCAAGCACCATAGCAACATTTTTTTAAGAAACGCTAGCCAAATCTAACTGACTAGGTCATTTCCAGGATTTTAAAGAAGGACTAACATTTTAAAAATTTTAAAAATAAAACATTAAAGGAATAAAAAAGTAAAAAAGAAGGAAAAATAGATAACAGGCTCTTAAGAGCCTATCAACAAGCAAAATGTGAATATAAACATGTAAGTCCTGAAATACAGCAAAAGCTACATCAAGGGAAAGCATTGCCCTCAGCCAGATTTCAGGTCCCATTTGTCCTGCCATCCACACAGGGAAGAATATTTTCTGCAATTTCATCAAGATACCACAGAATTGCCTTTCTCCCACTGCCTGAATGGACACTGGAGCCCAGAAGCACTGAGATTCTGCACTGTTTTAAGCACACAGGGCTGGTTGGAAGAAAAATTGTACTTCTATATAGGTGAGCTTTCTTATAACCCCCAAAAGTAGGCAAAGCCCATTTTTTAAATAGGAGCTGGAGACATAGCTGGGCACAGACCTTAAATTGCTTAAATCTTTCTTCAGTGCTCCATTGGTGGTGAAGTGAGGCCTTGGATGCAGCCCTGTAGACTCGCCTGCAGGCAGGTGGCTCACAGCCAAGCCAAGGGGCTCTCGTTCCCCTCCGTGCTTCAGGGGACACTGTTGTGCCCAGATGGCCCCAAGGACCACTGGCATGAGCAGCTGGTGATGTTGCTCCCCATTGCTCCCTTCCCAGTGAGGCCAGCACAGGTACAGAGCAGCTTTTTTGTGTCCCCCACTGGGCCACATCAGACCATGGGGCAGCTGGCTGTGGTGCCCCTTTGCCTGGGCAGGTCACAGTCCTCTACAGGAGGCACATCAAACATCAAGCTGACATTAAAAGCAGACTTAAAAAGAGAAAACCTGCTTAGGGCTTGATCTGCTGTAATCAGCAGAAAGAATCCCAAGGACTTTGATGTGGACCAAATCAAGCCCCTGGAGGACGTTCATGGTAAATCATTATTAATATAATGAGTGCAATTTCTGTGCAGCAGCTCATGCCTGTTTATGGATATATGAAAATTGCTAGCTTTTTACATGAAATAAAATGAGAGGGGAGACAGACCACAGTGTTAGCCAATGAGTCATAGTAGCCACTCTCCTTTTGATACGTATACATTTAAAAAACTGGGCATTTAAAATGAAAGCACATTCCTCCAGTGAAGCTCTCTTAATTTAGTGGTTTGACATATCTCCAAATCTGAGCAGAGGAGAAAGCCCTTTATTCATAGCAGGCAATAAAACACCTGAACACCTGTGCTAGGAAAGACCTGGCAGGTACCCTGCTCCCTTGGTACCTGGATTATTTGCACATTGTTTATTATATCCCTTGCCTTAGTTTTCATCAATTGTAATCATTTAGCAGGAAACAGTATGATTAACAGTACACAAGCAAACAGCAGGAATTAATCCTTTAAATACAAATACTTCACCGGTTCTGTGATGGCTCCTTGGAAAAGCAGTGTGGCAAAAAAGTACTCACAAAAATCCTCCTCAAGTTGTTTTCTCTGAAAACGACTCCTCAGTCACAATTTGCTTAATACAATTCTCAGTGCAAGCAACTGAGGAGGGATCTCTCCTTGCTGTGAATCACACCACAAATATAACTCTCAGCACCCATTATGTGTCATCATTTCCGACCCATCTTCGGGGTTGGCAGGGTTCCCTGCTACGTTTTAAATAGCAAGGATCAAAATTTCAGTTGTCAAAGAGCAAGCTCATCTCCCACATCCGAGTGCCCATGGCTCTGGCTGCCTCTGAGGAGCTGGACCAGCAGCTCACAGCACAACTCCTGGAGATGGGGATCTGTTTGAAAGGGATGCCCTACACATAATGACACCCCAACCCTGCACCTCTACATTTGTTTCAGTGAGCATTTTTCAATAGGGAATGAAACACCATAGCCTTGGCGTTTTATATATTATTATAAATTTACTCTTTTTCCAGGAGAATTTCATGAAATTCAGAGCTGTCAATTGTACAAAGTGAGGATGTGAAAAACACAGAGCTGCCAGCCTTTCCTCTTCTGCCCTAAGGGTGTGTGGGGTTATCACACATACTCTTTCCTTTGTGTTTCATACTTAAGCTTACCATATTTTCTTTCCTTATTTCCAGTGAGATAATGTAAGCAGTTAAACTGCATTCTGTTTTCTTGTGGCAATATCATCAAAGAAACCTCACTGACTCATTGCTCCAGATTCTCACCAAAATTTCCATCGTTTATAAAGCAAGCTCAGTTCAGAGTGTTCCTAAGCCTTGGTTTTACAGCTCCATCAGATGGTGTAAACTTCAAAGCATAAACCTATATTAAAATACAACTACTAGTCCAGCAGGACAAAGAGGGTTTGATCACTTCCAAAGCATTAAGCTACCAAAGCAGTATCTGCATCAGCCACTACAAGCAAATTTACAGCAGCATTTACAGTTTCTCATCACATGGCACACATGGTGTTTACCCTGTAAAAAATAAATGTTCAAAAATCAGCAGGGCTAGTTCATGCCAGTCAATGACATCGCTAAAAGTTACCTTTTCCCTTTGCTGCCTATCATTTTCCTCACCTTCCTTTTTTTTCCTGATTTTCTACCAGCACCCCACTCTGAATTTCTAGTTGAATGCTCGATTTTTAAAAAGCATTTTTCAGTGGTTTCACTTAAAAATAGAAGAAAAACAGCACGTAGGTTCAGATTTTGATACCAGTTATTTCACGCCAGTAGGAAAGCAAGTTCAGAACTGAACAGTCAAATTCATCAAGCGGAACCCCTTGATGGAGAGTGATTTGCCCACATAAGAATAATTGCACAGTTAAAGACACAGAAAGGTTTATGCAGATTTAACCCTAAGTAGCAGTTGAACAACTGGTTCACTAAAATAATACTAAATCTTCATTACTCAACAAAAATATAACCAACAGTTGAGGAATTTAGAGCAGGCAGCTTACACACCAGAAACTAATGAGATAATGATGCCAAAGCAGACTGGTTCAAAAGTCTCAAGCATTTCTAACTGATTTATACACACATTTTATGTCCTCCTTGGCTCCAGTATTTGCATTAGTAAATTCCCTGGCATAAAGTAAACACACATTTCTGAGTCACTACTGAAATAAAGACCAAAACTGTGCAGCTAAGTACTGAATTTTCATTCAGCCAACATCATTCAAAACTACTTGTGTAATTATGAATTATTATGAGCAGAAAAATTTTGAGTGCAGAAAAATCCTGCATAAAAATGGAAAAAATTACAATCCTAATTTATATGATTAAAGCTGACATTTGCAGCAATTGTGCAATGCACAAAACTTCAGAATTGAAACACTGCATAATTAAAATTGGTAATTGCAAAAAACAGGCCGCTTAGACTATAATTTAACCAGGTTCTCTTTATTTGATCATCTGATTTTAAAGGTTAATGCAGTGGCCTAGGAAGCCAGTGTGCCCATTTTAATTGTGCTGGCATTTTGACCAAACACCGCTTTAAGGGAGATATGGGAGGAAAAATCAAAGCTGTCTTTGCAAGCCACTGCTGCCTTCATAAAACGTTCATAGTGAGAACACACAAACCCAAAATCTGCTGACTTTATTAAAATATTAACAAGGTATAGTTAAAACTTTTGTACACTTATGCAAATCAGGTCGCTAGAACAAGGGAAAGAAGAGATCCCCTGGGAGAAAAAAAAAATAAAATCAACAAAGTGAAAAGATCAGTCATCCTTCCACAGCATGACAGCACAACACAAGAGGCAGCAGCTTGGGAATTCAGCAAGATAAATAAAAACCCTCCAAAGTTTAAGTAAATCATGGTTTATAAAGCTAATAGATTTAAATGAGGCATATGGTACCATTCTATAAAAAGCCCGCCTTTCCCAGGGGATGGGAGCAGTATTTTGGTGGCCCTGCTGCACAGGTGAGATGTGTGTGGGGGGACCAGCCAGGGTGGGAGCTCCCCATGAGCTTTCTGGCAGGGCAGGCTCTGGTGCTCCATTGCCCAGGAGGCACCATGAACACAGCATGGAGGTTCAGTGTCTGTGTGGGTTTAGCACCAAGGGTATCAGTAGGATTGAATCCCCAGCCTCACTGCCATGGCTCCAAGGAGACCTCTGGGGGCAGAGCCCCAAGTGTGGCTGCAGCAGCGGGCCCAGGGCAGGGCTCAGCCCCTCCAGAAGGTTTGGTGCCCCCAAGAATGGGTGTGAGCCAAGCACTGGCTCTGTGCAGGCTACTGCTGTGGCTGCAGCCTCCAGTGCTGCCAGGGAAATTGGTGTGTGAGGCCTGGAGTGCAGAACGACAGCTTGGAAATGTACTACTGCTTTGGAGAAGCCTCTACTTGAGCATCATGTGAGCTGCACCCACGCTCTGCTCTCATTCCTCAGCAGGGAAAATTCCTTTACTTATGATTTAACAGGGAGGAAGGGGATGGGGCAGCTACCATTTGCTTAGTCTTTGTATGTTAATCAGTCCCTAAATTATTAATAGAGAAAAAGAAATTATTTACAAGGTGTTTGACGTAGACATGTAAGGATGTAGCAACACTACTGTCAAGAGAAATACTCATAAATCATGATATCTGTCTTGTCTTATTTATTTATTTATTCCAGCCATGCTCAGAGACCCTTTTCTCCTCCAGGCACCCAGAGAGGCAGGAGGAGACTGAGAGATTGTTTAAGGGCAGAAGAGACCATACCAAGGTTAGGCACCTCTTCTAAATGCTGCACAAGGGTGACGGTTGCACAGAGAAACCAACAGCTTTAGCTTTGTTTTTACTCCTGTTGTAAACATACCTGAAGCTCTGTTTGAAAGAAGAACTTCTGTGGGCACTGGGAACAGTCATAAATTTTGTCTTCCTGCCCGTGGACTGCAAAGATGTGCTGCTGCAGTTTGTTTGCCTGTACAAAAACTGAAACAACATAGTACAGTTAGTTAAGATTGCTTCGTATAAAGCACCTCGTCTCGAACTGCACTTCAGAGCCTCTGCAACTGTAAAAGGTCCAAGGATATCTGCCAGAGAAGTGCTGATACTCTTGGTTCAGCAGAATTTCCTTACAAGTAGTCAATTTAGAGTCTCCAGGCTGACAGTCAGCTTACTTCTAACAGACTCTACATCCTGTATGGATTTTTGATATTTCACATAAAGCTAACACTGTCCACAGGTAACTGGAAGAACTCAGTCATCAGACCAAAGACAGGACGTCACTGCTCCCGCTGGGAGCCCTGGGCCCACGGCAGGTGCATCAGATGCATTTTTAATGCAGGACAACTGGGCCAGGAGAAGCCTTGATGGCTGGTCTGGAACACATGGCCCAGAAAAGCATTTCTGGCAGACATGGGAATCTGAAAAGCCAGGCTTGACACAATTTTTAGATCTTTTAAATAGGTTTTCCATTCAATATTAAAGAAAAATATTATTGTTTAATATCACAAATATCACAGCATCTGCATTAGGATTCTGAATTGACAATTATTCTGACTTTATCAAGGGAACATATTGAACCACAGCTTTAGATGGTTAAAAAATATATCTGATTTTATTTTTGTCTCTCTTTATCTGAGTGGTCATCTGTACAGGAAAATGGCTTCTTCAGCGAAATTTAACACACGGTGGGCTCAGAGTTTTTTTACAGCGCATTTCAGAGAGGATAAATTAACTCCAAGCTCACACAAAAACTAGTTTCTCAAATCATGGGCCAAACCCTAAAGAATATGGGTACACCTTATTTGCACCAAAGTTAAAGGAATTGCAGGTGCTGCCGTGCCCATTTACTGACAACAGGTCCACAGTGACACCTACATGATCCGTATCTCTCAAACAGATTGAAAATGCAGATGTTAACTACTGTGTTGGAGACAGTATAAAAGGCAGATCCTGGACAAGCAATATCACCCATGATCATTTGCACTGATGAGACAGCTTAAATGATCTACAGAGAAGGAATACCTAGCAGGCTCTCAGAGAGGAGTTAGAAATGTGCCACCGTAAGAAAATTGGGCTTAAAGAAACATCTGAGAGAGCAGCTGGGAAAACAATACAGTTGCACAATTTGGTCTTATCAAACCTTTACTCCCCTTTATTCAGCACTGTGAGCACCATGAACCACCTGGCCTTTAAAGGGTCCTTGCTCAGGTGAATAAGGGCTTGGAAGAGCAGCTCCATACATTGCAAGTCCTGCACTTGGATACACATGGCATCTTTTAGCCACAAGGCATAATGTAAATGTTTGGAACTGTGGGGGCCATGCAGAGCCTGCTGCATGTGCAGTGCTGCTTGGTGTCAAACGCCACAGAGCTGCTCGTCAGAGCGAGCCCCAGCTTCAGACAGAGGATATTTGAACATTTCCAAGCACAGTATTTCTTTTTCCCAGGGAAAGGAATACAGTATTTTACAAATCCCCCGAGTGTCATTTCTGGATCTAGCCATGCACGCTGAGGCTTGTCTTGGCCTCCCTGTCTTACCTGTGAAACAAACAGGGCATTTGAATGTGCCTCCCATCCCCTCAAAGCTGTGCTCAATCAGGTGACACAGGAGCTTTGCCGGAGAGTCAAACATCTGGTTACACAGCTTGCACTCATGATTGATGCCTTCCTCTGCAAGGTTCAAATGATACAACTTGTTAGTGACACAGCAGATTAGCGTCGGGGAGGCAACAGCAGGCGGCAGGGAACGCCTGTGTCGGCACACAGGGCCCCAGGACCCCCATCCCCAGCCCAGCCCAGCCCCAGCCCAGCCCCGGAGCAGGACAAGCTGCTGGCCTTTAGAGGTGCATTCCCCCCACATTTCAGCTGTGCTAAAAGCAGTCCTGTGCTCCATCCTCCAGGAACCCACTCAGGGCTCCTGACAGCACAGCGCAGCCCTGCCACAAAGGGAGAGCAGCCCTGCTCTGGGTACAGGCTATTAAAGAGTCAAACAGCATTTCAAATGACTTTAACACTATAAATTCAAGCACCAACAGTGACAGAGGGCTGAAGTGCTGTCTTCACTTCAGAGTACACTGCAAACATGCAGGAGAGGCAGGAACTATTGGAGAATAGCAGGAGTGTCAGCCTAAATTTTTATATCTCTTGGCTTTTTGCAAGGTGAAGATAGACCACTGAAGGTATTTAAATATAATTTGAAAGAGTAATTTCCATGTCATATATCTTAAGCATTGAATACACAGAGCCCATTTTGAATGTCTCTATATTCTAACTGAACTCAGAGAAATAACAATAATTATTACTGTTGGTTCAAGCTTACCACTTTTGTAAGATTATATGCTTCTCTGTTTACTGAATTTTGTGGTTCTGGGTGCAGCTGATCCTTTTTTTGAGGCACTGAAGCCATATTAAAGCAATTTTCACACATAAAACTGAACAATCTTTTGGTTTTCTTGAAAGGAGGGAGGGAGTTGCAGAAGTTTAGAAAACATGATATACAACTTACAAAAATCAGAAACCACCTAAAATTTTTAATATTGTGACTGGTTCCTGCAAGTACTTCCTGAAAATGTGTCTTTCCTTTACTGTGGCAGAACATGAACCTCTCGTGAAAACGTAGTTTAAAAACAAAATAAATTCTTTTTTTTTGTTCTACATTCAGCTTTATTTTCACATCCTTAAATATCAATGACTGTTAATTTTTAGCTCCAAGATCACCAAGAAACAACTACATTACTCCATTAACTAATTCTTGCCAAATACATTTGGATCTTCTGAATAATGTGAGTCCTCAGAAGCACAGTCTTTACTTATAGTTGCTTCAAATTAGCTTTTTCTACCTTGAAAGGGGCTAAACAGAAGAAGAGTATTGCTTCCTATGAAGCCTTTGGTACTGTGAGGATCCCAAAGCCCTTGTACAAGGCTTGGGCAGTGGAGAGCTGCTGGGTGGGCTCTGCAAGCCGTGTGGCAGAGGGTGCTCACGGTGAGTGGGTGCGGAATGAGGAGAAGTAAACAGGTGGGATGGGAAGGAGATAAAAAGAGAAAAGGAAGAAGCCAAGAACGGAAAGATGAAAGGGCTGGTAGCTCCATGGCAGCAGCTCTACAAATTCCCTGGGAGCCACAGCCAGGGACTGGGATATTTCTAGGACGTCACGAGGTTTGCAATGCTCTGCTTGCGCAGCCTCCATGGGCAGGCATGTTGTCCTCTCTAATGTGTAGGTTTCCAAACCAGGCCCTCTCCCCTCAACGAGGCCTAACACTGGATTCTCCCATCAGACTTTGCCTGAAAAGTTCTGTCTTTGTGTGAATTTTGCAACCTTCTCCAGAGGGGAGAATAAATGGGGAAGGGACATGAGCCTCATGCTGAGCGTGCCCAGCCACACCGCTGTGTACAGCAACCAAATGCTGCAATAAACCCGCAGAGGACAAAGCAGGAACTGAGGGGAATGGAACAAATGCCTTCTACAAATAAATCAGAGATACCATGTTTGACATTAATTTTCTACCCTCTACATACTGGGTATTTGGAAAACAGTGATTCATGTACAGCCTATGGTCTTGTGTGAGCACATGTGTTCATAAATACAGACAGACACATAGTGATGACTAGACAGCTGCTCCTTTAGCAGCCCAAATATCTATAATTTGAGTAAAACTGAAAAAAAGCCCTGGAAAACAAACAATGCTCAGCATTTCAGTTAAAGTATATTCTTACAAGCTTGGTATGTTTAATTAGGTAACAGAGATTGTGTATTTTCTTGGCTGATCCCTGCAGTATTTTAAATAGTTAAACCCATAACAAACAAACTAAAACTAGAATGAAAAATAATAAAACATAATGGGTTCCTGCAGATCTGGAAATTTATCCCACTCGAGGCAAGACCTTTTGATTTGCAAATCCACTTCTGAATTATAAGGCCTTCTCCTCACCAGTGGGGGTTTTTATTCCACTCCCACAGGAGTCCATTATGTATTTCTTGTGTCTATAAAACCATCCAGAAAGAAAAAAAGGGGGAAAAAGTACCATGGTTAGCATGACAAACGTTTCTCTTTTCATGCATGTGTATTCAAAATATGAAAATGCCCAAAGATATAGATAGAATTGCTGCTATAATCACTCTCTCCTCTATGGCACTTTACAGCATATTATTTTACACAGAAACACAGCAAATGTATAGGGATACTCAGTCACCTTTGGAGAAATAACTTCCTTGAATTATATAAGATCATATAGGTACATGCAAGGAGGCTTTCTGACAATGTGGTGTGACAGTCAAATGTGTGGTGCTGGGCACTAGCAACAGCAAACATATCATCCTTTCCCTCATTCTTATTCGCCTTTTTTTTTTAGCATGACAAGCATCTATGAGAGACCTACATAACACAAGTGAATTATGCAGCCCCTCTCATTTGTAAAATAAAATGCAGATTTTTACAGTTTGTTATGCTACATCTTCTCCCATTTCTTCGTAAGTGTATCTGTGGAGGGATCAATTGATTACAGAACTAAACAAGCAATGCACAGTAAACAAGAATCTTGGGTTTCTTGCCTTTTTTTTCCTGAGCTCAAAATAATAAGCATTAATTTTACACTTCATTTCTCAAAAAAATAATAGGATGGGCTCTTGTTTAAAACAAGCAGGCCTGCTGAATTCTGTCAGGCTGAAACTATGTCAGGCCAAAAGAGGAACAGAGCGCTTTGTGTAAAAGTATCATGGGGAGATGATAGTATCCTGTAATGTTTTCAGTACCTACTTTTGTCTCCAAAAGCATTTGATCCCTGGCAGACACATACTTATTTCCATACTGGTCTTGAGGGAAGCCAGTAGGAATGAGAGCTGATTATCTGAATCCTGAAGGTGAAACCTGGGTGGTGCCCACTGATGTCAAAGGCAGGCATTTGTATAAATTTGGAGGTACATAATTTACTGCCTGTTAGTGAGGATTAGTGGGTTGCGCAGACCCAGCTGAACTGCGGTGGCAGAGCACGTCGCTCATTGTTCCCAAGTTCAGGTGCGTTTGCAGGATAGTTTTAAATATGTTGATAGGGTGTTTAGTAGCACTTACACTGCCATTCTGCCCATTTTAGAGTGGGAATATGTGTCTCCATAAAGCTATTTCTGCTGCAGCAATGTGCATTTAATACATATTACAATGAGTCTCTAAGTCTCTAAGAGAACCGACACCAGCAGCCTCCTGGCGAGGATGCAGTATAATTAATAATGCTGTATTAAACCCATTTACTGTATCAGCTGCATTTCTAATTATAACTATATTAATGGCAATGTAAAAATACGTTAACACTGTCGTGTACTGACATGTTATCACAACAACAAATAGGAGATTTGAACACCAAAAATCAAGATGGCATTGTCTTTACTGTTAGTTAAAACTTCTCTTTACAACTTGATTTAATAAAGCAAAAATTTTCCCTTATGGAATAACTGCAATAGTCCTAATTTGAGAGATCATGTAAGGCAATCTGATCCTTGTTGCTGACAACAACATGTACATCCCACACTATAGCTTTCCAGACCAGTATATTTCTACTCTACTGCAGCAAATTAAGGCAATAAAGGGGAATTTCTTTCCTGTACTCAGATGTTCACATCCATGAGTTAACTGTGTTTTTAATGAACTTTGAAATACTGTGATTCAATGTAACAAAGCATTAATACTGTGTTCACAGAGAACCTTCTCCTGTCCATTAGATCATAAATTTGGTAGAATTAAATGGGCCGTATGCTCTAATTATGGTAGAAATAAATAGAAATTGGAATGAACACAGGGAAATAAAATGAAAACTGCATGGAACTATTCTGTTTATGCAATTCATTTCCCAGTAAATAAGTAATCAAAGGGAAAAATTTATAATGTAAGAAAAGAAGGAGCTTCCCCAGCATTTATTTCCATGTGTCTGTGAAGGAGCAAGGGGCTGGAATCAGGGTAGGATGACAGTGATGGACACCCCCCCTGAATACAAAGCCTGCAGAGAACCATTCTGACCCCTTGTCTGCCTGGCACCACTCCACCATTGGTTTTCATTAAAAAACAGTCCAAGGATGGAGGTAAAACCAAGGTCTGAGAACATGCTGCAACTGCGCCAAGGGGATGGCAAATTTGCAGATGCTCACAGTGGATGAAGACGACATCTGCCGTACTGTCGACATTTCCTCATCGCCATTGCTGCCTAAGCCCATGACCTGCTACACAAACCATTTGGACCACAGTGCTCCACTGCATTTTTGTAATTAATCCCGGAGGACGCAGCCGAGTCCCTCCCTTGCTGGCAGGATGAGGAGATGGCGCTCCGGCCCAGCGCGGGCCAGCGGCACCGAGGTGCTCTGCGGCCATTAGGCAGCCTGGGCGGTGAAAGGCAGCGGATTGATGGTGTGGCAACAGAAATGTCACCTGGGGAGCTGGGTGCCATCCTCCCAGGGATGCTGGAGGTCAGTTACTATGGCAACGCCGAATGAGCTCAACCTTGTAACTGACCCTTATCTTTTTTTGATCTGTGGCCCCCTTGGGACCTTGGCTGGAAATCAACTGGAAAATAATCTGGTCACATATCAGAAAGAAAACTATTTATACTTATTTATTTATTCAGGTAGAGCTCATATCTCCCTTTGACGACTGTGCCAGACTAAAGACACTCATCATGTTCCCTCAGTGTTTTGCACGGCTGTGTGAAACACCCAGCTCAGCACTGTGAGAAATGATGCCAAACCCCCCTGCCACTGCAAAACACACACACACAAATTGCCACGGATATCTGTGCTCATGACTCTACTGATATATTGCCAAAATCTTGCCTTGCTCTCAGCCCTCAAATTGCCTGTGTGGATAAACATAGACCTACACCCCGTCTTGGATGGTTTAATATTTTATGTTGGTATCTGCTAATCATATTCTTTTGTGCTTTATCTCTCTGCTGAAATATGATTCTGCTTTGAAATATATTTATATGATCTAGAATGGCATAACACTGATGTCTTTTATGAGCCGATGATTGTTTAATAAAATCTTGCATTCCTGCTTCATCCTTATGACAATTTTACTATTATAAGTTTTCAAGGGATATGAGAGCTGTCCACTGTGGTTAGAAACATCACTGTAATGAAAAACGATAACACAGGGGCTTGGATTGTTCTAGAAACTATGTATGGAATACCAACAAAAATACAGAGTTCTCAATATGCATTTGTATGTAATTTTGTTGGTTTTCCGTACATTTGCCTATAGATAAGACTCATCAGTTCTGTTCCTCATAGTTTTCCAAGGGATGGGCAGCCCAGACAAGGATTTATCAGGACAAAGGGCTATTGCTCTTCTTCAGGTGGTGAGACTCTCTGGGGAAATGGGATTTGGGAAATCAGGGAATATATTAAGAGACAGAAGCCACAGGACTTGCTGGTGCTAGAGGAAGTGCCTATGGATTCCTGGTAACAAACTCCAAGGTTACTTGTGATGTACTTCTTCAGGCTCAAAAAGGTATTCTTTTCCATGCTAAATTAGCCTAACCACACAACGGGCTTTAAACTCTTTCATCATCTTAGGGGGCCTCGAGCTCAAAATATGCAGAATTAGATGCCAAATTATTTATAGGGTAGCTTGTAAGTTCACTGCCTCCAGTATATGTCAGTACACGGCAATATTAAAATGACCATCAAAAAGAAGCATGGTCCCAGAGGGACTGGGGATGAGATTGCAGGGAGTTTCCTACTGCCTGCAAGTTCCTGTGCTGCTGCAGAGCCCCTGCCCTGCTCCTGGCCGCAGGCTGTGTGCTCCTACTGCACCACCTTTCTGAGGAGGAGGCTGAGCCTCACACACTCGAGGTGGGGCTGCCAGCTTCATCAACTTAATTTTCAGTTTACAAGAAAAATAAAATCTAAAAGTTCAAAGGAGTTCATGGAGTTGTGCATCATCTATCTCTGACTGCAGAGCCCCAGAGGGACCCGCCTGCAGAGCTTTATTTTAGATTTAGATATTAATCTGGGAAACTGCATAAAGATAATTTATAGAAATGCACTATACTTTAGCACAATAATTTCACACTTTATCAGCCTTGCTCTGAAGATGCCTTTCTATATTAAAACTTTTTGTGGACTAAAGCCTAGTAGGTCTGTCTGCTCCTTCATAATAGTTGATTATGGAATAATTCCACTGGTGTCCATGTAAATGCAAAACCTATACAGGAAAAGAAATATACGCTGTCTTTGAGTGTGCAAGCCCAAAAAACCACACACAGAATTAGCCTTATCCAGACTAATGAAACCCTATGAACAACAAGAGTTTAGTAAGAACACCTCATGCCCACACAATTCAACCCAAGTCATGTATTTCCATGTTTTGAAATATTCACAGTTGTGTTATTTCAAGTTTAATGTGAATACCTGATGAAACTGAAGTAACACAGCCCTGAACCCAGGCCCATGGCCACACAGCCCATTCCCTGCACTATCCTCCCTCATGCCATTGTATCGCTGAAACCTAAATATACCTTATTACTCCTGGTCTCCTCCCTGGGAGCATTTCCCTGCCCTGCTACCCAGCAGGAATACATTCATCCTATTGACAATATCACATTGAAGAGCTCAGTACAGACAAACAGCAATAACTAGTATCTACTTGGCATCTATTCTTTTTGAGAAATTAAAAATTAAAATTAAAACATCATTATACTCTTATTAAACATCCCACTGGAATATGCCAATGCTTTAAAAACATGCAAATCTTTAAACCTACTTTCAATAGGTGTAAAGCCCTTTTTTAGTCCTTTTACAAGCCTGGCACGTTCCCCAGCCTCAGCACCAGGGTCCCCAGAGCTGTGAGGTGCCCTCTCCCCACTGCATCCCCCCCGTGCCTCCTGTGGTGCCAGCGTGTGCAACTGTGGTCACACCGAGACCCCCAGAGCTGCCAGCACCTGCACCAGGAGCCAAAGGCAAAGCCTTCCCTCCCATGGGCAGCCCCTCCCCTGCCTGGGTGCCTGGGTATGGGTGGCAGCTGCATCCCACAGCTACTGCTCCCAAAGGCATTTACCTTCTTGCTGGGTGCGTTTCTGTGTGCTCAGGGCAGGTTCCTGAGCTGGGGATGCAAGGCAGGGTCCCTGAGCTAACCCAGCACACCTGGGACAGCACTCGGTGTTTGTTAAACACACCAGCTCCTACTGATGTGTATCACTGATCTTCACATTACCATTTCCCAAGTACACGTTGACATGATAGACTTTAAATCTATCGTGTAAATAATCATCAGATTAATGGTCTCTAATAGTATATAATTAACATGACAGGCTACAAGCCAGTTGTTGTCAACTACACTCAGTAATGCATAGAGTAAGAGAAAAGCATAAACCACTCCCATGATGGCATCAGGGAAGCAGAAAAACCGGTAAAAGGAGAAATAGAAACAAAACTCGTAACAAAAAAATCACCTAAATGTACAATTTAACTGAGAATCACTGAAGGTTCTTTCAGGCATCAAAGGATAATAAATGTAATTTTTTTTTCTGTTTATTTTTTGAGTGGGAGTGTAGACTTTTATTTGTATCAGCAAAGAAAAATTCTATTATCCCCGCATAGGTGCAATGCCTCTTGAGTGATTACAGGTGAACTGGCATAAGGGGCCTTATTCTGATATTTCAAATTCTGCATTAACATGGAAATATGTGTCTAGCAATGTAAACTTCACAGCAGTATCAGCTGTGGTCAAATTAAAGATTATATTAGTATAGATATCAAGGAAATGGTGCAGTGGGCATAGAGTTAAAAGAGCAATTGAAAATCAACCATGAACAGATAATACTCAGAGACTGGCCAAATGCTGCACACCCATAATGCTAGGACAATTTACACCACTTGCTCATGTTAAATAAATGCATTTCTTTTAAATACGTATTCATTTTCTTATTAAGAAACAGTGCTCTTAGGGAAGAACTCTGGTTAAAAAGCAATCTCTTTTGGCATTGTTATCAACTTAAAGACCAAAATTCTTCTTTGAAATACATGCAGACAAGCAAAAAACCCAGAAACATCTCTCAGCTTTCTCTTGTAAAATCAAAATTATTGTTACCCAGCTATCTTGACATGAGCATTTAGCACAATTGCAGCAGAGCTTACTTGTTCATCTGAGGGTTGAACACACGTCACAGCCCAGCCCCACAGATGCTACTGTCCCCCACCCTACCGAGGTGCCTCCCTCACTCCTTCTCCCCAGGGAGAGGGCCAGAGCTTGGGGACACAAACCAGTTGTTGGGGATGACAAAATGAGATGCCATTGCAAATAGAGGGAACCAATGGCGACTAAATAAGGTCTGGCTGGCTAAGATAGGTAACTGATTTTGCATGGCATGAATATCTCTCAGAGCTCGTTAAGTGCAAATATGCCCAAAAGAATGAACCCCCCCATCAGACATATTTTAAATCAGGAATCCTAGGGTGCAGTAGCACATGATATTCCTTAAGGCAGTCAAAAAGAAGAATCTGCATGAAAACAAGAAAATATCTTAAGCATCTCTGCATTATGCAGACATATATTCTTGTACTGTGGGATTATGCAGAAGTAAACGTACAGAGAATCTCCCATTGATGCTGGTAGAATTTGCTTGATTAACACTCCACAGTCCAGGTGGAAATCAAACCCTATGGCAGCTTGATCTCAAATAAGAAAAGAAACTGTAACGTGGTGACCTTTTGAAAGAGATCTCACTGCTGAGCAAGGGCTCTGCAGAACACAGACTGTAAAGTTACTCTGGGCAGCGTTCATCTAACATACAACCATGGATTACAATGCATAAAACCTAATATCAAACTAATAACACCTTTATATGTGTTCTTTGTCCGGCATGTCAGCCAGGCAGCTTGCACACTTCACATATGATCTGGAGCTGGACAGGCAGCACTGAAGCAGTTGCCCTGAGCTCTGCACAGAAGGAGAGCTCAGGGCCAGCACACACATCCTGCAGGGCTGCGAGGGGCACCACTGGCAGGGCAACATGGGCAGAAACCTTCTTCTGGGATCCTAAACTCAGAGGACTTTCTGCCTTTGTAAACAAATTCCTTTCTATTTCTCTATGTGAGTAGCTCAGTCAGGCATATATGGCTGTTGGCAGATACTCTGTCAGTGCACAACATGGCCAGCTTGGTTTTATTGCTTTTAGAAGCACATTTTCTTCTTTTTATATTTCATTAGCTTTTTAATCCATTAAGGGAAGCCATGTGCAAACTCTTACACTGTAGACAGACTCCAGAGAACATATATGGGCTGTGACAGAAAACTTAGTGTAAAAGATAAGGAAAATCTGTATTTTTGGTTAAATAAAGGGATCTGGAAGAGTCAGTCCTACAGTGGTGCTCACATTTTCCAGCCACCTGAAAGTGTGAGCATGCCATGGTATCAAAACACAACAACATCCAGGGGGCTCTGATGGCTCATTAACAGCAGGAGTCCTACACAGCTATTTTTGCTTAAACTCACCCAGAGCTCAGGCTCATGGCATTGTAAAGGTTTCCTGGGCTCTCTGCAACTCCTCTCATTCTCAGAAGTTACATTAGTAAAAAAAAAAAAAAAAAAAAAAACCAACCAAAAAACCAAACCAAGCCCCAGGCCTCTGCCCAAAATGAAGCACTGAGATGTTCCCAGCAGGATGGTGCATTCAGGGTGTGCACGGTATGGACTGGAGCCACGCAGAGGTCACTGAGATGACTTGGAAAGATCCAAAGGTGTAATCGGATTGCTGTAGAGAAAGACCTGATGTGCAATCATTGAACGTGAAAGAGACTTAGGGGTATCCACCTAATAAATCCACATGAGAAGAGCCATATTCCACAGCTCTGCAAAAGTTACTGAGAAAGAATGACAAATGAGAGGAAAGATCAACCTGCTTTTCAGCTGCACCCTCAAATAAAATAAGATTCTTAATCATGGAGTTCCTGCTTCAACCAAATAAGTCTCTCTCTGTCAGAGACCTGCTTCCCATCATTTTATTCTCTTTCTTTTTTTTTTTTTTGTGAGTTCTTATTTTAACCTCAGATTCAACAATCAGCATTAAGAAGTCGGCATTTGCTCCTATCACCCCAGAGAGGTAGGGAAGATACAATTGTATATATGCAAAATAGGTATGAACTCTGATAACAATACTTTGCCTGTAGGCAAAAATTGACTTTTTAAATGGCAGCCACTATAATAATGTTAGCCTAAGACCCATCCTTGCAGGATTTTCCTCTGCTTAGTAAAAACAAGGTACACACTGACAGGAAAAGCAAAGAATTAGGGTACTGATAATACATGGAATGTTTTAGTGGGAATGGGGGAAAACAAAATCGTAAAATAAAAGGTCTGTCCCATTAAACAAATACAATACCTGCTGTACTAACATGGAGGGGTGAAGTGGCGGGTCTGTAGAGGCAAAGAGGAGCTCTACCCAGATCTGTTCCCCAAAGCTCGTTAGTCTCAACCAGCAGCTCCTGAGAGCCCCAGCCTTGGGATGCCTTCTCCACACAGCTCATCCTTTTGGAAAGCTGCCTACAGAGCAAGGGTCTAAAGCAATGGTCTAAGGGATGAGTGGTGATCATGCCTACTCTTCACATTTCTATTCCTTACGATTACCAACAGAAAGTGCATTGCTGCACAGGAGGAAGTGCAAGAACAGGGCTTCCTTTCTAATCCCACCTGAAGCCACAAAGTCTGGCTCCTCGAGGGAGCGCTTTGGGAGACCTGGGATGTCCTGGTGCCACCCAAGGGCCTGAACTGCCCCAGCAGCTGCAGGGAGTGGCGCCAAGGCCACCCAACCCCAGTGTGACCAGCCACTCCTCCATCTCGCACTGGCACTGGCAGGTTGTGGCGGGGGCACATCTCATCACATGGCGCGCAGGCAGCGTGGCATGCACAACAGTCGGATCTTTGCAGCTAGATGAGCATCAATTATGCATTGTATCAAAATCCAAAATGCTAGAGCATGAAGCAGGCAATTCAAAGAAACAGCATGAGCAAAGCAAATGCCAAAGAAATGAAAAATATATCCAAAACTGTGACAAGAGCGCTCAGCTACTTTTCATATAACATCATCAATCGTCTCTCATCGAAGATTTCAAATACTTGGGAAGAGATTACAAAAATATTCAAAGATACAATATTTGTATTTTGAATGTTAATTTGACACAAAGGAGTGTGCATGAGGGAATGTTTATAATCAGCACTCCAATAAACTCACAAATGACTCTAGTATTTTATAAGCTTGTTAGAAACAAATCACTCCCTTAGCTTATATTTACTTACTGATGAATAATAAAAGGCCTCAATACACAGAGAGTAAATTCAAAATGTTTTCCTCTTATTTTATCTTCTATGACAATACTGGAACCCTCTCATTCAGGCTGTGATTCTCAAATATTCCTCTCCTGGTTTTATGGCTAAATATTGATTTCTCCATACAAGCAGAGGCAGCTTTGAACCTTGGTTGCTGCCCCCAGACCCCCTGTAAAAGAGATGCCGTGGTCTGCAGCTGAACTGCAGTGGCTGGCCTTGGCCCCTGCCCTCGTGCTGCCTGGAGGAGTGCTAAAGGGAGCGTGTCCAGTTGTGCCAATTGATGCAGCAGTGAAAGTGCAGTCTGAGTGCTCAGTCTGAGGAGGAAGAGGCGAAATGCACACCTTGCACACCGCCTGGAGCAAAGCACAGGACAGTCAAGCAAAAGCATATAAAAAGTGATTTTGCAATACACTTATAAACCTGCAATGGTCCTGAACAGCTGATGAACTGCAAAACACATCAACTGCTTCAGTTGGTCTGCAAAGGCCTGGGTGAGGTGTCAATACAATACAGGCTTCTGTGACCACCCAAATACCCTGCACATTGTTGGTGCAACAGCCCAGTAATTGACCACAGCTGAAAAACCCCTTTAGCCTATTTAAAACCACCAGGATGCTTTAATGCAATACAAATAATGCTTCAGCAGACAACATAACACCTACACCTTCCAAATGCTATTAGTTATACCCCAGCTCAAACCAATAATGCTCTAGATGCAAGCATAGGAGACCAGTGCTAGCCATCAAGCCCTGGCAGTAGCTGTGCTGTGGTACCCCCGTGTGCTGTGATAGCTGGATTTCTGAAGTAATTGCTGCATGGGTCCATGCTGGATTCATAAGTGGTAAGTAGCACAAATGGAGGGAAACAAAAGTTGGCAGAACAATGCCTCATTTTTCTAATGTAACTAAGTGCTGAACGTGGTAATGGGAGTGATGGGGATACTTGTCTTTATGCTCTTATTTACCCAATAGAAATAATACAGGGATAGTCTAATGCAGGTTTTTACTTAATGCACAGTTAAACATTACACAAACATTTTATTGTGGTCTGTAAAGATAATCTATTTACTGTAGATGAAAAAAAATCAAACACTGCCTTCAAGTATAAGTGCTTAGTAGACACCAAATGCAGAAAGACTTTGCAAAGTAAATGTAACCCAGACTTTTGTTCTAGTGCTTCATGCACTGGCATCAAACACATCTTCACCACCCCTTAAAGACAAACCAAACACTGCCATGGACCGAGCTGGCTGGACATACAGCACCTTGGTAATTGCATTAAGATGCTGAAGTGGATAAACTTCAGAAGCCAGGCCTACCCACAGACCCGGCATCCACTGGTGCTGCAGAGGGTGAGGTGTGAACTTGAGGCAGTTTCTGTAACATGCCTGGTGCTGGGACTGGCCAGGTGGTCTTCACAGGGAGTAGGAATCACTGCAATATTGCAGAATACATAACAAAGCTTGCACAGTCCCTACTGTTATTAACCATGATTCAGGTGTGCATTGAGCTGATTAAGCAATTAGTCATTACAAACATACAGCTTAGGATTCACATTTCCAGAGTACATTATAAGATGTTTTTATTTCTAAAAATGTTAAAGGCAGGGCCATGAGAGTAAAATTATTTTTTTGCCCGTGGACAAGCCATAAAGCACTGTACAGGAATTTACTAAGTGCAACATTGACAAGCGATACACTTTCAAAATAAACCTCAGGGTTCCAAAGCCATGGCCACATGGCAGTCCCACTGCAATCCTCTCCTCAGGGACAGAGACCCCCCGTCACAGAGCTCAGCTCCCTCACCTGCAGGCTGCAGGTGGAGCATCCCAGAGAAGCTGCTCCACTGTACAGGTGAGAGGTCTGATGGAGGAAGAGCAGGCAAAGGCAGGCAGAGGATGGCTGTCCTGGAACGATGCTGCTACCATTCCCCACACTTCCATAGCACTCCTATGGGAAACTGCCCTTGCCACATGCTTCCCACCCTGCAGCTCAATGCCTCCTGCAGCACAGTGCGAGGTGCAGTGTTCTTGGGCACATCTGTTTTAAAAGCAATGCTGGTGTCTGGAACCCCAGCCACTTCAGCCAGTAGCAACATTTGTTGTCTGTACCCAGCTATCTCTCCAAGGCTGTGTAAAGACCAGCACCCCACAAGCCACCAGGTGAGGGGGGCTACTCAGCCCTCTGCTCTTCAGCCCCACGTGGTGCACAGGAGTAGGGAGGCACAACATCCTTGGGGGAGAATTCCTTATACATTGTTCCAACATCAGCACTTCAGCCCCGAGAGAGAGCAGTGACTAATCCCCAACCACTCAATAAACCTCATGTTAATGGGAGGCAGGAAAAAACATATGATTTCTCAGAAAGGAAGATAATTACTGGGGGCGTGTAAAATGCTAAAAATGCAGGAAACAAACAACTGAAGGAAAACCCATATAGGATATGTCAGGGTTTCACACGGAAAATGCTGTCAACGTGCCACAGTGTGTGTCAGGAACCTCAGCGCTCTTCAGTCTGAAGTCACTGGGATTTTCCCTATGGCCAGAGGGCTGCAATTTTAACTCTCTAGATCCATCTTTGATGCTATTGAAACAGAGGCATGAATTTGAAAAGGAAAGAAGCCATGTCATGAAGAAAACAGGAAAAATACACTTTCAGGTGGGGAAGGGTCGTGGCAGTCTAAATGACCGAGTACAAAAACTACACTGCTCTCCATTTTTACAGAAATGTCCCAAGTACAGTACCCTTTAGGATTCTGCTTTGAGTTATCTATTTATTTTTTAAAAGCTTTGCTGGAGAAAATAAGCACTCCTTATTTCCAGGAATAAAAACAAACCAAACCAATCCTCAGACAGCTGGCAGGGCAGGCAGGGCACAGCCCAGGCTCTCTCTGGGGCTGCTCCCTCTGCCTCCATGCCTGGCAGGTGTCTCTGAGGAGGGGAGCACACCAGCTGCTCTCAGCCATGACTGAAGCCAGGCACCTCAGGCATGAGTGGTGACAATCCCAGGGCTTTCTGGTGGAGACTTTCCTGGGCCCAGCACCGTTGGCAGTGCCGTGCCACCCCACTGCTGGCACAGAGAGCCTGGGCCAACCCCAGCCCAGGCAATGGGCCCTGGATCACAGAGCAATTTCTAAGGGATCACAAAACCTAACATCATTTATGCTGTTATTGACAGGTGCTAAAGCCTGCCTGTGCCACCCTATTCCTGCTACACACAAGTGAAGTCAGAGAAAGAGCTCCTCATCACAGTCCTTGCGTCACAAGCTGTCCAGTTGTCCACTGGCACATTCCCTGTGCCCAGCTCATCTGGCAGCTGCCAGCACAGGCACGGCGAGTGCGCCCTGTGCCCGCATGTCTGACTTTGGGAACTACATCTGAGCTCAGCAACCAGCACAGTGCCTTCACTTACATGTGCTGAGTTGAAATAACTGGGCAGGATTTGAAATGGTTTCATTGCACCATTTGGTCTCCTTTTGCTTTTCAAAGCAAAGGAAGTATTTTGCTTTTCAAAGCAAAGGAAGTATTTTTCAATAAAGATTTTTAAAAGAATTAATTATCACCATCATCAAGTCAGGCTCCCTGGTGCCTCACTGTCCAGCACCTGCCCGAGTCCTCTCCCCTTTCAGTGAAGGATCTACCATCTCTGCACCATCCTTGTGCTTTGGAGCTTTAAAGCACTATTAAAATCAATTCACTTGGTGTCAAAAGCTCTCTTTCTTCTTGTACCCACCAGTACAGCTGTAGTATTCATCAGATTTTTACCACCAGGATTAATGTTATAAAATGTCACTTGCTACAGTAAAATTTATCAACATTATTATATACCATAGAAACTGCCACCACAGACAAATGCACTACATTAAAATTTTGTCTAGAGCTCCCTAGAGGAAACATTTGCTGCAATTTGTGTAACAGTTTATATATTTATGCTATTTAATGGTACAAAGCAATAATTATGACTTCATTCACTGATAAGCAACAGCATTATATAAATCAGATGCGGATTTAGAACATGCCAGCTTTGTCACTGGCCTACTACTTGTAAATTATGTTGCTGTTAAAAAAAAAAATCTAAGCAAATATGAGTTAGCAGCAGGAAGCTAATAATGTGCCTCCAGCTGTTCCAGTTAACCTGCAAATGTGGCCATCTGCACCTCAGGAGAAAAAGAAAAGGAGAGATAGAGGGAGGGAGGAAAAGGAGAGAGGAGAGAAGCTCCCACCAACGCCAGCACAAAGCCTAGGCCCTGAGCAGTAGGAATGACCTTGCTCCTCATGACCAGACAAGCACATATTTAAAATCAGAAAAGTTACTAAAGAATAAAGGACTTTTTCTCCCCTAGACCCACAGAAAAAAATATAAAAAAGAGAAAAAAAGTCCTTTCCACTGCCTTTTTTCTAGAACAGGCTGTCTTTCACATCTGAGGTTATTATTTACTGCATTGCAGGTCTGTCCAGTGAACAGGTTTTTCCTTACAACTTCTACCTTTCATTTCTACTTTTTAACACCTCTTCACAGACCCATCTTGTATTATTATTTTTTTTTAAATGGTGGTCATTGTAATAGATTTATTCCTGCTTCAGACAATTTAAAATGGATCTGCAGGGCACAAAGACTGAACTATCAAACAAGACCAAAATTCTAAGATAGAAAGTCACAGATCTCGCAGTGCACAGCAGCTTCACTCCTACCTTTGGGTTCACGGGGATGAGGTGTCCTTAGGATGTGCGAGTAGTGTTTGCTCAAAGATTATTTTATAAGAGACTTCTGTGGAATCTGGGTCACAAGGAACTGACACAAAATATTCCCTTTGACATTCATCCACACACTGAAGAGACAGTGGCTGAAAGTGCAGTTCCTGTACATTGTCACACTTTGGTAATCTGACAGCAGTTTAATACTAACAATTCTCCAAGATCCTTGTTAGCAAGGGTTCCCAAATACACCTCCTAGAAAAGGATGGTGAGGGCCTCAGAGGGTTTTTTTTTATTTCTTTTTTAAGGTCTGACTCCGTAAAACAATGAGCTTAATTCCTGTGAAGGGCACGAGGTCAGAGGGGTCAGCACACCTCGCTGGAGCTGCGCTGCTCTGCCTCACCTGCACTCTTACACAGTATCTTTGTACTGCCAGTCCACCCCCATCACCCCAGAAAAGCCTTATTCTGGCGTAGGTTACTGAAGCTGCCGTTGGCTTTGTGGTGATTACATAGACAAAGGATTATCATCATTCTTAAAGTAAAAAAAATCTCATCTTGCCTCTTCCAAAATTAAGCAATCAGTTTGTTTCCTTGTTTTAGGTGCACATTTGTTTGCAGCACTTCAAGAATCATAATCTTGAAAAAACTCTTACAGTACTAAAAGTGCCCAGTATTGAGCCTTGTGGACCCTGATCTCGAGAGTGGGCAGCATGAGCTCCTCAGAGCACACCACAGTCACAGAACAGAGGATCTATATCTGAGCAGGGTTGTATGGACCTGACTGCTATTATTAGATTTTCACAAGGAAACATGATTTATCTTCATTCCAGTTTTTGTAACTATAGCTCATTCTAATGCTAACTGCATTTACAGGGATTTATAATTCACTTGAAAGATTAACTCAGGCATAAATAATTTCAAAGGAACAAAACCAATTTTTTTCTTGAAAACACTGAATTTACTTTAAACTAATCAGGTGTGATAATGCTGGGGTACATACCTGTTTTTAAAGCCATCTTTAATGTTTTTCTCTGTTTAAGAGTTTTGTGGCCCAATGTTGTTTAAGATTTTCAAGTGAAATTCCTCACCCTGATGGTACATGCAAACAGTAATTGCACAACTTTTCCAAACATTTACACTACACTTTGGGGATGTTGGTGGATATGATAAAAACTCTGATTTGTAATAGGTTAAAGAACCAATAGTTACATGCTGACTCAGTAAGTTACCAGCATTTACCCTTTGAATTGTGTTAACCAATGCAAAGTGCCAGCAGTGTGATGTGTGTGCTCAGGGAAAGGCATGAGCCATCTCTCCAGAGGAAAATAAGATTTCCAGGTAAACTGGTAACTCATCTGGCCTTTCTAAAATTAATTTAATCTAGAAATTGCCACATCTTTCAAAGCAGCTGGGGTGATGTTCTATTTTCAATATCAGAATATTCATAACAGCAAACAACATATACAAATTCTTCAAGTGCTGTTGAACATCCAAGCATAGTGGGACATTTTGTGCACCATAGCACAGTTCTGGTGTTTGACAGTTCCATTTAATTACACCAAACCTCAGTTTAGTCCATTGGTGTCTTCAGAGCAGGTAGCAAGTAAAACTGGTCAACATCTACATCAAAATAATCCCTGTTCATGTGCCCTTGAGTCTTCACCCAGACTGTCAGGCCATGTTGCACAAACTCTGCATATCCACGTGTGTGGAGTTCCCCAGGTGCTTTAGCTCACAAGGTCTGAATGCTCCTTTCTGATGGGAATTCATGTGTCTACTTCCTATCCCTATCTGTTCACTGCTCAAAACAGTACCAAAACAGAGATCCTAGACGTATGCAAATAACCCATAATCCTTATTTATAAAGAAACCCTTTCACATTGCCTTAATGAACTGGGAGGGTAGTGTCAGATGGATTCTCATATGAGTATGAATCGCAGAAGAGAGAAGCAGATGGAAAGGGGAATAAACAGCTATTTCTAAACCCACTAACAGAAATATTGTTAAAACACCTTGCTTTAAAATACAAACCTACATATTTGATTTGTTTAATTTTTTCAGAATATTTCTGCTCCTTTCTGGTGCTAACACAGGTGATGACAGCAGAGAACCCTGTGCACCCTGTGCCAATGAGCAGCCCACACCCCTTGGAGATGCCTACCAGCATGCAATGCCCTCCCAGCCTCTCCTCAGCCACGGGAAATCTCCCTGTTATTTTTCAACTCTCACTCCTGACACTCCACAGGGTTTCACATTGCAGACTGAGAGACCAACAACTCAAGTAAACTCTCAAACTTAGCACGAAAAAGTGTGACTGGAAAAATTTAATTCCCAAAGAGACAGAATGACAAAGGTCAAAAAACACGGTCAGATGGAAGGTCTACCAATACCTCCATGGTGCCACAAGCATTCACACAACACATGTACATCATGGAGGTGAATAAATCAAACTTTTTATCACACTCATAAAAGACAGTACACGTCCGCACAACGTTTTGGGGGCAATATAGCTAAGGGGAAAATGGCTACAAGCTTATACAAATACTGCTGTGACATTTCTATTCGCTCCTTATTGACCTGAACAATCTGATCCAGAATTGTTATGCAAGTGGCAGAAATGCAGAATGAATTTTTAATAGCCCTGTGTGTGAAAGAGAACAAAATTTCATAAAAGATGTTAAAGCAACTTCCGTAATGCTGGCTTACGTAGCTCTCCACAAAAATAGGCACTCTCAACTACAACAGTTAATCCTTAGGATTTACAACACATCATAACTCACTCCTGCTGTATGGAGGAATCCATCTCTCAAATGCAAGTGATCTTGCAATCACAGATGAACTCCAGTACTTAAGTACAATGGGATACGTTTCACAGTGTCAGCCCTAATTTTCAGCCTTGACTTTGATTTCCCCTGCCTTGGTGGGTTCCAGGCAGACTCTCAGTGTTACTCTAATGTAGCTTTTTTGTGGTTTTAATATGAATATTGTGTCAAGAATCTGAGATATTAAGAATGACAATACATTATTATTGCAGCAGGGAAATCTCCAGAGTCCTAGAAGTAGGATTTTGAAAACCACAGTAAAAAATCAATAGCAATCCACAAGAATTCATAAAGGAAATGTGTCAGTCAGCACCTTTGAATACAAATCCTAAATTTTAGCTTAAGCAGACTGGACAAATACAAGTCATTTAAAAGACAGAGGCAGCTAGCGTGCCCCATCTTTTCAGGCTGCAGGAGGGAGCCTGTCTTGCTTGGCTGCCCCAGTAGTGCCTGAGATGTCCTTGTCCTTCTCTGCCATAGCCCTAAAGCCAGCCCCAGCCCCAGCCTGCCTGAGCCAGTGTGTCCCTGGGGTTTGCACCGACAAGGAAGATGCTGCATCCCTGACACTGCCTGCACCAAGGCTCCTCCCTCGAAAACAGCAGCAGGGCTTATTATTGCTTAGATTTGATTTACATAATCAAAAATATCCACAAAATCAATTCATTAAACACTTCATTTGTATATGGTTAACTATGAATTAATAAAGTTTTATCAAAGCATCCTAATCCTCCTCTCAGGAAGAAGCCTGTTTAACTAGCATGGAAAACAGAAGGTATCACTTACAGAAGTGTCCGTAAGGCAAACGTGAATGGACGGCCTTTGCCATCTCAAATGTTGCCCAGGGACCAGGTACATCAGAACGGGGCTTATTCTCATTATTCAGATCACTTGCCTATGCTCTGACTTTGAAAGAAGTTTTTGAAAGAAAAAACAACCTGCAAGGTGCTAAAGATGAATGGTCTTGCACTCTTCAGTAAGAGTTCGTAGCAGTGCTCAGAAGGAGAAAAAAATCTTTCTCTGGACCTCACTCTCCTGTACGATTTGCACAACAGAAAAGCTAGGTTTGATTCACAAAAGAGGTGAAGTTATAAGCAAAGGAAGTACTCAAAGATTTGAGTCCAAATCCAGTAAAAGATATTAAGAGTTGGTTAGATGCTCTCAGTACCTTCCTACAATCTCTGCAGCCTGTGTGCTTTCCCACTGCTACTCAAAAACACCTTAAAAAATAACTGTTACAATTTTGGAGGGGAAAGGCCAGAGGACGTGGCTCTGATGGTGGTCCAGGGTTTTCAGTTCCTACTCAGGAGACTTCACAACTGTTTTTAAATTTAAGTACATAGCGTTCCCTGGCTGAGTGACACAGAAGCACTGCTTAATGGCCAAGGAGGATCTGCTGGCAATGGCACTGAGGACTTCCACAAAGCCCAGGGGCTCCAACTTCAGCAGCTTTTCTAGTCAAGGCCATGGGAAATGCTGCTAAAAACTGCAGCAGTCTTTCAGAGCAACCACGAGATGTGGTTCACTATACGTGTGCTATCTATTATGCATACTATTTATTAATTTATGTAGATTGGCAGACTGCATGGCCAAAAACATGCCATCAGCAATGATGGGCATCCAAGCCTGCAGTAAAGGCTTGATCCAAAATTAGTTTCAGTCATTGAAAGATTATTTTTTTACTGCTTCCAGAGAATACTGGTTCAGCACCTGAAAGCACTGAGAGGAGCTGCTTTTACTGCAGTAGTCATAGCAGAAATAGTTGAAATCTCCATTACCATGACACTGTCACAGGTAAAGCAGGGAGACAAATTCATTTAGAGAGCCCTATTGATACTTGATTCGATAGATCTTAATCACAGAATTCTCTGAAGGATGATGTCACCATACCACAAAATTGTTTAAGCCTATAGTTGTCATTCCACTGCATGTCCCAGCCCAAAGGAAAAGGATCAGATCTCCACAGCCAGGGTGGAAACCTTTACCATGCATAACTGGTACTGATGCACAAGGGAAAATGTTGTAAAACCTTTTTATAATGTTTTGTTTTCAAGCTGAAAAAATAAAATAACACCATCAACCCACTGACAGCTAAAAACAAATCTCCTGGCACATAATGCTGCTCATCTGTGCTTTCCCCACACCTTGTAGCTATTTATTCCCAAGACAGCAGCACCCACTTCGACAATGTGAGTTTTTCGTCCTTTCATCAGAACAAATTAGGAATAACCTCACTAAAGCCAACACTACTACACTGATGAAAAAATTAATCAGCAATGAATTCATACCCTGGGATTTTCTCAAAAATTTGACAGATTTGTTAGTACTGAATTCTCAATCTGCCCTAGTTACCAGATGCGAGTTGGAAGGGCATTGAAAGGACAATAGATGTGCTGGTATTTCCTAACTAAAGTTATAACATATTCTGACAAAAGTAATATTCCTAAGATATCACAAAACAAAAAAATTCTCTTGAAACAGAATTTTTTTTTTCTGAATTGCCTGTTTTTTCTTTCTTCTTTAGCTCCTGTGGCTGAGTTCCCAAATGCAAGATGTTCATTGTCAATAAACGCTGCAAATACAGGCAAATAAAGGGGATCAGCAGAGTGAGCAGCTTGCAGTTACTGCCTTATCCACGAGAGAGCACAGTAACCTGAGCACATCCCCAGCCTTTAGTAAATGCCTCGTGTACGTACAGAGCACTGTATAACTCAAAAATTATAATTAAAATGTCTTAGCTCCTGTATTTATAGTAACATTTAAACTACTGTGCTTTCTTGAAGTCAGAGTCATTTACTTGAGAACAGCACACTTTACGGTGAACAGATCTTTGAAACTATACCATGGGGATAAGGCACAGCCACATGTAACTCAATATATGTCAACAGCTGTAAAAATATTGGTAGGAGAAGGGAAGGAAAAGCCATGAGCACAGATCAAGTGCCCTGTCTCTCACATCTGACTGTTTTCAGATTCTTACTCACTCCTCTCCTCCCCGCCCCCCCCCAAATAATTGGGCAATTTTGGTGCAAGCTGTCATAAAAGCCAAGGCTTCTTTGAGGTTGAATGATCAAAAAGGTTATAAATGAAAATGATTTCAATGTTGGAGGCCTAGTGAGTGACCAAGGCACTTTCTGTAGCAGAAGGGTTTGTTCTAATCTTACCAACTGCACGCTTTCGTCAGAGCATATTCCTAGGGAGTTCACAGCTCCCCAGGGCGAAGCTACAGTAAATTCTGACTAATCCCCTCTGCATACAAATGAGCCCCTGGTAAGAGAAACTGCAGGGTGAGGCAGCTTATACACAGCACTGATTCTTCAGGTCTGCACCTTCAGCAAAGCAAACAAAATGGTACTATATTTTTTTCTTCAATGGGACAAGCTTTCTGAAAAATAAAGCCTTAAATCCTAAAATGCAGGACAAGCTGAGGAAAGAGTGAAGAGAAAAACGAGTGTCTCTCCTCTCCTGTGCCCAGGCAGTGGGGTAAACAAACACTATCACCCCCTTAAAATATTAATGACTTTAAACTTCTGCTTTGCTAAGGGAGAGGTGATTTTGGACTAAAATTTCATGTAAAAGGAACATGGCACAAGATAAAATATTTACTAGCCTATTATAAAATAGCAGGATCGAACCCTGCACTTCCATTGGTTGGCATCACTGTATTGAAATACTATAGTGCACCAAGTCATTTATATTCATTCCCTGGCATTTCAAGGGATCTTTAAATGTTAAATTCTGCCCCTATTGCTGCTTTAAAAGTCTTAAGCATTTCTCAGTGCAAGATGTGATTAATTTTTCCAGCTGCGCGTTATTTAATCACAGAGCATATATTTGGTATAATTATTAACTCTTGACAACATGGGATACTCCTGTTTCACAAAATTCCTGGGAAGCCACTGGGTGTACAGCAGTGGGAATGCCTGGTGCTATTGGCAGTACCTACCTGGCAGAGCTGAGGAATGAAGAGGAAGGGACTACAGAGTCATCCTACAGATGTGGGAGCACTCTGCTCTTCCAGGGGCATGGCAAGTGCTTTGGATATGTATAGAGTCTGGGATGTTTACATTCTGCAGCCATTTAAATACAACTCAACAGAGATACCATCCTAACACCTTGCATATAGTTTTATATGATGCAATTTTCATGTATTCACATGAGTTATGGGGTCAAGATGTACACAGATTCAATTTTATAGTCTCAGATTTGGTGTTTCTTGGAGATGACTGTGAAAGCTCTAAAGAATTGAATACTCTACAATCCAACCTTAAAAGTTCTGGTTTAGATTCCTCCTTAAGATTAAGCTTCTAAGCTAATAATTTTCTAATGATGTTTTGTGCTTAAAATTGATTCATTTGAACTTGCAGCTTACCCTAAAACTTATTAGCTAAAGTAAATGCTCTTATACGGTGTTGTGGTATTAAGAAATAATCTAATCAACCAAACCCAAAATGTTGGCTGAGGAAACACTGCTGAATAGCCAATCCAACAGAGCCTTAACATGCCACAGGGATGGATCTGCACCAAGCCTCCACTCTGCTTCACAGCCAGCACAGCCCTTGGAGAGTGTGTGAGCAGCAGGCACTGCAAAGCCCAGCACCTCTTTCCAGCTGCACTCCCGTCTGCCCTGGAGGAGAGGATGGGAGGGCTCGCACATAAAGCTCCTCCTGAGCTCCAAGCTGGGCTTCTGATATGTCCCACACACCTCAACAACCTCACCCCACATTTTGGTGGTGGGAGGCCACCAGCCAGAAGTCTTGCTGCAGTTAAAACAAACAAACAAAAAACAAACCCACAAACAAAAACCCCACAAAACATTTTAAAGTAGCAGCACTCCCATTTACTTGCCACAAGACAATATCATGTGTTTTGCACTGTGCTTCAGCCATAAGGAATTGCAGTCTATAAAAGGCACCACTGCACTGAAGGGGGGACTGTGTACCACTCCATGGAAAAGAAGTCTCCCATCGCAATCAGGAAAGTGTGTTATAGGGATGACCTTCTGACACAAAGCACAAATCTATCAGTTTGCCACTTTTACATGCTTCTGGTATTTATCTCTTCTGCACTCCCAACTCGTCTTTTAATTAGACAAACTCTCCTGAAAGTCAACAAGAGTTTTGTCTGACTGAGAGCTGGGTTGAAGCATAATTGGATCACAATTCCAGGGGTGACAATGAATAAAATGCAGTTCTAGATAGGCACCAAAAGTGGAGAGAATCTTTGTAGTTTTAAAATTAAGCATTCTAGGGGGAGGGCTGCAGCAGAGGCTTCACCATCTCCCCCAAGAGGAAATGCTCAGCCCTTCCATCTGCAAATCCAAAGGCACCACTGCAGGTATCAAGGCATGCCAGCACCCAGACACAGGAGCCAGAAATGGATTAATAATAATAGTTATTCAATGGCATAACTCGATGACACGTCATTAGTGAGTTTAACAGTAATTCTGACATACTGCTGAAATTCCCAGACAAATAAGTAGGGATGACTTTCATACCACACCTACAAGACATGGGCAGGCATAAAGTTTAAAGGAGAAGCTACTTCTAACACATACAGTGTAAAGGACGGTTCCTTTTGTTTCCTTCTGTTTCTTAAGTAGACTAAGGACCAAATCATGAAACAGCCTAGAACACAATGTCAAAGTGTGGCAGCTTTAGCCAAGAGTGTTCCACCATGAGGCTAAGACACAAAGCTGCTGTGGAACAGAACTGTACAGCAGCAAACACTACACACTACAGACTAAAACTATGCATTGCACAAATGTACATATTTTAAATCCTGCAAAATAAATTAGGCTTATAAGTGACCCATATGGTGAGTTTTCCTTTAAAAAGGCAGGAGTAACTGAAAGCCAAGTTCTCGCTGCCAAATTCCTGGACACAGTTTCCAACTATTCCAATCAAGCAGCTCTGTGGTTGGGCTGGGATTTCAAACTTGCCACAGTATGAAGTCCAGTTTGGGCTATATTCCCTTCCCTCTCTCAGCTTGATGAAGGCTTCCCCGCAAAATCAAAAGGCTTACTGTCAAGTTTTCGATTGGTCTGGGCTTCATGCTATCATATGTGTGGTGATGGCAAGGAATATGAATGCAGCTCTGGCTCCACCATGGGGCCTTGAGGTTTCGTCCAATTCATCCAGGGACCTTATGAAAGTAGAGCGGGTCTCTTTTCATGTATATTCCGACTGCTGAAATTCCCCAGGTGCACTGCAGTGTGCAAACGCGGTGTAAAAAAGAACAATAGCTTGAGAAAAACTGAGGCAAGTCTACTGAGTATGCTTAAGATAAACCAGCCAAACTAATGCAAAAAAAAAAAACCCTTACAGACACTCTTCTGCATTCATAGCTTAATGAAAATAAAACCTTTTAGAAGTGGAGAAAGCTTCTGCATTCTGGCAAATACAAAATTGCCATGTTAACTTATAAAAATTCATGCATGTCTCAAAAATGTAAATATATAATATTTAGTCCTTCACATGTTCAGATGAGATTAGATAGCTAGAAATGTTCGAAGCCTAATAAAATAAAATAAAAAGCACAACAAAATTCAGGCAAAACCTCCCCCCAGAACAGCAAGCATATTAATTCTCTTTGCACACTGATTCATTCACCTACAACTGTCCACGTTAGGAAGTTAACAGAAAACTAAAATCTCCTAAGTGATGCAGATTACATTATATCATTCCTAAACTAAATGAGGGAAAAAAATCCTTAAAAACTCAGCCTATTACTTAAGTAACAGCTACTAAAATTTTTGTTAGGTGTTTTTGGGGGGTTTTTGGGTTGGGTTTTTTTTTAGGTGTTATTATTGCTCATAATAGACTACTATGCTCCTTTTCGGAAGAGAACAGAATGGTGACAAGCTTCCTTTCCACTAACTGTGGTATTCAAGGGTTCAGACCTAAAACTGCTTTTTTGCTGCAGTATATATACTTTAATTTTTAATTTTTAATACCATAAAATTTTGTAATACATGCATTTGTTGCAACTATGTTTACTAAGGACATTCATCAGACTGGTTTCAAAATCACAAATAAAAAATAATCCTCAATATTTAGCACTTAATAATTTAGATATTTAGCTCTTTGCAAGTGCTTAATACATTTTTATGACAACACTGGACTATCTTAGTAACCTTGTTCTACAAGCAGCAGGAAGTCCTGCTAGTCCAGTTTTTCAAGGGCTGCTAGAGGTGACTTACTTGACTCTAGCAGAGGCCAAATGCACATATGTGCCCTGCATTCACCGAGGAGAGAATACTGAGTTAACACTTATTCCACAAAGACTAGGAAGTTCAACATACACATTCCTTATTTGCCACTGCTTGGTGATTCACAGCAATTGGCAAGTGGAGAGCTTTCTCTTCGAGTTACTTCCCCTGTACTTAAGGGATGATTACTGAATTTGCATCAGCTCCAGCAACCACACAAGTAAAAACCATTTTTTACTACTGTCAATATGAATAAATAAAATGAAATTACAGGATCTATATGAATGTGTATGCAGTCTCATAGAGGAATATCACTTCCAAAATGTATATATTAAGGACTATCACACTACAATGAGTTCATGAGTCAAATTTCAGATCTAAGGTTCCAAAGAAAATTACTATTTCTGTCTTGAGTGTTCTGAGAAGATCACTGATTTGGTCCACCTACACTCCTGGAGCACACTGTTTACTATACACACTACAAATTGATCTCACTAGCCTTACTATACATTTCAGCTCACTATATAAATATCTTTATATCCAAATTTTCCTAAATTTCTGTACAAAATATAGGTTTACACATTCTAACATTAATGCTAGATGCTGCTGAAAAATGTTGGATAGCTTGGGATAGAAGAAACAAGAAGTAGCCACCTATAACATCAGCCTAATTAATTACTGATAGTTATTTTATAGCTGAAGAATACAAGTTCTTTATTTTACAGAGTCCTTTCCCAAATGAGACTGTTACTTCAGTAAGCAAGAAATTACCCAGAGTTGTCTTATTGCTTTCATTGGTATCATGATAAATCCTCATGGTATACTCTGCTTCCCACTCTGATCCTTTCTGCCAAGCTGGAAATTCATTATGCACCATACATGAGAAAGCAAGCAAGAGGGCATACTTTCAAATTCATATCATACATATCTGATAAGAACTGAAACACTGTATCTGAACTCCAACAAATTATTCATACCACACACGATATACAGACAAAAGTCAGTATTTTAAACAAATACTTCGGAATATTTTATTTTAAATGAACCAGAGGTAAATCTGGCTTCGACACTTGGAGGCAATACTGTGAGATAAACAGTCAGTTTATAAGTGAGGAGCAGGGACAGAGCTGCAGTAACTGTACAAGCAAATTAAATGAAAAATGGCTACAAAAGTCCTCAGAAGCCAAAGTATGTCAATGTGATATAATAATTAATTCATGTTCTTCACTCAGTTTTTCATGAATGACCCTCTTGCATTAAAAATTGAGAAGCCACTTGGAAGCTGGCCTGCACCAAGGACAAGCATGCTACTCTTGGTCATGGAAGTGGAGACCAAAAGGCACCGATTCATTTATGCTGCTGGGATGAGACACAGTCAAACAAATGTGCTCAGGCAGAGAAGTAACAGAATTGGGTGTAGGGGTGAGGATCAGCACAGTGTGCAGCACTGCAATCCATGAGGCAGAGGGGTGGGCAGCTCAGGGATCACCTGTGCTCAGGAGATTTCTTGAACTTGTCATGCTAGTGGGGACCACCTCTCCCATGGTAAAGACATACTGGAAAATAGAGGAAAGACCATAAAGACTTCTGTGCTTTAAACACCTCTCTGCTAATTGCAGATTTCTATGAGCACACCCTCTTGGGAATCAGCTCTGCTTTGAGGTCAGTATCAGCAAAAAGCGATTGTGTGAGCTGGTCAGTCTCTCACTCAGACATGCAACAGTTCAAGAATATTTGTATTCTGTTTATTTTTTCAGGGAGAGAGACAAGTACAGAAAAAAACAGGATTATTTTTACAGTGTCACCGAGTAACAGCCTTTGACTGGACATGTCCCTTCTTGATCCTTGAAAATTGCCTCCCTACCTTCCCAAGTGTCAGGCTGTTGAGGCTGAAACCCAGTGCAAAACTGAACTCCTGCCTATATTTGATTAATAACCAGATGCCTTATTTTAAAATATAACTTTTCTTTAAGTTACATCCTTTTCTTCAGTTTTCAGTTGGAAACTTGGCCTAAATGACAGCTGTGTAGGCCTCACCCCAGCTCGGCTCAGCAGGAGCTCTAATGTACTTCATTCTGGGGCTGGGAGCTGCTTTTAATCTATCAGCACGACTCCGCAGCTGCTGTAAGCTAGCTGAAAATTGTCTGCATACACAGGGTTTAAAATTTTGTAACCCTTTTGGTGCAACTTCTATTTAGGCAGGAACTCAGAAATACAGCCACCAAGGTCTCTGGAGAGTTAAAGGAAAGCTCTAGACAACAGGCTGTGGGGCTCAGAGGGCATGCCAGAAACCTCAGCACAGATTAGGAGTTTTCCTGAGTTCACAAGTTCAAATACCAATTTCCAGTAACTGTTTGAATGGATTCAGCCTTGCCGTAAGTCTGACAATCAGACGACAAGCCAGGCAACTAAATATTTCTGCTTTATACTAGATGTCTTTAGCAATGAAAAACATTTCTGTGTATTTTTAATGGTGATAGGTTTGTTTTTAGCCCTGCCTCTCATTTACAGCTTTTAAGAAACTGAACAAACATTACATTCACTTCCAAGAAAGCATGCTGCAGAGCAATTAGTCCACATACACAAGACAAGCTTCAAATACCCATAAAGTAAAATCCAACTATGTAGAAGTGTTAAATCTGCTACTGCCATCAACGGAAACTACACACAGTACAGTAACCTGGCGTCATCTATTCCACTGGGACTTGAAGAGGACGGATATGAAACTATTGCCAAATATTTACACTTACAATTCTTACAAAATATCCAGAGTCCCTGGAGGATTAAACATAATCTCACATGTCAACAACCACCAACAACAAAAACTTTAAATATGGCTGCAACGTGTTTTCACAAAACTTTACTGTGATCACTGTTTAAAAGTCTCTTGTTTTTTCTGTTTTCTAGAAAAGGAGCAGCAAATCATGGCACTGCTGATCTGCCAGTGCTGGCTGCGAGTGGCTGCCTGGCAGGTCTTCCATGCCTGCCCAGAAGCTCAGGCTCAGCAACTGCCCCTTTGTGGAGATGTTGCTGGCTGGCCCCACAATTGTTTCATAAAGGACAGGCCCTGTGGTTAAGCACTGAAAGCTCACCAAACATATTAATCAACTTGGGCCAGAAGATACAGCAGCAGCAACCAGAAGTTAAAACGCATGAAGTGGAGCTCTGCAAAAAGTGATCCCAGAGAGCTCCAGCAGCCCCACTGGGGGGAACAGTCTCTTTCCTGCCTGCCCACAAGCATGTTTCCTTTGAATACACAAGGGCTGAAACTGCTCCTTCTTTTCTGATATGCTGGAAGAGGCTCGGTATGGAAGGTTCCAAGTATTCGTACAGAGCACAAGCAGTTTCATAAGGCTGCTGCTCAACATGGCCCTCCTGCCAGACCCGACCCAGCGCCGTCTCCCAGGGATGTGGTACTTACCCTCCCGCAGAGCAAGCTGCACATACATGTGGAACAGTTTTCAGAGATCTTAAGTAATTTAAGTTCTGAATAACTTTATGGAGACTTTCACTAGCACATTTCCTAACTGAAGAATATACCCAAGCTAATTTTCCACCTTTAAGCACTAGAGACATACAATAAAACCAAAATAGTAAAAATCAGAAGGCCTCTTCTACCATCTTATAATTACTGCATTTCCTAAGAAAAAGCCTACTGCTATGTATTTTAAACACTTAAGCAGAGAGCTGGAAAGTGGAAACTGGGAGTCTGGGGCATTATCTGCTGAAGGATGCTCAAAAGGAGGTCTCCTTGTAGAGAAGATGTGCCACAGCCCTGGACTGGCAGCTGCATGGTCCTCATGGACAGTGTAATCCTCCACAGATTCTAGGGGCTTCCTTCTTTGAACTGACTGCTTTTTTTTTGTATTTGCTAACTTCTTTTCTTCCTCACCCAGTGTGTTAATTGCCCTTCTCTCCTGAGGTCACTTGGGTTTGCCTTTGTGCCAAATCCTTTTGTTCCTGTTGGTGGTCTATTTGGTCTGGTTGAACCTTTATACTTGACTTTAATTTATTATGTGATTTCATTGTGCAGTGCTTGCAGACTGGGCAACTGGCCCATTATGAAGGTATTAAATTCCATACAGTTATGTGCACGTGTACACAAACACACACCTCTTTCCTGCCATTCACTTCCTTCTGCAGCCATCTGCAATGGAACAGGGTCCTGCACTGGGGAAGCTTTGCTTTAGCTCCTCTGTTTTAATGACTGTAATCCACATGGAGCAGTAAAAACAGCGAGCACAGTGCCCAGTCCCTCAGCTGCCAAATGTACGCCACGCTCCAGGAAAAGAAGCTAGGAAAGTAACATTACCTGAAATTCACCTCTGGTCCATATACTGAAAAACACCAAACCCCAACCTATAAGTGCCTACTGGCTTTTGGAAAAGGCCAGGGAAAAAAAAAAGAAACCCAACAAATAAAACCCTGAAATCAAAGGCCAATTCCAGAATCTCAGATTCCTAGAAGAATTGATACAACAGCAGCTGTATCTCTTTCATTTGAGTAATTATCATATAATTAAGTGCATGAATTACAAGAGAGCCAAGGCATTAAATTAAAATATTTAATGCTTGTAAATCTGAAAATGATTACTGTGCTGATGTGCAGCTACCGAACAGCGAAGCTAATGGCACCACGACAGCACCACCAGCCTCCCATTATTCTGCTGTAGCTTAGAGAAGGCATGAGAATTTTGGAAATCCTTTGCTGAGGAGGAAAATTGCCTTCGATTTTTTATACCTAGCAACTGATCCTTAGGTATTGTGTGCCTAAGTACCGAAAGCAAAAGAGTAAAGGACAAAGAAATCTCTGAGCTAAAATGTAATGTTTTATCTCACAGATGCATAGGGAGAATTAAAAATGGAAACATCTTGTTGAGAATCTTACACAGGGCTGAACAGAGGAGCTATTCCCAGCATTTTCTTTACAGTGGGTCATTTTTCATTACCCAAATTTAGCTTCATCCAAACTCAGTCAGCAGTTTGCAGGATGGGACTTTCAGTAATGCAAATAAAACAGATAACCAGAGATCTCTACTCAAGGCATTTTCCTAAGTGGAAACTGACAGGAGAAATCCTTGACACTACAAAGGCTAGCTCCTGTGATTTAGAGGCAAACTGTTTGCACTTCCCTGAAAAAAAAAAAAAAGGTGTTATGTTAAAATTCTTTTCTGAAGTGCACAAAAGCCTATTCATGTTTCTCCAGCATGTCACTTCTGTTTGCCCAAATAAGCCAGGAGTGGACATTGCCTCAGCCCAAGAGAGATCCATAGGCGGTACAGGAACTGGGCCTGTGCCAAATCCCTGCAGGTCTCCAGGTGCTGAGACAATTTCAGGGACATTTCTAGGCTGGAGATGCCCTCCTGCATCCTTGCTACAGGAGCAGCCCCAGGGGACAGGCCAGGCCAGGCCCTGGGGCAGCTCTGCCTGCTGCCGCCGGCTGATGCCATCCTCCACAGCAAGGGCACGGACAAGGCCTCGGTCCAGCCGCGGCTGGGGAGACACAGCACATTTCAACTCTTTCGTTTGCACTGATGTTTTAGAAGTTGAAAAACAAATAATAAGCCCAATGTATATTTGGCTGATATTTCACTGTAGAATCCCTTTGTGTCACAGGAACACACTTGCCATGAACTGCAACCAATGCAGTGCTCGCAGTACCCTGGAATGGAGGATTAATGGCTTCAGGCAGTCTAAGAGGTCAGGGCCGAGGGAGGAGGCAGAATACACGGTTAGCCCTCCTCTCTTCAAAGAGCACACCCATCTCCTCAGAACAAATGGCTAGGGCTGTACACTGAGAGTTGTGTGTGATATTTATATAGATATATACATATATATACACACACAAATATCAGCAAAAAAACACCCCATAAAGACATAAATGTTGCACCTATGGACACTATAAAGAGGACAAGTTATCTAATTTAAATGAGTTGCCGTCAGCTATTGTATGAGTAACAAAGGATGGCACTCCTTTCAGAACAAGAGCTTATAATCATTATTCCCCCAAACATAGTGGGGAATAGTGTAGATATTTGTTATCTAAGTGACTGCTTCAAAGATGTTCCAGCACTTCTGACCAGGGCTCTTCCTGAAACCCCCAAAGCCACCAATAAGTGGGCACTTAGCAGCCCTAGTAAGGTATAGCTTTTAATTAACATGGAGAAAGGTGATTCCTAACTTAGGTACCAAATGAATGGCTTCTAATTACAGCATCTGGAAAAAGGAAAAGGCACTTTCAAAGTGTTGCCTAAAGGACATTTAATATTCTCTTTAAGCAGAAAGTGGTGTAGAAATAGAACTAATGAGAACATTTAATTTCTTTCCTTGACGTATTCACCTCCTGCCCCAATGCCATAGCTATCCTAGAGAGATTTTCCCCAAAAAATGTCTTCATATTTCTTCTGGGCTCATCTTTCACTTATGACTTCTATAAGGTGTAATGACAGCAAGAGGAATCAGTGAGAGAGGGTGAGTCCCTGCCTAGGTGCTGTAATGAAGAGCACAGAAGAGTCTGGCCCACGTGTGTGAAGATGTCTGTTTGCGAGGTTGTTGGAAGGTCACATTGTGGCCTTGGTTCTGGGAAAAGGATGCATCCCCTCTCAATTGCCAAGTGATGTTCTCTGTTACAAAGTCTGAACAATGGGAGACATTAATACTGTTACAAATACTTCAGGTACGTAGATAGGCTAATAACTCGTGTAGTAATCTCCAAAGCATCCGACTTTCATGTGCCAAATACTTTATCATCACAAGGTGGTAATAAGAAATAGCCACAAGGGAAGAGTAACCTTTTCCTAGTGGTAAGGAAGCCAGGATTTCAGAGTTACTATGTAATTAATTCGCTTTTCAGGAATCAAAACACCCTAAAGCAAAAACAAGTTCAACAGACTTGTAATAACATACTATTGTAGTGTTAAGCCCTCTTATTCCTCAACAAAAATCTATCCTTTCACTTCGTCTCGACTGTGAAACCCTTGACCCATGCTGTAACCATCTCCTGCCTTAAATACATTTTCCTTCGCCTTGGTCTCCTTGCATCTTGGGTTTCCAACCTGTGGTGGGGTCAAGCTGCTTACATTAAGACAATCTCACTGTCTGGCTCTAAGTCCAAGATTCTCCCCACGGTGACCCTTCCTGGATTTGTTTTAGTTCACACATTTCAAGTTCAGATTCTCCTAAAATTCACTGGTGTGAACAATTTCTTGCTAAGCATACCTTAGCCCCAGTTGTGTATGTTGGTACTGGTTTCCTGCTTGACTTCCCTAGGACTGCCCCTAGTCTTCAGCAAAGACAACCTCAATGAAGTGGAGGAAATCAAACATGTATGAAGTCAGGGTAGGACACAGCAGGGTGGGTCACGTGCCCCAAGAGATACTGCCTGCGCAAAGCCCCCACACCTTCTGCAAACCTCTACAAACTGCGCACAGCCCTGCACCTTCACGTGCTGCACCCACTGTCCCAAGTGCTCTGCTTGTGTGTCCTTGGCACAGAGCAAAGAATGTTTATGATGCTGTGTGGAAATATCAAATACAGAAATGCACAATGTACAAAGTATATACTCTGATTACAGAACATTTTTTAAAGTAGATCCCTCACAGAGAAGTAGAGCAGAAACTACCAGTTAATTTTCAGCATAGACCTCCCAGGAAGGTGAGGTAAAATACCTGTCTATTCTGGCAAAACTTTAATGGGCTGTTTCGTTTATTTTGTTCTATTTTCTAAAAAACTAAAAAAGAATGTCATTTGGATGTTAATAAAGATCAACGCTGACAGTAGCTATAATTATATATAAACCAGCTGATAATTAAAAGCTGAGCTGAAAAATAATTTAATTTAGATACATTGTTGGTGTTACATATAACATTTTAAAAGTTCGCCCTGTTCAGTGATGTATGAATTGAGAAAGAATACAGATTTTACTGAAGACATTTTTGCAATCATGGGAAGCAGGAGATGGCTGAAAAGTTGAAAAGATTATGCAAGTTCAACAATTTTTGATACAGGGGCAGGAGCTATACTTGGGTTTCCTTTCCCTTTTCATCAAAAGACTAATTTCCCCCTTTTTACATTCTGTTTATGTGGTCTATTTAATAAAATCCCACATATTGTTTTCTGATTCTGTATTCACTGAGCATGTGCAGGCAGGGAGTCAACAAGGGACCACAACTGACATTGCAGTGTGGGTAGAGGAGCAATTGTGGAAAGGTTACCACTGACACACAGAGACAAGAGGTGAATTTACCAGTTGTCCTGATGGACAGCCTTAATTTGGGCAATTATATCCTGTTCAATATCGATAAACACTGCAAATCATCCTAATTTTAACTCAGAAGAGGAGATTGAGACAGCACATATAAACTGTGTGTCTATGCATATTGCACAATATATGTTTTGCTCTGCAGCAGTACACATAAAATAAAATGCAAACTGTATGTTTGCAAAAGAGTTCAAATCACCTGCCACAGTGAAATTGGTTGTGGGTTTACAGTGAAATTGGTTGTGGGTTTATTATTGCATACTTAGTGAGCACTTAAAGCACTAAAGCAAACCCTGGGTCACTCCCAGGGACCAGACCCTGCCATCCCAGTTTGTTTGGACAGAGGTATCTGCAGTCTGAACACAATCATGATCTGATTCCACTACCAAAAACAACCAAAGTTTTGCCATTAATTTTGAGAAGGAAGTTTGCAGACACATTTACACAGGAGTTCACAGCTTTGTTAATGCTGAAAGAACTGACTTAAGTAAGCATCTGCAAAAGATCACAATTTCCCATGGGCAGATCAACACTGCACATCCTTGTGCACTCAATATTGGCATTACAGCCACGCCATGTCCCCTTTGGTCCTGGTGCACAGCTTGGCATGCACAGGGGCCTCTGCAACCTGGGTGCTGCTGCCCACATGCCGTGTGACACGGTGCCACTCACCTCCCCACCATCAGTCTCAGCGCTGCTCTCTGCAGCCCTTCTCCCTCAGACACAAGTTTTGTACCCAGCCACGCTTCTCTACACCAAAGCAAACTAACTCCACAGGTCCTGGAGGACCTGTTCTCGCCCTGCCACTGAGAGCTGCCCACGCTGCAGAAAGTGAAGCCCCAAATCCCGGCAGAGCAGGGGAGCAGCTCCTCCTGGCTTCGCGCCTTCCCGCGGGAAGCCGAGCCGGCCGTGTGGTGGAAGTGGCCATTCCAGCTCTCCCATGCACCGAGGAACTCCCGGGGGTTCCTCTGCTCTCCTCTCTCCTCTCCTCTCCCCCTGCCCGCCCCCCTGCCGCTGGTGCTCTGTGCAGAGGCTGCTGCGCCAGCTCCTGCCCCCAACGCCCTCACAACAGCTGTGGGCTTAATTATCAAAATAACATTTTAATAGTCTCATAACTGAACTCCCTTCCAAACATGCCAGCGGAGAGGCTGCAAGGATTCTTTTAACATCTTCACCTAAACTTACTAATAGGCTGCATTTAAGTGATTAGGCTGTCCTAATGCGTGCCATTTACTGCTGGAGCCATCCCTCCCACCTCAAATTGCCATTTGCCGTCTCTCATTTCCTAAGTGACTCTATTATCTGCCTGAGGATCGAGGTGGTCAGCGCTCCCACACACCAGACCTCCGAGGAAAGCAGAATACCGGGAAATTATTGTGAAGGTAGCATTCCTGCCTCTCATTATCTTCTTTTTCTCCTTTTTTCCAAGGGACTGATATATTGGTACCAAATCAGCACTCCCAAGGAAGTGAATGTGCTAAGTGTACTTACGCAAATTATTTAAGATCACTAGGGGCTTACTTGCTTTTAACACTTAAAAGAAAAAAAAGAAGAAAAAAATATTTCCTATGACAAGCATTAGTTTCGCTTTTTACTACCTTCAAAACTGAACCATCTCTTGCTTTGTAAAATAATTCTAAAGGGACTCCAAACTAGTATTTAGCTGCCAAGTTAACTTTTCTGTACAAACTCTACCGTAGAAGGTGAACACACATCAAAACTGTGTTGTGATTTCTCCACAGCAAATCAGCCATTTATTCAGCAAACTTTCCCTCCCATTTACCACTTTTTAACATTTCTTTTTATACCATTGTTACCGGAGTTCGGCAAGTATTTATTCTTTATAAAATTTTTAATGGTAACAATCGGGAAAGTGATGATTGGGAAAGTTCATCCATGTCTCACTCCCTCCTCAAATTTCTCTGAACTACTGACTTTTAAAAAAATGCAAGCACATTCATTTTTGTCAATCCTGTTTCACACTGAGGTTTCTCACAAGTCTGAAGCAGGTATGGCGAGGCACTTATTTAAATGAGCATAAGGATCTGCTATGGAAAAGAAAAACTTTAGAAAGTGTTTCTGTAGCCATCCAAACAAGCAGCCTAGCTGCACTAAAATCTTGCAGTTGATTTTGATGGGATCAAAATTTTATCCCCTCTCACAACAGTAAATATCTACCTATATTCTTGGATAAAGAAATAGATTTCTAAACAGATTTTTGAAGACTTTATTACTTTGCATATTAACTTAGAAAAACACTGTGTATTGTCAGCTGAGAGGCCTGCAGTGCCACAGCAATGCTCCTGCTCATGTCCATTCTGTAAGAAGGTCAGCCTGTTCTGCCCAGAGAACATTCATTACTGGCCAAGATGCAACACCTCACTGTAACCAATGTGCTATTTTTACTCAATTTTACAGCAGACTTAAGAAAGGCATTGGGTTGTTGCATGAATTATCCACGGTCACCCAGCCTATAGATGTGCAGGCTGCCCCCTCCCCGTTAGCCGAGTGAGCCATTTGTTGGTTAGTCAAATCCATTTTGGTTGGTCTGGAAAAATCTGCTCGTCCGTGTTTCGTCTGCTGTGCAGTGAGCCGAGCCCGATGTCCACCCAGCAGATGGAGGAGAGGAAGCGCTGGCGTCCACAGATGGAGCCTCTGTACCCTGCCCTTGCTCAACTCACCCGGGAGATGACCCACTAAGAGAGCCAAATATCTCTAATTTGTCTTTACCACTATTTCTTGTTGGCCTTCCTTATGCTTTAGAAGAGAGCGCAAGCAATCAAAACGCAATAAAAATATAAAATAAAATTCATGGAACAGCATTGCTCTGGCCACAGGCTGTAAAGTCACAAACGCATGTCCATAGGAAGCACTTCCTGCAAGCCTGCAGTGCTGTCGGGGGTGATGCCCTCGTGTCACAGGACCACAGGCCACATGCACCCAAAGGTGTGGACCCATAGGTGTGGCTGCCAGCAACATGCTGCACAGTTATATATATAGACTCAAACAATACCACAAATTATTTATTCTAATACAGAAAAACTCACTATAGACCTTTTTCTTCGTTGATATTCTTTATATATTACAGCCTAACAGTATCTTTAGAAATCCCAAGATGATCAGGAAATCCAGGGAGATTTAAACAAATTTTTGTATTAAAATAGTCAAGGATGTAGGTGACACGTTGTGGCCCCATGTAATTTAACTGTGATAGATTTAAAGGTAAAGAGCTCTTTGCAGTCTGTTGCAGAGTGGGCCAGATTCCCATCCCAATTATAGGGAGATAAACCCGGACTAAGAATGCTGACTTCAGAATGTTGGAGTTACTCCAGATTTACATTGGGTGTAACAGATTCAAATACAAGTTATTGTGCTCATGTCTCATTCTCTCTAAATGAAATATTTATCTGTGCCTTACAAATATGTTGAAAAGCTGGTGCATGGTTCTCCTACTTCAAATCTCCAAATCTTCTAATTACAAAGAATGAACACAGTGTTAAAAAGGACATTCCTCTTCCTTTCTTCATCACAATATCATCTTCAAAACCAGAATATTAAGGAAATAGAAATCAAGGTTTTTAAGGTTTTTACAGTCTGTGCTCCAGGGGAAAACAGGCACTCAGCTACGACTGAAATTGCTTCACAATGTGCGCTTCTGGGCCTGTGTTATCCTCACTCCACAGATGAGCAGAAAATATAGTTTGTTTCTTTTTTTTTTTCCCCTGGTTTGGCATCTGTGGCTCACTTAATGCTCCTGGATCCTGCAATGTTCTCAGGGAGAGACAAAGAGCGCTGGCTGAATATTTTACTGGAGAAAAAAACCTACTCCTGTCTTCTGTAAGTATGCTTCATGCATCCTTAAAATGACCCCTTACAGACATCATGTAAAGGAAAATAAAAACACAGCCTTTTTCTTCAAAAAAAGGCAGAATCTTTAGGGTCAATCACTTCCCTTCAAAAAGCCAAGATCGGGGCTTCATTTCAAAGCTCTTCAAAACAAGCCATCTCTCATTAAAATATTAACTTAGTTGTAAAAATACTCCAGAAGATGCATTGTCCTGCCCACCTGCTGGTAGGATCGATGCCCTGGGCCAGCCTGCACATGGCCCTTTCCACCAGCAGTGTCCTCCCCATCCTCAGCCTCCCACCAGCCTGGAGCACAATGCACCCTCCAGCCCTGTGCAACCCAGAACTGCTCAGAACTGCACACCATGGGCAGCTCTAATTTCTCATCCACATCTCTGCTTAAGAAAGGAAAGGCAATTGCTTAGTCTAGTTGAAACCCTGAAAAAAGGGTTGAATGATATGTGCTGCTGGTACATGGTGAGCAGTTGGGACTCTGCGTAGGCAATTATTTGGACTTTGTGGCCCAAATGGCACCAAGTTATTCAGCAGTCAGCTGACCACCCACAAGTCACAGTTTTGCTGTGGGCAGACAGCAGTGCAGGGACTGAAAATAGCAAGGCCACAAGGTCTGGGCACTTACTGTGATCCTTCCAAGCCCCCAAGTACTAAAACAATCTGAAACCCAAAGGCAGTCTTCTCACCAAGATGATACCTGAGTGGCCAGCTTCACATCTGTTCACTGAGTAATCAGTTCATGATATGTTATGGTTGTACAGGCAGAACTCCTACAGACATCAGTGCTCTTTGTCCAAAGTAGAAATGTATACATTCATGAATGTAACTAATTTAATTTGCCAATGAATTTATGTTTATTATCAGCTCTTATAGGTATTTGCATTTCTGGTTAAGCGATACGCTGTCATGCCTGTGAAATCCTTATTTTTAGCTCACCTCTAAGTGCATGGAGGAACTCAGTCAAGTAAAAAATTCTGCAGAACACCAGCTGGCCAGCAATACAACTAACACGAAGAAATGGAAAGGTGGTGATGAACCTCTGCAGTGGATGTTGGAGCAATGCTCTAATTTTGGTGTAGTTTTCACTTTGGGGAGAAGGGACGTGAGTTTTGACCCTGCTCAAGGATTATCCACATTAGATGGCAATGCAAAGATGAGTCCACTGGCCTCGTGCAGCCCTGTGCTGAGCACCATCCCCACTAGAGTCCCCAGCACTGACCCCTGTGGGCTCCCACTCTGCCCCTGGCTCCTCCTGACCTAAGCAGGGGTAATGTGCTGCTGCCTAAGCGAGGTTATCGACAGGAACACTGCTAAACACACCCTGTCACTGAACAGAACCAGCTTTCTTTGCAACTTCATTTGTCAGTGCATTTGGTTTCTGGCAGAAAGGACAGAATGGTCAAATTTTATCCTTGAACCAACCCTAATCTGTGTCCTCTGGACTGTGTTAGAAGGAAGAGAAGTTTTAAACTTCCATAAAGCATAATAAAATATTGTTTAGGTTGATGTGATGCAGCAGACAGCTCATACGGAAAGCATACGCTGGTCTCCTGTTGTT